>NC_059133.1:29059504-29684504 GCF_020740605.2 Lemur catta
GTGTAGCAAAATGCTTTCCCCATTATTAGGTTGTTAAAGCCTCGCAACATAATTAACAATATTTTAAAGACGTCTAAAATATATTTTTAAAGACTCAAAACAAAAAGTCAAAACACATGAGAAGAATTTATGAAATTCACACACATTTAACTTCAATTTAGAAAAATATTTTGAAATATTTCATAAAAGCAATTGAGAAATTGCAAACTCTTGATTCAAACATACAAAATGGATATAAAGGGTCTCTTTTAGTCATCTTTGTACTTATTTTATTATGGAACTGAAAGAATATTTGGATAAAAAATAAATTGATATGAAGCAAAAATCAATGAAGATGATTGAGGAAATAAATTTAATCCTGACATTGAGAAACAAACTGTAACAAAAAAATATCACACCAAAAGTAGTAATTTGTTAACAGGGAGAGATAAGTTTTCAATAAGAGTTATGAATAGGCCCTTAAATTGATTTGTAATAAAATTAATGAAGAAAGTGGGTCACTGGAACACAATGGCAAATGACTTAAATTTTATGCTGATTTGATACTACATTGACAAAAATAACATAAAACTCACAATATATCTCTACAACAAGGGTATTAGCTATAAACTGGTTAATGAATGTCATTAATCCAATAAGTATTTTAAAACAATCACAGTAAAAGAAGACTTGAAATGTTCTAAAATCTTACAGCTAATGTATGAGAAAAAAAAACTTTACAGAGGTTTAATTATCTTATTTTCAGTCTTTCTTCTCCTCTAATATAAGCATTAAGATTATATATCTACCAAAAACAAAGCTTATTACTATCTACTAATTTTTGAAATATAGTATTTTCCTTATCATTTAATCAAAATATTTTTTAACTTCTACTTATATTACTTTATTGACCTGGGGATTATATAGAAATGTATTTCTTAATTTGTAGACATATGAGGATTTTTTAAGATTCTCTTTTATAATTAATTTCTAGCTTAATTGCACTATGGTCACAAATTTTCTGTAATGATAAAGTTAAAAAATATAAGATTCATGAGATAATTTTATTATTTGTCTGAATGCATGTTTCTTTTGAATTTAGTCTTATTGTGTTACCTCCTTATATATGTGACTATTTTTTATCTCTCATCAGGCATTGTATAAGACCGATTGTAGATGTAGTTTGAGTCCAAGAATAACATTATTTTTACCCTAAGAAAATGTAATTAGTTTCTGGAAGGTAGCTAGGGGCACTTGCAAATCCGTGGTTTCTGGACCTCAGCACTCTTGTTATTTTGGACTGAATAATTCAATAGTGAGGGCTGTTCTGTGCACTTTAGGATATTTAGCAGCATCCCCAATCTCTACTCACTAGATGCCAGTAGCATCCCCCAGTGTGAAAATCACAAATGCCTCAGATATTGCCAAATACCCTCTGAGTGGCAAAATCACCCCCTGCCCCACTGATTGCCTTAATCCACTCAGAAGCTGAGATAATTTGAAACTAAATTTTGATCTCTAGAAAGATCCATCTGCCCTTTCTCATTCTAACATTTTCAGGGGCCCAACTCAATGCCTATGTGACTTGGTTTTTTTGTTTGTTTGTTTGTTTGTTTTGTTTTTTTAACCACTGGCCTCCTTGGACCCTCAAAGCATACTCCCATGTGGGGGCTTTTGCACTGGCTGTGCCCTCTGCTTGGAACATTCTCCCTTCAGGTAGCCGTATAGCTCACTTTCCCACCTCCTCGGGACTTTGCTTAAATGTCACCTTTTTGGCAAAGCCCAAACTATACACCCTATTTAAAATAGCAACCGCACCATTCCTACCCCTAGCACTCCCAGCCCAATTTAGTGTGTTCTACCTTTTTTTTTCCCCATCCCATTTATCACCCCTTAACACAGAGGTTTCCAAACTTTATCATGCACGATGCCCTTAGTCTCTCAATAATTTTTCATAGCACCTCTGGCCAAAAGAAATATCTACCAATTCCATTTATGAAATAGGTTCAAATAACTTAATAAGCATTTCTGTCCTAACAATTTAATAGACATTTGAAAAAATAATACACATAAGCTGAAAGAAAATAATATGTCATTCATAAATAACGACAATTGCTTACTAATGGGATGTGTGTGACTACTGAACCCTGAATGGCTCGTCAGTGCGTGGACTCACAGTGCACAACACTACCCCCATTTCCTGATGCACTTTGCTTTTTGTGCAGTGCATGTTTGTCACAACCACCAAAAAGCTGTCTTTGAAAAGATATGACATTAATGAAAGAAATTCAGCATAATCTAATGTTGAAAATTTAAGCTGCCTTAGCTAGTAATTTGTGTGTCTGATAGATATTGCTGTAGGAATTAGTATGTTCCTGCTATTGTAACAAAATACCTGAGACTGGGTAATTTGTGAACAACAGAAATTTATTGCTCACAGTTACGGAGGCTGGGAAGTCCAAGATCAAGGCCCCAGCAGATTCAGTGTCTGGTGAAGGCCCATTCCTCATAGACAGTGCCTTCTTGCTGTGTCTTCATGTGGTGGAAGGGACAAAAAGGGCAAACACATTCCCTTTACCTTTCTTTATAAGGGTACTAATTTCATTCATGACGACGGCACTCAAGACTTACTCATCTCCCAAAAGGCCCCACCTCTTAATACTATCACACTGGGGATTAAGCTCCATCATTATGAATTTGGGGACAACATCAACATTCAGACCATAGCACTGTGTTTCCCTGGAAAATTTACATAACCAGCAGTGGACCTGTAATTTTTCTGCCACACCCCAAGGTGCCTTGGCACACAATTTGGGAACCATGGCTCTAATAAATTATATAATTACTTATTTATTAGGTGTATTGTAAGATTTATTGTCTTCTCTACCTGACCCCTCACAATAGAACGTATCCAACTTGTATCTGTTTGTTCTCTGACATATTCCAAGTACCTTCAATAGTCTTGGCATATGTAAGTTTTTAGCATATATTTGTGAAATAAAGGATGTTTGAGTATTTCTGTTTCTGTGAACTCTCTGTTTATACTTTTGCCATTTTTTTCTTTCAGATATTATCTTTTTATTGGTCTGTGAATATTTTTGCATACCTAGGAAATTATTACTTTAGATTATTAAATGTTCACCAAAATTTTTTTCCTGTTTGTATTTTTTCTTTTGATATTTTTATGGTAATTTTTGCTATATGGCAATATTGCTGCTATGTTTTGTATAATTTTGTGGCTTCTATTTTTAAAAATTTTTATCATCAATTCTGCCATTTCTTTTTTTGTATATCCTATAGGTGATGCCTTATTTTTAAACAGACCTTGCCCATTTCATAATAACTTTTTAAAATTTTTATAGCTCCTTTTATTATTTTTATTATTACTACTTTTTTATTATTTTATTGTTTTATCAGGAATTTATCTGGGCTCTAAGGTAGAGATTCAGCTTGATCTTCATCCAAAAGACCAGCCAGCTGTCTCAACTGTGCCTATTAAATAATTGATCTTTTCCCACTGATCTGACATAACAGATTTGTCACATACTAAATTCCCATGTGTATTTTGAGTTTATTTCTAGAACTGTCAATTCTGTTTTATCTGTCATTTTATTCCTTCTCAAGCATCAAGCTATTTGATTTACTGTAGTCTTAAAAATTATTTTTAGTTTTGCTTCACAAACTAATGAATCTTGAATTGGGGGGTGATATAAAATATTACCCTTTGAAACTATCCTTTAAAAGTTAATTCCAATAAATAACTTCGCAAGAATTAGAAATCACAATTCAAACAAGATCTAAACAAAAGTTCTCCAGGAGGCTTCTTTTTTATCCATTCAAGTATTTACCACAGTTCCGGGCACATTGTGGGCACATAGAATTTCAATGAATCAGATAACTTCTAGCACTGGAAATGGGGCAGCATGAATGAACTTCTTACACATGAAGTGCAGAAAAGAATAGCAATAACTGGACTTTTCTGAGCATACCTGGTTAGTTATTTGTGTTAGCACGATCTTTTTAACACAAAGACCATGATGTCATGAATTGCTATCTTGTTCTCAGTGAATAACCCCAAACTTCACAATATGCAATTAGAAATACAAAGCAAAATATTAATATCATATTTTAATGATATTTCTAAATATAGTGTGTACTTTGCTCATATAAATATATTTGAGCAGCATAAAATAACACAGCTAAAGAGCATCACTATCCTCTAAAGATGTACCCTAAAAACTCAACAAAACCTTTATGTATCTCCATGAATTCAGAGACAATGCATATATAAATACATATGCAAATAATTTAAGGTAGCTTTTGGCAAGCAGAAATATATAAACATTCAAATGTTAATACTGGCTTTAAAATTTTTCAGTAATTTCAATACCCAATCCAAGTGTTCTCAGCAATACTTGTACTTCCTTTTTTCCCACTACACAAGTCCATGAGAAGCAAGCAGGACCTAAAAATATGGATTAAAGGGTCCACCCCACCCCACCCTGACATATATGAGACTTGGGCTCTTGGCCAAAGACAAATATAAGGGCAAATTTCTTTACTCTTGACAATGTAACATGCTTTCTTGAGCTGATGGAAAAACAATCCTTGGAAACCAACCACAACAGCTCTTCTTATAACTAGTGGCAAACAGATTAAATGTATAATTATGAAAATGGGCCAAGTAATGTAAAGAGTGCATAAACAGCTCTATATGCAGTTTTTATCAAATTTAAATGACTATATCCCAAGCACTCTTTTTTAGCCCACAATTGTAGAAGATTCTTGCTTGTAATCACTTATGCTATGGCATGAAACTGTTTATGGCTTAGCAAATATATTGTGTATCTTATTTTGTTCCCAAAGTTCTCATTGAAATGTCCAGGGCATTCATACCATTGAAAATATAATTCTGTCAGCATGATCAGGTAGAAGCATTTCCAGCTTCTATAGAAAATGAACAAAGCTGGGATGTTTCCTGTGCCAATTAACAGTTTTGCTGAGCGAGAAGGAAGTGTGTCTAAAGATGCCTGAATAAGAACCCAGCAAGTTCAGTATTTGAATGAGAACAACCCAGCAAGCTTTCTCCGGCTTTTGGCACCCACAGAGGCCACAGTAAAGAGCTCCCAGGAAGGTCATCCAATTCCAATGAACCATAGGAATTACTAGGGAGGGAAGCAGTTGTGAGGCTTGTTCCCTTCATCACATGTCCAGAGGAGGACATTTGCCAATGCCTGGCACCATAGGGCTTATAAATATTTTTTAGCTGAACTTGTGAATAAAGCTTTTCAAACACCACACAATTGGTGCAAAAGAGTAAGTTCAGTGAAACCTATGAATTGTCTAAAAACTCAATGAAGTTGCAAATTTGTATTTGGAAGTAACATACATACCTCAAACACATCATTTGATTTAGATTCAGGATACTAGTTTATTTATCTGTGGGATACTTACCAGATGATTTGTCCCTGCTGCTATTTGACATAGCCATTTGAAAAACGGCCAATTTTAGAGTTTCAGCAATATTTAATTTTATTGGAAACTACTGCATTACAGTACAGTTGGTATCACTTTATTTGTTTAATTGATATACTTATTATGCTAGAATTCTGTACTCTTTCAGGTTCTAATTCATTTTAGAAAAGTAGCAACAATATTGTATCTTATTTTAGTCTTTCCTTTAGAACTATATCCTTTATTTTCCTATAAGCAAGTTTATTTCACTTTCTTCTTTTTCTCTTTCTACACTCTACCGTATTTATCAATTTAGATTTGCTCATTTGTGAAATTAAGCTTAATGTACTCTTTGCAGATGGCATTTACTACATACAATTCTCTTTTGCTTGATGGAGAAATAGAATTAATACAACAAATATGTGATTGCTTAATAAGTCTCCCAAACACTTTCAAGTAACAAGAATGTTAAGGTAAACAAAATGCAGGATTTGTACTCAAAGGGGAAGAGAGACTAGAGATAAACAATAAAGATAGTGTGATAAATGTCCCCCCAAGGTCTATTCTCAGCCCAGCAATCAGAGTGAAACTTTAAAAAGAGAAGTCAGATCCTGTCAGTTCTCTGCCCAAATTCTTTATTAGAGTCAATAGCTTACAAAGTCCTGTGGGAACTGACCCCTATTTTTAATTTGCTCCACTCTCCTATCACTCTCGCCCTCTCTCCTTCCTGTCCCCCCACACTAGTGTACTTGCTCGTCAGTGACACGCTGTTATTGAACATAACAACTACACTCCTGCCTTACTTTGCCCCTAGATTGCTACCTACTTTCTTATCTCTTTTAAATCTCTGCTCAAAATTCCATCTTCTTAGTGAGACATTCCCTGATCATCCTATTTCATACTGCAGTCTCTTGCCAGCACGCCTTGTCCCTTGTCCAAGGTTTATCTACCTCCATAACACTTTATTTCCTTCCATATCATGCTTTTTTGTTAGCACTTAGTTTCTGTCTTGCCTTCTAGAACATAAACTCTATGAAGGCTTGGACTTTTGTCATTTTGCTTGTTTCTGTGTTTTATAAGAGAACCTGGTACATACAAAATGCTCAATAAATATATGTTGAATTAATGAATGACTACTAGAAGTATGTACTCGTCAGAGTTCTCTAGAGAAGCAGAATAATACACACACACACACACACACACACACACACACACACACACCATATAGTGTACATATGCAGTAGTCCCTCAGTATGGGGAACTGATTCCAGGTCTCTCTTCCCCTTTGTATACCAAAATCCATGGATGCTCAAGTACCTTCTATAAAACGACATTGCATTTGCATATAACCTACACACACCCTCCTGCCGATAGTCTTTTTAAGCAAGTAAGTGACACGATAAGATTATGGGTTACTTCTTTGGTATTTTGACTACTTAAAAAAATAATTCTGGAATAATATCAAAAACTAGATTGGAAAAGTTGGGAAGAAGAAACATCTAAGATGTTATTGTAATAGTCTAGGACAGCTTGAACTGAGGCAAAGAGAAAGGAGATTAATTGAAGAGACATTTTTTACATAATATCAACAAAACTTTAAAATCAATGAAATAGGGTGATATGGGCAATAAATAAGAGGAAAGACACAAGGATGACTCTGGGGTTTATAATTTGGAGATCTGAAAAGACATGAAGGAGAGGAAGGTTATAAAGAACTCTTTTGAGGTATTGAATCAAGCACCTTGTGGGAAAATTGGGAAAGAATAGAATGAATTATTTCTGAGAAACAGGAATGATGGTAGATTTTTGTTGTGTTTTGATTGCATAGTATTCATTTTTTCTTCTTCACGGCACTCTAGTTACCTTTTGGAGAAGTATTGCTTCTCCATTGGTTATAGCCTCATGGGGGCCCTGTTTCTACTTAGCTGAGAAGCAATTTGTGTAACCCAAGCTTAGTCACTTGGATGCTGTCTCTCTAGAAATTGAATTGTGAGCAGAATGACAAAAGACTAGAAATAGGTGGATTCATCAAAGAAGTCAGACTGGAACACAAGCCATTTTGCCATCGAAGAGACCATTTCCTAATTCCCTTTGGGGATTCTTTGTTTCCCACAAATTTTCAAGTCTACATCTCCAGGCTCATTGTGGATACCATGGTCTCACAATATCGTTCTGATAAATTCTATTTTTTTGAGGGTGGGGAGAATTTATTTTTGTCACCCCAGCCGAAGAACTTTTAACTGATATAGAAAAGAGAGAGAAAGATGATGAAAGGATAATGTGTTTGAAAGAATAGATACTGAGGGTGTTCTTATAAGATATACAAATTGTAGGTTACATATAAATTAGGTTGTCATTTTTTAAGAATCAGAGGCTTAAGAAGAACTACAAGATTTTTGTCAATTTTATTTTTTAGTGGTCATTGAAAGGAATGTGTTAGAAACTGAGCAATAATGATTAAAAGAATTGCTTATCTCATTGAGCCTTACAAACATAAATTTTTGATGGCTCCCAACCAGCACAATTATGCAATTTTTTTTTACTACCATTTAAAAATTCTGGAATGGGATTAGAGTATGCAAATCAGCAGGGATTTGAAAGTAGAAGTTCATGGAGTATACACTCCACTAAACAGTCAAGAGAGTGAGAGAATGAAGTGGGTTGGTGAGTATATACCTGACTTCATGAGCCCTGGGATTCTGCTTGGGTAGGTAGCTGTGTAGATCTTATACATGAGGATGGGCGAAATCAGTACCATCTTGATGTATAAGACCTGTGGCAAGGATAAGATTCAGGATTAAACAATTCCAGGAAGGATATTTACTCAGCTATCTATAGGTAGCACACACTAAGGAAAAGCCCAATGTATAGTGGCCCAAGAGGGAAAAATAAGGTTATAACCCAAAATGCAGTGATGAACCTCAAGCCCAGAGAGTAATAAAATGCCATAAATGTGAAAAATAAGTGATAAATTTAGAAATTTGGGTAAATTGGAACAAATTGAGATACAGTGCCATCCAACTGACTCGGAGGACATGTATAGCATCAAGGCAGAGGGTCATACCTGCTTGTTGAAAGGAGAAGTGATAAGCAGAAAATGAAGCTGAGACTCTCATAAACTGGAAACTAATAATCAATAAATTTGAGAATAAGGAAGGTGACAAAAAAGCAAAAAATCAAACTTACTAAAATTGAGGGAGTAGAGGAGGTAGGGAGAGAGGAGAGATCAGAGAGAGAAATCTCAGGGTTGAAGATATTGGAGATCCAGATGGCCGTGTGCATGGGTTAGGGGTGAAGTTTATTACTATAAAGTAGATCAAGGAAATGGACCTAGCACATTGAATGAGTCATAAACACAGAAATTAGTCAGGGTTATTGAAAAATTATTAGAAGGAAGGGTGGAAAAAAAGTATCATCAACATCCTTGGTGAAAAATGTGTCTGACAGATCAGTCAATGATGAAGGGACAGATTGAGAGGTGATAGCCAAGAAGGAAATGATTGACACTGGCTAGAATGTGCAGACTACTAGAGCAAAAGGATTGCCCTAAGAAGAACCCTGGTTTTATAGTAACTGTGTCTGCTCCTGCTGTCTTTCCTTTCCTTTACCAGATCTTCAGGTCAACCTATCTTTCTGAAATGAAATTATTTCCCTGATGATATGAGACTCGCATCATCATTGTGGGAACCAAGCCTCCTTTATACAGACAAGCTCCTTCTGCAGGGTTAGTTTCATCATCACAATTTCCCCAAAGAGCTTAGGGGATGATGGGGAGAATATTGAGTTCCCTGTCCACAGGGAAGGCTATAGAGGAAGGTAGTAAAGTCCTGTGATAGGTGCAGCAAACGTGCTATGCACTGCAGCTGCATGAGGGGACAAGAGCCTTGGTTGGAACACATGGGACAAGGATAAATAGCATCTTCAGGGAAAAACACATGTGCTTCATGGGGAAAAGATGCTTTAGAAAAATAAATGTTGGCCGGGCGCGGTGGCTCACGCCTGTAATCCTAGCACTCTGGGAGGCCGAGACGGGCGGATCGCTGGAGCTCAGGAGTTCGAGACCAGCCTGAGCAAGAGTGAGACCCCGTCTCTACTAAAAATAGAAAGAAATTATCTGGACAACTAAAAATATATATAGAAAAAATTAGCTGGGCATGGTGGCTCATGCCTGTAGTCCCAGCTACTCGGGAGGCTGAGGCAGTAGGATCGCTTAAGCCCAGGAGTTTGAGGTTGCTGTGAGCTAGGCTGATGCCATGGCACTCACTCTAGCCCGGGCAATAGAGCGAGACTCTGTCTCAAAACAAAAAAAAAAAAAGAAAAAGAAATGTTTAAGATGATTTATAGTAATCAAGAGTATGAACTTTAGAATCAGGCAAATCTCGATTAAGATATTGGCTCTGCTACTTAATAATTGTGTAACCCCAAGCAAAGTCCTTACCTCTCTGAGTTTATTTCATCATCTTTAAAATTGCTAATGATACTTCTTCATTACACAAATTAGTCTATATATGTAAAATAACATCAATAGTTCTTTCACTAAATACATCCATTTTATGAGCAGACTGTCAAACACACAGAGAGTGTTTATTAAATGGTAACTTAAAACAAAATCTAACCAGTTGGACCTAACTAGTTTTGGGTTTCCAATTCCTATTTACTATCTATCTTAACCTCATATTTTTCAAAATGTCTTGTAATTTATTTTGTCCTGATAATTTTTCTTTAACCTAACACATTCAGCCTATGGCCATATTTTCAGTCATTTTTATCCTATTGTAGTATTTGTATCATAGTATAAATATTATACTATACTATAGTCATAGTTCTTTTTCCATGAGAATACAAATTTAATGGACATTATATATCCAGTGAAAATTCAAAATGCAAACCATATACAATCACTCCTTTGCTCTAAACCCTGCAATCACTTCCCATCATACTAACCACAACCTTGGAATCCCTACCATGTACTACAAGACTCACATCATCAGGCCCTGATTATTTCCACTCCATCCACCCACTTCCACCCCCAGCTCACTCAGTTCTAGTGCTATTTCTAGAACATTCCAAGTACTTTATCATATTAGAGTATTTGCTTTTGTTCTTTCCTTCTCCTGAAATGCTGTTCCCCAGATATTTGAATGGCCAGCTTTCTCATTTCATTCTTGACACTACTGAAATTCTCCTTACCAGGCCTTCTCTGACCAACCAATATAAAGGAGCACATCTGCCTCCTCATTCATTCCCTTCCCAGCCTTTTTTCCTCCTCACAATACGTTACTACCAGACATTATGGGTTTATTGGCAGATTATCTAGCTTCTCCACTAGAAAGTGAGCACCATGAGGGTAGGGAATCAACTTTATGACAATGACCAAAAGAGTCATTGCTTAAGCAAATCAAAGTTCACTAGAGAAATTGAAGATAGTCGTAGGCTTTTTAAAGATCAAATATAACCAACCAATTTCCCAGAGTATACATTTTTGGAATGTGACTTTCACATATCCAATCGTTATCATTTGAAAATACTTGGCACACCAGTACTCCTCAGAGAGTTCTTTCTAGCCTACACCAATTTTCTACTACAAAGTTTCAGAAGTAATCTAAGCTATTCAGCTGGATGGATATCATAGACTTTGGAAAATAAAATTGGGATACTTCCCAAATGCCAGTTTATAAAACATTATAAGGAAGAACTTGACTGTAAGTCTCAAAACTGTAACTATAGCTTCCATTTATTCAAACACATGTTATGTGCCAAGCAGTATGCTGAGTATTTTACATGTGTGTTATTTAAGCATCCCCAAAACTTAGATGATAGCTACTATCATCATTTTCATTTTGTAGATAAGGTACGGAGAAGTTGAGTTCTTATGTAAACTTATGAAACCACTAAGTGAACATATGGGGTTGGATAATGGGCCCCAATAGCCATGTCTACCCATTTAGAAATAGGGTCTTTGCAGATGTAATTAGGTAAAAAGAAGTCATACTGAATTAGAGTGGGCCCTACGTCCTATCACATGTGTCCTTACAAGAAGGTTGTGTGAAGAAAAAGACACAAAGGGAAGAAGGCCATGGGACGACGGAGGCAGAAGACCAGAGTGATGCAACTATAGGCCAAGGAACGTCAAGGGTTGCTAGAGCCACCAGCAGTTAGGAGAGGGGCAAGAAACAGACTCTCCCTCAGAACCTCCAGAAGGAACCAACCATGCCAACACCTTGATTTCAGATTTCTGGCCTCCAGAACTATAAAAGAATAAATTTCCATTGCTTTAAGTCACACAGTTTGTGGTAATTTGTTCTGAAAGCTCTAGGAAAATAATATAATAAAGAACTATTTCAAATCCAGGTCAGCCTGACTTCACAGGCTAAGCTTTTAGTCATTTTACTGCCTTAATCTTAAAATGTCTTTTACACGTCTCCATCATAGCACTAATGGCCCTGCATGGTAGTTATCTATAACTAAAAGTAGGCACTATAGTAGCTTTTTAAAATTTATTTTTGAAGATTTCAGCAGAGATCAAACCCCGAGGAATTTGGAGCCCCATGGAAAGGGTAAGTGGAGGTGTTTGCTTTTCCTCCCATCTAGTGGCAGACTGCAAGTTCCCGAACCACTGGAGAGTTTCTCTACCCTCACAAGCCCAAAATAAACAAGTGAAATTTATTTTTATTTTCTATCAATGTATAGTTGCCAAATAAAAAGCATATATATTTACAGTGTGCAGGAATATGTCTTATTCATTTTTTTTACCCCCATGCCTTACAGAATGCCTAACAAATAGCACATATGACTGGTCATCAAAAAAGTAAATGAATACCCATTTCTTTATTGGCAATTCCTTCCTTCTTCCTAGTTCTCTCATTACTTACATAGGACAGGTAAACACTTTGGTTAATATCAACAACAATGAAGAAAATAGTAAGTGTAATTATCTTGTTATATACTTTTCTATATTTATGAGTTTATTAATTTTTTTTGAGACAAGACCTTGCTCTGTCATCAGGGCTAGAGTGCAGTGGCATCATCATAGCTCAGGGAAACCTTAATCTCCTGGGCTCAAGAGATCCTCCTGCCTCAGTGTCCCAAGTAGCTGGGACTACAGGCATGCATCACCATGCCTGGCTAATTTTTCTTTTTGTTGTAGAGACAGGGTCTCACTCTTCCTCAGTCTGGTCTCGAGCTACTGGCCTCAAGTAATCCTCCTGCCTCAGCCTCTATTAATTTTCAATTAAATCTTCATTATGAAAGTTCAGGTTCTAACTGTGAATGATCTTATATTTGGATTTGTACTTTGTTCTTTATATAATGCCTTGTTATAAATACGATTTAAACCAATTATTTCATAACATTGCAATAAAATAAACTTAACATAAAATAATAGCACATGAAATTGGGACAAAGCACAGAATAAAAGATAAATCAATATGTAGGAGTGAGGTTTGAATAAAAAATGCATAAAGTACCTTCTTTACCTTTTAAGAAATGTGCTAGAAATTTGATGCTAAATATTGTAACGGAAATGCTAGGATAAGAAGACAAACTCAGTGGAGTCCTCAAATTAAAACATACCAGTTGCTCAGGAGGCCCTCCATAAATTATTCCTGGCGGGGCATCAGAATGGAGATTTCTCCCATGGCTCTATATAAAGAAGGGAATTTCATGCATTGGATCTTTAGCTATGCAGTCTTATGGGAAAACAGGATTTTTCATCACATGAATATAGATTTCAGAGTCATGCAAAACCAGGTTTGGATCTTGGCTCCAGCATGTCCCAACTGTATGATCTCGGAGGTTTTGAATTGTTTCTATTTTTGTTACCTGGGGATAATAAAAATTGCCTCATTCTATTTTTTGAGGATTGAAACAGATAAGATGCAATATATACAATACTTGGCAGGGGTGATGGTGGGAGAGATGCTCCTTTTTAGTTCTCTTCGCCTAATAAATGATTATCTTTCACAATAGACCTTTAAGCAATCTTTTACGTATGAATTGCTTATTGCCCTTTCCTGCTCCAGATCAAAGTGATGTTTGTTTTCAGCAGCCCACAAGCTATTGAGTTGCAATTCTACATTTTCATAGTTATATACATATTATTATATGTTTAGTGGTGTTTCCATGTATATGCAATTATGCATATTCTATTAAAACAAATTTTTGAAAAAGATTAAAAATAGTGATATGCAAAGTATATGCAGTGTTTACCATTCTACTCAATGATCACAGCCCTCAGATTTGGGAGATTGGACACTGTTGTTTAAACCTAGATATCTATCTTGATTTCTAACTGTCCCACTGTGTGAATGCCTCCTGACAATGAGTATGATTAGAGTGTTTATTTTTTCTTCTTTTTTTTTTTTAATTAATTTGTCTTTTTTTTTTTTTGAGACAGAGTCTCACTCTGTTGCCTGGGCTAGAGTGCTGTGGCATCAGCTTAGTTCACAGCAACCTCAAACTCCTGGGCTCGAGCAATCCTCCTGCCTCAGCCTCCTGAGTAGCTGGGACTACAGGCATGTGCCACCATCCCCGGCTAATTTTTTCTATATATTTTTCAGTTGTCCAGCTAATTTTCTTTCTGTTTTTAGTAGAGATGGGGGTCTCACTTTTGCTCAGGCTGGTCTCAAACTCCTGATCTCAAATGATCAGCCCACCTTGTCCTCCCAGAGTGCTAGGATTACAGGCGTGAGCCACCACGCCTGGCCTGATTAAAGTGTTTAAAGATAGTATTTATCAACGATCATGGCCCCTAAACAAAAGCCAATTGCTTCATCTAGTGCTATTCTAAGAAATCAGAGATTTACTCTAACTTTGGAGGAAAAACTAACTACGTTGTACTTGTTGTGAGACAATTGATTCCTAGTAGACTCTGAACCATAATTTTTATTCTTTGTGATCACATGTAAAATCTAGAAGCAGATTTTAAAACCTAGTTTGTACAGAAGATAGGACTTTACATTTTATTGTTCCAGATAGAAAACAAGCACTCAATATATATTGGAAGAAAGAGAACGAGAGGAGGAAAGAGGAAGAGAGAAAGAGGGATGGAGGGAGGGAGAGAGGGAGAGAGAAAGAACAAGTTTAGGGTTTTAAAAGGCTTGCTGTTTACATAAAACCAAACATTCACAACTATATTCTTTCTCTCTGCATTCATGATATCTGAATCCTTCAGCTCTGTCTGGTCCTCTCTTCCTAGCTGTGGGGTTAGATTCTCCAGGGAATTTCTCTCACTTCCTTTCTCTTTTCTTCTTACCAGGAAGCAATATAACTTACTACACATTCCTTTATCCAGATTGTTGGACCACCTCAGCCTCAGAGGGACACAGATAAAAGCACACTAGATTGGAGTGAGAGGTCTCAGATCTAGTTCTATTTCTCCTAACAACTGTGCAACCTCTGGCAACACACCTAGTCTCTGTCTGGGCCTCAGTCCTTTCATATTCCCGAAGGGAAAGCAGGACTAGATGATCTCTTTAAGGTCATGTTGATGAATACTTTCAGTATCTGTATTCTACTTATTTTAGGTCTTTTCCTGATGATCACGAAGACAGAAAAATGGTCTCAGCTATCCCTTAAAGACCTTTAACTGCATTTCATCTCTCTTACACTAGAAAACTTTTCCTTCTTTCCAAAATTAAGACTTTATAATCCCAAACTGGGACTAACTTAACAGTTTTTAGCCCATTTCCAATAAAAGAGGATTCTGCGTGTTTACACTTTATATTCACATCTGAAAAAACATGCTAATAATATAAAAAAAACCCTCTGCATATCTTATAATTGCTTAAATACTAAACAAATCAGAATCATATTTTACTAGTGTATTTTAGGTTGATTTTTTTCAGACGGTTCTGGTGTTAATGTGATATATCACATTTTTAAAAAAGAGGTATTTCATCTCTGAAGATTGGCAAAGTCTTCACGGCTAATTATGACAGAAGCCATCCGTTGCCTACACACTTACATTCCCGCTCCTCTTCCCTACTAAGAAACTGATAAGTTTAGCTAACATGCCAAGGATAGTCCTCTGGGAGAGTAAATCCTATCTCAGTTCTGATCTGAATTACAGTAATTCCAGCCCTCTCCTCTCCAGCCCCTGGACCCCTGCAGCGACTTATCTCTAGAGCATCATGTGACCCAGTTCTGACAAAGATGATGTAAAGAAGGTCTGGTGGATGGAGGCTTTGGGGGAATTTTGTTCTCTTGGTTAAAAATATAAAAAGACAAACCCAGTTGATACGGCTCTTCTATCTGTCTGTTCTCCTCTCTTCATGCCTGTAGAATAGATATAGAACCTCGATGTATAGTAACCATCTTGTGACCATGAGGCAGTAAATATAGGGACAAAGGCAAATATGCCAGAGATGGTCCTTGCTGATGCCAGTGTCCTGCCTCAACAGCCTCGGGCCACCTACTTCTTGACTTCTCACTATGTGAGACAAGTGAATATTTGTTTTAGCCACTCTAGTTTTGCTTCATGTTACTTGTAGCAGAAGGCACTCCTAAATGGTTCAATAGCCAACAAGAGACAGAAATACTTACCTAACTGTGATAATAAGGCTGGACTTCCTAGAATCTCTGATCTTTGAATGGTTGAATTAAGACATTCAAAGATCAGACATCACAAATTCAACATTTAAAAACATGACACAATTAATTGTAACCACAAGAAGAAAGCAATAATGTGAGATTTTAGTAAACTAGTATAGAAAGAACAACAAGTCTTACTAGCCTAAGTGTAAGAAGTTTAATCAGGCTCCAAGTATATCTCTGACCTTCAGTTATTGCAAAAAGCAAAAGTTAGATCATTTTAATAATATTAATGATGTTATAATGATAATTATATTAACTAATGTTTATTAACTGTTTACTAAATGCTACATACTTCCCTAAGTTCTTTAAAATCATTGTCTCAATATAATACTCACAAATCTATAAAAAAAATACTACTACCCCTCTTGTAGATAAAGGAAGTAAGACTGAAATGGGTGAGGTAACCTGACCAAATTAACACAGTAAGTGGTGGTGCTCAAACCTGGACAATCTCATTCTATTCTGTGTTATTAACAATTACACTAATTCGAGAGCTTATTACTCTATTTTGTTTCTAATTTGGAAATAGTCTCAAACTTGTAAAGGAATTGCAAGCATAATACAAAGAACTTTATTCCCCTAAACCATTTGAGAAAAAGTTGCCAACATGAGGTCCTCATCATTCCTATTTTAGCAAGTGTAGTGGTGTGAATAGAGACTTCAAAAAAGAATATGTCCAAATCCTAACTCCTGGTACCTATGAATGTGATCTCATTTGGAAATAGGGTCTTTGCAGATGTAATTAAAGATCTTGAGATGGATGACATCATCCTGAATTTAGGGTGATGCCTAAATCTAATAACTGGTGTCATTATAAGAGAAATGAGAGGGAGATTTGAGATAAACTGATGAAAAGGAGAGACACAAGGGCAAAGCCAAGTGAAGATGGAGTCAGGGATTGAAGTGGTATGTCTATAAACTGAAGAATGCTAAGGATTGCACAAGCCACCAGAAGCCGGGAGAGAGGCGGGGAACAGATTCTCTCTTAGAGCTTTCGGAGGGAACTAACTTTGCTGACATTTTAATTTCAGACTTCTGGCCTCCAAAACTCTGACAGAATACATTTTTGTTATTTTAAGGCATCCAGTTTTTGTTAATTTGTTACAGCAACCCTGGGAAACTAATACAGCATGTAATTTCTAAAAACAAGGGCATTCTCCTACAAAACCACAATATAACCATCAAAATCAGGAAATTAATATTGATACACACCACTACCATCTAATCCATTCAAATTTCGGTTTGAATCCTTAAGATCCAGTTTTCTCTATGACTCAATCCAGGTTACACATCTTTGGCAAGAACATTACAGAAAGGATGTTGTGGTCTTCTCATTTAATCCTACCAGATAATGCACAATTCACTTTGTCCCATTTGTGATCGTGTGTTCTAATTACCTGGTTAGGATGGTGTCTACTAGAATTATCCACTGTAAAATTACTAATGTTTTCTTTGTCATAAATGAGTATTCTATGAAGCATTACTTTGGGACTGTAGATATCTTGTCCCCCATCAAAGAGTATGGACTCATGGTTTCCTATTTCATTCAAGATTCATAATCCATTGTTGTTATTTTATGTTCAAATTGTCTTCCACTTGGCCAGTGTGGAACCCCTTATACTGGTTTCTCTCTCCTTTTAATGTGTCCACATGGTTCTATCAGCACTTTCTTTCAGACACAAAAAGATGTCCCAGAATCAGTTCATTGATTCCTTGTCCCAGCTTTGGAATTAGCCATATAATGGATAATGGTATTTAGAAATCAAGATCTGAGTGCCAGGTATCCTTGAGGTTATTGAAGTATAGCTACTCCTGGGCCCTCCCAACACTCACATGTGCACACACACTCACATTAACAGCTATATAGACCTTTATCTACCTACATAGACTGAAAACCATGAGTTTGTACTGATAGCTCTCATTCTAATCCAATAAGACAAAGCTCCTTCTAGTTTTATTTTCCTTTGCCATACTTGGAATTTCCTTCTCCAAAGGTGAGAGATGTATGTCCTATTATCTTTATACACTGACTTATTTGCTCATTCTTTTAGTATGTAACTGATCTCCCATCACTGCTATCACTCTCTTCCCCCACGGATGCACTCTTCACTGCTTTTCAGCTGATTCCCAGGACCAGATCCTCTCCCTGTATGGACACTCTGCTCACCTGCCTGGGATCTAACACCACTCATCAGGGAAGCTTTCTACCCTTCACCTCGTCACCTTAGTTGGGTGGGGTTGCTCTCCTGTGAGACACTCTGTTACCCTGCTTGGATTCTGATACCTCAGGTCAGCCTGTCCATGACCTCCTACATAGATATCCTCCACATTCTCAACTGCCTCCATGCCAGATTGCCTCCACGTGTGAACACCCTTTTCACCCCACCCAAGCTCTGGCATACCTGTGTTGAGTTGACCCAGCATGTGGATGCCTCCTTTACCCTACCTGGGCACTGACCACTCCCATCAAGCCTGACATTCCCATTTGGTTTCTGACATTCCAAGCCCAGGTACTCCCCGATAGACACCTCCTCAAATTACTCTTGCTTTGGTACTGTGTTCTTGGCTGCCCTCCTGTGTGATGCCCTCCTCATCCTGCTAGGGCTATGGCACCTTGTATCAGGTGGTCCCTCCATGGGGAAACCTTTCCCTCCCACTTGCACTCTGCAATGTTGGGCTGTTGCAGCTCCCCCAGCTCTGGCACAGATGTCTACTGTGATCAGCCCCACTTAATGACTTTGCGACTGAAATTTTCAGGAAGGCAGGGAAGAGGAAAATGAAGAAGAAGGAGAGTTTACTTGTCCATTAAAGATAAAAATCTTACTATAGATTCAATTTGTAATATTGAGATAAGCCTAATAAACTGAAAGGTGACCATTTTAATCTATTCCTGTACTGATCTGGGATGTGAAGGGAGTTTGGGGGAACACTTGGGAGTCTACATTCTCTTTATTTGCCATGATGGCAACATCTCTTGTGAGGCTGCTTCTCAGCATATTTATAGGACTTTTGATTTTTGTTCTAATAGAGAGTAGTAAGAGAGAACTGCCTGGTAAAGCCATTACTTCTGGCTACCCTGTGATGTTATTTTAGATAGTTCTACAAATTTTACTTTGCTATTGCCACAGATATGCACTTAATGGTCAGGGTCACTGCCCATTATTCAGTGTTGTACCATACTGAGCTTTGACTTTATAGCTCTTTTTAGTTCATGTTTCCATAGTTAACTATTGTATACCAAACCATAACCACTGATCCAGCGTGACTGAGATCAAAGAAACTTCCAGCATTTGCTTTATACTATGCCAATCTGAATTTAGGGAGATCTGTTGAGGTGGACAAAGGCAATCATAAATTGGACCCAACTATGACCCAATGGCAGAATAAAGACTATAGCTCCAGAAAATTAAAAAAATAAAAGCAATAAGCTTTTATTAAATAAACACATACACACATGCACACATGTGTGTGTTCATCATTGTGAACTAAAATAAAATCTTAACCTTTCCCCTGGCTAACTGAATAGCCTACCTCTTGGCCAATGGGATACCTTAAAACTGAGTTGCTGGCCATGAGACGGGAGGTCAGACATGATTCATCATGCCCCCTCCCTTCTTGTGGATATCCTTTGCAACTCATTAATAGGCCTAAGGCTATGCAAGACAAACCTCCAGGTCCTCAGTTTACATAACAAATCACTTGAGTCTGGGTATATGTCTGGTGGCTTGTCTCTGATTAATAGACTTCCTTATCTTAAAACATTCCAAGCCTTTAGACAAAGCTTCATTCTTTAACCCATCACAAATCAAAGAGTCTTTAAACCCACCTATAATCTGTAGCTCCCCACTTTGAGATGTCCCACCTTTTCAGGCCAAACCAATGTATACCTTCCATATACTGACTTACAACTTTATGTGTAATTTCTGTCTCCCTGAAATGTATAAAACCAAACTGTAACCCAACCACAGTGAGTCCACTTGTTCAAGGTTTCTTGGGTGTGGCTCTAGCCATGGTTCTCAAATTTGGCTCATAATAGACTTCTTTAAGTTACTTCACAGAGTTTGGCTTCTTTTTCATTGATGTCATGAAACTAGAGGCTGTCAGGCATCAACACTAGGGTCAATGGAACAATGGCTCCCCAAAGATGTCCATACCTTAATCTCTAGGACACATTAGTATATTACCTTAAGTGTACCCAAAAGAACTGTATAGTAAGTGTGTGGACCTGATCAGAGAGATACAACAATAGAAGATGCAGTAGAGATTTGAAGCATGAGTAGGAATTTCCTGGCCATTTCTGGCTTTGAAGATGGAGGACAGGGGCCACCAGCCAAGGAATGAGCATATTGGGGAACCTATGGCCTCAAGGCCACATGTGGCCCTCCAGATCCCCAAGTGCTACCCCTTGATTAAATCCCAACTTCACAGAGCAAATCCCTTTATTAAAAGGATTTGTTCTGTAAAATTTGGATACAGTCAAAAGGCTACACTCAAGGATCCAGGAGGCCACATGTGGTCCCAAAGCTGCAGGTTCTCCACCCCTCCTTGGCCCTCAGCTGACAGGCACTAAGAAAACAGCTACTTTAGTTCCAGGACTGCAAGACACTAAATTGGCCTAATACTCTGCTTTAGCAAGAAAAGACATTTTCTCCTAGAGCCTCCAAAGGGGAACACAGCTCTGCCAATACCTTGATTTTGGACTTGTGAAACTAGAAGAGAGGAACCAGATGAGCATATTGGACTTCTGACCCACAGAATTGTGAGATAATAAATTTGTATTGTTTAAGCCACTAAATTTGTTATGGTAGCAGTAGGACACGAACACTTAACTCTATTGCCTATACTTTTGGTTTCATGCTTGACTATTTCCAGATAATATCTAGGGTGAGAAATATTGATTGTTTGACATCTACTGTTTTTGTAGTTAATATCAAACACAAATTATATTTCCAATTTCTAATGACCCTTTTCAGCTCTAATATTCTGGTTCAATAGTTTATTTGAGCTCAATGGGACTTTCTCAATTTTCTTCATCTTATCTTGAGGACCTTTGTAATAAGAAACATTGCAATGTGTTGGAGACTGATATTTTGATAACCAGTTCTTTTCCCTCTAAATCTATATAATTTTAACTAGTTCACTGAGCTGTGCTCATTAGGGCTCAAGCAAAAGGCAACTTTATTGTTTCTCAGCATTCCCCATTAAACTTATATTGTTGGGTTTTTTTCTTCCTTACTAATGGGTAAACTCTTTGGACACTACCATAGCTTTTTAAGATGCTATAAGGTGTGAAAGCATAATTGCATTTTTTCCTAATGTTATCAGGTATTGGCACCTTCTGGCTGTGTCAGATGACCAAATGCTTGTTTCATGGGATGTTTCTGTGGGTCCTTGGAGATCCTCTTTCTTGGATGTCCAAGTACTGCACTATGGCACGAGTAATATTTCCATTACCTGGCCAGATATCATTGCTCTCAAGCCCCTGGTCTCTGGCAAGTCATCCTCTTCCACTGGGATTGGCCTTCTAGATGGTCTTCTTGGGGAAAACCTGTCAAGAAGGCTCATGGCAGTCTGCCTACTGTGGGTCACCCCTGGTCCATAGAAAAGATATACCTGGGCTCCACCATGCATGGAGGTTCACCTTGCTCCTACTCAAATTCTCTCTTTTCTCTTGGCTTTTGGCAAAATTTGCCAGTTGTTCACCTTTTCCAGATGCAAGCCAAGTTCTAGTCTCTGTGTTTTTCTGAATTTCAGAGCTCACAAGCCATGCACTTTTGAGTGGCTCTCTTGAAGTCTGCCTCTCTTGACCCTCTAAGGGATGGGATTCAAACAGTCAGGAACATGGGCAACTCTCTCTTTAAAAAACCCTCACTTTCTGTTTTGGACTGAATGTGTCACCACAAAATTTGTATGTTGAAGCCCTAATCTCCAATATGATTGTATTTGGAGGTGGGCCATTTGGGAGGTGTAGATGAGGTCATGCAACTGGGACTCTGCATGGTGGAGGGAATGCCCTTATTAAAAAAGGAAGAGCTCTCACGCCTCTCTCTCCCCCCTCCCTGCCTGTACACACCAAGGAAAGACCATGTGAGGACACAACCAGTAAGAGGGCTGTCACCAAGAACCTGACTATGGTGACAACTTGATTTTGGACTTCCAGTTTTCAGAACCATGAGAAATAAATGTTTGTTATTTAAGCCACCTAGTCTATTGTAATTCATTATAGCAGTCAGAGCTAAGACACTCTGATCTCTTACCTCCCACTGAATTTTTCTTTGATATAATCTGAACCAATGCTGGCAGAACCTTTTTTTTTGTCACTTCCTTTATCAATAGCCCCTCTTGCTTTAACTGTGGGAGTACGTGATACTTACTGTTCTCAATTTTGGGGTCTTGCCTAACTTCCCTGGGGTTAATCTTCGTGTCAACTTGACCAGATTAAATAATAGCTAGAGAACTGGTAAAGCATTATTTCTGGATGTGTTTGTCAGGGTGTTTCCAGAGGAGACTGGTGTGTGTGTGTCTGTGGACTAAATGGGAAAATCCACCCTCAAGGCTAGCAGGCACCATCCAATCCACTAGGGGTCTGATAGAACAAAAAATGCAGAGGAAAGGAGATTTTGTCTCTCTCTTAGAGCTGGGACATACTTCTGCCTTTGGACATCAGAATTTCAGGCTCTCTGGCCTTTGGGCTCCAGAACTGAGTTACACCCTTGGACTGAGTTATACTACTCGCACCTCCTATCTCTCCCTCTGGGGTTCTCAGGCCTTTGACCTCAGACTGAGTCATATCCTTGGCTTCCCTGGTTCTAAGGCTTTCAGACTTGGACTGAGTCTTGCTATCCACATCCCTAATCCTTGGGTTTTGAGCTTGCAGACAGCCTGTTGTGAAACTTCTGTTTCCGTAATCACATGAGCCAATTTCCCTAATAAATCCCCTTTCATCTATCTATGTATCTATGTATCCATCCTATTGGTTCTTTCTCTCTGTAGAACCCTGACTAATAACACTTCCAGGGAGGAAGAGCCATAATTTGAAATCCTATTACATTTCTCCAAATGCTCTGCTTCTATGACAGTGCCTTACAAAATGAAAGTTCATCTGAAATCAGTGTAACTGCTAGCACCCTAGGAGTGAACATTTAGAAAGCATTTATCCAGCGCTTAATCTTGCCATTTAGTTTTACTCAAAGGAAAGGACACACAAGACTATTTCCTGAGTAAGGCTTTCAGAGAAAATTCTGCTGCCTGAGGCTAACTATTTAAGTAAACTCTTATATAACTATGAACTGTTTTAACATCCAGTGGATTAGAGAAATGCTTGATAAAATCACTCTTCCAAATACATGAAATTTGCTACTGTACACATAACAATTTTTCATTTTAAGTATATGTCATCTAGATTAAGGAGGCTTAAAGTTTCAGTAATTCTTTACCCAGATTCATGATTAAGGAATCAGTGAACTGCTAACAAAAATAGATAATTCATTTCTAATACACATGCAGAACCTCATTCTACTAAAAGATCAAAAGGGATTTACTGATTAAAAGTCATAGGTGAAAACTGATTATAAAAGATGTTACATGTCTTTATAAAGCATGTAGCATGAGTCCTATACATGAAGGATTACTAAAAAATTTCTTAAAACAATTATTCTTCATTAGAAGCTTAAAAAGCACAGAGTTGACAGGCACAAAATAAAAATCAGAGGTTGGGTATCATCCAGGAATTTCTAGCTCAAAGGCTGTGTCTTGAAGCAAAATTTGATGTTAATAAAAGTAATTGCTAAAGCAAAATTCTGTATTAGATGCAGCTTTCCCATTGGACTTATACTATAAAATTGGAGATTATTCCTTCAGGTAAGAGAAAACTGTCTAAATTATGCTTATTAATAATGCCCCTTAAAATATGTAGCTTGAGCTAGAGAAAGAAATTTCTGTTTTCAAGGGTATGACTAAAAGTAAAATACATAATCTAAAATAAAATGAATATAGTCAAAATTGGGCACTATCAGGTGAGATAGAAGTAGCCACATAGTATAGAATACTTTGGTGGTAGCAAATTCAAAGGCTTTTTAATTTGTCAAAATTTCAAATCTTCAGTTTTCCCTTTTTCTTCAAATATCTTACAGTGTAACCACCCTACTTGTTTTTTCTTTCCTGCATTTTTAGCATTTTGACCTCTTCAACAACTCAAAAGTTAACTCGCTGTCTCATGTTCAATTTCCCCAAAAGTCTTCTCAAGAATCAATTATGCTTATCTGATAAATAATTTCATGCTAAAAATATTAAGGTTGGATAGACTTTATGTCATATTACCCCCATGTGACTCATTTGTGGGTTTTCCCCCCAGTTCTTTAAGTATCTTCTGTAAAGATTATCACTAAATAACAAAAATTTCAATCATGTACCATGCAAGCTGGAAAGGAAGATATTTTAGGGAAAAATGGTCCTTGGGGTAGGATGTAGAATGGATTTGTTATAGAGTAACAACTCTACTTGTGAGACTTTGGGTGATAAGCAGTATGGTGTTAGGGGTTAAGATTATAGACTCTTGGAGTCAGAACATGTAAGTTAAAGTTTTCATTCCACTACTCAACTTGCTGTGTGAATGCAGAAGCCATGTGTCTCTATATCTCTGTTAGGATAACAAAGTGTCTACCACATAGAGTTCTTGGGAATGCATAGTAAAGAGACCCAAATGGTCACCTGACACATCTTGAGCACTATCTTTAATCATCAATAAAATAACAAGTACGGCCAGGCGCAGTGGCTCACGCCTGTAATCCTAGCCCTCTGGGAGGCCGAGGCGGGTGGATCGCTCGAGGTCAGGAGTTCGAGACCAGCCTGAGCGAGACCCTGTCTCTACTAAAAATGGAAATAAATTATCTGGACAACTAAAAATATATATAGAAAAAAAAAAATTAGGCGGGCATGGTGGTGCATGCCTGTAGTCCCAGCTACTTGGGAGGCTGAGGCAGTAGGATCACTTAAGCCCAGGAGTTTGAGGTTGCTGTGAGCTAGGCTGATGCCACGGCACTCACTCTAGCCTGGGCAACAAAGCGAGACTCTGTCTCAAAAAAAACAAAAAAAACAAAAAAACCCAATTACTATTATTACTATCAAAAGAGACAATACTATATAAAGGGCTTCAAACCGAGACTAGTGCATGGCAAGCACATAATGAACTACTGAGTTCCTCCTTTGTATGTATGTTTACATGTATGTTTGTACACATAGCTCTCATTTCAATTTAAGGATGTTTAATGAGCAGCTAGATTTCCCAAGCATTATCATGATTTTTTTGATCATTCTATCTATTTATTTACTCAAAAAAATTATAGAACACACAGCATATGCCAGGCACTATGCCAGTTACTGGGGACACATAGCTATTTCATGTCAACAACAGGAAAAGGGGTAAGGAGTAAAAGGAAGAGTCAGAGAATGACAAAAATATAAACAAGCAAAAAGTAATGAGGTGATAAAAGATCTGGAATAAACATCTCTGAGTGAAGCTGCCCAGAAGAAGAAGAAGAATCTGAAAGCTCAGATGGTCCAATAAATTCTATTTAAAACATTAACACATGTAGATTATATAAGATAGGAAGGACCTAGGTATATTTATAAGCAGGAGGGAAGTAGCTGGCTGAGAGAGAGTGCAGATGCCCAAAGAAAAGGAGAATGATTTAAAGAAGGCATTTGCTTCAGGAGTTTAGGAGAAAACATCAAGAAAGGACACTTTTTAAAAAAAATCTTAGAGAAGTATTGAGATAAGACTGGAAGAAAAGCAAAAGTAGGACTCAACTTGAAAGATCTCAGCTGAGTGAGTCTATGGTATGGATTTAAGATTAAAGTCTGGCCAGGCGTGGTGACTCACGCCTGTAATCCTAGCACTCTGGGAGGCTGAGGTGGTGGATCGTTTGAGCTCAGGAGTTTGAGACCACCCTGAGCAAGAGTGAGACCCCTATCTCTATTTTAAGAATTAATAAATTTTTTAACATTAAAAAAAAAAGATGAAAGTCCCTGTAGAGGAAAGGAGTCTGATATAACCTTATGGGAAGCTCACTTTAGAGAAAAGAGCCATGGATTGAGAATCAAGGGCTCTCGGTTCTAACCTGACTCAGCTAAGTGGCTCTTGATTAGTCATTTCTCCTAAGTCTTATTTTCACCAAATGTAAAATCCAGGTGTTGAACTCTGTGAGTTCTAAATTCCCTGCCAACTGTAGAATTCTACAGCAACTGATGTTTAGAAGAGTGCCACAAAACAGCAATATTTTAGTTGAAGTTAATCAGTAAAATTTGGAAGAAATAAATAAGGACCCAAAATAAATGTACTCAGCAGCTAATTTAAAGTTCCTGTATGAAATGCTTATGGGTCTTTGGTGAGTTCATAAAAATCATTCATCCAGCTGTTTTGGAGTGAGGCCAGCAATCGTTTACAAACTTCATCTGTCTTGACGGGATGCTGACCAGTGCTGCACTGATAGTAGATGAGCTGGCAAAGTGGTCTAGAAAATGCAGAATATCACTTTTGAAGACTGGCTGGCATGCATGGGAATCACATCCCGTTCCTGGAAGGCATTTGTAACGCCTGCCTTAGCTCACCTGCCTTGGAACCATAGTACCCGCAGTCACCTCTTTGCTTGCAAGTGAAGAAAAAATTGTCTAGATTTATGAAGTATGTCACCTCCAATTAATACAGTTAGTGACAGAGTACTGGCTTATAAATGATCACAAGCAGATGTAGCGCTTCGTATATATGAGATAGTAGAAACTAAGGATCTGAAAAATAGCAACTTACAGGTTTATTTCTCACTCATGTAAAATAAATTCAGGGGTAGGCTTTCCAGGGAAGTATGAAAGTTTCACATTGTTGGGGACCCAGGCTCCTTCTATTTTCTTGTTCTGCTAAATGTGACTTGCATCGTAAAACTTGCTTCATGAGAGGGATGTTATATTAATAATTTAGCCATTTAAATCATCAGTTTTCAGGTGGAGTGTTAAGATACAATTATACTGTGATTGGTTATGAATGGCAAAGCATTAAAACTGGTGCATAACTGGGAGTCTATGCTGCAGCCTGGCCTTCAGGATCTGGGAATTCCATGGTGTGGAATGCAAGGAAATGTGTGCAATGTGCAGGAACAGGATTAAGAATCCTTTCTTCCTTAAAAGAAAGCCTCATCTCATATTGATACTTAAGGAACAAAAAGAACGTGCAGTGATGAATCCCACTGCACCACGTAACAACTCCTCTCAGACCTAGGACTGGTCTTTTCATAGCTAGGCATATTCCAGCTGTACAAAATGTACCTTCCACTTCAACAGGCTCTAACCTCCCTCCCAACCAGACTCAAAATGCTCATGTCAGCAAGTCTATTCAATTGCCCTTCTCAGAAAATCTTTCTAATATTCTTCATCTTCTTTGGCTATCAATTACCACCTCCTCCAGGAAGCCTTCCCTAAAGTTCACATTTATGACCCTCTCTTTGAAGTAAGGCACTGTGAAATCTTTCTTAGGTTTACCTACAGATAATGGAAATCCATCGATGATATAACTAAAAAGTAAACTAAATGGATGTATGCTTTAGAAACAAATAATCCTAAAACAGTTCTATGAGATAGATAAAAATTAAAAACAGGAAAGAACGTGACTTTTGCCTTTATACTCTGTAAATCAGAATACAAATAAAGTTCACATGTCACAAAAAAAAAAAAAAGAAAGAAAAGAAAACTTGCTGCATAGCCCAAGAGTTCTCTTGGAGCTCCAGACATTTAATACATTTGCTTTCTAGGAAGTTTTCAGAAAGGAAAAATGCGAGGACACCCTTGCTTTTAAGGATGCTTGCTAGCAATGAAATATGATTCTCACCTATGTGTCACAGCCAAAATCTAACACAATCACTATACCTAACTCCAGAGTAGACTGGAAAATTTAATCTTTTAGCTGAGTAATAGTGTGACTGACTAAAAACTGGTATTCTTATAACTAAGGAATAAGTACAGAATGAATACTGAAAAATAACTAGCATCCTGCCAGTCTTCCCTTTCACTAGATGCATCATGGATCAGCTGGGGGCTCTGCTCTATTCCATCGTCATGTAGGAATGCAGGCTAACAAAGTCTCTACTATCTGGAGTGTAGGTGGAACCTGTGGCCAGGGAAGGGAGCACACATCACTTCCACTCACTTCCATTGGCCAGTGGAAGTCACGTGGCCACATCTGATTTCCAAGGGGCAGGGAAATGCAATCTCATCATATGCTTTGAGGAAGAAGCAGAATATTTGTGAAAGGTCTCCTGACTACCAGAGAGACTTTCCTCAGAGAATCAATTCAGTAAGATTGTGAATCAAGATCTTAAAGGAACACATAAATGACTACCCGGGAAATAGCCATAGCAAAGGCCTGGGGAGCTAGCTCCTCTAAAGGCAAACTTTAGTGCTCTTTAGAATCATAGTCTAATTTCTGGTTTTAAGAATGCAGATTTCTTGACACTAGCCCAAGTGAGTCTGATTCTGTAGGCTTGGAATGTGGTCTACAACTCTTCATTTAACAAACATCTGACCACATGACCACACTTTGAGTGAAACTGCGTAACAGATAATAGAATAGCTAGAATAAAGTAAATGAATGAAAAAATGCAGACCGAATTAAATACTAATTCAAGGCATTTTTAGGATAATGAAGACTGAGTTGCTTTCAAGATTGGGAGATGAAAAGTTAATTTTTTCAATTGTCCAAACCTATCTTAAATTCAGATAGCAAAATAATTTTGGCTTATTCTATATTTGAGAAGATTGTTAAAAACAGTTACCCTTTCTTGCTGACCAAAATACTAACAATAAAAGATAGAAAATGGTTGTAAACACCAGCTTTGGTATCAGCAGATCCATGGTTGAATCACAGATCTACCAGTTATTTGGGCAAATTGTGTGAATTTGGGCAAATTTATCCCTTGTCTAAGGCTAAGTTTCCTCAAAACAGGGATAACATTGCCTTCCTTACAGTTTTGTTGTGAGAATTAAATGAAATGTTACCTGTGAAATATTTAGTATAATTAAACACGAAGAAGAATTAATTAGAAATTTAAAAGCTTCTTTCAATGGTCATTATCAACCTACTGGGCAATCTAAAGATTCTCTGAGTGCTAGTATAAGATAAACTCAGTTCTATCTAATCAATATTAGCAGTTTAAATAAATTTCTGTGCTGCACATAAAAGTTGTGTATTAATTTAGAATAATGAACTAATAATGTAGGTTGAAGAGAAAGAAGATATTCAACATAGACTATCATTAGACTGCAAAAATTCATTTATTAGATAAACCTTTTCCCTATACAATTATTCTTCTCATTTAAGTGCTTGCAAAATCCACAGTAAACACAAATGTAAATCATATTGCTAAGCAGATCTACATTATGGGTTAAAAGAAATAAAATCTCCAAATACTTTTCCAAGATGTAAAATAGTCAGGAGTCAGCACAAACAAGTAAAAGCAGTTTCTGTCTCTGCAAGTGATGAATTGAATCAAAAACCATGTAATCAGAATGGAGGCTAAAAGTACTGGCCATTGCATGTGTACCCATAGAGTCTCCACTCTAGTCACTGGTATCAAATCTACATCAAATGGCAAGAGAAAACCTTTAAGGCCTCGAAGCACGTCCCATTCTGCTGCAGCAAAGCTTAATGGCCACTGTGCTCAGCTGGCCATCCCCTAACAATGGTCGGTAACAAAACCCAGAGAACTCACCAGCTGCTGTCCACTAAGCTAAAATGGGCTGTCCGTGAGGCAGGCAGATGAAATTCTGTAAGAAGTCACTGAAGGAGAAACTTAAATAGTGCCAGACAGATTGTTGTTGACTGTGGGAAGACACTTGCAGCTGACAAAGGAGCCAACCACAGGTGTGTGCAATATTTTGACAGTAATCAGAGATGAAGTTCTCACTTTCAGGAGAAGCTAGCCACAACCAGTGAGGCAAAAAAGAAAGCAGAGGTAGATTTATGGAAAAGCAAGCGAAGCTTGCACTGGCAACTTTCAAGGTACCAGCAAGGGAGCTAGCACTTGGGTTCATATGGTCATTTGTTTTTGTCAAATTTTCAGAATTACAAATAAGATCCCAGTCTCTTTCCACTCCACTTTAGTCTCGCTCACACTTCCCCTTGTGTGAAGGGTGTCAGAGTGGTCATGGGCATTTTTGAGATCCAACTACAGGAAAGTTGAGTTGGAGATACATTAAGTTAGGATTTAGGGAGATATATTTATCACTTCTGTCTATATTTAAGTTGCTTTTAGCCATGCTAGTGCAGGAAAAACAGGAATACTCCTATTGCCTCTTGGGTAGACTCACCCAGAGTCTTAACATAAAGGTGTTTCCATTATGCACATGTTCCAAGCACAGGGTTTGGAAGAATGTAGGTAGTGAAGGAAAAGGAAGTTGGCCTTTGGGAAACTGTCTCCAGTTGTTAGACATGTACAATTGTAAGTGGAGGATTCACTGCTCAAAAATTCTTAAACTAGAAGTCCTCTGCTGTTGAGAATGTTATATATTTTATAATGCAAGGCATAAAATTATGAAATCATCACACATTTTTAGGGAATTGCAAGAAATAGAATTTATCAGAATTCCTGTGATTGTAGAGCCCAAGCTTGTAGTAGTAATACAGCAAACAGCAAAATATATCTGTTTATAAAATCTTGTGTTTTTATAATTTAAAAAATTACATCAACCATGTTAGAGGGAAAAAAATCTTTCTAGTCTCTCTATATCAAATATTATAAAGCATATCTTGTGAATAAGTAACCAAAAATTTATAGCTATAATGTGAAGGAATATAAATTTTACTTTTTTTCTTATTTATTTATTTATTTTTTTAAAGTCTGGTCAAGTGAAGCATAGTAATGGTGCCTATTCATTGAATTCACTTTGTTGCATTATTAATAAATGACTATATTATCATCAAGAAAAAAATCACAATTTATTTTATAATTTAGATAAGTGTACTTTGTAAGTTCTTTTGACCCCAATATTAGCAACTCTGCCAAATTAAAGATTGATGTTCAAATTTTCCTCCAGTTAATACTAGGTAGGCAGGTACATAACATAGTGTTATATATATTAATTAAGGAACAATAATATGTGGAAACAAGGGATACAACAATAATTTAATAGTTCGATGAATATAAAAGTTTGTCTCTCATGTCACAGTCAGGATGAGTGTTTCAGGTCTCTTCATACTGCCAATCAAGAACCTAGGCCGACATAGGCTCTATCATTTTCAACCCTTTATCTTCCAAGGCTGCTCTATTCATTGCCTTTTTAGTCAGCAGAAGAGGAAAGGAGCATGGAAGAAAATGCTTGCAATTTTATATGAGATTGGCTGGAAGTGTGGAAGTGGCACTCATCACTTCTGTCCACATTTTGCTAGTGAGATCTTAGTCACACACTCACCCATAGTTGCATGGGAGGTTGGGAAATATAGTCCATGGCTGGGCAGCTACATTCTAGCTACAACTCTATTACTAAGTGTAATGGGCTGAATTGTGTGTCTCCAAAATTCGTATGTTGAAGATTTCATGCCCAATACTTTAGAATATGACTGTATTTGGAAACAGGATCTTTAAAGAAATAATAAAGTCAAATAAAGTTTTTATAGTGGGCCCTAATCAAATATAGTATAATTATAAGAAGAGGAAATCAGAACACAGACATACACAGAGGTATGACTATATGAAGACACAAAGAGAAAATAGCTATCTACAAGCCAAGGGGAAAGACATCAGGAGAAATCAGCCCTATTAATACTTTGATTTAAGGCTTTTAGTCTCTAGAACTGTAAGAAAATAAATTTCTGTTGTTTAAGCTGCTTAATCCATAGTGCTTAGAATGGAAACACCTGCAAAGTAATATACTAAGGAAGAAGGACAGATATTGAGCAATGTCTGTAGCATTATATAATCTACAAATTGATTACTATGCCACCCATGAATTTAGTCTGGAGTTAGGAACAAATTGTTGGAAATTCTTTAAAATTAGAAACCTTATGATTGATTCCACTGCCCTTCTACAGTGACCTTCTAAAAACATAAATTAGGATATTTCACTCTTTTTTGTGAAACCTTAGAATAAGTTCCCATTTTATTTAGCACAAAAATCAATGTCCTTCTTGTCTCACAAGCACCAACATGAACTAGTCCTCTGCCAGCTCCACCCTTGGTTTCTGTGATGCAGCTCTTCATTTATTTTGCTCTAGACATACTCATTGGTCTTCCATACATGCTCCCATCCCAGCCTTCTCACTTGCTGTTTTCCTTCTAGGATTATTCTTTTGTAAAATAGCCATATCACTCACTTTTTTCCTTGAGTGTCTGCTTAAAAACTATTTTACCCAGAGAGGCCTTTGTTGACTATCCTATGTGAAATAGCAACCCTCCCCCAGGTCCTACTGTTACTAACATATCACTTGTGTATTTATTTGTGTATTCTCTATTCTACCTTCTAGAACCCACCATTGATTCATAGAGTTTGATGTGCTCACTGCTGCATTCCCAGCATCTAGAACAGCTCAGATGAACCTCTATTGATTGGCCACATCAATCAGATATTTTCAGACATCTACGCAAGAATTTTTTTTTTTTCTGGCACAGAAAAACCTGAATTGTGAGCCAAAAGCTGAAAAACGTTAAGCAGATATAGAGAGGAATCGAGGGAGTGTGGGGATGATTATGAGAGGAACTTACTCTTAGTACTTCCAAATAATTAAAATATCTTTTCAGACCCTTTTGTCTGCCCTGTAAGTCAAATTAAAAGCATCAGACGGGTGAGAACCATTTTCTCTCTTTTATATGCAGGATGTGCTCAATATAGGTAGAATAAATAAATATTAATAGCACCTCATTTCTTCCTAAGGTCTCTGCAATTTCAAGACTAAATAAAACATACTGTGGATCAGAATCTAAATATCTCTGCTTGCATATTTTTTGTCCCTTGGTCTGCAAAAGTCTTTGTCTCTTGATCTTTCTGTTTTCCTGGCTTCACTTTAATTTAACCACTACAAAGTTTGTCTTTATTCCAAGTTCATTTTTCATCTTTTAGCTCATCTCTTTTGATTGTCTTTTTCTGTTTCAGGTCATTTATTCTCCCGTTAGACTAGTTTTCTCTTTGTGATAGCTTCCAAATCTATAAACACAGCTTGATCTCTCTCTTTCCAAACCTTAGTCCCACATATTAAAAGCTGTTTCCATAGTTATATGTGGAAATCTTGTGGTCACTTCAACCTGACCCTTTAACATCTTCCTAAAAATCTATTGACTTTCTAGATTCCCTGTTGTCTAAATTCCCACCACAATCCTAGTAACCTAGGCTGTAAGGAAGCCTCTTTATCTTGGCCTTTTTTAGCATTTGATTTAGGAATTATTTTGCATCCAGCCCTGTGTATTTTGGATTAGAGATTTGTAACCCTAGTATATCTTTTTTTCTACTTCTTAAAATATATAGTGAATGAACATCGTCCTCTCAAAATGTCTGCAAAAAAGTTTAGAGTATATTTAAATGTAGCAGCTAAATCATGTACTGACCTATCCTGGAGGTTTATTCTCCCAGCGCTAAAAGTTACTGCTAATTCCTTTGGGAAGTGAAGTCCTTAGAATGATCCCTTCTCAGTCATTGAAAAATAATATCCTTGCAAAGACTACGAAATTGCCCTCACATCTCTAACCGTACCTAGGAATTCAGCCAATGTCAGTATTGAAGAGTATCAGAGCTTTGTTAGGAAACCTGTGGCCAATTAATTAAACTACTCCTCATAGGCCAGACACAGTGGCTCAAGCTGTAATCCTAGCACTCTGGAAGGCGGAGGCAGGAAATTGCTTGAGCTCAGGAGTTCAAGACCAGACTGAGCAAGACTGAGACTCGTCTCTACTAAAAACAGAAAAATTAGCTGGGCATTAGGGTGCATACTTTGAGCCTTGAGCCCAGAAAAATTAGCTGGGCATTAGGGTGCATACTTTGAGCCTTGAGCCCAGGAGTTTGAGTTTTCAGTGAGGTATGATGATGCCACTGCACTCTAGCCAGGGTCTCCAAAATAAAGAAAGAAATAAAATTCCCACTTCTCAAATTCTTAGCCATAGCTCCCTAAAACAATTCCTTCTTTTCTTCCATACACTTCCACCCCTTTTGCACTGCATCTTCTGAATTCCTCATTCCCATCTTAATATTCCTTACATAAACCCTACTTTGGTGTAATATTCTATAAAATCATGCTAAATTTGATTGTTATTATTTCATTTGTATGTTTTTACAACTATTAACAAGTGAGTCTGGGCTATAAATATTTTTGTACCATCCTTATTTAATTTTGCTAGCATTGTAAAATAACTTTTAAGGCTTTCCATCATTTCTGATGATTTGGACAAGTTAATATAAGAATTATCTGTTTCTTAAAGGTTTGAGTGAATCTATTCATAAAACTATATGAGGCTGTTGACTTTTTATATATTCTGAGGCTATATTATTTCAGTTAATTTAATCTTTTGTAGTTAATTGAGTTTAATTCGTTGCCAATTTTGCCCGGTGCCGCTTGTTTCTAGTAAATGCTTTGGAAGCTATTCATTTTCCTCTGAGTGTCTGTATTAGACACACCATCTCCAGCACCTCAGCTTCTTTTGCCCCCACCTGCCTCCTAGTCCTCTGCCCTTCAACACACAGTCAATAGCCAAATGTTCCAACAAGAGAAAAAATCCACTGAATGAAATAGTATTTTATGAATAGGTTTCTGCATAGGGCATACAATTGGATTTTTCACTTTTTAAAAATTTGTTGAATTTGAGAGTTATTTTTTATCTGGGAATTTTATTCATTCATATTTATTGTGGTCCCTGATATTATATTTTTTATCTTGCCATCTTATATTTCATGTTTTATACCAACCTTTATATGCAATTTATTTCTTGCTCCTCCTTCTCATCCTTCTTTGTCTCCTTCTTTTCTTTCCTCACTTCTGCTGAATAACACACATTTTATGTGGTCCTTTTTCACTTTTAGTGGTTTGGAAGTTTTAAATGCTATTCCAGTTCTTTTCATTGTGTGTCTTAAGTTCTAAAGATATAAATACAAACTTTGTTTTTCAGTGAATATGAAGACATAATCAGTATCTATTTTCCCTCCTCTGAAAATGAAGTACCATTAACATGACATTATGTAGCCTCTTCTTCCATCTCCTATGTGTTTTTATTTAATTAGTAGACATTTCCCCCCAAAATATTAAGGGAGTACAAAACTTTGTTACACATATACACCCTATAATGCTGAAGTCAGAGCTTTCAGCATGCCTGACACCAGAACAGTGTTCATTGTGCTCAACAGATAAGTTTTTACCCCTCACCCCTCTCTCACACTCCCTCATTCTTGGTTTCCAATGTCTTTTAAGAAATTAGCAGACTTTATTTTTCAGAGCATTTTCAGGTGTACAGAAAATTTTGTTCTTTTATACCAACTAAACCATTCCCCCAGCTTCCATATGTCATTTTTTAATCACTTGTAGTTATATTTATTCGTTTATTTTATGTAATGTCCTTATTTTTAGGATTTCTTTTTGTAATGAACATCTCTGAAATTTATGTACAAATTTTCCATAACTGCTTAGGCTTAAGAATATAATCAATTGATTTTTTTATTCATATACTTTAATATACGCCATGTCTTCTTTCTCAGATTAATTTTGAATTAACTTTGAGGTCATGAAATACATCTTGAATAGTTCTTTTTTCCTGAAAATCCATATAAATAATCTGTGACTTTTCATGTTCAACAAAATCTTTATGTTTCCTAGATATTTGCAGAATAATTGGCTGGGTGTAGTGCCTTAATTACAAATCTTTTTTGAGGCCATTGCTGCATTTCTTCTAGCAATTATTGTAAAAGCTAAGAAGTACCATATCAGTCTGATCTTCAGTTATTTGCTTTTTTTCTTTTACTGTGGAAACTTTAAAAATTTACTGTATATTATTGGAATTGAAAAATATCATCAGGATGTGTGTTTGAATATGCATGTTTCCTTATTCCTGTTGGGTACATCAAAGACTTTTCCGTTTGAATACTTGGATCTTTCTTCGGCTCAGGACATTTTTCTTCCATTAGTTATATCTACCTCTGTTTTATTCTTTCCTTTTTCTTGCCATTTTTTTAGATGTATATTAAATTTTATGATACTATCCTCCATGGCTCCTAAGTTATCTATCTTTAATATTTTCTATCTCTTTGTCTTCTCCATGTTCTGGACTTTATCACCCACATCATTAATGTGACCTTCAGCTCTATAAGTTTTGTTCTGTGACCCATATGTATATGTGTGTGTGTGTGTGTGTGTGTGTGTGTGTGTGTGTGTGTGCGCTTGTTTGTTTTTGCAATCATATTTTATTTTCTAAGAACTCTTTTTTTAAATTCTGTGATGGTACCTTTTTTCTTTGTAGCATAAACTTGATTCATAGCTTTATTAAAGCTTCTTCAATCTTTCTAAGGATGAGTTAAAATGTTTAAATTTTCTATAGGTCAGCTGTTCTATTGGATTATCTTTGATGATGTTGCCTTTTCCTAAGTTCTTTTGTTCTTATACATTTGCAAATAAAGGACTGGATTGATTATCATAAATAGCTGGTATGGGTTTTCTTGGAAGTTGTATATATCTGATTCTTTACCAGCCCATCACCCTAAATAATGGGAAATCTGATTAGACTCTGAAGTTGGAAGGGCAACATTATGCTGGCTGATGTGTTCATGGCTGGCACGCAAGCTGGCAAGCAAGACAGGACTTCTTTCAAATGCCAAAAGATGAAAGGAGATAGAACACTATGGTGTTATTTCCCTGCCTGTGTGGGTTTAACATCACCCAGGCTCTGCAACCGTTTTGTTTTTAGCATCAGGATTATGTTGAGATTACAAGCTCTTCTTACTACCTATCTTGGCCCAGCAGATTCTCTACTTTGTTTTGAAAGCTGCTATCATTAGGTTTATATACTGGAGGCAAACACTACAGCCAGCTGCCCTATGTACAATTGATCTGGTTGTTTCACAATCCTTTAAGTGAATTATTACACTACTCACCACCTTACAGTGAGTTTCTCTTCCTAGGCTACCTTATTCTGACTTGAATCCTGTAATTCTTCCCCTGTGCTTACTTCCAGTTTTTCAGCTTTGATTTTTTTTAATCAATCAGAGCCCTGAATTTTCTTTAATCTGCTGTTTCAGACTTTCATTTTTTAAGCACTATTATGGATTTAAAAATATATATCTCTCTTCTGTTATTTCAAGAAATGTTGGAACACAAAAAAGTAAATATATATATTTGCCCACTATCTTCAATCAGAAAACTTAGATTTTATGTATCCAGTTGTAACCCATAATCCCCTACTCCACTACACACCCATACATTCAGAGGCAGTTTTCAACTCTTCTGAGCTTTTTGTTTGCAATGTCTTTGCTTTTCTTTGTTCTGTCATGGCCAAAAATGTCGTCAAAGCCTGCATGCATAAGGATTTTAGTAGTTCCCTGTTTTACTTTTGCTTAGTTACTCCCTCCTCCAGATGATTCAGCACAATACCCAGGGCTACAATATGACTTTTGTGGGCCATAAGGCACTTTTACCCTGTCCTCTCTTTAAAAAAGAATATTAAAAATTATATTTTATGGTTGTATTGGTATAAAGATGAATATAATCCAGGATGTATTCATTATTATTATATGCATTTTGTCTTTTTTTTTTTTTTGAGACAGAATCTTATCCTGTTCCTTGGGCTAGAGTGCCGTGCCTAGTTTACTGCAACATCAGACCCAAGGGCTCAAGCGATCCTCCTGCCTCAGCCTCCCAAGTAGCTGGGACTACAGGAGCATGCCACCACGCTCAGCTAATTTTTTCTATTCTTAGTAAAAACAGGCTCACTCTTGCTCAGGCTGGTCTTGAACTCCTGACCTCAAAAGCAATCCTCTGCCTTGGGCTCCCAAAGTGCTAGGATTATGGGTTCCTGGTCAGATTTTTTTCTTTTGATTTAACATAAATTAAAACATTTTGGTGGGTTCTGGATACTGTGCCTATTGTGCCTAATGGATAAGTTGGCCCTGATAATATTCCTAGCATAATCTTCACACAAATTTATTTTTCTTCATGTCAATGCATATGTGTATCTGTGTGTAAAAATCATTGACTCCCCAATACATATAGGATACAGCTGGAATTCCTTTAATATCCTTTCCAGTCAATATTCAAAACCCACCGTAACTCATTCTAAATTCTTTTTCTAGCCATACACCTCCCATAGGTTTTTATCCTGGTAACACAGGAAAGTGACTCCCTATGCTAGGAGTCACTTGAAGTCCAAGTGGGTCTTTGTCCAAAGCAATGTCCAAGCCAACGCCTGCAGCAATGCCGTCCCTAAAGCACTGTCTGTCAGTTCCCATCTCACTAGGTCCTCTACCCCAAGTAACTTCCTGGCCTCCTGAACCAGATTGAAACTTTATCACCTCTAGCTCCTTGGATCTAATCCCCCTCCCCCAATTTCTCCCTTTACTCATCAATCTTTTGACACTGGAGTCACTATCTGTGTTCACGCTTACTATCTTCGTATCCTCGACAGGCCTCCATTTTCTCAACTATAATATAGAGGAAATAATAGTTCCTATTTAAAGGATATGGAAGGACTAATGCAATAATAAGAACAATAAGTAACACTTATTGAGCGTTTACCATGTGCCATTTATTTACCTAAGTATTCTGCATATTATATGTGTGAAGAGTTTAACACAGTGCTTTGGACAGGGAAATACTCAATTAAAAAGTTCTATTATTTTCTAATAATATTACTCAATAGGGCAAGTGCTCCTAAAAAAAATCAAAACTTTCTGGACAACATCAGCCATGGGGATTACTTTGTCTTCTAACTCCTCTAGCGTATATTATGCACATTCTTCATTTGATAGTTTTCATGTACTACTTAAAAACAGAGATATTACTTCATAAATCATCTTTGCATCTCTTGTACAATTTGCCACCAAGCCTTGCAAATTGCAGAAGTCATTATATCATATATTTGTTGATTGCTTGCTTAATTGATTGTATGATTTATTCATGTCTAGCAGCCAAAAGTCCACTCAGCGGACACATATTGGGAGAAAGCAGCAACGTCTGCAGGCAGGTCGGCAGCAGCCCACCCTTAACAAAGAACCACCTTGCAAGTTTCCATTCACTGTGCTCTACTTACTATTAGCAACTCTTTAGCCTTCATAATAACATGGAACTGAATCTGGGATTGTGCATTTCCTCACATATGGTTAACAGAAAACATTTTTTCTACCACAGCACTTGAGAAGGGAGGGCAGATGGCTGACTGATTTACTGGTACAATCTGCACCTGAAATGGCATAATTTACCACCAAAATAATTTCTTTAATCAGGAGCCACAGCAGTTGAAATACCACCATTAGTCATCTCTATCACTAAAGACTTATTTACTTTGAGTTATTGTCTTTGGAGAGGTCTAACATAGACTAATTCTTCTGAAAGCATTAGTGATTTATTTTCTCCTGGACACTTGAAGAAGAGCACTGAGAACTGAGGCGGGGTGGGGGGGAGGAGGTCAGAGGGAGAAGGGTCTGTAAAAAGGGGAAAGGGCTTCATAAAAGAGAAGTGAGTTTAGCAGAAGACAAGCCTTGCCTACTTCACCATCGGGTTTTGCTTAGAGGTCACATGTCTCTTTGGAGTAGAATGCAATCTAGCAGTTCTAAAACACAGACCATAGGCCAGAAGCTCCAGAAGTTCAAAATGAGTAAATATGACTTCAAACTTCTCACTTTATATTAAAAAAAAATATGACTTTGGCTACTGTAGATTGTAAATGTTGAGAATTCAGATCACTTCCTCTGAATTCCTTTCACTCCTATCTACAAAATTTTGACCAAAATTCCTCTGTTTAATTGTGGATACTTTTAATTGTTATGTCTTCAGGTCATTAATTTTTTCTCGTGTCTAATTTGCTGTTAATCCCATTAAATGTATTTTTCATCTCAGACATCTTTAGAACTTCAATCTGGATCTTCTTTATGTCTTCTACATACCCAACTTAATATGTTCAATCTTTCCTCTAGCTTCTTAAACATATGGAATAGTCTATAATTATATGAAATAGTTATAATAACAATTATAATATCCTTGCCTAATAGAACTATTGTGTCATTTCTGCATCTATTTCTATTGATTTATTTTTCTCTACATTATAAATTATTTCCATTTATTTGCACACCTGGTAATTTTTTATTGAATGCCAGATATGATAAATTTTACCTTGCAGAATGCTGAATATTTTTATATTACTATATATATCATCTGAGCCTTGGTCTGGGATTCAGCTAAATTATTTGTAAATAAGTTCTAGTGTTCTATAGCATTATAGAATGACTACAGTTAAAAATAACTTATTGTATATTTTAAATAGCTAGAAGAGAGGATTTTGAATACTACGAACACAAAGAAATGATAAATGTCTGAGGTTATGGATAAACTACCCTAATTTGATGATTACACATTGTGTACATGGATCAAAATATCACTCTGTACCCCATAAATATATATAATTATCTGTCAATTAAAAGTCAAATAAAAATTTAAGAAACAGAAGGAAAAAAAATTTAAAAAGACTTTGAACGTTCTGAGGCTTACTTCTAAGCTTTGTCAGGCAGGATAAGACCAGTCTTTACTCTAGGGCTGATTTTGTCCCACTATCAAGGCAAAACTTCTGATTTTCTTGATGTCCTATGAATTATGAGGCTTTCCACATTGGCTGGTGAGAACACAAACTTTTTCTGGCCCGATGTGAGCTCCAGGGATTGTTACCTCTGCTCCTTTTAAGTGGTGTTATCCATAAATTTGAGTAGTTTCCTTCTCACATGTACTGAGCTGAAGACTTGAGGGGACTCTACTGATTGCTGGAGCTCTCTTATTCCACAGATTTCTCCTTTCTGGGATTCTGCCCTGAAAACTCTAACCAACTTGCCTTCCCAAACTCCTACCTCTACCTCTATCTCCTCAACTCTGGGAGAGCTCCAAGCTAGGTTTCCTTTCTCTGCATGGCAACCCGAAAACTTTCTAGGCTGTAAGTTGGGGCAATTGTAGTCTCACCTGGTTTGTTGCCCTTCTCTCTGGGACATTGTCCTATATCATTTGGTGTCCAATGTCTAAAAACTGATGTTTTATATTTTTTCTTGGATTTTTAGTAGTTTTCAAGTAAGAGAGTAAATTCAATCTGTTTTATTGTGCCTTAGCTGAAAGCAAAAATCCTCCCCAGTAATGCCACTTTTAATCCTTTTTAGTCCACTATGTTTAGGAAAAGGAAACAAGATACCTGTAGATGAATTATTGTTAGTTTTGACTATGCATTTGGCTGTGTATTGCACAAATGAAGTATTTATAGCATATGTGGAGACGCAAAGAAATATTATGAAAGTTGCAAAACTGCTAAAGTCAATAGTTGTTTTGTTACCTCTTTGAGTCTCGTGCATCTAATTACATATTTTAATGCTCTCCAGGCCTTGCTTCTAATAAGTTGTAATATTTACCCTGAGATTATTGACTTAACTGACATATCATTTTTAGATATAAAAAACTGTCATGGAGTGGTCACACAATATCTTCCTATAAAAGAATTTCATAGAAACTTTTTATTACTGAATGTGAAAATTATGAACCTAATTCAATAAGCATGTACATTTTCTGATAATCTACTAATAGAGTTTGACACACATCCTCTTTTATTACACTGAGTGTCAATTCATGAACAGTGTCTTTAGATAATGATTTTGATGCACTTATAACTTCAATCTTTAGCCAAGTGAAAATGAACTCCTTTCTAAGAGACAGTAGTTTCTGCAAAGAGTTCAGAAAATGTTAGCAGCCAAAGGGCTTGTCAGTTATTCTTTTATATACTACTGAGTATTTAAGTGATTAAATGGACTTAATTGAATGAAGCAGAATTGCTTTTCATTCCAATGAATTCTACTTTATTAAGCTATAATTATTAATTTCTGTTTAATCCTTTAAGCTACTGTGTCATATTTGTAACAGTTTTAACTGTTATGAGAAAACAATTTTCTTCTTTAACTTTATCATTTTAAAATTTATTCCATTTTGAATATGATTTTACTATGTATTAAAGTTAACTTTTTAATAAAGTCGAGGACGATTGCTTCAATTCTTTTGAAAGAAGATTTAATAGCAATAAACACTAACACTGGGTATTTACTATATGTCAGGTATGCTATTAAAGGGTATAAACTCTTGTTCTCAATATTTATTTTGCAAAAACTCACTATAATTAAATTTATAAACCTGTTATGTATAAAATCTAATACCTGAAGATTCCTGCACATGTATCCATTTTTTTCCCCATTTCCCAATGTTTGAGTTCCTGGTGTTACTATGTGTTGGGTACCGACGCAAGAGCAGTGGTTATACATAACACTGGCTCGACTATTTACTAAATTATGTGTGTTTTATGTCAGAATACTGTTACTGATGAGATATAGAAAATTATTTATATGTAAATTCATGAGTAATCCTGTGAGCTGGCTACTGTTAATTAAAGCAATTAAGCAATGCTCTAGTGAACGTCAGCATTTGGGGTTGAGCTTGGCCTTTGACATTTGTCTCTGCGCTTTTAACCAGAATAATAATAGCTAACCCTATTGAATACGTTGTATTAGGCACTGCTGTAAGTACTTTACATGCATCAACAACTCATTTATCTTTACAACAACATTGTAAGGTTAATACAATTATTATCCTCATTTTACAAATAAGAAAACTGAAGCCCCAAGAGGTGAAGAAACTTTCTCAAATTATATGATTAGTAAGTGGCAAAACCCCAACCCGAGCAGTCCCACTCCTTGTCCCAGGCTCTCCACCACTGTACTCACCTGCCTTCCTGAGCACATTCCTTCCTTCTAGTGGCTCATGCACCTTCCATCAAATGGAATCAGTTGCTTCTCTATTTCCATCCTATTAGTGAGGTAAAAGCATAGGTTAAAAGCAAAGAAAAATTTGTAATCACCATGTCCAAGCCCATCCCATAATCACAGAACTTTAAAACCTTAAATAATTGTTTAATCCAATCTCTCCATTTTATAGATGGAGAAATTGAGGCCCAGGTTGGTTAAAAGTTTTGCCCAAGGTTAAATACAGATTTCAGATTTTTGTCAAATCAGGGCATTTGGCAGATTAGTTCTCTTGTACGACACATATTGAGTGCTTTTGCTCAACAAATATTTGCAGAATTGAATTGAAACCTGGACTCTTTCTTGAGATTAGACTAGTGCAAAGCACCATGGTTAGAAATGCTTTGTAGATCTTGGCTGTGTTCACTGGCTTCTTCACATAAGTAGTGGTCTTTCTAGAAATATGTTTCATGAATAATGCAGTCACATTGCTTACTGTTGTACTGATGTTCCCATGCAATTTTCCATTGAGTTAACCTGGAATTGTTTTATTTTTGTTATAGTCATAAATCTCTACCATAGCAGAGAGGTTGCATTTCAGAACAGTTTCTCCCAGGTTTAACAAATTAGAACCTATTGATTTTTTTTTTTTTTTTTGACAAAGTAAAGGTTATTGCTGTATGCTCAAGACAGACACGGGCTGAACTTTACTCCAGTAGAGTAGGAGAAATATTTCAGGAAGGTTAGATAAGAAAAGCCATTCAAACAGCCCAGCAAATTGAAACAACCTAAACAAGAATTTGATAGGAAACCATTCATCAGAAATAATTTATATAAAAATCTCATATAAATAATGTGCATTGATTTGAATTTTTTTTGCTTGTTGAGGCAATTAGAAAATGCCTTTGCTTTTATTTCTATTAAAACTTTAACACTTTAGAAAGATTTTTTAAAATCATTATAATTAGCTTATTTTCCTCCATTTTAATTAATATATATTTTTTTCAAATATTTTCTTACTGAATACTATTCTAACATGGATGCAATTATATACAACATAAATAGACAAAATGTAGTTACATTAGTTTATTTTTGTTTGTTTGAAGACTATCCAGGGTGTTATTTGGACACATTTAAAAACTGAAATTAGAGAGCAGAGTCGTAGTAACTCAAACATTTTAAAGTCTTATCTCTTCTTATAGTCCATCATAGCTTTACGAAACATTGTTCATTTTGATCATAAATTTTAGAAAATTTTTAAAGGTATTGTTCCATCACTTAAAACATATGTCCAAATTTTAGTTATTATGGATATTTTCATAAGAGTTCATTATCCAAATATGTATAAAAATACTACTCTGACTTTTTATAGCAAATTTTTTTATAGGTGACAGTTTAAAATTTGAGAATGTAGTGCTTCAATTTTAGGGCTCCTTGGACCAAACACATGCTTTATACTTCTAAAAATAATTAAAGTTTAATTTTTTACTTTTTCCTCAAAGGTTTTCTATGAGTTTACTTGATTTTTCTCTTAAAGACAGATAAATGGTTTTGTACTAACTTTTATAAAGGACTATAGTTTTTATAGCAAAGTTCTTATTTTTTAATTTGTCCAAATTCATTACATATATAATTTTTTTATAATTTCTTTTAAAACATATGATAAAAACATATCAATCGTGATAAAATATGATTCAGTAACCTACCAGTACAGGAAAACTTCAAAGACAGTCTTTTTCTTTTAACTTAGAATGGTTGGCTATAAACTTCTGTGGCTGTGATCTCATTAACCTGTGATTTGATCTGATTGTTTTCTGAAAATATCTGTGACAAATTAGAGTGCAGACATACTATTGAATTAAATGTTTGACATCTAAACTACATTGAAATAGCTACCAGGAATATTTCTGGGATTTGAGCCTCTTGTGAAGTTTGCTACAAAGCATAATGTTAAAAAAAATAAGATGTCCAACATGGTAAAATCGTTTATGCCCAAATCTCTTCCTCACTATCCTACTCTTGCCACATATATTCCATTTAATTAGATTGAAGTTCTCACTATATGACATAACTAAAAGATTTCATCGTAGAGTTTGGAGTGAAAGGGGAGGAATGTATGGAAGTCTAGAGAAAGGGAATCTGTATCTTTTAAGGTCCGTTAACATATACACAACATCAGAAAGCACTTCTCTCTCCCTTTTCTGCCAGAACATTGCTTTATCAGAGACTTCAGACTTTCGAGAAGGATCTCCTAGTCAGATAGTTACTGTGGGCCTTAGGAGATAGATGATATCATTCCTGTCTAGGATGCTGGAGCTAGGACGGGGGTGGGGAGTAGGGATAGGCATGGCTTGGGATGTGTTAGTGAGTGTTGCTCAACTGGAGCCAGATAGTTTTTACCTACTGCACTCCTCCTTAAACCCAAAAGAGGGTGGACATTTCCTAATTGTTTTTCAAGAAAAATTTAATGCCATTACTTAATCGAAGTTTTTTTTTTTTAAATTTTACAGCCTAAATATTTCAGCTATCTATATATAACCAACCATCCCAAAACATATTGGCTTAAGACAACAACAATTTATTATTTCTTATGATTATGTGTGTTGACTGGGCTCAGATGGTTGGTTCTTCTACTCCTCAAGGTGTTAACTGAGTCAATCATGTACCCAAATTCCACTGGTGGCCTGGCTGGGGTGAAACATCCAAGATGGCCTCACCTATAATGTGTGGCAGTAGCTTGAGGTTCCTAATTTGTTTCCATGTGTCCTCTCAACCCCCAGGGCTTTTCTCTCCATGTTACTTCCCCAAGTGGACAACCCAGACTTCCCTACATAGTAGCTGGCTTCCAAGAAGTCAAGACCAGGAACTGCACAGCATCATAGGGACTAGATTTGAGAACCACATATGTTTTTTCTATAACATTCCATTAGTTAAGGCAAATCACAGGGCCATCTCAGACTCAAAGCCCGTCTGATGAAAGCAGTGGAGAAGCCAATTGCAAAGGGCCTGTAGGATGGGAAGGCTTATTGCTTCCATCTTTGGAACAATCCCACATCAAATAAAAATACTTGTGCAATAAATCTGAACTCTAGTTCAAGACTATGCGTGATATTTCTCTGTGGGAAATAGAATGAGTAACAATTTAGTCAGATGAGCATCTGCTTTCCATTGATGCTTTTCATTTAATTATGTGAATTCAGTGAAACACAAAAAATGCCATATTAGCCTTTCCATAAAAGTTTTCTCTGAAGAAATCAGATAGGTTATAGAAGTCTTCTCAATTCACTTATCTCTCATTCTAATGTGTAAGTACTGATAGACCATGAATCACAGTCTTCCTCAAGGGGAAAATAGAGGTCTGGATAAAATTTTTATTATCTTACTATGGGCAAGCATTAATTTTATCTATCCAAAGTCATTAAATGAGCTAATATATCTATTCACATCACTAGGAAAATTTAGAAAATAATACCTAGAGAAAATAAATAAAATAAGGCAAATAAAAGTCACTTTCTATTAATAATTATAGATTATAACTGAGCTTTTGTTTTTTGGAGGGTTTGGATTTTTTATTTTGAGTGTTTTGTTTTTTGGCTGCCCATGATCCATATCCATTCCTATGTCAGAGAATCCCATATTATTTAAATTCTGGGGGGAGGCAGAACTTAGTTTTCCACTTGGCGGTTGACAGGGGTTACATATTGTCTCTGCTGGCCCTTGACAGCTAGGTTGTTGGCACATGACCTAAAAGGCCCCCTGCAAAGATACAGGGACACTTAGAGATTTGTTCATGGTGGTGAAGATAGGGAGAAACAACCTAGGGTGAGTCCTTGATGGTGGGGATGGCCCCACACCATGCCTGGGTGTTCTGCTGCCCAACCTCTTTTGATTCATAATCATTTTCTGAGTCTGGTTTCTTAGCCTTCCAATCTCATTTCGATAAATTATTTCTCTGCTTAAGTTATTTAGAACCAGGTAATATTGTAGTTTTGCCACTACAAGTCCTGAATAGACAGATAAGAGGATTATTCATTTTATAAATATTTACTGAATAAGTATCAGGCATTATAGACATAGCACTAAAAAAAATAAAAGCAGACAAAACTTCCTGCCCTCACAGAGCTTGCATTCTAGTGAGGGGCATGAGGGACTACAACAGGAAGATGGCAGATAACAAGCTAGGCATGCTATGGTGAGCTATGATTGTACCACTGCACTCCAGCCTGGGCGACAGAGACCTTGTCTCTAAAAAACAAAAAGAAAGAAAGAAAGATGATAAACAAAGATAAAACCAAGCAAACAAGTAAAATGTAGAGTATGTGATATTTGCTATGGAGTGCAGTGGAGAAAAATGAAGCAGGGAAGGGGATAGAGTGTTGGGGAGGGATATTTGGTCAATGGGGGTTTTAAAATTTTAAATTGGGTGATTATGGGGCCGTCAATGAGAAGACAGCATTGAGTAAAGGAGGTAACTAAAGGCTGGAGGCAGACGTATCTCTGGTGGTTTTCTGTGAATAGAAGGAAGCCAGTGTGGCTGGAGTGGCAATAGAGACTAGTAGATGAGGACAAAAAAGGAATTGGGTGAGAGCAAAGGAAGGTCCTGAAGCTGCTGTCAGAACTGTGGCCTTTATCCCGAGTGACCAGGAGAGCCATCGCAGCATTCTGAGCAGAGACACGTCTTGATTTGATTGAGTTCCCAGAGGAATAGATAACTCAGGCTGCTATTAATATTTTGAGAACAGAGAAGGGGAGGTACCGATGAGAGTGGAAGCTGAGAGACCAACTAATTATCTCATTAATTCCAGTTAACATATACTAGTGACTTGAGCTAGAAAGAGTGAAGACTGGTTTTGTTTGTGTGTTTGTTTTTCCCACTTTGGTTGCTTTTAATGGTAAATTAATGAGTTTGGGAAAATTACAGTGGCTAGCTTATCCCTTTTTACATTAGCATAAAGTCTTTCTTAAGTCAATGTTTTCCCAAAGTTCTCTTTCCTATTTTAAAATGCACTTGAGCAATATATTTTCTTGTTCACTTTCCAGCTTTTGTTTTAAGACTCCTGGACACACTGCCAACCTCTGTGGCTGGTTGGTGTGGGAGGCAGATGCCCATGTGGCATTATTTTGGCTCCCTTAGAGAAATTCTCTGACTCTGGCTGAAATTTCCAGAACAAGGGAATTATTACCCTGGGTTAAAATTTTGCAAATGAATCACATTGCACATGTACATGATATTATAATTTAACTTTGAATCTCCACTAATGCATTAGTTCAGATGAGTTTAGCAAGACAGCACTAGAGAAAAGATTTAGGAAGAAAAGAGAAGAAAAGAAAAAAAATCCCAAAGGAAGAATCCTGTGCAGTAAGGATATAGCTGGTACAGATAAAAGGGGTCCAAGATTCAGGCTAATGAAGGCAGAGATCCCCTCATGTGGGATAGAAGGTGAGACCACCAAGACTCTCTTACATCTTTCAAAGTAGCATCTAGAGAAGGGCTCAGTATTAAATACATAAGTAAATGGATTTCACCTACCCAGGGCCTTATAGAATTTGTTGAACTAAGATCCTTTTAGGCTGAGTGCAGTGGTTCACACCTGTAATCTCAGGATTTTGGGAGGCCGAGGAAGGAGGATTGCTTGAGGCCAGGAGTTTGAGACCAGCCTGGGAAACACAGTGAGATCCATCTCTACAAAATAAATAAATAAAAGTCAATCAATATTTAAAAAGAAAAATATTATATGCTCTGACCATTCTTTCTTAATCTCTCTCCCATTTTACAGGTATTCTCTGGGTTTTCATTTGGGAAAACTGAAAAACATTTAATATTTGCTAGAGATAGGTTTCAAAATCATTCCAGTCAAGGTGGAACTTGTGAGATACTAGAGGATTGAGGAGCAAGAGAGAGAGTCCCAACGAAGATGGACAGTATGTAGAAGGTCTTGTAGCACATAGTTTCCAAATAATATTTGTAAAGCTGTTTCTATTTCTGAACCCATATCTAACTATAACTGAGAATATATATGCCTCAGTCCTTTTACCCTAAAAGAAACATATCTGAAATTGTTCTCATTTTTTTCAATGTCTTTCAACAAATATTTTGTTTGTGGTCAATCTTTACTTCTTATAGTGTTTTCAATGGTCTCAGAACAAAGACACACCTGCCTATACTCTCCCTGCTAGGTTCAAATGCCAACTCTGTTGGTAAATATTTATTTGCTGAAAGGAGAACCAGTGTGATGTGATAGAATGGTAGAAAGTGGATGAGAAGTGGAGATGCAGAGGTACTCCAGGCACAGGAACACAGATTTAAACCCCAACTTCTGTACTTAAGAGCTCTGGGACATTAGATAAGTCCGTTCCTCTTTCTCAGGCTCAGAAAACGGAGGGATAATGCTTAGCCAGCAGGATGATTTTAAGCAACAAAAGGGATCCTATTACAAGTGCCTGGCACAATGTTATTCTGTTAGAATGCATGCGACTGCCAGAAACAAAATACTTGATTAAAAGTAGCTTCCACTCAAGGGGTTTATTTTTCTCCAAGAACAATAAATACAAAGGTTGGGATTCCTTGGGCTGGTGTAGGAGCTCAATGGCATCAGAGAAGTAGGTCACTTTCTCTGTGATTGTCTTGGCTGCAGTAGCTCCAGATATCATGTCTTTATATGACAACATCCAAAGCAGAAGGGTGGTCATTCATCTTTGCATGTCTCTCATCGGGGGGAGAATTCTTCCCAGAAGGCCCAATAGCATCGCCTCTGATCCCATTAGCCTGCCCTAGGTTACATAATTATGTCTGGGCTGCAGGCAAGTCTAGGAAAGTGAGCATTCAGCATTTTCCTTTCTCGTGTGTGGGGAGAAATCTGCAGCAAAATAAAAACTGGGAGGGATGTGGCAGTTGGGTAGCAAGGCAATGATGTCTACTCCATGGTGCTTGGCTTAGTAAGTACTTAAAAAATGTTAGTTCCTTTTCCACTTCTATTGGCAGCACAATGTATCAGGTGCTGGCAGACACCTCCAGACCACTCTACCTTCCATGAACGTTGTAGTGTGCTAGCTCACATCCTTTATTTCATACCGAGCCTTTTTCCGGACTCACTACCTAGATTTCTATTTCTGAAATATTAATATAAGCAATCTGCCTTGTATGAAAAGCAGCAACAGCAGCAAAAAACAACAAAGAAAAGCCTTTCCTTTCCGGGCTTACACCTCTAAGCTCATGCTGTAGTTAGACGAATATACAGACATGAAAGAACAGCTAGGGTTCCACATTAGTTTTTATCTTGAAATTTCAATGAAGCTACATAGCTCTCTCAATGTATTTCCCAGATGGATTTATCTTTGCCATGTAATGTGTTACTTCCGGCTCATGCTGGCCATATTCTTTTGCTCAATCTATTCCACACTGGAAGTGGTATTTCTGTTGTTAAAAAAAAAGTATATTAAATATTTTAAAATAAATCCCCATTCTCAATTGCCACAGTGGCAGAGCAGGATGATAGAGAACAGTGTGTTGGGAGAAAGAACAGAGCTAACAAAGAGAAGAATCATGGTGCACTTAGGGTTGGGAGACAGCACTGAAGGAAGCTAAAGCCAGTCACTGTATTTAGAAAATGAGGCAGCCAGTATTTGCAAAGGGCTTAAGAGGAAAGCTACGTCCTCGTTAAAATCAGTTGATGAAGATGTGGGTCTTAGAAGCTGTACTTAGAAAAGTACACACACACTTTTAGAAGTAAAATCAAAAAGTAAGATCTGGACATCCCGGTACAAACAGCATGAGTAACTGTGTTAGGAGATAGTGAGGAGATCATACAGACCTGACCCAGGACAGAGACTATTGTCTTGACTATAAGGCTTCAGGATTCTTACTAATTCTTTAGTGAGGAAAAACTGGAAGTTATTCACAGGACCTGCTCTGGCACTTACAGTTTGTTTTACGAAAATCAACACAGTGCAATATATAAATATAAGTGTGTTATGCATACATGTGTGTGTATACATATCACATTTTAAATGAATTCTTTAGCCATTGTGATAACTGCATGGATGGACACTGTTTGACTATAGCAGCCAAATTTCCAAAGACGAAAACAACAAGAGTAACCTAAGTAATTTTGTTTTAATTAGGCTAAATTCTGTTTTTCTGTGCTTCTAATAATCTGAGGCATTTATAGTGCCAAAAAAAAAGGTATAGTTTTTATTTTTAGGATTGGGAGATCTGAGTTTATCAGTAGCAAGGAGAAAGCCCACATTATTCGGTCATCATTTTTCAAAATATTTTCTGCATATTTTGTTGGTTCCTTCAAAAATATTATAAACATCTTAGGTTAGAAAATGTTTCCTATTTGTTATTTTCTTTTAATTCCATACAGCGCCTATTATAATAGGCTGCATACAAAATTTGCTTAATATGTTTTTGGGCTGCTCATTATCTCTCTGGCACAGTAGTTAACTTACTCCTGCTCCTCAGCACATTCAAGAATAATATATAACTGTGATTATTTATATTGGTTTTATACTATTTTGGACAGTACAAAATTAGCTCCTTGCTATATACCTTATGGATGTTCAGTACTTTGAAAATGTGTTAATTACCTTGTCCATCAATTATGTGGCCTAAAAGCCCACTGTAAGAAATTTTGAACATCCAATGGCCCTTTAAGTAACATACTACAATCGTTGGTATGTTAGATGCTGTATCTAAACAGAGATAAAAAATAAAATCTTCAGTATTCTTGCACATCTTTTCCTCATCGCTTTAAAAGTTTGTATGTGTGTGTGTGTGTGTGTGTGTGTGTGTGTGTGTGCATGTGTTTGCATTTTGAGATTTTTGTTCCACTAAAGTGGACATGAATTTTGCCTACAGAGGATGTATATACTTAGCTGGGCATTCATAGATCAGCTAATATTAGATTGCAGCCCTGGAATGCTGGTGTTGGCCACCCAACCTGTAGGATATGACCTCTTTTGATTCTAATCACTGAGGATATCTCAGGGCTGGGTACCACATTGCATCGCAACTGTGTGATGAGAAACACAGGGTTTAAAGTCTCGATCATCCCTATTTGCCAACGTGGGCAATCCCTGTTAAAAACTTTACAAGTGTATTCATCAACTCAGCAACCACGGAATTTAGAGTCAACAGCTAAAAAGAGTGTAGAAAGAGAGGAAGATCTTTGTTTGTTTACTCTTTTGCTATGTACTTTCAAAATACAATGGTGGGAGAAGTTTTGTTCCAGCTTTTCCCCTAGATACTCCTTAGGGAATGCAGTTCAAAAGAACAAAATAGGCTTTCTATGACTCAACAGAAATAGAATCTGTAGTATTATTTTAGCTTAAACGTGATTAGGTGGGAACATTCCTTTGTTATTTGTTTCCTGGACTCTGAAGGTGGCTTTTGATGAAATCCTGTTTCATTTGCATTTTTCTCTGACAAATAGAAATGATTAATTTCTCTTTAACAAAAATTAAAATATTTACCTACACATCTCCAGGTAGACTACTCTTCTTATTAATAGATGAAAATATTTTGTTTCAAAGAACAAAAGGATTAGATACTCTCTTTGGTGTTGTAATATTCTTGTCAGGTAGCTTGGACAGGCATTAGAAAACATCTACTACCATTGATTTTCAATAACCAAGTCTCTCACCCACAGAAACCAAATTATATTTTCAGACAGAAAATTTAAAGGCAAGAATAGTTGAAAAAATCTAAATGAAAACCAAGATATACAATGTTATTGGCTTAGGCCATTATTTCTCAAGGTGTGATCCAAAGACCTTCTGTACCCTCTGTGGTTATGCAGAATCCTAGAACTCCCTGAGACCTGCTGAGTAAGATAGGAGTCAAAGTGTATATGTGTATGTGTGTGTGTATATATAATATATCTGTATAACATATAAATAAATTATATGTTATATATTTATATATTTAATTAATAAGTTCTCTAAGTAATTATAAGTAATTTTATGCACATTACTTTGTAAACCCTTAACTTAAGGATTTTAGCAAGTTTTGTATGCTATTTTAAAACTATTTTCCTGATATATTCTTTCTCCTATCCATTTTTGAATAATATCAAAACCAAAATACTAAAATACATGCACATATTTATTTTTCAAAATAGCAACCTTGTAACCCTATATTACAAATAATGGTTTTTCTGATGTTTCTGCCTAGACACTAAACATGCAATCTTAATTTTTATATATTAAGGACTGTGGCTCAGTTAGTTGATAAACAGATCAGACAAAGGTAGAATAGAAGCTAGAGATGGGATGAAGCAAACACTTAGAGAAACTTATAGCAATAGGTAATGATCTGTTAACATTTTTTAAAATGTAGAAGCTTAAACTCCAGCCCTGACCTTCTAAATATGAATCTATGTTTATATATATCAAAAATCCTCAACAAAAATAGTAGCAAACCAAATTCAACAGCCCATCAAAAAGACAATTCACCATAATCAAGTGGGTTTCATCACAGGGATGCAAGGATCATTCAAGATTCAACATATATAAATCAACAAATGTGATTCATCACAAAAACAGAATTGAAAACAAAAACCTATGATCGTCTCAATAGATGAAGAAAAAGCACTCAATAAAATCCAGTATTACTTCATGATAAAAACCTTCAACAAACTAGGCATAGAAGGAACACACCTCCAAATAATGAAAAATAATGAAAGCCGTGTATGACAGATCTACAGCCAATAACATGCTGAATGGGGAAAAGTTGAAAGCATTCCCCCTAAGAACTGGAACAAAACAAGAATGCCCACTGTTACCACCTCTGTTCAATGTAGTACTGGAAGTACTAGCCAGAGCAATCAGGAAAGAGAAAGAAATAAGGACATTCAAACCTGGAAAGAAGAGATCAAATTATCCCTGTTTGCCAATTACATGATGCTATATATAGAAAACCCTAAAGACTCCACCAAGAGACTCTTAGATGTTGATGTTCTTATTGTTACAATTAATATTGATAAACTAATTCTAAAAACATGGATTAAATGAATAGAAGTCAAACAATTTTGTTTGTCATTAAATTTTTATTAATTTAGAAAGGATTGTTTTGCTTTTGAAGTTTTATGCTACTTTCATAATAAAACACCATGGTCCCAAGGGAAATATTTTTTTTTTTTTAGTGTGGCAGTCAATTTGTTAAACTGAAAGCTTTCTACACAGCAAAGGAAATAATCAACAGAGTAAATAGACAACACACAGAATGGGAGAAAATATTTGAAAACTATACATCCAACAATGGGCTAATATCCAAAATCTACAAAGAACTCAAACAAATCTGTAAGAAAAAAACAAATGACCCCATCAAAGTGTGGACAAAAGACATGAACAGATTTTTTTCAAGAGAAGATATACAAATGGCCAATGAACATGAAAAATGCTCAGTGTCACTAATTATCAGGAAAATGCAAATTAAAATCACAATGAGGTATCACCTTACCCCTGTCAGAATGGCCATTACTAAAAAGTCAAAAAACAGTAGATGTTGGCATGGATGCAATGAAAAGGGAACATTACGCTATTGATGGGAATGTAAACTAGTATAACCACTATGGGAAACAGTATGGGAAACAACTAAGAGTAGACCTACCATTTAATTCAGCAATCCCATTACTGGCTATCTACTCAAAGGAAAAAAAAATCATATTATTAAAAAGACAACTGTACTCAAATGTTTACTGCAGCACAATTCACAATTGTAAAGATGTGGAATCAACCCCAGTACCAATCAATTCATGAGTGGATTAACAAAATGTGTTATATGTATACCGTCGAGTACTACTCAGCTATAAAAAGAAATGAAATAATGTCTTTTGCAGCAACTTCGATGAAACCGGAGACCATTATCCTAAATGAAGTATCTCAGGAATGGAAAAACAAATACCACATGTTCTCACTTATAAGCGGGAGATAAATGAAAGATACATATGGTCATAAAGTGGGGTAATGGACATTGAAAACTAATAAGGAGAAGCATGAGAGGGGGTGAGGGATAAAAATATATCTACTGTGTACAATATACACTGTTCTGATGATGGGTACACTGCAAGCCTTGACTTCAACATGATACAATACATCCATGTAACAAAAAACACTTGTACCCACTATATTTTTTGAAATAAATAAATATGAATCTGACTTAGGAATCTCTTTTTAAGCAAACCTTCAGAGTTCATTCTAATGTATAGCTCTAGTTGAAAAACTATTATAGGAGAATACTGAGAATGGAATACCATGATAGGAATTTGGGCAAAAAATAAGAAATAAGCATTGGACAGACATTCTGTTATTAATTTGGGTTACAAAATATTGTCTTGGTCAAAAGGAAAGAGTTAAGATCACAAAAAGCAAGTAGTAAGCCTAATTTGTTATTGAGAAGTAAAGATATAATGTATCCCATGCTAACAGTAAAACTGGTTTTAGATTTTGGGATAGGAGTGAGCTTCCAGATATGGGATACATGGCCCTCGATACAGGATTAGGAGATTAATAAATCATGGACATGAGGAAATAATTTCAATACCTCCTTTCTTCTGGAATTCTCATTTAAGTATAGAAATTTTACTTCTCATGAGCTTAGAAAATCTGTTAACAGAACATTGGAAATGAATGGGGAGGTTGTTAATTATAGCACTCAATTTGAAAAATAGCTTATTTTAACCTGCCCTAAATCAGCATGCAGAAATTTAAAAAGAACAAAACCACCTACAGCTCTTACTGGCATACATTGCAACTAATTCACAGATCCCAGTCCACACCAATCTTCACACCTTACACTTTGTACAGTTGACTTTAAATGGACAAATGATCAACAAATCATACTAGCTCAATATTTAGATAAGCAAACCCAGAATAACCACCTCTAAGTTCTCCAGTGTTTACAGTAACTAAAGCAGCAAAGTGCATAAAATACAGGACTATGAGTTTCATTAGTTTGTTTTGCCATTAAAAAACACTTACACAATGATTTCAAAATGAAATGAAATTTGTTTGTGTTCCTCTTGTGCCTTGCTTGGATACCAGCTGATAACACTGCTGACTGTTTCTCAGCCAAATCCAATCGAACCATTGTGCTTTATCTGCTTCTCAAATGAAGCCTGATCCTTCCCAGGAATTGTGTATTAGTATTAAATTTATCCATACCTCAATGTACGTGTCCTGTCCTTTGCGGCAAGGCACCTTTCTCATTTTTCCTGAATGAACCTAATAAGGAAGTGATTAAATTTCAGCATCACACCTCACTTTTCATTCTTATATTTACTGAATAGAACTTTAATGTGGTAAAATTTTCACAAACTCCACTGATTCAGGTCATGTAAAGGCAATGTCAGTGGACTGGAGGGCCTCATTGGGAATCCACTGGTTGGGATATAACAGCAAAGTAGTGGAGGCAGAGCCCTTTTATGAATACATCATTTTATCTTTTTTTATTCATTCATCTACACTTGTAGGGAGCACCTGTTCTTAAATATTACTTAACTGCTTAGGTAAGAAGACAATAAAAATAAAGAGAAAGAGCAGAATGGCAAGAACAAAGGCCCTCAACTTATAGTTTCAGTTAGTATTTTTTGAAAGAAAAAAGACCTGAGCCCAATTATCCTTTATCAACTAAGTAACATTATTAAAACTAATAAAAATAATTGAGTACTTATAATTTGCAAAGCTTCTTGGCTGTATGAGATACAGAGAAAGTCAATCCTGAAAGAAAAGGTTAGAATTTAATTTTATGTTTTCTTGTCCTCCAAGTATTTCGAAAGTCAATGCTCTGTCATGTGCATGTCCTGTCACTTTAAAAAGGTTGAAAATTCAACTGTAGAGTAGACCTTGGATGAATTGCCAAATATTTGATTACAAAGACAAATAGGAGAAATTGCTTTAATGAGCACTGCAGAGGCTTTTAAAAACACATCCCAAATGAATGATGCAAGCTAAATATCTTATTTCACTTTTACTTAATTGGATTTAAAAATTATATAAGAACACATATTTTAAACCAGTCAATGATATGAAATATACAATGAAATGCTAATAATCTTCTCCCTGTCCTCATTCCCAGTCCTAACATTATGAGTTTAGTGTGTACCCTTCCAGAATGTTTGATAAAACATCAAAAGCATATACGTTTTATGTAGACTGATCTTCTCTTCCAGCAGAGCTCTCTTTCTCTTATTTGAGGGGGGTCAGGAGGTAGGGAAGAATGGGAAATTGGGCTTTTATTTCCCCTTTGGCTATCTGTGAACATTTACACATAGAATATCTTTGTCCTGATAAAGGCAATTTTGAAATGTCCGTCTGCCTGGTTGACTGGGAGCTCCATGAATGTAGGGATTGTGTCTAGTACAGTGCCAGGACAATGTGCATCAAACCTGTCAGCATATGTGCCCCAAACCTGCTTGGTGACATATGGAATTTGCCCCTGAAAATACAATAGTATTGAATACATGCATTCCTCAAACTTTTTACTCAGACAGGATTAAAAACCTAAGATTACTTCTTGCTTTCTCTATAACTTTGGGTAAGTTACTCTCTCAGACTCATTTTTCATGTTATGATACCTTCTCTATAAGATTGTCCTGAGGATCAAATATATTAATAATTAGGTAAAATACCAAGCACGGGACCTGCCATCTAGTAAATCCCAATGGTTGCCATATTAGGGTTCTTTTGTAGCACTACAGAAATATCATAAACTTACCTTTAAAAACCTAAAATGTTCCTCCTGACTTTTTTCTATCAAATATGATCTTTAGGTATCCTTTCAAAGTTATAATGCCACTACAGAATTTAGTTGTATGGGAAGACAAAAATAGCACTTAATCTCAATTATGTCTAAATAAAAGTGTCAATACAACTTAGTGGCACACAAAGGATAGTAAGAGGAAAACCAGTGAATAAATGCATTGGCTGTAGCACTCACCACACAGAAAGTTCGGTTTGTTTTGCCAGTATAAAGACACATCAAGGAGCAGCCAGATCACACCTTTTCCCATGTTTCACATTATGTCACAATAAACTTTCCACATCCATGAGGTATTATAACAACATGTCAAGGCAGTTTTAGATTTAATGGTAGAATGCACATTCTAGTGCAAGGGAGATAAACTTTGAGCTGGGCAGAATGAAAGTCCTTTCCAGTTGAGAAGAAACAGGAGGCACTGAAATTTCAGCTGTTGCCAGAGCAAAGTAAAACAGTACCTGGATGTTTGGGGAATCCTTTGGCACTGGCCTGTAACAAGAAGGTGTAGGAGACTAATGCCAGACACACGTTGTTGTTATGATTTTGCCAGCCAAAGGAAAAATTTAGCATAGTTTTAAATGTATTCTTTCTAAAAGATAGCCCCACCTTCTCCTGCTTACTTTCTACAACTTCAAGATTAATTGGGATCTCTTAGACTTACTTCTCAATAGAAAAAAAATAAAAATCTATTAATGGAACAAAGATGAAGTAAAAAAAAATAAAAGTTGTCTAGCAACTAAATTTCATGGTTGAGCTATGTAATTTTTATGAGGCTATGAAATATGTAGATAGTCATTTTGTGTTTTCCTACTGCCTCTTTGGGATACACCCCTTACAAACAATCCTTTCTCCAACTTCTACAAACTCTAGTTATGTTTAAACTTATAATTAAAGAGCTGAAGCCCAAATTCCCCTTTTCTCCCTCCCTTATTTTGCCTCCCTTACTTTATTTCAGCAAATATTTATTGAGCACTTACGATTAGGTACTTTGTTAAAAGTTTTCAATAAATGATCTCATATTCTTCATGATAACCTTAGAAGGTAGAGAAGATTACAATTTTCTCCATTAAACAAAAAATAGCTAAGAGAAATTAAGATTTAGAGAAGGTAAGAAGTTTGCTCAAGATCACACAAGTAGGAGTGGCAGAGTTGAGCTTCATTCTCAAGTTAACTGCAGATTCTCTGTTCTAACACATTGAGCAATACTATCTCTTAGTTGTGTGCAAAGAGCATCAAAATAATAAGATCAATGTTTTCACACATATGTAAAAAAAGTGTGAGTCATCTCATAAATCTCAGAAGCCTGCATCAGATGTTTTTGCCAAGCATTCATTCTCACAGAGAGTTAGATGCTGGTTGAGTATTTTAAATATGAAAAGTAGAAACCTTACCATTCTAAAATAGCTCGCTGCAAGACAGAGTTTGAGTTGATGAAAGAATACCGTAGCTTTTTACATTTGATTTTCAAAATGTTACATTCTGATGGTTTTATAGGTCTCCAGGCAAGCAATTAAGTGATGAAGTATTCAGAGAGCTTAAACATGTAATTAAGAATACCTCCAAGAAGGCCGAAAGGCATTCCTCCTTTTTGTACGTTTACCAGTTATATCAAATGAGCAGATTTGGCAGAGTCTTTTTGTTTTGTCTACTTATGCCCTTGTTCTCAATATTATTTGAAAGAGTTTGTCTTAACACAGAAAAAAATCATGCATTGAAATTTTTATCAAATCAATGTACTCAGATGTTTACACAGACTCTGCAGATATGAAATAAACCTAAGTAACATTTTATTTTTTATTAATCCAGATTATACAGGATGAATGTATATATGAAAACATATATATTACCTTGGAAAAGTTTAACTACTTTTGGACTGGTGACAACAGAATTATGCATGCAGTAACTTGAGGTTACAATTATAAATGGCATTAAAAACTGCCTTATAAAACTTAATCTACATTACTCAGGAGAAGAGTAATCATTATGATTCTTTCCCTGCAAGGTGTTATAGATGCAGCTTTATTTCTTTATTGATAATACCGTCTGTTGCACATTTCAAAAGACTTTCTTGAGGCTGTGCCGTGTGTTAGAAGCAAGCTCCAGCAACTCCAGTTATGTAACGGATGTCACAACTACCTTGGAAAATGTAAGATTGTACAGAAGATTAAAAACTAGAACCTCGAAAAGGATTACAGGAAAGTAAAGAATTTATAGTAATAAATCTTTCATTTTACTTTTATAACTTTATATAAAGATTGTTGCTTGAGTTTAAATTGCATATTATTAACTTTATAAAATACATATTTTAATATCAATTTAGTGCCACGGATATGTGTATATGTTCCTATGTATAGATATGTAAGTGTATCAGCAGCTTGTTTCCATCTGTTTCCTGGGCTAGAGTGCAGTGGCATTACCATAGCTCACAGCAACCTCAAGCTCCTGGGCTCAAGTAATCCTCCTGCCTCAGCTTCCCAAGTAGCTGGGACTAAGCAGGCACCACCATATCTGGTGAATTTTTCTATTTTTTTATAGAGACAGGGTCTTGCAATGTTGATTAGACTGGTCTCGAACTCCTGACCCCAAGCAATCCTCCCACCTCAGCCTCCCAAAGTGTTAGGATTACAATAGGTATGAGCCACTGTGCTGAGCCTGTAACTTGTTTCTTAATGAGATACTGGTATATATATTCTGACACATATATCTCCATGTCCCTAATTCTCTATTCCATTGGCATATAAAATTTTTGCTTTGTCCAAATGAGTCAGTTAATCTGTAAATTCATGTGAGCAAAGGTATATTTTTGTTCTGGAAAGTTGTACTGGAAAAAAAAATCAGTTCCTTACACCAGAAAGAATTATATTGTGTATGTACAGTAATGTGAAAAGAGCAAGAGCTCCATAGCTAGCCATTTATGAGTTCACCTCCCTACTTTGCCAATTATTAGCTGGATTACCTTGAGCTTTACTTCCCTCATCTAAAGTGTGGATAATAATCTCTATCCCATAGGAGTGATATGAAAATGCATGTGAGATGAAATTAGAATTAAAGCAGATCCAGAGATAGTAATAGCTGCTGCTGATGGTGATATGATAATGATGATGATGATAAAAGCCTATTGTTATGAGCTATTAGGTTATTAAGTATGGAATGTCTGACTTCCTTAAGAACTAGGTTTGACAGTTGATGTCTCTGACATTTCACTTTGACACTTCTTGTTTTTTTGTTTTTTGAGTTTTTTTTTAATTGTGAAGGTACATCCTGATTCTTTCAAATACTTATTTTGGCTTGTGATTATATTTCAATTGTTTTTTTAGAGCAATTTTTGTGAAGTCATAGATAAGTCAAAAATTCATGTTGTTTTTCAATATGAGTTCCATCATGGAACCAATGCAGAGAAAACAGCTTGAAATATCAACAAAGTATTTGGGAAGGACATGGCTAATGAACACACAGACATCCATGGTTTGAGAAGTTCTGTTCTGCTGATTTTAATCTTGAAAATGAGCCACATGGGCAACATGAGACCAAGGTGGATAATGATAAGCTGAAAGCTATAGTGGACGTGAATCCATCTCAACCTATGCGTGAATTAGCAGCAAGATTTGACATTACTATTTCAACAATATAGGGCCATTTGAAACAAATGGGCAAGGTAAAGAAGCTGGATAGATGGGTAGTACATGAAATAAATGAGCATCAGAAGAGAAATCATTCCGAAGCTTGCCTTTCTTTGCTGTCATTATGTAAAGGTGAAGCATTTCTACAACATATTTTTATGTGTCATGAAAAATGGATTCTTTTTGACAATCGCAAGCGTTTGGCACAATGGTTAGATAACAATGAAGTGCCAAAACACAGTCCAAAACCAAACATTCATCCAAAAACAAACAAAAAAAAAAGCTAATGGTGTGTGTTTGGTGGTCTAGAGCTGGTATTATCTACTACAGCTTCATGAAACCTGGTCAATCCATTACAGCAGATGTCTACTGCAACCAATTGGATCAAAAGATGAGGATGTTTATGATTAAGCAGCCAAGATTGGTCAATGGAGACAGCCCAGTCCTCTTACAAGACATTTAACTACATGTCACATAAACAGTACTGCTCAAAGTATAGAAGCTGGACTTCGAAACTGTCTGTTATCCATTGTATTCACCAGACCTTGCATCGACTGCCTCCCCCTTCTTCCAGGCTTTGGATGCTTCTTGCAAGGAAAAATATTCAATTCTCAACAGGCTGTGGAAAACTCCTCTTGTGATTTTATTGCCACTTGCTTTCCATGTGTCTTTGCTGCTGGCATAAACAACCTACCGTTAAGATGGCAAAACTGTGTCGATAGTTTAGGCACATACTTTGGTTAATTGTACTGCTTCTTATTTGAGATATAATAAACTAAACTTTTGATTTTCAAATATTTCTTCAAATAATTGTGATATAAAGAAGCTGACAGAGTGATCAGGTTACTTTAACTTTTCAATTAATAGGAACCACAGAGAAGCAATAATGAGATGTCATTGGGTTCCTTGATGTTCTGAGCTATCCAAGCTTAAAAATATGAGGGGATCTTTACCTCTCCTTGATAGTAAAGAGGGTCCAAAGATATGAACAACTACATTGTAGGAAAAATAAAGCCATGATTTTCACTCTTGGTTTTGTGTGAATAAACTCACCCTCCTAAAGTGAGAGGCTAGTGCCCTCTAGCTTGAAATTCCAAATCTGGGTAATTTTATTTTTATTTTAAACCTTCCTTTGAGTATACCAGACCCAAAGTGATCCATTATGGTTAAATCAGAGCAAGTCAATAATCACAGTTCCTTTCAAAAGTTCTACCTGATTCAAATAGAACTCTACTTGGTGGCACAAATGTTAGTGTTCTGACCATGGCTAAGACAGAAATGTCAATTTATGAGGATTTCATGCAGAAAATTAAAACAGGGCTACAATGAGTGGCCAGCCCACTACCGAAAACTGCGAGCATGTGAAAGAAAATGTTGCTAGTCTAAGTTTATACAACCTGGAGAAAAATTACTGATCTGAAGACCCAGACGATGCTGAGACCACGTCAGAAACCTATCTGTTCATGGCATGGATTATATTGTTCAATGACATTAACCCATATAACTACAATGTTAAAGAAAACATACAATAAAGCAATTCATTCAAATTTTTTTAAAAAACATGGGTGATAGTTTAGATTTCATTTTTCAACAATTCATTCATAGACACTTAAAATCTGTTTTATTTCCTAACACAAATAATATTATTGTTTTGTGAATAAACAGTTTAAACTTTGGTGAGATCCTTTTCTCTAATTTATGGCATCTGGTTTAAAAAAAATCCCCAAGCAGCCAGGGAGCTTAGTCACAGATGTCAGCACCGGGTGGTAGCAAAAGCAAAGAGCTCTGACTTCAAAGAGTTAGGGAAGATTTGTAACAATGTAATAAAAAGAACTGATGCTGCAGACATCACAAGTCTCAGAGAGAGCCAGAAACTCAAAAATGAAAATGTGGAGATAAGTCTACTTATACTGGGTGTCATGTTTTCCAAGTCTGCTCACTCTCAGCAACCATCCAGACACCCTGGTTCTCCTTGTCTGTACCTGTGACCTCAAACTAACTTTACCTCCAACAACTTCTCCCTTCCCCTTCCCCTCCCCCATCCCTCCCACTCTACTCAAAACTTCCTTTCAGTGAGTCAGAAAACAAAGACTTTTTACAGTGTGAGAGTTTTGTGAGTTGGGTTGTACTTTGTAGTAACAGTGCTCTCTTCCATATTCATCCAGGAGTTTAGTTTAAAGAATGTTGACAAGTCTCTCTTTTAGGTCAGCCTTCTTTGGTATTGGCCCCATTCACAGACAGGCTCATTTGACAAAATAGCCCCCAGTAGGCACAGGGTTGTAGAGTCCCTGATGCCCACAAGCTCAGAAAACAATTCCTCCCCGACCCCACTCCAGTTCCTGAAAAAGGGTTTTAGTTGGTCAAGGCTGGGTTTCATGCCTGACCTCATGGCTGGGAGGGAGATAGATACCCTCAGTTTGGGTCGCTACTATGGAGAGAAGGAACACTTTGGAAAAGAAAAGAGGGAGGTGTTTGTTACCAGAAGAACAGGAGCGCAGGGCTCTGCAAAGCTAATTCCAGGAGGCATTTTGAAAGAAAACTACTAGAGAGCTAGAGAACAAACATTCCCCTCAAGTGACTCAGATCCATGGTCCATAATAAGAGGAATTTTGTAAAAGATAATGCTTGTTAACTGCCTTTTACTAGATGGTTACCTTCCAGATAAAGGACAGGGAAGATGGGGAGGTAAACAAGATGTTGACAGTAGTAGAAAGCAGCTAGTACCCATGAAGCAGTCAGGGAAAAGGTGGTATTACTGCTGCCTAGAAGCTACCTAGTTTGACAGGAACTGGGACCCAGAAAGAGTAGTCTTGGGGCAGCCGCTGGCACCACAGAGGAGGTACAGACACAACCAGGATGCCTCCTGTAGCAGAGAGAGAGGGGAGAGTTGTACCCCAGCTTCTCTCTTTGTTCCTCCTTCCAATCCCTCTCCAGTATATCCCAGTGGCTGAATGTAGTCAGAAGCAATTGACAAATGTGTAAGTTCAGGTCCTCTGTGAAGTGGATGCCAAGATGGAGTTAGAAGTACAAGAGAGGTAAACCCATGGAGCATAAAGGGGAGAAGGAAAATGAGTATGTAGGGAAGGTCTTCAGAGCACCTTAAATAAGGTGCATGAAAGAAGAGGGGGAAGATCAGAGGACTGGGTAGCAAGGGCCTCAGATGTCATAGAGTATTGAGAAAGACTTAACCAGCCCAGCAGTTTGCTCTGGCACGTAGGTTACCATAAAGGGGTCTTGTATTTCCCCACATTCAGTCATTGAGTGGGGGCTGCCTAAGCAGCAAGGGGTCTCAGTGCCAAAGCTGAAGCAGATCCTGAAGGCACCACAGCTGGGCACTCTTAGTTTCCTGCCCTCTCTGTGGCAGAGTCTCTCTTGAAAGGAGGTGTGGGCATCTTGCCCTCCGCGGCTTCCACAGCCAGGCAGCCTAAAAAACACAGGTTCCTGTGTCGGCCCTCTGCCACAGAGGAAAGCAGGAGGAGAAAGTGAACAGATCTAAGTGCAGACAGGCTAATGACTGGCACATTAGGTAAAAACTACCAGTCTGAGTAATTATATTCAATAATTATGGTATATAAAGGTTTATCAGGCTTAGATTTGGGAGCATTGATTTAGGATTAAAATTGCCTAGTAGTATCTCTTTCTAAGAAACCAACTCTTTTACAAATATAACAAATTTTATGTTTAAGAATGTTACAAACCCATTTGGGTAATTTTAAAAAGGGAAGCTTTATTAAGGGCTACAGAATGCATAGTTGGAGCAAATCTTACAACCCCTATTTCATCCTACTTCTTTTGTAGATGTTAAAACAGCCTCAAATAGATTGAGCAAAATGCTCCAATTCATAAACCTAGTTTGTAACAGAATCAAGGCTAGGTAGGGCCCAAATGTTTTGACTCTTGCAAACTGCTTCTATCAGGGATCTAATAATATTTACCTGAATGTAAAAGCCAATTTTAAACAAAAGGAACTAGACCATTTTGTATTTATATATACCTGCATATGAGAAAGGAAAAAGAAATCCAGCCTTGTTGATAGTTTATTCCTTAAGCTGACCTTATTAAAGAAAACTAGCCTTAAGAATAAATGAACATACCCACTTTATCAATTTGGTAGGTTTAACAAATCCCTAACAAAGAATAATTTATAAGTTATTAGGTTGAAAATTGTCAAACTAGGCACAATTTTTTATAAGTTATTAGGTTGAAAATTGTCAAACTAGGCACAATCTACTAATTGATCAATTTTTGATTTTTGTAACTGCTGTATATACATATCTATAAATATACTTTAAGTAGTTTTCTTATAAAGAACAATAGCACAGCAAAAACACATTAAAAGTTCCTAGAATTGAGAGTAATGTCTATAAAGAGTGGTCATAAAACTTCAAGTTAATTGCTTCTATTGGGATTGTATTAATAGTAACAAACATCTAGTTACAGCCTCCTTGAAGATTTCTAAATATATGCAATGTTATGATCTTTTGCTGGATAAGCATTGTGGTTTTATCACTGTTTAGCTGTTATGAGGTATTGGATTGTAAAATATCAATTGTGTAATATATTTGCCTACAAATAGTTACATCCTGGAATGTTGCAGTTTAATTGCTTAGTCTACTAAAGACAGATTGCTGGACGTTATTTAAAGATATCTTAGGAAAACTGCCTCCAGAAGATATTCAAACACACACATGCATTATCATCTGCAAAATATGACTAGATCTTATGGAAATCATGGTGCATTAAATTTTGTTACAGAAGGTATACAAGGACATAAAAGGTTAAAGTTACAGAACTAAAAGACTGGATCAGTGTCTCTGGAGCAGGGCTATCATAACTTTGTTTTATTTTTTGAAGGATAACTTGCAGACCTTGCTGAGCGCAGTACTTAAGAAGCCCATGGAAACTGAAATAAAATGATAGAAAAATGTAGGTACCATTTAAAATCCTTAAGAAACTCAATAGGAATTTTGCTAAAATACAGCCACTGCATCCCAATGAATAAGTAGGAACTTAATGATTATCAACCTATGAAAATATTTTACAAACTCTATCTCTAAACAAGAGCCATGCAGACAGACCAGAATGACAATCTCTCTATCTGAAAGGATAATAAAAAGTTAAAAATGCTGCATTTGTCTTTAAAAATAAATTTGAATAGTAGTAATATTCAGGATAACAGCAGTTGAAATCACATCATAAAATGTTTAAAAAGATTGGAAATTCTTTTTAAGGCATAGTTTTAAAGTAACTTCCAAATATATGCTTCCATAATATATACTTTCAACTAAGACTCTAAAATAATCTGAATGTTAAAAATGTATTTGGTGTACCTTGGTATATATATACAAATATACTGTCACATTTTACCAAAAATAATCAGGTGATCTTGAATGTATTTCCAGCATACAATTTCATATTTCAAAGATTATAGGTAAAATCTGGGCATCTTGTAGATTTTAACATGACAACAAGAATATTTAATGGGGAAAAAAGTGATTTATGAGTCATGAGAATTTTTTCCAATGGTATATCTAGGGAAAAGATGTAATATAGTTTTAAATTCCATGTGAGGCTCTAAATAGCTATCCTAAATATCCAGCAAGTCACAATAATAGATTTTTGTCCTAGTGTTTGAAAAATTTAAATATATTTTTATTTTCCTAAGATTTTTTACTTTAAAAAAAAAATCTCTTATCATTGCCTTCCAAATGTGACAACTGAACTTTGATGTGACAGTGCTAGCATATTTCCATTCTCTGATGGTTGGTACTTTATTTGTGTCATTGATTAAATATTTTGTGCTTTTTGTTTGAGCATAAGCTCTGCCTGCTGATGTGCAGAAGGGAATTATAGCTCTATTATATCCTTTCCTTCACTGTCCCTTATGAAAAGAATACTACTGTGATATCATGTGCCCAGAAGGTAGAGAGCTTCAAATATTTTTTGAACATGTCTGACAAATACTACAATCATTCTTTCAGAGAATAAGTAAATGACTTCCCTGGGCTCTGTGATTGTTGCAGTTGAAGTAGCTGGCAACATCAGAACTACTCAGAGGTATATAACCAGGACTTTTAGACACTTACTACACATATTGATATACAGAATTGCTTCTATTTTGTTATGAATATTAATCTATATTTAAACTGTTAGCCTACATGAGAGTAGAGATGAAATGTTTAAACAGTCATGCAGCTATTATAGTCACTGGAAGTGTTTAATAATTAATCAACCATGAAGTATGAAGACAACTTTGATGTTCTCCAACAGAAAGTCATTTTGTTGGTGGGAATCAAACTGGAAACTGTTCTTTCCTCTAAAAGTATCTGAGATACAATCCAACATACTACCTGAGGTCAAGTAGAAAACAGAAGCAGTAGTCCGAAGGTGCACAGAAAGGGTCAGAAGCAGCAAAGCTCCACATAGCCAGATGACAAGACCATTCCTAGCTAATGAGTACTTAACAGAAGACATTTCACAGAACAGGTAAGATTAATCCATTATAATAGAGGTCTGATGGCATTGGTTATTGCTGAGGGTGGGATTATGGGTAATGATTTAATTTCTTCTTTATATCTTTCCATATTTTTCAAGTATCCTAAAATAAAAAATGTATTTTCTTAGAAAAAAATGAAATAACCAATTGATGATCCTCTTATTTAAAAATTTTAATGCCACTTAAGGGTCTTGATATAAGGAAATGACAATGTAAATACAAAATGGCATGAGGCATTGCTATGGTTTGAATGTGTCTTCCAAAGTTCACATTAGAAACTTGATTCTTGATGCAGCAGTGTTGGGAGATGATTAGGCCATGAGTCCTCTGCCTCGTGAGTGGATTAATGCCGTTATCGTGGATGTGAGTTTGTTATCATGGAATATCTTTTTTGTCTTTCTCTCTTGCCCTCTCTTTGCCCTTCTACCATGAGATGATGCAGCAAGAGGGCGCTTGCCAGATGCCAGCCCCTCTATCTTATACTTCCCAACCTCCAGAAGCAAAGGCAAATAAATTTATGTTCATTATAAATTTCCAGTATGTGGTATTCTGTTATAGCAGCACAAAACAGACTAAGACAGGCATGAAGAGAAGAGTCTGTAGAATTTGGGGAGAGAGAGAGAGAAAGAGCACTCGAAAATACCTTTATGTAAATAAGAGTTTTCACAAAATCCCTTAGTGGAGAGGAACTAGATGGTTTATCAGACTTCTGTCATATATTAATTGTGGTAGTCTGTAAATATTTATCTTTCTATTAACAGTATAGCAAAATGCCAATAATTCTAATTCCATGAAGTTGGCCCTATGAGTTATAATAATTTGGTGTCTTTTGTAAAAATATAAATTAACAAATCCCATCCAGGTATTGTTATACATTTTGTTTTGGATCAATTGGACCCCTATGTACACTTATAGCCAAAGTTTATAGCTCAGAATATGACAAGGAGAAAGAGAGATACAGGCCCTGCTCCTTGGCAGTGTCCCGAGAAATAGCAGTTTTAGAAGGAAATGGCCACAAGTTCATGAAAAAGGTGGATATTAGATATTGAGGCTCACAGCATTAGCAAAGATTGCTTTGCTCAAGTTTGGCCTAAGAACAGGAGAGCAGCCTTTCTTCAAGGAGCTATGCAGACATGATAGTAAAGACATCTGTAATCCAATTAAGAGTTGAAGGTGAGGGCCCTTCCCCTACTTTATGGGTACACATAAGCCTCCACAATCCTGATATGTCTGTAGAGAGAGAAAAGTCCTCCCCCAAAAGATGGGTTTGAATTTTCTCACTCCACAGGAAAAATTGAGATCTCAGCAACAGATTTTACTTAATAAATGGAAATTTCATATTCCTTACACATTTGATCTCATGAAGTAAGATTTTACCTGATTTATTTGTCTAAATATTCATTTATTTACTGATACGAAAATACTTATTGAGTACTTACTTTGTATTAGGCAAGCTATTCAGTGCTGGCTATATATAGTCTCGTGCCATATAGCAATGTTTCAATCAGCAATGGACCACATATACAATGGCGGTTTCATAAGATTATAATCCTGTATTTGTACTGTACCTTTTCTATGTTTGGGTATGTTTAGATACACAAATACTTACCACTGTGTTTCAATTGCCTACAGTATTCAATACAGTACCATGCTGTACAGGTGCGTAGCCTGGGAGCAACAGGCTGGACCATATGGCCTATGTGTGTAGTAGGCTGTACCACCTAGGTTTGTGTGAGTGCCCTCTATGATGTTCGCACAATGACAAAATCACCTAATGACACATTTCTCAGAATGTATTCTTGTTGTTAAGGGACACATGATTGTATTTGTAAGCAAAACAGCCATGTCCCCTGCTTTCGTGGAGCTTAAGGTTGATGGGAGGAAAAGAAGTAACAAGTAAAAATTTTATATTGCTTCTTTGAAATAGAAGAGATCATGGGAGAGATTAAAAAGGAGGACCTACTTTGGAATAGGAGGTGGCATCTGTGGATACCTAAGTGATGTGATGGCACCACTGCTGTATGGTGAGGGGAAAGATATGCAAATAGAGGCAAGAGCCATGAGGCAGGAATGAGCTTGGCACACTGAAGACCTTAACACGGGTCAGCGTGACTAGAGAACAGTGAACATGGGGCACAGTGGCATGAGATGTGGTTGGAGAGTAGGCAGAGTCTAAACTTTTCAGAGGCTTATAAATCTTGCCAAATGTTTTGGTCTTCATTCTAAGCACAACAGGAAGCTTTTGAAGAATTCTAGACAGAGAAGTGATGTCATTAGAGAAATGTTTTTAAATGATTATTCTGATTACAGAGAGAAGAGTGAAAAGAAGGAAGGGTAAGAGGCCAAGTGAGTTGGCCTTCTAGAAGTATAAATTTGAACACTCCTGCAGTGGTCTAATCAAGAGGAGATAATAGCTTGAACTAGGGCAGAGGCCAGGGAGATAAAACATATACTCTGGAGATAAAATGAACCAGAATTGGTGACAGTTTTAATATCAGGGTTGGGCAAGCTGATTGAGAAGAAAATTATATTCGTATTTTTCACTTGGCCAATGATAACTGCCATTCACTGCAATTTGTTCAATGACAAAGCCATTTACCAACAAAGTTGGATTGGGATAGAAATTGGAATGCTCAGGGATGAAGAAAAAGATTCAATTTGAAACATGTTAAGTTTGAGATCTTTGTGATACTTTGTATTCAAATATCAGAATGTCATTTAAACGTACTAGCCTAGAGCTCAAATAAGATTCTGGCTACCAATTTAAATCTAAGAGCCTTGACATAAATGCAATATTTGCAAACATAATTGTTGCTAAGATCACTTAGAAAGGCAGTACAGAAGGAGGAGAAATAGGGGAATGTGTGAAATGTCAATTCACATACAAACTTACCTACAATTTACATTTCCAGAGAAAGAGAATGCAAATTTGGGGTCTGTTATAATTCATTGTAATATCATTCTGATATTATACATTAAACCAAAAGAATTAGAATAAAGAAGAAGGGGATAATCTATTATCAACCTTGACAAAAATGTTGCCTTAATTACAAATACTTCCATTTCCATGGATGTCAATGTTATTAAGAAAATTTCAAAAGATTTTCTAGGAATCAGTACACTTAAGAAGTAACATGATTATTTGACACACTGAAGAGTAAATGATAACTTACCAGGGTAATCAACTCAAATTGATTATTACTTTCTTATATAAGCTATTAAATTAAATTTTCCTTTTTAGATTAAAAGCAGTGACTATATTTTCTGGCTCTGTAAGGCTACTAAGCTACAGGAAAGATTTTGCTTTCAGAGTATAATCAAAAAGGATATTGTAAGAAAATTTCTCAGGTCAAAAGAGTTTATTTAGAAAGTTAAAATATTATTGCCCAACATAAACACTAGTATGTTAATTACTGTCTTCAAGTATTTAGTGTCAATGAAAACCTTTCCAAGTTTCTCAAGGGTACTTCCAGAAAGAGCTCTACATCTAATTTTGAGGAAGTATGAAGTAGACAACTTTAGATGCTTTCAAATACTTCAAGCCAGGAAATCTTGCAGGGTAGAAAACCTCCTACTACATTTCTCATATTAAAATCCAATTATGCACAAAGAAAAGCCAAAGAAACATAGTAAATTGGAGAACAACATATGTTCAGCATACCGCACAGGCTTGAATATCACATATTAGTTAAAGCTTCCAAGTTTGGGGTATTTTTTTTTTTTTTTTTTTTTTGAAATCTGAAGAAAGACATGCAGTGAAAGTTAAACAAATAAAACAAAATAAAACTTAGAGTTTTAAAAATTGGAATCCAATTCATCATCTCATTTTTATCTCATGACATTCTCTTGTATAATACACATTCTACTTAATGGCCACCTAGCACAAGACTAGAAATATGATGGACTTGTATGTACTGTAAATATTCTCAAGCTAGATCTCTGTAGAAGTTAAAAAAAGAACAAATCAGAATATATGAGTGTAAACAAAGTTCTTTTAAAAGTAGTAAATTTGGGTGGATCATTTCAGTTAGATCTCTTTCTTGAACTAGATTATCTTTTAAAACAATTGAAGCTTTAGCCAAAGTGACAAAACTAAGACAATTCAGTTTGTAGATCTTTAGAAACTATATTTGAAGTTATACTGTGATTAGTGAAAGAGACAGGAATTTTCATTTCAAAAAATGCCACTTTGAGCTTAAAAGTGAGATTAAATGTCAAAGACACACTGCTGGGGTCATGTCCTAGAAAACCACCACCTCAGACTTCATATCTAGATTTAAGCAAAGCCCCAGTCAGACAGCTAAGCACAAAAGATGAATATGTGCCCAAGCCTGGATCAGGTCCTTCTTGCTTCTCACCTCGCCTTTTGCAACAGTTTCCTAAGGAGGCTTTCACTCCCTGAGAACAGTCCTTCCGTGAGAACTGCCTTCTGGTCAAACCTTGTCTTGAACTTTCTGATCTTGCTGTTTTGTTTAATCAGGTTAGTTCAGCTAGGAGTGACCGTGTCCTAAATTTTTGCTTATTGAAATCTTACTTGGCCTTCAAATTTCTGCACAGAGAATAAATGCCCCATATTCCTCACTGTTAGAAACAACTTTCCTGGTTCTTTCATCTATAATGTCTCCATCAACAGCAGCAGCATCTGTCTGACACCTACTGTGTGCCAGGCACTGTGCTAGCTAGAAGTGTTAAATTATTTCTAGTTGCTTCCAAATCCCAGCCTTTACTCTCCATGGTTAGCCTGACCTGAGGTGTTGTTCTGCAGAATCTTAAGTTCCCTCCAGGCAGACCCTGAACTTTATTTATCTTTTTATCCTCTAGCACTTAGCAGAGCCTCTAGCCTTGCACAAAACAGAGCATCAGTAAATAGTGGTTGAATGTGTGGGACCCTCTTTTCATCTTCTTTCTCCCAATTAACATTATAAACTATCAAGTACTCATCCTGAATGGACAATACAGTTAGTGCTGAAAACCATTTTGATAGCAGTTTGTTTGTTCATGGACAGATATTTGACATCTTTGGAGAATTACATGTGGCTCTATTAGCTACAGTTTGCAGCCGGTTGAGTTCTCTCAGTTGATGCAGGGAATGATGTAACAGGTGACTTGGTGTTTGAGTTTTGGTCTAACTGAAGTTGAGATTGTGACAGTTGGCAGAACTCATTCATTAGAGGGGGCCTAGATGGTAGAAGTAACAGGGGAAAGAATATCTTAGCCTTCCTTGGAGGGAGAAAGGGCCTCAACAACAAGAAACAGTGACTTGGAAACTTCTTATTATGGCATTCAGGGCCTATAAGGATTGGACCCATGTTTATCTCTCTAGCTCACGGTGCCCATCCTTTGTACCTCCAAGCTCCAAACATAATGAACAATAGCACTTGTCTTCCTCTGCATAAGCCAAGCTTTCTGTTATCTCGGAACTTTGGACATGGTGTGTCTCAGTTTAGTAAGCCCTCTAGCTCTCATTTCTCTATATTCTCTCTCATTCCAGGAATGTTAATATGTAGGCAGGTCCAATCAGTTTGTCACCTTTATGTCCCCAAGCACCCTGTGCTTCTCCCTATCATAACATTTATCACACTGTGTTTTTCTTGCATTGAACTTCTCTCTCATCCCTCGACTATCAACATCTAGGTTATTGATCACTGTGATGGTTAATTTTATGTGTCAACTTGGCTAGGCCACAGTACCAAGATATTTGGTTAAATATTATTGTAGATGTCACTTTGAAAGTATTTTTTTCAGTGAGATTAACATTTAAATCAGTGGAATCTGAGTAAAGCAGATTACCCTCCATAATGTGAGTGGGCCTCACCCACAGTTGAGACCTTAATTAAAAAAGACTAACCTCTCCAGAGGAAAAGGGAGTTCCACCAGCAGACCACTTTCAAACTTGAACTGCAACTGCTCCCTGGGTCTCCAGCCTGCTGGCCTACCGTGCAGATTTGGGACTTGCTAACCTCCATAATTGTGTGAGCCAATTCCTTAAAGTAAATTCTCTCTCTAGATAGACAGACAGATATAGATATGTATATGTATATAGATGTAATAATACATAATCAGTTCTCTATCTCTAATATCTTACAGATCTATCTCAGTCCCTTTTCTCTGGAGAATCCTGACTAATATAGTCACAAGTGTATCTAGCACTGAACTTAGTGACTGGAATGTAGAGCAGATCAAATAAAATTTGATTAAGTTGAATTAGGTTAAATCGATCGGACTTGCTGGAGAGAAAATCATTGTAGACATAACGTCAAGGCTTCTCTCTTAAGAGAAAGGAGCCTGCTCAGTTCAAGCCATTGTAAACAATGATGGATTTCACTAGCTTGAGAGTTTCCTTCTCCTGTTCTAATGAAGGGAACAGAGAGAATGAAAGGTAATGCAATTCCCCACCGTTAACACTTTAGCCCCTGACTTGCAAATAATTCGCACTCTATTTGGAGACAAAATCTGTTTTCATCAATCATAATTGGCTTGTTCAACAGTCTTAAATGCAAAATTCTTATAATCTGACCCAGAAAGGGAGGTCCCTGGCCCTAGGCTTGGTGGGAGTATGCTAGGTTTCTTAAGTCATTAGGAAGGAGACACTCAGAAAGAAAAGTCAGCCTTTCTGTCTCCCAACATCTTCCTCACTATAATTTAAAATTTATCACCCAACCTAGAATTATAAAGATTTTAGGCTTTAACAAAATTCTTAGAGCATGGGATGGGTCCTTAAGTATCCAATGTGGATGAGGAGATGGTTAGAGAAAATGACCTGTAGAAGACTTCCTTGCTAAATGTTCAGGTTAAACGTCTCATATAAGGCATCCTGGGTATTTACTAACCCATGGAAATGTTTGGATGGGCATGGATGAAAGATTCTGGCTAGAGCTTAGGATTTAGCATAGTTAATTTGTCAATCTTGAAGGTAGTTACTTGTCTTCTGTGTGCAATGAAAAGAATGGGGAGGTCATGGAGCCCAGATTTTAACTTCCTTCTTTAAATGAGACTGATTTGTCCAGTTTTCACTAACTTTGATAACTCTCAGCTTCCTCTCTAGAGAAAAAGTGAAATAAAACAAGCAGAGGATGGTTGAGCTATTAACAAGCCAAAAAGCTGTTAGTATCAGGAAATGAAAAAATAAGGGAAAAGGAAACTTGCATATCCACAAACTGGACAATTCATTCCAATCCCAAATCAGCATCCCTGTTTTCTAATAAACAGTTTCTCAGTTGTGTATTCTTATTTTTAATCTAATCTTTTGAAAACTTTCATTCTACTTGCAAAATTTTAATCTGTCTCAAAGTATTCTTTTTATGTTAGTTGGAAAAGTTTTTCTGAAAAGTCTTATAAATTGTAAGCAAATATATTTTGGTTTTTCCAAACAAATAAAAACTACAGTGACAAGTTTCCTCTGTATAGTTATTTTCACTGCAGGTATGTGAAAACATATTTTGAAAGTGATCTGCATAGTATGTCAAAAAAAGGTCAGTCTCCTTAATGTTATATAATATCCTAAACCAGTCAACCATATGTTGTCCAATAAACAAAACGGAAAGTTTATTTGAAAACCAAAAAAAACAAGCAGTACATTCTGTATTAACTTTAATTTCCCATGTACTTGCAGCTTTATAGCTATTTATAGATTTTTTTCCTAGAATAATTTGTAGTTTAAGTGGCTAAAGTTTAAAGCTATGGGAAATGACTTGCTGTATCTTCCGCTGTGGGGTCTTTTTCCTTTTCGTTCCTCGTCCACTTGAATAAAAAAAGGACATGCATAAATAATGCAGACAGCATTTGAGTGGGAAGCTGTGACTCTCACTGACTGAGCATCATTGAAATAATTTTTATACAGCATTTTAAACTGAAATTATGCTTTTGCATGTATAACCACAATCATTCTCAGAATCAATGCCAATGTTTAGTAATAATCAAGTAAAGCCTCTACCTTACCAAAAAAATAAAATTAAACAAAGAAATACTCCAAGAAGTAAAAAATGACAACAAACATATTCACCGAGATTTATGTAGAGAAGAACTGAGATAGAAAAATCTTCTGATGCGGAAGGATGACCAAAAAATGGTCCTTTCTTTCCCCTTAAGAATTTTTTTTTTTTTTTTTGGATTCTTTCAACTGGACTCCTGCCTGGCTCTCGGAGTGGGAGGTGGGAATATTACATATAAATTCCAGAAAAGTATTCTTCTTTCCTATCCTTATGGCCTTGTTTATTTTGGCATTACTAAGTCAGAATAACCTTGTCAAAAAAGAGCTCTGCAACTAAACTCTAAAGAAAAAAAAATAGACCTGACATTTCCACATCTCCACAGCGTATTTCCAAAGCTGTGCACAAAGATCAAAAGCAAACAATATAACAACAACAAATGTCCTGTATAGAGCCCCTTCCTCTAACAAAAATTGCTCACTAGCTTCTCATGTGTCAACGCAACTTTGCAAGAGCCATTGCTGTTCTCTCCTTTCAGTCACTTGTCTCCTCAAGACTGTGATTTGGCCTTTACTTTTCTCTCTAGCCTCATTCTGGAACTGCTTTTTTCTTGTTCTCTTTTGATGTCATGAGCCCTCTTGTTCCAAGACCCTGAAAAGGGTCTTCTGAGAGGATCTTTCCTCTCCTTCCATTGCAATCTGGCCTCGTTAGCCCTTCTAATCCTTTAGCTACAAGGTCAAATGCTCAGTCCCTCAGAAAGACTTTTCTTTATACTCCATATGAACAGCCCACGCCAGGTTCCTTTCAGTATGGCTCTTAAAATCCATACACTAATCCCCCCTTTATCCATGGTTTCAATTTCTGAGATTTGTTACCCACAGTCAACTGCCATCCAAAAACATTAAATGGAAAATTCCAGAAATGAACAGTGCATAAATTTTAAAGTGTGCACCTTTCTCAGGAGCGTGATGGAATTTCACGTTGTCTTACTCTGTCCCGCCAGGGATGGGAGTCACCCCTTTGCCCAATGGATCCATAGTCTATGCTACCCATCTGTTTAGCTGCCATCTTTATTGTCAGATACACTGTCTCAGTATTGCAATGCTTATGTTCAAGTAACCCTTGTTTTACTTCATAATGGCCCCAGAGTACAAAAGTAGTGATGCTGGCAATTGGGTTATGCCAAAGAGAAGCTATAAAGTGGTTTCTTTGAGTGAAAAGGTGAAAGTTCTCGACTTACAAAGGAAAGGAAGAAAAATTGTATGCTGAGGTTGCTAAGATCTACAGTAAAAACAAATCTTCTGTTTTTGAAATTATGAAGAAGGAAAAAGAAATTCGTGTGAGTTTTGCTACGCACCTCAAACTGCAAGAGTTATGGCCATAGTGCATGATAAGTTCTCAGTTAAGATGGAAAAGGCATTATTGCATTTGTGGTAGAAGATATGAACAGAAATGGGTTCTGACTGATGTCAATTGATTCAGTCCTATCCTCAGTTTCAGGCATCCACTGGAGGTCTTGGAATGCACTCCCCCCTGGAGAAGGGGAGATTACTGTTTAGCCCTGCAATTTGGTACTTAACACTACTTCTAATTATACATTTACTGGTAGAATATTTGGTTGATGAATTTTTCCATCACTAAAATGTAAGTTCCATGAAGAGAATGAACATATCTGTTTTGCCATCACTGTATCCATAAAACCTAACAAGTATGTTAAATAAGTGGATATATGGATGAATAAATAATAAAATAATGCATAGGCACTCTCCTGGTGGGTTTATTCTCTAGTCCCAGCTATGTGAAGATATCATGATACTGAAGGACAATACTGTTTAATAGAAATGTGAGTCATAGATGTCATTTTAAACTTTTGAGTAGTCACATTTAAGAAAAAAACAGGTGAAATTGATTTTAATATATTTTAATTAACAGATTCAAAAGTTAATACCTTTCATCATATAATCAATATAAAATATTTTAATAAGATATTTTACTTTTTTATACTAAGTCTTCAAAACACTATTTATATTTTACAGTTCTAGCATACCCAATTAGAACTAGTCTCATTCCAAATTCTCAGTAACCATTGACCCTTGCAAAGTCTGGATGGCCAGGGAAGCAGAACTGGCAGAAGTTTATGTGTGTAAAGAAAGATCCTGGATGGAAAAGTCAGAGTTTATTTTAGGGGAGCCTTGAGAACTCTCTGGTTCAAGAGCATTGGTTTGAGTGAAAGGAGAGAGATTATTTTGAAAATAGATGAATATTTCTACTCAGGCAGTTGAGCGAGTATCACATGAGAAGGGGTAGAGTGGAAGGGGGCCATGGTGGCTGGGGATGAGGCTGAGGTGGAGGGGCAGCAGTTACCACATAGAAAAGGAGCAGAAGGAATAGGGGAAGACAGGGTGGCATTCTCATAGTGGCCCAGAAGACCACGTCCCTGAGTTTATGCACGGCTTCCTGTGGACATCCTAAACAGGCTGAGAAGAACTGAAGGTATGGTCAGACAGCCCCAAATTTTCTTCACGGTAGAATCTGAATTCAACATCCTATTAGTTAATGTTATTTTCTGCCTAAGATAATGTGCTGGGCAAGAAGTATGGTATTTAGAAAATCCATCTCTTTTAAAGTCAGCCAAACCTGAATTTCATTATTTGACTTAATAGTAGCTATTTCACAAGATACACTGTGTTTGAATTCTCATCTACAGAAGAGGTACATTTATATCTAATTGAATGGCTAAATGAATATTATGAGAGATAATGCCAGGCTTCCCCAATGTATTACACACCTCCTGGTTTGTCTGAAATTGTCCTCGTTTCAGCACTGAAAATTCCACAAATTGGGGTGGCTGGTTACCTTACGTACATGTGAGATAATTTTTATGGGACTACTTTAAATTTTAATAATTCTGTACATATTTGTGAAAATATTTATCTTATAATGAGGTTCTACACATGAAACTTGCCAGTTATTATTATGTAAATTGAGGCTAAATTCATAGGCATTCAATTTAAGCAGACAGCATAAATTATAGGTATAGTATTTGTGCATGCCTATAAACGTTTCCAATCTTCAAAAACTGAGATTTCAGAATAACTCTTCAAGAGCATGAATCATAAATATGAAACGCACCACTAGGAAAGATTTTCACATACTCAGTTTCTGCTTAAATTGCTGAGTTTTGTTTTCCTTTTTCATTTTTCCTTTTTTCTTTTTAAAGCAATCTGGAAAAACATTAGTTTCAGTGAACAAAATTTTAATGGTAGTAGATGAGAGACAGAGATTTAAGTATTGAGAAAATGTGTATAAAAAGTATCTTTCACACGGCCTAGTGTATAATAGGTGCCCCAACTTTTTTCTCCCATGGGTCAGTGCTCCTGATGGAAAAGAGGTCCTCCAATTACACAGTAAATGTTTTAGATTTCTACTTTCTCTGTTTATATAAATTCCCTATATTAATTGACTTTCACTTTTACTGCATTCATCTCTTATTTAATGGCAACATGGTTTTGCAGGGCATGATTTTATTTAAAAAAATTTTTTTCTCAGTCTTTCTCAATGAGCATACTATAAGAAAATTAAGTATTACAGAAAAGTGTTTGAGTGACTATTTTCAATTCTCCCAAGGGTAGGTACATAGCTAGGACCATTCTAGATACATACATTAAAAGTTAATTCATTACATGTGATGGAAAATCTGAGGGCCTTAACGCTTAATTCTTCTAGAAACAGTCCTAGACAGAGTCTGGCCAACAGGTTCCAAAATCTTGCTTGAATAAAGACATGTCCTACTGAAAAAGAAACATGTGATTTTTATCTTGTTTTTTAGTTACAGAAGTATAGGCAGATGTGAGATGCACAGTGAAGAGTTTTATTTTATAATTTAAAATACATGAGCTTTATTATTTTCTGTCTATATCATGAGAAATGGTTTTAATATTACTTTTAGAAGTGTTTAATACCAATAAAGAGAACTATTTTTGCAAGATTGCTACCTACCAGAAAGTTAATAATAACAGACCCTTGGGACTGAGAATAAAAATATATTTTGAAATATTTGGAGCTAAAAGATAGTATTATAAGCATTTGGACCATCTCTATTTTTTTTAATGTCTAAGAGCAGATGCATACTAATATCCTTGATTTGATATAAATCAGGATTGGATGTAATCATTACAGTACAAAATGTTTTATATCAGATACTAGCACTGTACCTGTTACATAGAAGCCACTCAATAACTATTAGCTGCTGCCTTCTTCTTTTACTCTCCCTCTCCCTCTTCTTTTGCTCTCCTTTTCCGCTTTCCTACTCTTCCTTTTTCTTTTTTTGGTTTTCTTCCCTCTCTCCTTCTTTTCTCAAGAAGAAAATTATGAGAGTGTACTGTTATACATAAAAAAATTTTTTAAGAGACCATAAGAGACAAGAAAATATGACTCTTCTAGAATCAGTGGGAAAATATATTACAAAATCAAGATATCTAAATCTATATGTTTTTTCCAGCAACTAGAACACGCTACTTCTTTTCAAGGTTATACCTGTCATAATTGCATTGGGCTTTATATTACATATTTGCATTGTCTGGGTTAGATTTGTTCTAGCAGTCCTAACTGCTATTATACTTCAATTAATATTTCCCAATGCTCTCTCATAGATGAACGGTCTGAAGGTGAATACCCATTCACCACTTTAGATCCTCTCCATGAAAGTAGCATGTGCAGGCTGCTTCTAGTCTACCATCTTGGTCCCCTCCTCATTTTTTTTTTTTTTTATTCTTGTGATCAAAAGCCCTAAGTGTTAAAAATTTCTTTTGGTTTACTTATCTTTACAATTATTATTAGCAAGCAATGATCAAATTCATATAAGTTTTTATAATTTTAAAACAAAAAGTAAATGTTATTTGAGTGCACATATTGATGAGATAGATGGGGCTGCTTTTTCTCAATTAGTTTATATATTTGGCAATAGTATTTATCTTATTTATCTTATTGTTAGAATTAGCTAGGATTAGAATTCAAATCCAATTATAGCCTATTGTTCATTTTTATAGATATAAATCCTAAGAAACATTAGTTATGTGACTAAATGGGAATGAAAGATACTTTGTTAAAGCACTTTCACTGAATTCTTTGAAACTTCCAAGTAATATGCAATAAAAAGTCAATGCCAATCTATTATCAAAAATAATTTCTAATTATCTAACATTTGACAACTAAATTATTTTTTTCTTAATTTAATTGAAAGCCAAGATTTCGAAACCATTTGACATCAAAATTATTTTTTACCCAGTTATTACAGTCACTCAATTTCTTAGTTTTGGGGAAGTCTATCAAAAAGACTTTACCAAAACTTTTCAAACAACATAATTATACCCATTATACTTTCACTATGGGGTACCTTACTTAACCTAATACACTCCAAAGCAGTAGGAAGACTCTAAGTATTATTAATATAATTATATATTTGTACACACTACATAGGTTTATCATATCACATTTTTAAATTCTATTTTTATCAAAACATTGGAAGTACAGATTTAACTCATTTTCGAAAAATGATCACCATAAAAATGAACTGGCAAAACCAATCCTAATGTTCAAGGCAACCAACAAATTCAGACCTACTTTTTCCACAAAATGTCTGACTTTATTTTTCAATACAAAGAATAATGTAATATGCCTCTTTACAACATCCACCTGTCTGCTAGTTACATTATCTGTGTTATTTTGTGTCTATATTGACTTATTTTTGCCCTCACTGTGGTCCATGATTTTCTGAAGTTTTCCATGCTTGTTGATTTCTTCATTGGATTCCAGACACTGTAAATATTATGTTGTTGGGTATTGGATTTTGTTTCCTTTTGGTAATTCTTTAAATATTGTTTTTTTTTCGTCCCCCCCACCCCCCGCCACAGGACACAATTAAGTTACTGGGAAAACAGTTTCATCCTTTCAAGACTTACTTTTAAGCTTTGTTAGGTGTTCCCAGTGTTTAGTCTAGGGCTAAGTTGGCCCCACAACTAAAGCAATGCCCCTCTGAAGACTCTATGCAATAACCTGTGTGTTAGAAGGCTCTGACTGGGCCTAGTGATTGTGGCACTACTTGTCCTGTGGCCCACAAACTCACTCCAGGCAGTAAGGGGGGGCAATTCTGATTCAATTCATTTGTTTCCTTTGCTAAAAAAAAAAAAATCACTGTTCTGCACTGCCTGTTTTCCAATGTATAAAAACAATTATTTCATATATTTTATCTATATTTTTAGTTGTTTAAGGAAGGGGGGTTCTGTCTCCTGTTATTCTATCGTGACTGGACATGGAAGTATCACTTTCCTACTCTCGAATAAATTTCAATTCAGAAAATATCAACATAGGCCCAAACACCCTGCTTCTAGCCTTGTATATCATTCTTAGCAAAAATTTGTAAAAGATAGGAGTGAAAGACATGAAACATTACCATATGTTAATACTGTTAGCAGAACGAGCCTTTATACATCCCAATACTTTGAATTTTCTCTTTTTTTGTCATCCTAACAATTTTATTCTTGTTAAAGATGCATCATATAAATATCTTGATTGTATAAATCAGGAGAAAGAAACCACAATGTAATTTGACTAGCTATGGTATGAGAAAAAAATATTAACTATTTATAGGAAATTAATTACTAAAAAGAAATGAAAGTTAATGTTAAAGAATACCATAGAGCTAAGGAAGAATACCAAAGGAAGAAATACATTTGAAAAACGACCCCTTCCTCAAAGCTGGGATTCAGACCTCATTGGTGAAGGTGTGGTTACAGTCTACTAGATAGGGGAGAAGTTGGCAGAGTTGCCCTAGGTCAGAGCTGGTCCACAGTCACTAGACCGAGGCAAACAGAGAGGGAAATACAGGCTGGTGCTGGCACACTCAAAGGTAAGCAACCACGTGTGTCACGCACTGTTGTAGCAAGCTGAGAATAGGTGCACCCAAACCCTGAGAAGCTCCTTTCTCCTGTAGTGTTACTCTACCACACTCTACTGGCAAAGGAAAAAGGTTTATAAGATTCAAGCAGGGCAATGAAGGGTGAATTTGGAGTTAAGAAGCAATAATCTGACAAGCAACCATTTTGAAATATACCAGAGTATTCTGTCCTTCTCAGCAAGTTCTGCACTCCGTAGAAATTATTTAACCAAAACCTAATATGCTATGGCTTTTTCAGAGCCTAACTGATCTGAGAAATTAAATATAGTCAATTAATCTTTGACAAAGGAGCAAAAGCAATACAATGGAGAAAAGATAATCTATTCAATAAATGGTGCTGGAACAACAGCACAGCCACCTGCAAAACAATGAACCTGGACTCAGACCTTACATCCTTCACAAAAATTAATTCAAAATGGATAACACGCCTTAATGTAGATGCAAAAACTAAAAATTCTTCTGGAAGATAACAAGAGAAAACCAAAATGACCTTCGGTTTGAGGATGATTTTTAAAATACAACACCAAAGGCATTATCCATGAAAGAAAGAATTAACAAGCTAGATGTCATTAAAATAAAAAATCTGTGCTCTGCAAAAGACACTGTCAAGAGAATGAAAAACAAGCAACAGACTGGGAGAAAATATTTGCCAAAGATACATCTGATAAAGGACTGTTATTGAAAACATACAAAGAATTCTTAAAACTCAACAATAAGAAAACAAACAACTCAATTAAAAAATGGGCCAAAGACCTTAACAGATACCTCAACAGGGAAGATAAACAGAAAGCAAATAAGCATATGAAAAAGTGTTCCCCATGATAGTCATCAGGGAAATGTGAATGAAAACAACAATGAAATACCTCTACAAACCTATTAGAAGGGCCAAAATCCACAATTCTGACAACACCGAATGCTAGCAATGAAGTGGGACAACAGGAATTCCCATTCATTGTTCATGGGAATGCAAAATGGTACAGCCACTATGAAAGACATTTTGGTGGTTTCCTACAAAGCTAAACATACTATTAATATTACCATATGATCCAGCAATCACACTCCTTGTTATTTACACAAAGAAGTTGAAAACTTACGTTTACATGAAACCTGCTCATGAATATGAGTTTTATTCATAATCGCCCAAACTTGTAAGCAATCAAAATATCAAGATGTCCTTCAGTAAGGGAGTGGATAAACTGTAGTACATCCAAATAATAGAATATTATTCAGTGCTAAAAAGAAATGCTATATCAAGCTAGGAAAACACATGGAGAAATCTTAAATGCATATTATTAATACTAAGTGAAAGAAGCCAATCTGAAAAGGCTACATACCATATGTTTTCAATTATATGACATCCTAAAAAAGGCAAAACTATGTAGATAGCAGTTGCTAGGAGTTGGGGGAGGAAAGAATGAACAGGCAGAGCACAGAGAATTTTTAGAGCAGTGAAGCTATCCAGTGTGACACTACAATTGTGGAGACATCATTATGCATTTGTCCAAACCCATAGAATGTATAACACCAAAAGTGAACCCTAATGTAAACTATGCAGTTTGGGTGATGATATATCAATGTAGGTTCATCTACTGTAACAAATGTACCACTCTGTTGGGGAGACCATGTACCACTCATGTATGGGGCAGGGAGTATATGGGAAATCTCTGTACCTTTTGCTCAATTTTGCTGTGAACCTAAAACTGCCATAAAAACAAAGTCTATTTTAAAAAATTAAAAAGGAAAAATATGAAAGGGAACCTATAATTTAAATAATTGTTGTTCATCACTTGAATCCTGAACAAAAAGAAAATATGAAAACTTTTAAAAATTATGAGAGAATAGGGAAAATTTAAACATTGGATATTTGATAATTCTAAGGAAACAGATTTAATTTTTTAAAGTATGATAATATATTTGTGGTTGTTTATTAAAATTATCTTTTTCTTTTAAAAATACATACTAAAATATTAAACAGATGAAATCATATTGTCTGAGATTTGCTCCAAAATTATTAAGGGAATAAAATGGGTAGGGCATTAGATTAAATGAAATTGTCTATAAATTGATTCTCACTGAAGCTGTGCAATTAGGAACATGAGGTATAATATACTAGTTTCTCTACCTTTGTATGATTGAAATTTTCCTCAATAAAAAGACAATTAAAACTACACACACACACACACACACACACACACACACACAAAATACATACTCAAACTATGAATTATAGTAGTAAACTAAACACACTTGATCCTAGCACCCAATTTAAGTTATCATACCCATACGATAACATCTAGGTAGTATTTGTCCCTCATCTCTGCCCTTTGACTGCATCCTAAGTGATAACCACTATCTTGACTTTTTTATTATTCCTTAAAGTTATCATCATGATCATCATCATTGTCATCATTATTTTATTGTATTGCAATAGGTATCCCTAAATATTTGGTTTTGCTTGTTTTTGAGCTTCCTAAAAATACTGTCGTAGTTCAAGTAGTCTTGAATCTTAAATCTGGGATTTATTTCTTCACTCAACATTATGATTCTAAACTTCATTCACATAGTTCATTTCACTCAGTTCATAAAATATGCCTTGATGAGAGTACTTACTACATAATCATAATTAATAAACCAAATATTCAGGTCTCAACTAAGTCAAAAACTTGTTGAGAGTAGAGACCGTGACTTTTTATCAGTTTTCTAATCTAGCAAAAGGCAGTATACATAGTAGGTATTTCATACATGCACATTTAATGAATAGCTAAACAAATGAATAAGTGTATGAATAAAATAGTTAACTAACAATGTGCTTCAATAATAAAAAAGGAAATCTATGCTTTTAAAAAAAATTATTTCTAAAATTTTAAGGCAATTCATTAGAATAACTGGTAAAAGGCAGAGATTAGAGACTCATACAAGATGAAATGACACATGGGGCCTTCACTCCCCTGTTTCTATATTACAACATATATCATTAAAATAAATAACTACTCAAAGAATAATCTTCTCATTTTTAGCATTAAGTTACATAAAATTTAAATTCTGATTTTGATATCCAGTGCAACAAAATTAAAGAAACTAAATATCAGTTCAACAAATAATAATTTTTTATTTAATTGAAAACTGACAGATGGCTGGCACTAAAATTAATTGGTGCCTAGAAGTCAAAGCTGATGCAAGCACAATTAGTCTTCAAGAAAAGAATGCTACGCAAGCTCAAACATTTCTCTTGTTCATTTAAGAAGTATTTTACATTTGGCATAGAGGCCAGTGATTTATTAGCTTACGTTTTCTCTAAACAGCACTCTGGTTACTCTCAGTATTCAAACACAACAGCTTCATTGTATAAACCCAAGCATCATGCTTTATTTTTATTACTTTTAGGAGACTGTGATAGTATTGAATTTAGAAAAGGAAGACTAATATCCTCTTTGATACTGTTGATCAAAGCACTTCTCTGCAAGGAGCATGAGTCTTTGCCAACAATGGGTATTGCTTCTTGAGGTAAAGCCTTATAAAAAGTTCAGAAGAGAAATGATGAGCTACAATTTTCATCTGGCAACTGGAACTATTGCCCAATATTACTAGGAGGTTTAAAGTTTCAGTAAAATTTGATCAACTTGAACATAAAAGTTAGGCAAGTTTATCTGTTAAATATTTCCAGTCTTCTTTCCAGATGCAGTTATTCAGTGATCATTTTGCTCTCCTTCTGCTTCTTTTAGGAAGAGAAATTTCCTGCTTTCAGTGATTTGTGAGGAAAAATATAATATTAGGTTTGAAATGTTTATATCTTTTATTCAGTTATAAATCTGTTTTTCGCCAGGTATAAACATGGACACAAAGATATGTGTGAGTCCCAGAAATATCAGGTAGTGACCGTATCACAAATTATATATTTTCTGACTTTGGTCATTATTTCCATTTGGTTATCATTTTTCATAGTTTATATGATTAGAGCATCTAGACTGCCAAAATTAGGTAAAAATTGTGTTATAGCCTGAGCTTTGATGTAGTTTCCTACCATCCAACATGACAAGAAATGGTAAAGGCATGTTAAATGAGGCTGGAATAAGGCTCGTGGTCATTGAAATAACCACACTGAAGTACTGTGGCTTAATGTGGAGTTTCTCATTGGGTCAGAATTATACTAAGATATTAATATTTACACCGCTTGGGGAATTTTGAAGAGCTGGGTAGTCAGAGACCTGAGGCCCATCAGGCAGCCTCATCAGTTTACTTCAGTATAGTACACTGACATAATCATATTCTCTCTCTTTTTTGTAATGACCCAGAGCCACACCTAAGAAGTCTTGAGCAAGTGGACTCTATAATCATATTCTCTATGTGTCATTTATATAAAAATGATTGCAAAGCCCTAGCTTAATGTATTAAAAATTAATCAAAGGAATTCTTTCTCAATAATTACATTTATATTCTTGAGTTTTTGTATGGTCCCACAGCTATTAATTGACTGTTATAATTATTTTTTTAAGAAATTGTATGGCTGGTATACATAAATTCCAAAAAAATTTGTAATTCAATAAATATGGATATTAAAATATAAAAATCCTTCACATAAGCTTGAGAGAGATATTACATCTCATTATTTTTTCTTATTCCTAGGTAGTTAGAGATATCTTATTTATCAAACTAATTTCTTATAAATTAAAATTTTGATCTACAAAAAGGAATAAGGAGTAAATACAGTAAATACATAATATTTATGTCAACAAATATGATACTTTTGTATTATATAAATTCCTTTAAAATATAATCCACTGTTTAAACAAAAAATAATAACAATATCATATGGGGTTTCTAACAAATGAAGATTAAAACCTATAATAACCCTAACATAAAGACCCAGAGAAGAAAAATGGAAATATACTATAAAGTTCTTGCTCCTTGAAAGTAAGTTGTCCTAAGTGAAATTGTATATTGTAAGCCATAAAGCAGTCATTAAATAACACAACAAAGAGTTATAGATAACAAGGCAACAAAGAAGCTAAAAATAGAATCAGTTAATACAAAATCCAAAGGAAGGCAGAAAAATGGGGAAAAGAGGGAGAAGAACATATGGAATGCATAGATAAAAAGCAAATAGCAAGATCATAGTTTTAAACTCAATCATACTAATTGTAAATGGTCAAATCATCTCAATTAAATAAAGACAAATTGTTAGATTGGATTTTTTTTTTTTTTTTAAAAAGCAAGAAACATATTATGGGTTGAATTGTGTCCTTCCAAAAGATGCAGTAGTCTCCTATATCCTCAGGAGATAACGTTCTAAGAGCCCCAGGAGATGCCTAAAACTGTGGATAGTACTAAACCCTCTGTAAGAACTTACCACACCTTGTGGCCATAACCTTTGCAGTTTGAAGTGCGACAGCAAAACTCACATGAATTTCTTTTCCCTTCTTCACAATGTCACAGATAGAAGACTGATTCTTATCATAGATGTTAGCAACCTTAGCATACGATTTTTTTCTTTCCTTAAGTTGAGCACTTTCACCTTTTCACTTAAAGAAAGCACTTCACAGCTTCTCTTTGCCATATCCAAATTGCCAGTATCACTACTCCGGTGCTTTGAGGTCATTATTGAGTCAAATAAGGGTTACTTAGATACAAGAACCTACTGCAATACAGCTACTAAATGACTAACCGTGAAGTGCAGCCCCTCCACCAAATCCAAACTTTGGAAGTTTGGATTCAGTCAGAAGGCTGCACTCAAGAATCCAGAAGGCCACATGTGGCCCCAAGGCTGCAGATTCCTCTCCCCTAATGGGTGGCATAAACAGCATGGACAATTCATGTCCCAAGCCAGAATGTGTGAGATTTCATCACAGTACGCAGAACAGCATGCAATTTAAACCTTACGAATTGTTTACTTCTGAAGTTTTCCATTTAATATTTTGGAACCGTGGTTGACTGTTGGTAATTGAAATCATGGACAATGAAACCTATAGGTAAAGAGAGACTATTGCATATTGAAATCCTAACCCCCAGGACCTCAAAATGTGATCTTATTTGGAAACACAATCATCAGAGGGGTAATCAGTTAAAATGAGATCATTAGGGTGGGCCCTTATTCAATAAGATTGGTGACCTTCTTAAAAGAAGAAATTTGGATGAAGAGTCAGACACACACACGGGAAAGATGATCTGAAGACATAGGGAGAATGTCATCTGAAGACAGTATTAGAGTGTTACATATACAAACCAAGGAATGCCTGAGGCTACCATAATTTAGGAAAGAGGCATGGAACAGTTTCTTCTCTGGCACATTAAGAAAGACCATGGCTCTTTTGACAACTTAATTTAGGACTTCTGGCCTCGAGGACTATGAGACAATAAATTTCTGTAATTTCAATACCTCCTTCTCAATAATGGATTTATACAAGTAGACAGAAAATTGCCAAGGATATAGAAGATTTGAATAACGTTATTAAGCAACATGACCTAATTGACATTTATAGAACACTCCAGCCAGTAAAAGCATAAAATATACACTTTTTAAGTGCACATGGAAGATAAATCTATTCTAAGCAATAAAAGAAATCTCAATAAGTTTAAAATGACTCAAGTCATTCAAAGTATGTTCCCTGATCACAATTATATTAAATTTGAAATAAATTATGGAAAAATATCTGGAAAATCCCCAGATATTAGAAACTAAACAACACAATTCCAAATAACCCATGGCTAGAATTAATCCTATAAATGCAGTGTTCATTTAACATTGGAAATTAATCAACATACTTCACCATATTAACAAAAATTTAAAAATTAACATCATATACTTATTTCAACAAATACAGACAGAGCATTTGACAAAATCTCACAGCAATTTCTATAAAAGCTGTCAGCAATGTAGAGATATAAGGGAACTTTCTCAATCTGATAAAAGGTATTATATTAGTTTATTTTGCTACTGTAAAAAATGCTATAAATTCCATGGCTTAGAACAACACAAATTTGTTGTCTTATAATTCTGGAGGTCGTAAGTTTAAAGTAGTTTGGCAGGAGTGTATTCCTTGTAGAGGTTCCAGGGAAGAGTCCATTTTCTTACCATCTCCAGATTTTAGAGACTTCCTCCCCTCTTTGGCTCATGGTCTCTCAACACAAAATCTGCTTCCATCATCACAGCATCTCCTTCTCTGACTATAGCCCTCATCTTTCCTTCTTATAAAGACCTGCGTGGTTACATTAGGCCCACCTTGATAATGCATCATAATCTTTCCAACTCAAAATCCTTAACTTAATCACATCTGTAAAGTCTCCTTTTCCATGTAAAGTAAAATACTCATAGGGGCCAAGAATTAGGACATGGACATCTTCGGGGGCCAGGGGACATTATTCAGCCTACCACAGGCATCTATGAAAAGTCTAAAACTAATATTCTTATGGTGAAATACTAGAGGATTTTCTCCTAAGATCAGGAGCAAGGTGAAGATGTCTGCTCTTATAACTTCTGTTCAACATTGTACCAGAGGTTCTAGCCATTGAAATTATTACTCAAAATGGAAATAAAAGGCATCTATTGGAAAGAGATAAGTTAAACTCTCTTTGGAGTTAAAATAATTGCCTGTGTAACATAATGGAACCTATAATGGCTGCCACAATTGAGAGTGACTTGAGCAGATTTGGTGGATACATAATCAATATATAAAAATTAATAGCAACAAACAATTGAAATTGAGATAAAAAAGAAACAATATTTGCTAAAAATAGGATCAAAATATAAAGTACACAGGGATAAAACTGATGAAAGATGTGGAAGACATGTATATGAAAAATTACAAAACACTGCTGAGAGAAATTAAAGAAGACCTAGATAAATGGAAAGGTACGGAGTGTCCGTAAATGGGAAGACTCACTACAGTAAATGTGTTAATTTTCCTCAAAACAATATATAGATTCAACACAATTCAAATTAAAACTCCAGTAGGCTTTTTTGTAAAAATTTATAAACTGATTCTAAAATTCATGCAGAAATTCAGAGTCTAGAATAGCTAAAATAACTCTGTCAAAGAAGTACAAAGATAGAAGACTAAACAACCTGCTGAATGATTATTAGGTCAAGGAGGAAATTAAGATGGAAGTCAAAAGATTCTTTGAACTAAATGATAAAGGGGACACAAGTAATCAAAATCTGTGGGACACAGCTAAAGGAGTTCTGAGAGGAAAATTAATAGCCATAAATGCCTATATCCAAAAGACAGAAAGATCACAAATCAACAATCTAATGAATCATCTCAAAGAACAGGAAAAGGATGAGCAAACCAATCCCAAACCCAGCAGAAGAAAAGAAATAACCAAGATCAGAGCAGAACTAAATGAAATCAATAATAAAAAAACTACATGGAAGACTAATAAAACAAACATTTTGTTCTTTGACAAAAATAAACAAAATTGACACACCTCTCACTAGATTAACCAGAACCAGAAAAGAAAGGACTCTAATAAGCTCAATCAGGAATGAAAAAGGAGAAATTACAACTGATACCATGGAAATACATATGCATGCCATATTATCCAGTCATTGTACTTCAAGATATTTATGACATGATAAATGAAAGCATATGTACACATAGACACTTGTAAATGAATGCTCACCATAACTTTATTTGCAATAACCCAAACTGGAAACAGCCCAAATGTCTAATCAATAGATAAATACATTGTGGTATAGTCATACAATGAATTGCCATATGATAATAAAAAAGGAATGAACTATTGAAACACATAAAAACATGGGTGAATTCTAAAATAATTTTGCTAAGTGATGAAAGGTGATTATTTAAGGATTCTTAGACATTAAAATCAGATGTTTTAACACATTTATTGAGTACTTTAAAATTTAATAAATAAAAATAATGGATCTCTTGCTGGGAAGGGCAGGAAAGAGAAGGTGATGAGGGTAGGAAGGAAGAATTAACAGTGAAGTTTATTTATGAGCAAAAAAGGTAATGTCATATTTCATATATTATCCTACAATAAAAACCCTTAACCTATCATCAAACACCCCAAAGGAGTCCAGGGATGGACTCAAAGAAATGTGTGACTGTTTCAAGGACATATATATTATTCCTGGGGAGAGGGCCCATCACTGTGATCAAAGTATTGAAGGGCTTCATAGTATAAAATATTAATAACTACTCAATGATCTATGTCAAGAATATATAGAAAAATCTGATGGAAACATTCCACTCTATTTGATCTTCTATCTTTTATTAAGATGGTCTTATAAAAACCAGCTGGCTGATTTTTATGAGCTTTGTAACACTTACTGTGTGTGACAAATCTCTTTCACAGTGAAAAATAGGCCCTCACTAAATGTGTTATTCAAGATTTTCAACATTAAATGCTAGTTTTGCTGAATAAAAGAAAACTGAACAAACTAAATCTTTTCCAACAAGTTCTTCTCTTAACACATGTATAGAGTTATCACATTTACTAGAGACAATTAATAGTTTAAACTATTATGTCAGTATTTTATTGCAAATATCCTGTTGTGACAACACTCAGTAAGTTAATGAAAGCCAGCCATTGTTAAAAGTAGTCAGATAATTTACCCAACTGAACCACCTGCATATATTTTAAGTCCTTACACTATTTTAATATCAACTTTTCAAAACATTTTAAGATTGTAATGGTAAAAGGCAAATAGAATTATGCTATGTAGTTGGGTGTAGTGGCTCACGCCTGTAATCCCGGCTATTCAGGAGTGTGAGGTCCCTTGAGATCAGAAGTTTGAGACCAGCCTGGACAACATGGCAAGACCCCTTTAAAGAAAAAAAGTAAAAACAAAAATTAGCCAGGTGTGGTGGTACTTGCCTGTAGTCCCAGCTACTCTGGAAGCTGAGGTACAAGGATTGCTTGAGCCCAGGAGTTCAAGTTCAAGGCTGCAATGAGCTATGACCATGCCACTGCACTCCAGCTTGGGCAACAGAGCAAGACTCTGTCCTTAAAAAAGAAAAATAAGGAACTACGCTATGTGTTAGGAAATAAACAGCAATCTAAAACCTGAGTAAGTACTAAGTAACCTAACCTCTGTTTCTTTAATTGTCCTCTAACATTCCTGTAACATTTTCCCTCTCAGTTATTACAAAAACTTAACAGAATCAGTAAGTTAAATAACTTATCAATCAACAAAATATTTAAAATTAGAGCTGTTCTGGAAACTTCAAGTTCCTTCAAATCACTCCCCTCCAATCAATTATATCTGTGAATGTCCAGATACTGAGAACATAATCCCTGTATAGTGCTTTTATTTACATGTATATTTCCATCTCTTTCTTCTACCCCAAGATGTTCTAAACTATGTCTTAGAAAAGAGCTGAAAAATTGATACTTAGTATATTCCTCTCAATATTCTTTGAATTACCCTCTACCCTCTATAACTTTTCTGTAATCTTTGTTTTTACCCCAAGTCTAACATCATTTTGATTGCTTTTCATTTTTTCAAGTCAACTTCTTGACAACTAGAGCCCTCTTCTTCTCTGAGAGAGCTGTAGTGTTTTCTCAGCTATGCTTTTACGTTGTTTTTTTTTTTAGGATATAAATAATCACGTTCGTCTTATTTGTTGTTTTCAACTGCAATCTTCCTACCCTCTCTTCCACCTTGAGAGCCAAGGAATGACGTTTTGCTCAGCTGCTGAGTCTCATTTGTTATGACACTAACATGTGTTTCTTTTCTGTTCCTTCGCTGGTTCAAAAATATAACACCAGGAAAACAATGTCAATTAAATTATCTCAGAGGAGAAAAACGTGAAGTTTGTAGCAACTAACTTCATTAAAGTGAATCTGTAAAAGCATGGCTTACCAAAAATGGATGAATAGGCAAGCAAACTTCAAACCCAAACAAATGCTTCTTCAAAGATAATCTTAGAAAATTATTTTTGTTTATGTTTTTAACATTTCAGGGTTTTCTGAATTATTTGTTCAATGTCACACCACATCAATATGTTAATCTTGTAGCATTTCTTTCAATCACAGAAATTTGCCCATGGTATATTCAATTGGTCTATCCATGAATTCGTTCTCTCCTGGGTCATCAAAATGGGAGTGTATGGTGATCTGATGAATTTTGTATTTGCATATTTCACAAGATATAATAATTGTGCCTTGAATTTATTTATACAAAGCTCTATATGTTCAAGGAGAGAAATGACATGATTTCTTTTCAGGATTCCTGAAAGATTCCTGCACTCATATGTTTACTACAACATTATTCACAATAGCAAAGATATGGAATCAACCTGAGTGTCCATCAATGGATGAGTGGATAAAGAAAATGGAATACTATTCATCTATAAAAAAGAATGAAATCATGTCTTTTATAGCACCGTGGATAAAACAAGAAGCCATTATCTTAAATGAATTCAGAAACAGAAAGTCAAATACCACATGTTCTCATTTATAAGTGGGAGATAAATAATGTGTATATAAGGACATAATGTGTATAATAACAGACACTGGAGACTGGGAAGCATGGGAGCATAGGGTGGGTGAGGAATGGGAAATTACTTAATGGGAACAATGTACATAATTGGGTGATGGTGACACTAAAAGCCCAGGCTTCACCACTACGCTATGTAGCCATGTGAAAAAACTGCACTTTTAAATCTATTCAAATAAAAAATCAAGCAGGAAAAAATATTGTATGTTTATTAACTTTCTATATCCTGGACAAAAAGAGAACTTTTAATTTATTGTTGCAACTAAAAAATTACTATAGCTAAATGCATATCACTTTTACTGATTTTTTTGGAATATAATATGCTGTTTGAACACATTTGTAGATCATTTTTTGACTTAGAAAATTATTTTTATTGATGTTTTCCATTATTATTTATTTTGACTTTGCTGGGTGTTTTTTTGCTTGAGTTTTTTGCAATTAGATCTATTGTCTGTATTTTGACTCTTTATTTTTTGTACTCCATGTCCTTCATATTCTCTATCATATTTTTCTTTGTTCTTTACCTCTATATTCTAGAGACATTTGGAAGTTTATATGCTGATTTAATTTTCTTCAGTATCTTTTCTGCTTTTTTGACTTGAGAGGGGATTTTAACTTTTTTCTTATTTTTTGGAAATCCTTACTTAGTAATTTCTCATTTTACCTCTTGGTAACATTCTTTTAATGCATCATAATGTTTTCTTGTTATAATTTTTTGCTCCTATTTCAAAGAGGCTAACACTTTTTGCATTTGCTTGAGAATTTCTACCCATTTTCTAAATCTTATAATAGATTATTTCTTAGGTTGCTTTCAGAAATATTCTCTTCCTGTCAGTTTTTGGATGTTGTTTCTTTTCCCTTGTCCTGCAGTATTTTTACATTACTCTCTCTTGCTTCTTTTTCTGTAGCCACCATTGAATGTAGCCAAATCTTTTCAGATTTATATCTGTCAACAGATTATGTGGATTACTCCTGGTCCAATTTATATATTCTTAGATAATGGTTAAATCTCTCTTTCAAATCTACATCTGGAGAAAAGGTTAATACATAAACAGCTCCTAGATCAATTCTCAATTTCTTGCAAGGATATGCCTAGTTCAGTTGCATACCACTGAGACTGCTATTTATCTTATGGAAAATTTCCTGTTTTTTTTTTTATTCTGAATGATAAATTATATAAATTGATGCAATTCCTAGGGCATATTCTAACTAGGAATTTCTGCCAGCCTCCAATTCTTGCTATGGTGTTTTACGCGTGGAAAGTACACCTTTTAAGCAATAATGCTTTATAACTAGACCTCTATTGTAACAGTCCAGCTGACTTTCTGGGATTTTCTTTTTTTTTTTGGCTAGATAAACAAAAATAGAATAGAGGTCACGTGGCAAAAAAAAATGGAAGTAAAATGCACTATTCTGGCTATCCCAAAATGCAATAAATAAATGATAGAAAAAAAGTAGCTCCATATTATCTGCTACTAATGTTGGGTATCCAATCATTGAACCTACAGTGGAGTGGGATAGGTGCAAAATATCATCTCTCTTTATGAGGTGAAACGTGGGTGAGCTGTGATGTTAACTTCAGTAAGTTTTTTTTCTTTCTAACCACATGAACTCTTCTATGTTTAACAAAGATATGAGAGTTAAGAATTTTCCCCAAATCTGACTTCAGGTGGTCTATGGACCTTAGTGTTTAGTATCGTTTTTGTAACATTTTCTCCCACTCTCTTCATAATTGTGTTAGTAGGAAGTAAAGGGAAAGGCATTGGAGACTACCAGACAAAAGTCATTTAAATGAAAAGCCCAGATGAGATCATTTTTGCTTCATTTGTTAACATTTTCTTTCTTGTTAAAGGCGTTAAGGATTAGTTCTGTAACCGGCTAGTTAGACATTCATTCAAACTGTTTTATTTATAAACATCTTCTGACATTTGTGGGCCTTGAGGTTCCCAGGTTTCTTTGGTGGCATTCTGGTGTCTTTATTACATGTCACTGCCAAGTGTTATAGCGTAGAGATAACAAAGAAGAAAAATATAGCAGAAATTTGACAGCATCTGATAGGCTCACTTTTGTATAGTTTTCCATTTAGATGAATAGTTTTTTTTATATTTGAAAACAGATTGGAAACATAACTAATGCATTTTGGACACCTACTCTGATTAATGTTGTACTAGGTGCCTTCATGTATCTTTCCCTATTTAAGCCTTTGAAAGAGAGGATGCCTAACTCTCATTATTACAGATGAGACAATATGAGCCTCAGGGAAGTCAAGAGAGCTGTTCTGTGTCATACAGCTTGTAAGTGGCCAGCTAAGTTCTCAGCCTAGTTCAGGTCTGCATGGCTACTGAGTCCCCATCCTTTCCAGCACACCGTGATGAACATTTAGTATGTGAAAACAATTCACACATTCATATTCTGTGTACTGTCTTTAAGCAAATTCTTACCCAGATACTAACAATAAATAAATAATTAATATGTGGATGGCAACATTTTCAGATTTTTGTTATTCTGCCTTTGGTTGAAAGACAAAGTTTGGTAAAGCAAATAGTAAGAATACTTTTGAAAATCTTTCTACTGTCTCACAATACACCGTAAACTGTTTATGAAGTCAAAATATTTGAGTTATCATTTCCTGCTTGTTACATAATACCTACTATTTGAAAATATTTGTTTAGATAGCTGGAATCCATCATTAATAATTTTAAGAAAACAGGCTTCCACATAGAAGGAATTTGGAGTGAAGTAAGTTTAAGGACCTATTACTACCTTCAAGAAGTGCTAAGGATCCTACCCCTTTGTTACACAAGTCATAAAATAGTCAACTATAGCTTCCACCAGTATGATCCACCACTGTGCTCGGATGGCCATAAAGCCTGGAAGGAATTGGGGTCAACTTTTTTTTTTGGGGGGGGGAGTCTGGAGTAGAATGAGTAGGAATATTTGAGGAAAACATGAGTTAAAAAGCTAAGTCCCTCGTGGGGGAGAGGAAGAAACAGTGAGCAACAGTTCCCAAAGAAACTCAAGCAGATATAATCTATTTATGGGCCAGATAGAAAGAACTTATGGGAATAAAGTGAGCTGCAGAGCTAAACCATCACAGGAATTCTGCCTGAAAATAAGACAAGGGAGTACAAGGATAGGGTCCAGCTTCAGGGCAATAAACACAGGACAAGTATAAATAGACACAGACTCAAGCCAGCTGGCTAAGTCAAATGGAGTCACATAACCCTACCACAAGTGCTCAGGACTGGAAAAGCAAAGAAACCCCAGATAGTAAGAAGGCCTGGAACAAGGGAACTTATATCACCTCCTCCACCCTCAACCCTACTACCAACATCATACCCACACATACACAAGCAAGCATATTTTGCAAAAATGTGCTTGTTCTTTTACAATTTCAAGAGATGGACAAAACAGGACAGGGCTTGCCAATACACATCATGTTCAAGTATTGTTTTATAAGAAACTGAACTTTCTTACAGCAGCTATATGCTGATGCTCAGTACTCATTGGAAAAGGATAACAAACCAAATCCAGAAATATATATAAAAATTATAACAACCAAGTTTGCTTAACATTACAGAATCAATGTAATTCACCATAAAGTAATCTCCTTTAACAGGTTAAAGGAAAAAAAATCACATAATTATTTTAACTAAGAAAAATTAGCATTAGATACAAATCAACATACATTAATGAGAATAACTGTTAGCAAACAAGGAATAGAGGAAAATGTTTTAATCTAATAAAAGGTATATGGTAAAAAGCTACAGCAAACATCATGCACAATAATAAAATGTTAAGCATTGGCTTGTTGAGGTTGTATAGGAGATATGTGTGTGTACTTACACGTGCAAGGTACAGGGATACAAAATACAAAATCTAAGTATATTTGTATACAAACATAACAGGTGAAGCCACGCCAAATTAAGAAATTAGCAATGTGGAAATCATTGCTTAAAATTATTATTTTTTTACATTTAAATATTTTAATTGTTATTTTTCTAAAGTTTAACAATTTTGGACAGAAATCTTTTTTTTAATGCTTAATACCTAAAATTTGAACCTTCTCCCCTTTTGTTTTGGGCTATAAAATGTGGAAGTCCTCAAAAGTTATGATATGTGTGGAATTGTTTGCCATGCCCAAAGTCCTTTTTTGTTTGTTTTTGGTTTTTCCTGGCTTTATTGAGGTATAATTAACAGTGCACACTGGAATCAATGAAAACAAAATATACATGTAAACAATGTTTCAAATAGATTCAAAAAATTGAATGCAAAGAAATTTGAGCTCATTTTCTAAAAATCTTCTACAACCAATTGTTGAGATTAAAGAGAAAAGCAGAGAAAGAAATGTCCCCACATCTTTATCTTCCATAAAGAGAATTAAAAACCATTGTCTTAACCATTAGAGGTTGCTGGAGCACAGACTCATTTCTCTGTGAATTGATAATTAAAGAAAAATTAGGCTTTTATCCCACCTTTGCATATCAACTTTATGATAAGGAAAGCAAGTAGCCCTCTTAGTGAGGAAAATTTTCTTCCATAGAAAAAGTCCAGCTAACACAAGCAGGCAAATGGTGTAATTAAAAAATTACCATCTCACAATTCTTTAAGAAGTAAATGACTCAGGCAAGGTTGTTAATGAATAGTTCTTTAAAAATCAATAATAAATGAAAAGTTGATAGAGATATTTCAAGTGTAAAGGTCAAACTTGCACATTCAGAGCGAACAACCTCAGCGTCACTAAAAGCCAGAAAGTAAGTACTTCCTGATGTGAGGCAAGGCAACATGATCAACACAGAATGACCTTTGAAATGTTTCCATCTAAAAAAAAATCTAAATATAATCAAGCCTCAAATCTAAATTCCCTGGAAACATGGGGCTATGAAAGAAAAACTCGGTAATACCATAAAGGAACATTCAGACAAATCAGAATGTGAGACAATGAGAGCTAAGAGGACAATTGGAATGTCTTCTTTAACAAGTCAGTGGCCTGAAAAAGACATGAGGGAAGGGATAGATACTGCAGGTGTAAAAAAAAGATTTAAAAGAGGCAAGAGACAAATCGAGTCAATCAGAAATGTTTTTGTTTAAATAATTGAGAGAAATTTGTACATTGACTAGGATCTTACTGATATTAAAGAAATTATCAATTTAGGTGTAATAATATTGTAGCTATGTATGAAAATGTCTTCTGGGATGTACATTGAACAATTTAAGAGTGAGATGTCATGATAGCTGCAACTTGATTTAAAATACTCAAAACTGGGGAAAATAAATAAAAAGAAGCATGGGAAAATATTAATTGTTGATGTTAATGAAGAGGTATATGAGAATTTCTCATACACTCTACTTTTGTATGTTTGGAAACAATAAAAAAAATTAAACTGTGCTGTGATAGATCTAGACAATTAGATCAATATAATTGGGTGCCTTTTAAGAAATTTTAATTGCTACAAAAATTAAATCAGAATGTCTTCTAAATCAGTGATAATGATAAAAATATTGATCACAGAAAATTTTAAGTTATATGGCAAAAGCAGAATAGAAAGAATATAGTATGAGCTGGTAAGTGGTGTTTGTGGGTTAGATTTGACCACACCCTGTATGATGAGTCAGTAGATGCACTTAAAAGGTGTGCAGAATGACCTCCCTGAAAGTAGGTGGCACTTGCTGGGAGGAGCAGGCTGCAGTGCTGTTTTTGGGTCCTGTAACCAGCTCTTTTTTTTTCTTCAGCTTATTACGGGGGTACAAAAGTTCAGGTTATATATATTGCCCATGTCCCACCCATCCCCCCAAGTCAGAGCTTCAAGCGTGTCCATTCCCCAGACAGTGAGCCTGGCGCTCATCATGTAGTTATACTTCCATCACCTCCCCCCATCCCCCACCTCCCCAAGTCAGCGCCTTCAAGCATGACCATTCCCCAGACGGTGGGCAACGCACCCATCATGTAGGCATACACCAATCCCCGCCCCGCCCACCCCCCACCTCAGTCTGATATCCAATTGGTATCATTCCCCAATGTGCATTTAGGTGATGATCAGGGAAACCAGTTTTCTGGTGAGTATATGTGATGCTTGTCTTTCCATTCTTTGGATACTTCACTTAATATAATGGGTTCCAGCTCTCTCCAGGAGAACCAAAGAGATGTCGTATCACCGTTATTTCTTATAGCTGAGTAATACTCCATGGTATACATATACCACAATTTACTAATCCATTCGTGAATTGATGGGCATTTGGGTTTTACTGTAACCAGCTCTTGTTCCTCTGGAGAGGCACTCTAGTGCCTCAGGTGGTGGGTGCCACCCTGGGACTTCCAGGTGTGTCCTTATTCTCCACCTCAGCTGAGCAGGTCGGAGAGTGAGTCTGGGTGGAGCTGGGTTGGGTGAGCCTGCCCTCAAGTTCCACCAATGCTGTTAGCAGGGGTCAAAGGTCTGTTCTCTACTTGTGGGCAAAGCTTCCAGGGAGGGGCTGAAATGGCCCCACTCAGCTGAAAAGTCTGCAGGTGGGGTTGGTGCTGTCTGAGACCTGCAGTCTGGAGCAGGCCTTGCTCCTTTACACCCTCACCTCTTCTGACATTTCTCTCGGGCCTCTGCCAGGGATCTCAAACCAGCAGATCTCCCTTGGCTGTGATGCGGGCTGGGAGGTTTCCTGCCCAGGATCGCAGCCTGGGTTGGGCACTCGGCCTTACTGTAGGTGGAAAGTTGCCCCTCAAGCACGCTGATCTGCCCCTGAAGGCACACACACCTCAGTAGGCTCGTTCACAAATACTCCTTCTGTGCCCCAGGGCAAGGCAATATAGACCTGGATGTACGGGATGTGGTTTGCAGGCCTGTCCCCTGAGCCCTGGAGAACAATCCCTGACCTCGCCAGGGAGAGGATTGCTGGTCTCAAGTCACCCATGGGGTGCCCATGCTGGATCAATGTCTCTCTGCCTCGGGATTTGTCCCGCTCTCCTGGAGTCACCAGGCAAGGAGCACCTGGGAAGGCTGTCAGGTAGGGAGCTCACAGTCTCAGTATCCCTCAGTCTACTCTAGGGCCCCCAAAAGAAAGGTCCCATTCCCAGCACATGTCGGGGGGGGGTGGCTAAATTGCCTCTCTCAGCAGCTGGGGGTAGAGAAGGGGAAGAGGAGAATGAAGCAATATGGCACCTGCCAGTCAGCTCGGGTCTGTGGGCCTGGAGGTGCCCTGAGGGAGCTGGGAGCCTGGTGCCCTGTCCTCAAGAGGCTCACCACTCACCGGCAGTGGCTGTCTCTGGGCTGGTATTGGCAGGTCTCTCCAACTGCTCAGGAGCCCACCAGCAGTCTGAGATGCAAGGGAGAGAAAACTTAACTGCTCCACCTACCCTTGTCGCTGGTTTCCAAGCCTCTCGCAGGCCTTTCTCCTTCCGGTTCTCCTCTGCAACTTCTTCCCACGATGTCTCCTGTAGTTTCAGGCACCCTCGTCTGATCTATGTTTGTCTGCCTGTTTATTTTTTTCACTTTCTTGTAAAACCTGTCTTTCTTGCAGAGACACTCCGGCTCGCGGTTTTTCTCGTCCGCCATCTTGCCTCCAGGATCAGAGTCTTTTTTTTAACCAGGTGTAATGCCTCCTAAGACCAATTCAGAAGAATGAAAGACTTGATTACTCTTAGTTCAACTATTTTATATAATTTAGGACATTGATGTTTAGTAATATTCAGAGATTAAAACATTTTTAGAGCTAAAAACTTGCAAAAGCAAACAAATGATCTCTGATGTAGTGCACATTTAAATATACTCACTATATGAAACAAAATACATAGGTCAGAACTGACTTCTCTATAAACAAGAGGAAATAGTCATAACATCATACGTAAGAAATTTCATAATATTTACAAACCAATATTGACTTTCATTTTTATTTACCTCTTCAAGAAGGGAGGATTTAAGTACAAAAAGAACCGTTTAAGTACAAACCATGAGTGAGCCTTATAAAGCTTGTATCTTGTGTGGGTTTGAAGAGTTAATGTCATCCTTCTCTGCTCTTTGCCTTTTGAGAAATCCCTTTAGCTGCTTAACTCTATGAATATACTGGGGCTTCAGCAATTTGGAAGACCAACCAACCTGAATGCCTCTCCCGCTGCAAACTCACAATAATGCTAGATAAATCTTTAAAGTTTTAAGTATATAGCTCAATTCACAAGAAAAAAAAATACCTGGGTGTCAGAAATCAACAAAAAATTTAGAGCCAGAGTGATCTTTGACCCTACAGAGATTTTGACAGCTAAGGGCTGGTGGTTTGGGGTTATGGATTTTACATTTTATTTTTGAATGGATAATGCATTAACATTGTTCAAAAATAAAAACTGTGCAATCAGCTTTAATTTCATCCCTGTCCCCATCCAACACTTTCCCTTCTTTCTAATATATTTTATTAGTTTATTATGTATCCTTCCAGTGTTGCACAGGCAACAATAAGCACATGTCAATGTAAATTTGTTCTTATTTTCATACACAAAATGTAAACTACCTTTTTTACACAATATTGGGAGACTTGCTTTTTTTCAATTAACACTAATTTTGGAGATATTTCCACATAAGTATTAATACATGGAGACCTTCTTGTTCTTTTAAAGAAAACTGCATAATATTGTTTTAAATGGAAAGCAATTGTTTAGTAATGGACACAGGCTTCTGCAGAATATACACTTATAATCACATCATCATATACATTTGTAAATATATCTGTAGGATTAATTCCCAGAAGTGGGATTTTTGAATCATAGAGTAAATTCATGTTTTATTTTGAGAGCTACTGCCAGATTGCCTTCCATAGAGGTTGTATCATTTTGACAGTTTGGCCAGCATTACAAGGAAATGTTTCTTCCTCTGGAGACTGGCACACAAAGGGCAGGTCAAACTTTAGGATTTTTTTCCAATCTTATAGATGTAAAATGCCATCTCACATGTCACATCTCAAATTTACTCTTATTTTATGCACAAGGATGAGTATCTTTTCATGCACTTAAGGACCCTTCATATATATATTTTTTCCTCTGACTTGTTTGCTTATGGCCTTTGCCCATTTTTCTATTGGACTTTTGATTTTTTTGTTATTGATTTCTTGGAGCACTTTATACATGAAGAAACAATCTAGAGACTGATGTTTTCATACTTCACAAAGAATAGAAAATATTACATAAATCCTGTACTTTGCAAAGGATGACTCCTAGAAAAAGGGTAAAATAAAATGACTTACAAAAATCTACCCACCAGTTCAAGGAAGAGACAAGAATTTATGGCTGTTTCTGACAAGCTTATTTCTGGTTGGACTCTGGGAAAGAATAAAAAGTTTTCTGTGAGAAATTTCTGTGAGTCCGCATTTATAGAACCTACTTGACATGGAAATTCTTCACGTGGAAATTCTCAAAGATTAGAAAGTAACATAAAAGCTGGTGTACAACCAGTGAAGCTCTGGAATGAACTGATAATATGGCCCAAGGTCCATAGTTTGCTGACTTCTAAGCTTTCCAATGGCTGGGCTTTTTCCATCAGAATTCCTGGTATACAGAGATGAGAATCAACTATTGAATAGATAGATTATTAAAATATGAAATATAGTTTCAGAGCAGTGGTCCTGATCATTTTCCAAGTGTTTTATTGCACAGATTATAACAGGCCAACAGTGTATCTCCCAGAATATGATCCAAGGCAAGGATCCTGAAACCAGAAACCCAGAAAGGCCACTAGTTAGTAACCTTCTATGTTAAAACACATAAAGATATTGAATTCAAGCAAAGAAAATAAATATGTTTTTAATGGACTAGAATTATAGGAATTTTGAATTAAATATTTGGGAATTTGCCTTGCCATTTTGACCCAGGAACATGCTGTTCAGCCCAAGGCTATGCTTTCCTATGCTTTAAAATGGAACAAATGGAGGTCTTTTACCTCCTTAGTTAAATATATTCCTAGGTATTTTATTTTCTTTGTCACTATTATGAAGGGTATTGAGTCTCTAATTTGGTTCGCAGTTTGACTGTTGTTGGCATGTAGGAATACTACTGATTTCTGTACATTAATTTTGTAACCTGAGACTTTGCTGAATTTGTTTATCAATTCCAGTAGTCTCATGGCAGAATCTTTGGGGTTTTCTAGATGTAAGACCATATTGTCAGCAAAGAGGGACATGTTCTTAGCTTGGAAGAGTCTACAATGCATAAGAAATAAATTTCTCTAGTTTTATTTAAATAAAAAAACATAAAAATAAAAAATAAAATGGAGCAAATTATGTAACTATAACAAACATTTTTAAACATTATTCTTAATTTAATTTAATTTTAAATATTATGAAATCATCCAAAAATAACAAAAAGTATATAAAATAATATAATGAAAAGCCATAACCAATTATGAGTTATAACAAATGTTAATATGTTGTTCCAGAGTCAGGATAAGCTAGTTATGCTATGACAAAAATGCCAACAAGATATCAGTGACTAAAAAAAAAAGCTTTATTTCTAACTCATTTCATACACCAGGAGTCAATAGGGAAGCTCTACTCATTAAAGTCACTCAGGGTCTTAGGCTGACAGAGGCCTACCATCTCTTTCATCTCATCAAGGGATACAGCATTTGCCACAGCAGGGGAAGTGAGCGTGAAGATTTGCACATCTAGGGTGACACAGTCACATATTCTCATGTCTCATTGGCCAATGCAAGTGACATGGCTAAGCTTCACTTCCAGCGCATGGGTAAGCATAACCCTCTTCGTAACTGCAAAACACAAAGAACCAGTTATATGGGCAAGCATTTATTTTAATAAAATATCCCAGAAAAAGACTGAGAAAACTAAAAAAATAAATAGATTCTGGTAATATTAATTCATAAAAAAGCAAAAACAATACAAATAAATAATAATATTTATTTATTATAAAAAGAGAACTTAAATTTGGAAGAAATTTGAAAGAATGGAGCATGAACAATGTAAAAACTAATCAAAAGAAACCTGTACTAATATTAAAAATACCTTCAAGGCCATGACACAAATGATTAGGAAAAGCAGCTAAAAATACAAAAGAAAATGAATTCATTGTTGAAATATTTCCTTCAAAGAAAATACCAAAACCATTAATTCCAATTATATAGAAATTTTTTCAGAGAACAGATAGAGAAAACATCACAGCTCATTGTAAATGGCTCCCAAAACTGACAGCCCAACCAGAGATAGTATAAAAAAGGATCATTGCAGACCAATGTAACTAATGAATGTCCTGCGAAAAAGATAGCAAACCAAATCCAGAAATATATATAAAAATTATAACAACCAAGTTTGCTTAACATTACAGAATCAATGTAATTCACCATAAAGTAATCTCCTTTAACAGGTTAAAGGAAAAAAAATCACATAATTATTTTAACTAAGAAAAATTAGCATTAGATACAAATCAACATACATTAATGAGAATAACTGTTAGCAAACAAGGAATAGAGGAAAATGTTTTAATCTAATAAAAGATATATGGTAAAAAGCTACAGCAAACATCATGCACAATAATAAAATGTTAAGCATTGGCTTGTTGAGGTTGTATAGGAGATATGTGTGTGTACTTACTTACACGTGCAAGGTACAGGGATACAAAATACAAAATCTAAGTATATTTGTATACAAACATAACAGGTGAAGCCACGCCAAATTAAGAAATTAGCAATGTGGAAATCATTGCTTAAAATTATTATTTTTTTACATTTAAATATTTTAATTGTTATTTTTCTAAAGTTTAACAATTTTGGACAGAAATCTTTTTTTTTAATGCTTAATACCTAAAATTTGAACCTTCTCCCCTTTTGTTTTGGGCTATAAAATGTGGAAGTCCTCAGAAGTTATATGTGTGGAATTGTTTGCCATGCCCAAAGTCCTTTTTTGTTTGTTTTTGGGTTTTCCTGGCTTTATTGAGGTATAATTAACAGTGCACACTGGAATCAATGAAAACAAAATATACATGTAAACAATGTTTCAAATAGATTCAAAAAATTGAATGCAAAGAAATTTGAGCTCATTTTCTAAAAATCTTCTACAACCAATTGTTGAGATTAAAGAGAAAAGCAGAGAAAGAAATGTCCCCACATCTTTATCTTCCATAAAGAGAATTAAAAACCATTGTCTTAACCATTAGAGGTTGCTGGAGCACAGACTCATTTCTCTGTGAATTGATAATTAAAGAAAAATTAGGCTTTTATCCCACCTTTGCATATCAACTTTATGATAAGGAAAGCAAGTAGCCCTCTTAGGTGAGGAAAATTTTCTTCCATAGAAAAAGTCCAACTAATACAAGCAGGCAAATGGTGTAATTAAAAAATTACCATCTCACAATGCTTTAAGAAGTAAATGACTCAGGCAAGGTTGTTAATGAATAGTTCTTTAAAAAATCAATAATAAATGAAGAGTTGATAGAGATATTTCAAGTGTAAAGGTCAAACTTGCACATTCAGAGCGAACAACCTCAGCGTCACTAAAAGCCAGAATGTAAGTACTTCCTGATGTGAGGCAAGGCAATATGATTAACACAGAATGACCTTTGAAAGGTTTCCATCTAAAAAAAAAATCTAAATATAATCAAGCCTCAAATTTAAATTCCCTGGAAACGTGGGGATATGAAAGAAAAACATTCATACAGACAAATCAGAATGTGAGGCAACGTGAGCTGAGAGGACAATTGGAATGTCTTCTTTAACAAGTCAGTGGCCTGAAAAAGACATGAGGGAAGGGATAGATACTGCAGGTGTAAAGAGATTTAAAAGAGGCAAGAGACAAATTGAGTCAATCAGAAATGTTTTTGTTTAAATAATTGAGAGAAATTTGTACATTGACTAGGATCTTACTGATATTAAGAAATTATCAATTTAGCTGTGAGTAATAATATTGTAGCTATGTATGAAAATGTCTTCTGGGATGTACATTGAACAATTTAAGAGTGAGATGTCATGATAACTGCAACTTGATTTAAAATACTCAAAACTGGGGAAAATAAATAAAAAGAAGCATGGGAAATATTAATTGTTGATGCTAATGAAGAGGTATATGAGAATTTCTCATACACTTTACTTTTGTGTGTTTGGAAACAATAAAATAATTTAAACTGTGCTGTGATAGATCTAGATAATTAGATCAATATAATTCGGTGCCTTTTAAGAAATTTTAATTGCTACAAAAATTAAATCAGAATGTCTTCTAAATCAGTGATAATGATAAAAATATTGATCATAGAAAATTTTAAGTTACATGGCAAAAGCAGAATAGAATATAGTATGAAAATCTTTCAGAAATATGAGGATAAGAAAAGATGATGGCAATAGTAGTATGAAACCTAGTAGTCACATAATAAGTACAAATGAGTTAAAATCCCCTATTGATATGTAAACCCTCTTGTAGAATTTTAAAACAAAATCTAACTAGATTCTTTTAACTAGATTAATTAAAAAACAACCTCAAAATGTTACAAATGAAGGAGTAAAGATATTTTATAAAGTAAAAAATAGGGAGAGGTGGCAATATCAAAATCAATATATACGCAATTGAATGAACAAAGCTCATCAGTTTATAAGAATGAGAGCTATTATTTATAACAAAGACAAAATTGTTATGGACTTTTGTGTGTGTGTTACTTTCTCACTCAAATATTGTAGTTACTTCTAAAGTGATTTCTTTGCCTCAAGAATTCTTATTCTTTTTTACCATGTAGTTACACAGATATTATAAAATTTCCTGGTAAGTTATAAATGCAGAATCACTCAATAACCAATTATTAAATATCTACTTATCTAAACAGTATAAGTGTGTATATGGTGACATATAATACATATAACCCCTTCCCCACCCACTTTAGCCCCAATATCTTCTGGGGAGAGGCAGAGATACCCTATCTTGTTTCTTTACTGAGTTTTAATTTTTTCATTGTTTGTTTTTCATTTTTCTCTTCTGGTCATAGCTGTCTAAAATATCTTTGTTTAAATTAATAAATAGATCAAGGTGGAAAGAGCACAATAATAATTTTTTTGATACCTATTTCACACAATCCTCACAAAAAAGTATAAAGTAGGTTTGCCAGAACTTCACCATTTTTAAGCAGAATCTTATAAATGGGGTGCTCAAAAACATATATTTATAAAATAGAGAAGTAAATATTAAACCTTGTACTTCTATGCTAACTTACCCTTGTCATTTTAATTGTAATATTTTCCATATTTCAAAGCTAATTCTCAAAGTTTAATGGTAAACACAGGCTAATGGAGAAAACTGAAGATAGTTTTACCTGACAAGAACTATTTTATCCATAATATTTCTGTCATTAAAAAGAACCAAGTACTTGCTACATACAGCAAGTACATATTGCTGCTTCCTAACATTTGGAAAATTTCAGTGATGGTAATGTGTTTATAGTCTTGTGAAAGTCAGTGTGCCCACCAGGCTGAGAAAAAACTATAAAGTAGGTTAAGTCTAGAGCTTCAGAACAATGTATAGTGTTAGAGTTCTGATTTTTAGGACTTTTACTAGTAGGATATATTTTATTTAATCTTAGGCATTATACCTTTAATGTAAAGGTCTTTTCTGGGAATAAAGATTATATCCAACCCTGTTTAAATTACTAAATAACTAAATCACTAAATAAACTAATTGTGTCTCTAATAAAATCATGAAAGGATGTGCTTAATATATTCAGAAAGTTTATAAATAGTAAAAATGGAAATATTTCAACTCAACAATAGCAAATTCTGTCATAGCTTTAAGGAATAGAGGTTTGATACTGTACTATTTAAACTATTCAGATGATAAAGAAAGAAAGAAAAATTGTAAAGTCTGTATAACAGAGTCCAAAAAAAGAAAAACTATAGTTCAATCACAATATCATCCCAAAACTTTTGAATAACATTAGCAAATAGAACTCATCTGCCTATTATAGGAATAATACCATATAATAAGGGGGAATTAGTTTCAGGGATGAAAGAAAGATTTTATTTTAAGAAACCTATTAATATCATTTTCTTAATAATAGGTCAAAAGAAAAAACTTTAATCATCTTCACACAGGTGAAAAAGGCACTTGATACATCTACCAACTGTTTTTTAATTATAAATCTTATTATGATAGGTCTTATAAGATATAACCATGACTTTATATTTAACTATGTTTCAAAATAAAAAGCTATCATAACAATAAAATTCTAAAAACAATGTTAGGAAATCCAGGAAAAGACAAAGGCCCAGAATATTTCCTCCTTCTTTACCTAATTATGGGAAAACATACAGGGATGTCCTGAAGAAGGCTCATTGCTGTGATGTAGGTGACATGAAGGTCTTGGCCATTCGTTTGCTCAGGCCCACCCCAAATGGACTATTTCCATAATTTAATGGCTCACTGCTGCACCTGCCCAACCTTATAACTCAGTGGGTCAGATCATAAGGAGTTGCATCATGACCTGATATCCCATGGTCCAGCACCATCTCTGTTACAGTCCAGGAACAAGCCAACATTTACTGTCTGCATGCTGAATTGGCTCTGCTTTCAATGCTACAGAAGATGTAGCCTTGCTCCAGAACCCTACAGATGTGCTCTGCAACTCTCTTGTCAAGAAATGCCAGAGATTCCTTATCTATCCTACTCTTACCACCTACAACCTGATACTTGCATGTTGAAATCTAGAGAAAAATTCTTGGAAATATATAAATGATCATTAACCCAAGTAAAAAATAAAAAAAAACATTAATAACTCAACAATCATTAAAGAAATGGAAGCAAGAGTCAAAAGTCATCTTCAAAAAAAAATGGCAAGTCGTGCTTTAATTAAAATTACCAAATAGACTAATTTTGTTTTCAAATGTTTTCTATTCCTTCTTTCAGTACTCTTCTTTGCTTTTGTTCCCTTTTTCCAGGTATCCACCCCAATACTCCCTCTTTGCTCTCTTATCCCAAGTTTGCCTCATTCAGGAATTATCCCATTTTCCCAAATTATTTTCATACTTTCTTTTCAAAATTGAAGGATGTTCACTTATGATTTCCAATATTTTCCACTGTGACACATCTAACAGTTGAAATTCACATCTGCCTCACACTCCCAAGGGCATTCTGAGCACGAGAGCTACAACTGTTCTCTCAAGAAAGTAATGTAGGATACAGGGAACAGAAAGGGATATTGGTCTAAGAAAAGAAGTGAGTTCTCTCTAGTTTTTAAAGTATATGATTATTGTTAGCATTAATAGTAGTATCACTAGTAATAAAGTTGTGACATACCTCTCAATCGATGTGCTACATCAGTGTGTGAAGACAGCCCAGTTAAGAGTGGTGAATTAGAGGAAATAATTCTGATACAGCCAATTCACCCTAAGGCAAAAATTACTGACACTTTCTCTGAGAAAACCTAACAGTTTGTTAAACAATTTTATTTCTAAAAATTGAGTTGCAAATTCAGAGTTTCCATGCAAAATGAATATACACTTGTTTCTTTATATTTATTTGCCTTGCTTGTATCTCCCAAACTTAGACCACAATTTAATCATAGATGTAGGAATAGTGAATTTTTTATTGGGGCTGGTCATTGTACTTTGGCTCTAGGACCGTGGGAAGGAAATCGGTTTCTTCAGATGATGATTCATTTCCTTCTGCAGAACTTTAAAAAAAAGCAAAGTGTTAAATAAAGATTGAAGGAGTTAAAGTAAATAGCATACTCAAGTGTCCCAAAGATAAATATATACAAATACACAAATAGAATTCTCTGATTAGAAAAAAAATGAAGAGTAGGAGGAGAGGGGATGGAGGGAGAGAAGGGAAGGATGGAGAGAAAAGAAAAGAAGAAAAAGGAGAGAGGAAGAGAGAGAAGAAAAATTTCATGGCAAGACATATTTCTTTAATGGAACTCTCAGCTCCTGGAGGAGGTCAGAGACTTGGTTTTATATAGCATTGCCTTTGGGTCTTCTACAGCAATGGGCACATGGTAAGAATCTAATAAATACATTTTGCTTGCTAGAAATAATTAGCTTGCAAATATACACGATATATAGAAGAATGTTTGTTTTCTTTTAGAGAAATCAACCCACACGAGAAGGAAAAAAACTCCCAAACTATGGAAAAGGAAAAAATAAATATATTTCTCAGAAAACTGCACAGGCTATGCAGCAGAAAAGGGTCATATTTTTCCTGTAAGATGGTTTCTGTTGATGCTGTATGTACATTAGCCCACTGTTACTCTGCCAAACTCAGGCAACTTGTAGGTTGGGCTATCAAGGGGACAGCTCCAGGAGCCAGAACAATTGATAAAAGGGATATTTTTCATGAATCAGAGCGTTCTTCTGTATTTTTTCACTGATTGTTTAACCTCTCGCCTTGTAATACTTTCAAAATTAAGTGCCTATGGAATTTATTGTGGTAAATATGACTAAAAAATGGAATGAGGCATATAATTATAATCTAGTCAGCAACTGACTGAGTAATATAATATCTCAATGACTCAAAAATCAAGAATTGTCCATGAGGAAGAGACTGAGAAGAATTCAGATGTATAAATAATGTGGAGTTGAGAAAGTCTTATCAATGTTCTTAGTTCTTAAAGAACTCAAAAAAATGTATTTAGAATGCAATCATAGGGAATTGATTAGTTCAATAAGCATGTATGAATGCATTTTATGTAGCAAACATAGACACTAGGGAAAAAAATAAGAAGAAATGACTGCTTCACTTTCTAGTGAAGAATGGAGATGCAAGAATGGATTATTTTATTCTGCAAACATATATGAACATTTACCATGTGAAACATATGCTAGCTTTTTAAAAAATGAAAAAGACATATATAGACTTTGTCTACAGAAGCTCACAGTCTAGTTGGGATTCAGAGTATAAAAAGTGATTGCAGTCCAGTTTAACAGACATTAAGATAGAGGTATACACAGGATGCTATGGAAAACAACTGATTATTGAAGCACAGATAATTTACAATTCAAAATTAAGTACAATAGAGGTATAAATATATGATGTGGGAGCATAAATGGTTTCAAATACTGCCCAAGGCCATCAGAAAAGGCTTCCTTGGAGAAAGTAACATTTGAGATGGGGTGGAAAAGCTGAGTACAATATGCTTGGTGAAAAAGTTCAAGTGGGGATGGCAAAGGGAACATACCAGAAGTCATAAATTTGTCAACAAGCCTAGCTTGGACAGGAAACAGTAAGAATTTTCTTGAGAAGAGAAGTAGGGTACACATCAGGGAGGGGTATAACTACACCAGAATAAGAAATGAGCTACAGAATGTGAAAGACAATTTAGAGTAAGCCAAAAAAATTTCACTTTTTCCCATAGGCAGGAAGCCAAAATAACTTTTTAAGCAGAGGAAGAACATAATTAACTCCCCCCGCCTTTTTGCTTTCTTTTCTTTCCTCTCTCCTTCCTCTCCTTCCTTCCTTTCTTCAAAGTGAATTTACACTGCCACCTAGAAAGTGACCTGGAGTAAAAGGAGACATTGTTGGGAGAAAATCCAGTTAGGAACTAGTTGCTGAAGCTCAAATGAACAAGTATAAGCAATGTGGAGAAAAGCAATGATGGTGGAAATAAGGAGGTGAGGACAAAATTGAAAAGCTTTTCATAGATAGAATTTATTAAGTTTAGTTACAAGATGGATGAGTTCGTACCACCAGTCTTCGATGAGGGGAGGATGGAATGACAGTGGATAAAGAATGAGACATAGGAATCATGAAGGCTCAGAAGATTTTCAGTTTAAAGCCTAGATAACAAAGAAAATAAAATCCACAGGAATATATTTAACTAAGGAGGTGAAAGAACTCTACAGGGAGAACTACAACACACTGAGGAAGGAAATAGCAGAGGACATAAACAGGTGGAAAACAACACCATGCTCATGGGTTGGCAGAACCAACATTGTTAAACTGTATATACTGCCCAAAGTGATCTACAGATTCAATGCAATCCCTATTAAAATATCAACATCATTGTTTGCAGATCTAGAAAAAATAATTTGATGCTTTGTATTTAACCAGAGAGGACCTCATATAGCAAAAGCAATCTTAAGCAAAAGAAAAAAAAATTGGGAGACATCAATTTACCAGACTTCAAGCTATATTACAAGGCTATAGTAACTAAAATAGCATGGTACTGACACAAGAACAGAGACATAGACCAATGGAACAGAACTGAGAACCCAGATGTAAATCCATCCTCATATATCCATCTAATCTTTGACAAAGCAAACAAAAACTTACACTGGGGAAAAGGATCCTTATTCCATAAATGGTGCTGGGAAAATTGGATAGGCACATGTAGAAGACTGGAACAGGATCCACACATCTCACCTGTAACAAAAAGCAACTCATTGTGGATAACAGACTTAAGCCTAAGCCATGAAACTATAAGAATTCCAGAAGAAAATGTTGGAAAAACTCTTGTAGACATCAGCCTTGGGAAAGAATTTATGAAGAAGATCCTGAAGGCAATCACAGCAACAATAAAAATAAATATATGAGACCTGATTAAATTAAAAAGCTTCTGCACAGCCAAGAAAACTATCAGGAGAGCATACAGACAACCTACAGAATGGGAGAAAATATTCTCATGCTACACATCCAATAAAGGGCCAATAACTAGAATCTGTATGGAACTCAGGAAAATCAGCAAGAAAAAAAATCAAACAACCCCATTAAAAGTGAGCAAAGGACATGAACAGAAACTTTTCAAAAGAAGATAGAGCAATGGTCATAAACATATGAAAAATGCTGAACATGTCTAATCATCAGGAAGATGCAAATCAAAACCACAGTGAGATACCAATTAACTCCAGTGAGAATGGCTTTTATCCAAAAGTCCCAAAACAATCAATGTTGGTGTGGATGCAGAGAGATAGGAACACTCATACACTGCTGGTGGGACTGGAAACTAGTACAACCTCTATGGAAAGTAATATGGAGGTACCTCAAAGAGCTACAAGTAGAACTACCACTTGATCCAGCAATCCCATTACTGGGCATCTACCAAAAGGAACAAAAGACATTCTATAAAAAATACATCTGCACTAGAATGTTTATAGCAGCACAATTCACAATTGCAAAGATGTGGAAACAACACAAGTGCCCATCAATACATGAGTGGATTAATAAAATGTGGTATGTGTATATAGTGCCGTACTACTCAACCCACAAAAAACAATGGTGTTCTAATGCCTCCTTTATTATCCTGGATAGAGCTTGAGCCCATTCTACTAAGTGAAATATCACAAGAATGGAAAAATAAGCACCACATGTACTCATCATCAAGTTGGCATTAATTGATTAACACTTATATGCACATATAGTAACATTCATTGGGTGTAGGCAGGCAGGATGAGGGAGGAGGGAAAGGGTATATTCACACCTAATGGATGCAGTGCACACCATGTGAGGGATGGACATGATTAAAGCTCTGACTTGGGTGGGGCAAAGGCAATATATGTAACCTAAACATTTGTACCCCCATAATATGCTGAAATAAAAAAAAGAAAGAAATTTTGTAAAGTTTTGGCACAACTAATAAAATATGTACCAACATGTGTGGGACTTGGAAATGTGTTTGATTTAGTTAAACATCTATGTATGAGAGATAACTGACGTGCATTCTTGGCTGGAAGCAGACAGATTAAATGAGCTCTAGTAGTCATTAAAGTATCAATGCTGGATGGGCAGGTTAATTCTAGCACTCTGGGAGGCAAGGCAGGAGGATTGCTTGAGGCCATGAGTTGGAGACCATCCTGAGCAAGAGCTAGATCCCATCTCTATAAAAAAAAAAAAAATAGAAAAAATTAGCCAGGTATAGTGGCACACACCTGTAGTCCCAGCTACTCTGGAGGCTGAGGCAGAAGAATCTCTTGAGCCCAGGAATTTGAGCTTACAGTTAGCTGTGATGATGCCACTGCACTCTAGCCAGGGTGGCGAGACTCTAGTGAGACTCTGTTTAAAAAAAAAAAAAAAATCATTACTAACAGGTAGCAAACTGCTATACTCGTTCATCTTGTGCTATTTTAGCCAGTTCAGAAATGTAAAAGTCACCTTAATATATACCTTAAAAATGCAAATTAACTTATGGTCCAATATTTTTCATTATGTTTAAACTATCCTTGACTTTTCCAGTGCAGTGATATCCTTAAAGAGTGTTCTGTTTTCAGTCATTTTATGAATAAAAACATATAGTCAATATGTAGGATGAACAAGTTTAGAAATCTAACACACAACATGCAGACTAAAGATACTAAAATTGTAATTGTATTGTATCAGAGATTTTTGTTAAATAAGTAGATTTTAGCTGCTCTTGTAAAAAAAAAAGTAGTAACTACGTGAGATGATAGAAATGTTAATCTGCTTCACTATAGGAACCATTTTACTATCTGTATGTATCCCATAACATTTGTAAACCTCAAATATATATACTATATTTTTAACTATATATATATATATATATATATATATATATATATATAGTTTAAAAAATTGATATTACATAGCCAAAACCTTGTTACTCTTGGTCCTCAATCAGTATGCTGAGTATTAGCTAATATGATGCATACTGACTGATCTTTGACCTCTTTGCTGACCTGCTTCCAGTGAATATACATACAGATGGAGAATCTGTAATGAATAGCAGAACACATAGGCAGCTATTTTATTTCTTAGTCCCTTGACTAATTAAGCTGAGAGAACTGCCAACAGAAATGTAGCAGAGCATAAATATTCACTGTTTGATATGCAGAAGCTGCTCTTATTGTTGGCTACATGTGACCTTCTTCTGAATGGCACAAAAGGAATTGCTTGAGGTACCAGGGCAAAATATTCATGCTCAAGTTTATCTAAGCAGAGAGGTATCCTTGTATCCGCAAAAAAGTTATATTCAGTTTTCTTTTAAAAGAGGATTAGCTCACTTAAAGGGCATAAGAATGTTTTGTCAACAAGACAAAATATTTCAGGTAATTATGCTCAAACCTGGAGGCCTGAAGTGGAGTGCATAATATAGATATTAATATCATATTGGATTCAACTTGACTGAAGGTACCCAGTTTCCAGAGCTTCTCTCTCCTGATTGTAAGCTCTGTCCTACCTTAAACTATATATATCTAAGGATTCATAGATTTTCAGAGGGGCCTTGTTTTGACCCTTAATGCCATTTTTGTACTTTTACTATTCTTTTCTTGATTATTCTAGAGATCTCTACATGCATCTTAGATTTATCTAATACAAAATACCAACTTTTATACTTCCCTAACACTTTAGAACACTTTAATTTCTCCAATTCTTTACTCCTTTCCTGTGATAGAAATATGCATCCATAACCTTTGTCACATGATATTAGAGTACCTTGACTACAGCAAACAGAATATATTTTCTTGTTTTATTGATATTTAGCCTAGTCTAGCAACTTGCTTTCGCTAGTAACATGTAGTATACATAACGTGAACAGAAGTTTTAAATGTGATTGCATGCATTGGCTTTTTCTTATAGAAACAGAATCAGTGGGATATATTTATTATGGGAATTGGCTCACATGATTATAGAGGCTGAGAAGTCTCACCATCTGTTGTCCATAAGCTAGAGAACCAGGAAAGCTAGTGGCATAACGTCCACTCCAAGGCCAAGGCCTTAGAAATAGGAGGGCAAAAGGGGAGGTGCTGGTGTAAGTTGCAGAGTCTGAGGCCCAAGAATCAGGAGTTCAGATATTCAAAGGCAGGGAAAAAAAGATGCCCCAGCTCAAGAAGAGACTGAGCAAATTTGCCCTTCCTGCACTGTTTTGTTCTATGAGTGTTCTCAGTGGATTGAATTGTGCTTGCCCACATTGGATAAGACAGATCTTCTTTATCCATTCCAATGATTCTAATCTCTTCCAGAAACAACCTCACAGACACACCAAGAAATAATGTTTTACCAGTAATCTGGGCATCCCTTAGCCCAATCAAGTTGACACATAAAATTAATCACCACAGACTTGTACTCTTGCCATTGTCATAAAAAGAGAATGCTCCAAATAAGCCCATGGTCCATAAATAAGACATGTGGAGTATACCTGAAATGAAATTACAGTCTTCAGCCAAGCCCTGACCCATGAATCCATGAGTGACAGACACACACACACACACACACACACACACACACACACACACACACACGTGTGTGTGTGTGTGTGTGTGTGTGTGTGTGTGTACAGTCATCCCTCAGTATCCACAGGGGATTGGTTCAAGGTCGGCCCTATGGGTACCAAAATCCAACAGAAGCTCAAGTCCCACAGTTGGCCCTGAGGAAACCACAGATAAGAAAAGTCAGCCCTCCATCAGACTACCATATTCATGGGTTGTGTATCATACAAATACTGTATTTTCAATCTGTAATTGGTTGAATCCTCAATGTGGAACCTGTGGATACATACACCATAATGAAAGTATCAAGGATTAGGACACAATGACTAAATGTGTCTCCATAATAAATTATCAATACTTTTGCCTTTGTGTGTGCTTGTGTAAGTGAGTGATGGGGGTGAGGGGTGTTTGAGGGGAATATATCTTTTCTTTCCTTCTCCTGGCTGCAGCCTGGGAATTGAGTAGATAAGAATGCCAAACCTCACATTGTATGACTCTGTATGTTATTACAAGCCACTGTGGTTTTGAGATTGTTTTTTATATATCATTATTGCAATAATAGTTGATATGTACAAGCAAATATCAAAGTAGGTAAGGAAAGGCTAATGGTGGGTCTTGAGAGAGAGTATGAAGTTAACTCTCAGGAACTAAGACAGAGGAATGAAGATGGAGCTTTCTGTGGCTGAAGGTGAAACCTTCCCCAAGGGAAGAGAATGTCATGAGCATTCAAGGGAAAATTAGAGGACTGGCTCCAACATAGAACCCCAGCTCTAAAGAAAGAAAAAGCTTTGCTTTAAGAAGTGTGGAAGTGAGATTCCAGACTCACTGGGCCCACTCTGTTGCCTGGAGCCTGCAATCTATGGTGAGATGTAGTAAGGGTAATGACAACATTTACATCAGTGAGATAAAATGGCATCTGTGGAGGATCCACAACAGTGTGAAGTGCAATTGGCAAGAGCAGGACCGCTACGAGTTTTGAAAGACAAAGATCATCAAGGTCTAGAAGGATGTCCTTGGCCCCCACAGTGCATGGCGACATTGACAACACAATTTGAGGTTATAGAGTTAGAACAGTGTTTATGGTGGCTAACAGTAATCAATTTTCTTTGTGTTGTCTGATTCTAACAATTCTAATACAAGCTAAGTAGCTAAAATCCTGTCACAAATTTAGACACCTGTTTGCCAAGCATTCATTTCATTTAAATAACCGGATAAAACTAGACAAAGCAATAGCAAATTGGTTGAGAGGGCAGTCTCTAAAATCAGATTATCTAAGCTAGAATACCATCCTGCCGTTTATTAGTTATTTGACCTCAGTTGCTAATTTTCTCTGTGCTTCAATTTCCTCATCTATAAACTCCAAGCAATAATGGTAACTTCCTCATGGCATTGGCATAATGGTTAAATTACTTAACACATGTAAAAGACTTAGACCAATTTTTAGCACCATATAAAAAATTAAATAAATGCTAGTTATATTTATTACCTGCTTTATCAAGGAGAGTTTATGAAACCTCCCTTGCTTTCTTCTCCTGTCTCCTTAAACTAAGAAGACCATAATAAAAGTATCAAGCAGCTGGGGACAAGAATAAGATGTGGCTCAGTGATAAATCATCAATACTTTTGCCTTTGTGTGTGTTTGCATGAGTGGGGTGGGGTGAAGAGGTTAAGGGAAATATTTCTTTTCTTTCCTTCTCCTGGCTGCAGCCTGGGAAATAAGTAGATAAGAATGCCAAATCTCACATTGTGTAAGAAAGAGATAGATGAGAGAATTACCTTGGTAATGCCCTGGCTCCTTAATGGGTGGTATGTTTGTCTTTCCCTTTTTTCTGATTTTGGGGGTTGGCTATTCTCATGAAACAGCTCACAGTTAATACACTCATTGTTGAATAAACATTACGAAATCTGGAATGCGAGCACTTTGAAACTAATGGAAAGTTACCAGAGAAAACAGTGAAATCCAGATTACCAATGTTTGCTACTCAGGGACAAGAAAAAGAAAACTATGAAATCAATATACACAATACTGATGTGTAATTATTTCTAATTTTATGGATGTTTAATCAAATACTCCTGGGCTAGGTAAGTCCCTAGTAAATATTTTAAAAATATAAACAGATGAAAGATTTATCACAAAGGTCAAGTCTTGCAAAGGACTAGAGAATACCTGAATGAGAGTTTCTAAGAACAAAAATTTGAAGAAAGCTAAATGTAAGGAAGGGGAAATGAGTAGATAAATTATAACATAAAATGGAGTATGATGCAGCCATTGACATGATGCTATTGATATCTTTTGAAATCTAATTATGTTCATCATACAAAGTTCCAGGTAAAAGGAGGTTATAAAGTAGTTTGATAATAATTAGTTTTATAACAATGATTTAATTATTTAAATTAAAAGGAGGGAGCAATAAAGAGTATGTCCCTACGCATGTGTATGTCTAGTCAAAATTTTGGAAAGATATACATCAAAGTGTTAACAATGGTCAGTTTTCTATGACAGCATTAGCAATAATATTTTTTAAAATTATTTATTATCATTACCTAATATTTTGTAAACATATGTCATATATTCAGGGGATAAAACCATAAGGACATTTCCACTTTTAAAAATTTATTTGAAAAAAATTAAACTTATTTATAGAGTTTAAAATCTGTTTCTGCACTAATATGAACCATTCTTGAACTCCTGGCCTCAAGTGATCCTCCCACCTCAGCCTCCCAAAGTTCTGGGATTACAGGTGTGAGCCACCAAGCCCAGCCCAGCATTATTGAATAGCCCCTGATATAGTGACCAAGAAAGGTTACAAAGATTCAGAGGTAAAGGTTTTCATTAACTTTTCAAGTGTGCAAACTTGAATCAAATTAGACTTTTTTAAATTTTAAATTATGTGTACATAATAGATGTATACCTATATATGGCACATACAATGTTTTGATACAGGCATACAATGTGAATTAATCAAATCAGGGTAATTGGGGTAACCATCACCTCAAGCATTTATTATTTCTTTGTGTTAGGAATATTCCAATTCTACTCTTTTAGTTATTTTAAAGTATACCATAACTTATTGTTCATTATAGTCATTTTGTTGTGCTATCACATATTATTCATTCTATTTAACTATATCTTTACACCCATTTAACCATCTCCACTTTATCTCACCTCCTCACTATCCTTCCCAGCCTCTGATAACTATCATTCTATTCTCTGTCTCCATGAGATCAATTGTTTTAAATATTTAGTTCCCACATATGAAGGAAAACATGTGATATTTGTCTTTCTGTGTTTGGCTCATTTCACTTAACATCATGTTCTCCAGTTCCAATCATGTTACTGCAAATCGCAGGATTTCATTCTTTTTGTGACCATATAATATTTCATTATGTATATGTACCACAATTTCTTTATCCATTCATCCATTGATAGACACTTAGGTTGATTCCATGCCTTGGCTATTGTAAATAGGGCTGCAGTAAACATGGGAGTGCAGATATCTTTTTGATATACTGATTTCCCCCTCCTTTAGATGTATACCCAGCAGTGGAATTGCTGGGTCATATCATAATTCTATTTGTAGTTTTTTGAGGAACCTCCATATGGTTCTCCATAGTGGTTGTACCAATTTACATTCCCACCAACAGTGTTTGAGGGGTACCCTTTCACCACATCCTTGACAGCATTCATTATTGTCTGCCTTTTTGATAAAAGCCATTTTAACTGGGGTGAGATGATACCTTATTGTAGTTTGATTTGCATTTTTCTGATGACTAATGATGTTGGGCAGTTTTTCATATACCTGTTGGCCATTTGTATGTCTTCTTTTGTGAAATGTCTATTTGGATCCTTGGCTCATTTTTAATCACATTATTTGATATTTTTCTATTTAGATGTTGGAGCTCCTTATATATCCTAGTTATTATCTCTGGTCAGATGGGTAGTTTGCAAATATTTTCTCCCATTCTTTGGATTGTTTTCTCACTTTTTTGATTGTTTCACTTGCTGTATAGAAGCTTTTTAGCTTGATGTGATCTCATTTGTCCAATTTGCTTTTGCTGCATGTGCTTTTGGGGTATTACTCAAGAAGTCCTTGCCCAGACCAATATCCTGAAGAGTTTTCCCAATGTTTTATTTTAGTAGTTTCATAGTTTCAGGCCTTAAATTGAAGTCTTTCTTTAATCCACTTTGATTTGATATTTGTATATGGTGAGAGATAGGATCTAGTTTCAATCTTTTGCCTATGATATACAGTTTTCCCACTACCATTTATTGAAGAGACATTCCTGTCCCCAATGTATGTTCTTGGTACCTGTGTCAAAGATAAGTTCACTAGTGATGTGTGAAATTATTTCTGGGTTCTATACTCTGTTCCAGTGGTCTATGTGTTTGTTTTTATACAAGTACTATGTTGTTTTGGTTACTACAGTTCTGTAGTATAATTTGAAGTCAGGTAATGTGATTCCTCCAGTTTTGTTCTTTTTGCTCAGGATGGCTTTGGCTATTCTGGGTCTTTTGTGGTTCCATATACATTTTAGAATTATTTTTCTATTTCTGTGAAGAATGTCATTGGTATTTTGATGGTGATTGCATGAATATGTAGATTGTTTTGGGTAGTATAGACATTTTAACAATATTGATTCTTCCAATTCATGAACATGGAATATATTTCCATTTTTTATGTGTCCTCTTGAATTCCTTTCATCAAGGTATTATAGTTTTTGTTGTAGAGATCTTTTACATTTTTAAGTTTATTCCTAGGTATTTTATTTATAGCTGCTTTAAATGGGATTACTTTCTTGGTTTCTTGTTCAGATTGTTTGCTGTTGGCATATAGAAATAGTTTTGGGGTGGAGTCTGTAGGTTTCTCTAGATATGAGATTACATCATCTGCAAACAAGGATAATTTGATTCTTCCTTTCCAATTCGGGTGCCCTTTATTTCTTTCTCTTGTCTGATTACTCTAGCTAGAACTTCCAGTACTGTGTTGAATAACAGTGGTGAAAGTGGGCATCCTTGTCTTGTTCCAGATCTTAAAGAAAAATCTTTCAGATTTTCCCCATTCAGAATGATAGTAGCTGTGGATCTGTCATATATGGCTTTTATCATGTTGGGGTATATACCCTTTACAGCCAGTTTTTTTGGGAGTTTTTATCATAAAGGGATGTCAAATTTTATAGAACGCTTTTTCATCATAAATTGAAATGATCACTTTTTTTGTGCTTTATTCTGTTGATATGATGTATCACATTGATTGATTTGCATATGTTGAAGCATCCTTGCATCCCTGGGATTAATCCCACTTGATCATGATAAGTAATCCTTTTAATTTATTGTTGAATTCAGTTTACTAGTATTTTCTTGTGAATGTTTGCATTTGTGTTCATCAGAGGTATTGTGCTATGGTTTTCTTTTATTGTTGTGTCTAGGTCTAGTTTTGGTAGCAAGGTGATAACTTATAGAGCCAGTTTGGAAGTATTACCTCCTCCTTGATGTTTTGGAATAGTTTAAGTAGGATTGGTCTTCTTTGAATGCTTAGTAGAATTCAGCAGTGAAGCCATTGGGTCCTAGGCTTTTCTTTGATGGAAGACTTTTTATTACTGCTTCTATCTCATTACTTGTTATTGGTTTATTCTGGTTTTGGATTTCTTCCTGGTTCAATCTTGGTAGGCTGTATGTATCTAGGAATTTATCCATTTCTTATAGGTTTTTAAATTTATTGGCATATAGTTGTCTATAGTAGCCTCTAATGATCCTCTGGATTTCTGCCATATCGTTGTGAAGTCTCCTTTTTGATCTCTGATTTTATTTATTTGGGTTTTTCTCTTTTTTTATTAGTTAGTCTGGCTAAAGGTGTGTCTATTTTTTTAATCTTCTCATAAAACCAATTTTTTATTTCATTCATCTTTTGTATTTTTTGTTTTAATTTCATTCATTTCTGCTTTGATGTTTTTTATTTCTTTTCTCCTACCAATTTTGGATTTGATTTGCTCTTGTTCTTTGAGCCACAAATGTTGTTTATTTGAAGCTTTTCTATTTCTTTGATGTAGGCATTTATTGCTATAAACTTTGCTCTTATTACTGCTTTTACAATAGGTTTTGATATATTGTGTTTTCATTCTTTTGTTTCAAGAAATTTTTAAATTTCTCTCTTAACCTCTCCATTGATCCACTGGTCATTCCGGAGCATATTGTTTAGTTTACATGTGTTTGTATATTTTCCAATGTTCCTCTTGTTATTGATTTCTAGTCTAATTCCATTGTGGTCAGAGAAAGTATTTGGCATGATTTAATTTTTTAAAAATTTTTTAAGACGTTTTGTGGCCTAACATATGGTTTACCCTTTTGAATATTCCATGAGCCTAGGAAAAGAACATGTGTTTGGCAACTGTTGGACAAAATGTTCTATAAATATCTATTAGCTCCATTTGACCTTTAGTGTAGATTAAGTCCAATGTTTCATTATTGATTTCTGGATGATCCATACAATTCTGAAAGTGGAATGTTGAAGTCTCCAACTGTATTGTATTTGTATTTGGATCTATCTCTCCTTTATCTCTGATAATATTTGTTCTATATATCTGGGTGCTCTAATGTTGGGTGCATATATACTTAGAAATGGGCTGAACTGACCCATTTATTATTATATAATGACCTTCTTTCTCTTTTTTATAATCTTTGTGTTGAAATCCACTTTATCTGAGAGAAGTGTAGCTACTCTTGCTCTTTTCTGTTTTCCATTTGCATGGAATATGTTTTTCTATCCCTTTTCAGCCTACATGTATCTTTACAGGTAAAGTGAGTTTCTTGCAGACAACATGTAGTTGGCTCTCTCTTTTTTTTTAATCCATTCAGTGACTCTATGTCTTTGTATTGGAGAATTTAATCCATTCACATTCAATGTTATTATTGATAATTAAGGACTTACTACTGCCATGTTATTATTTGGTTTCTGGTTGGTTTGTGGTCCTCTCTTTCTTTCTTACATCCTTCCTGTCTTCCTTTGTTAAAAATGATTTTCTCTGGTAGTGTGTTTTAATTTCTTGCATTTTAATTTTTGTATATCTGTTGTAGGTTTTTTGATTTGATTTGAGATTACTATGAGGCCTGCAAAAAAACTTTTTATAATCAACTATTTTAAGTATATGACAACTCTGCTTACAAACAAATAAATAAATACATAAGCAAAGAGAAATCTAACAGAAATTCTACCCTTTGACTTCATCCTCCCTTGCTTTCTTTTTGTTGTTTCCATCTATAACCTTTCATGCTATCTCTCAGAAAGTTGTTATTGTTATTTTTCACAGTTTAGCCTTTTAGTCTTTCTACTCATAATATAAGTGATTTATACAACTCAATTACAGCAATAGAGTATTCTATATTTGTGTACATACCATTACCAGTAAGTTTTGTACCTTCAGATGATTTTGTATTGTTCATTAACATCCTTTTTTCCCCAGATTAAAGATCTCCTTTTAGCATTTCTTGTAGGACAGGTCTAGTGTTGATGAAACCCCTCCTTTTTGTTTGTCTGGAAAATATATCCCCTTCATATTTGATGGGTATTTTTGCAGGATATAATATCCTTGGGTTAAGGATTTTTTTTCCTTTAGCATTTTGAATATGTCATGCCACTCTCTCCTGGCCTCACACTTCTCTGAGAAGTGTGTTGCCAGACATATTGGAGCTCCTTTATATGTTATTTGTTTCTTTTTTCTTCTTTCCCTTAGGATCTTTTCTTTATCCATAACCTTGGGGAGCTTGATTATTCAATGCCTTGAGGTAGTCTTGTTTGGTTTATATCTGCTTGGTGTTCTATGACCATCTTATACCTAAATATTGATATTTTTTTCTAAGTTTGGAAATTCTCTGTTATTATTTCTTTGAATAAACTTTCTACTCCAATCTCTCTCTCTCTCTACCTCCTCATTAAGGCCAATAAATCTTAGAGTTGCCCTTTTCAGGCTATTTTCTAGATTTTGTAGGAGTTTCTCACTTTTATTTATTCTTTTTTCTTTTTCTCTTTTGTGTATTTTCAAGTAGCCTATCTTCAAGCTCACTAATTTTTTATTTTGCTTGGTCAATTCTGCTCTTGAGAGACTCTGATACATTTCTCAGTTTGTCAACTGAATTCTTAAGTTTTAGAATTTTTGCTTTTTTTTGTTTTAGTGTTTCAATCTCTTTGATAAATTAGTGTGATAGGCTTCTGAATTCTTTCTCTGTGTTGTCTTGAAATTCATTGAGCTTCTTCAGAAGAGCTATTTTAAATTCTTTTTCTGAAAGGTCAACTATCTCCATCATTCCAGGATTGGTCACTGGTACCTTCTTTAGTTCATTTAGTAAGGTTATGTTTTCCTGGATGTTCTTGATGCTTGTGTATGTTTGTCAATGACTATGCATTAAAGAGTTAGGTATTTATTTGAATCTTCATAGTCTGGGCTTGTTTGAACCTATTCTTCTTGAGAATTCTTTCCAGATATTCAAAGGCCATTGATTTTTGTGGGCTAAGTCTTTGGTCACACCCAGTGTGCACCCCAAGTGGTGATACAGTCACTGCAGTCATATCAGCACTGGGAGTGCCGTATCCCAGTAATGCTGTGACTATTGCAGACTCCTGGTGGTACTACCTTGGTGGGCTTGTATAAGGTATGGAAAAATTCTCTGGATTATTAGGCAAAGTCTCTCACTTTCTTCCCTCATTCTCTGTACTCTCTGTGCTTGGCTGCTGGAGTTGGAGGAGGAGTGACATGGTCACTTTCTCATAGCCACTAGCACCAGGTCATACCTGATGCCTGTCTAGTTTCACTCAAAGCCAGTGGTGACTGTTGCCTGGCTACCTCTGAAGTTTATAGAAAGCTCATTAGTCAGCAGGTATTGAATCCTGCCAGGACTGGGCCCTTCCCTGAAGAGTAGCATGTTTCCTTGCCCAGGGTGGGTCTAGAAATGCCATCCAGGAACTAAGGCCTGGACTCATGGGCTTCAGGAGTCTGCTTGGTACTTTATTTTACTGTGACTGAACTGGTACCCTAGTTGCAAAACAAAGTTCTCTGAGTTCTTCACTTTCCTTTCCCCAAGTGGAAGAAGACTCTCCCTGAGCTGTGCTGCCTATGGTTGGGGGAGGGGTGACACAGGCACTGATTTAGTCATAGGTGCTGCGTCTTACTGGATCATGTGCACCTCAAGTGCACTCACTCTGAGCCAGAACAGCCATAGGAATTTCCTAATACTGTAGCCTTTGTAGCTTGAGTGCTTTACAAACTTAGTCCAGGCCCCAAGTTGCTTTTTGTCAGCCAGTGTTGGGGCTAGCTGGAACTTGTATTTGGGGGCAGAGCATTTCCCTCTGGCTGGGATGGTTAAAATACTCCTGTGGGCTCTGGCAGAATTCTTCCCTGTGCTATGTTCCCCTGTGCTAAGGTGACCCTGAGTCTCAAGGTAAAGTCCCATAATCACTTCACTCTCCCACCCCTGGGCACACATATTCTCTCTCCATGCGGCATGCTGGCACTACACTGCCAGGGTATGGGGGAGGAGTGGCACAGGCAGTGCAAAATTGTCTTTTCATCCCTCCTCAGTGCCTTTCTCATTGATATAATGTTAAAACCAGGAGTATAATCACTCATCTGATTTTTGGTTCCTCTGAAGGTGCTTGCTTTTGTGGATAGCTGTTGAATTTGGTGTTTGTGCAAAGGGACAATTGCTCAAGTTTTCTGTTTGGGCATCTTGGTCTACCCCCTTTCAAATTAGACTTTTAAGAAAGATAATGGTATTTCTACATGTTTTCATAGCATACTAACCAAAATAACAAGTGCAACAGAAAATAATAAAGGAATCTCCATTTAGAAGTAAATTAGTAAATTACCAAAATCCCTTATTACAGAATCTAAAATAGAATTTTAATAATATTTTCATTAAAATAAAAGGAAGATGCTCAGCTTTGACAGATATCTTCCCCAATCAAGAGTGAGATGCTGTTTGGTAAGAAAGTAGGGAGTACCCCCAAATATCCTTTACTTAGAGATAATAACCTCTTGCAATTTGGGTGTGTTTTCTTTTTTCTTTTTTTTTTCAGGTTCTTTATTTATTTTTTACTTGGACCATAGTAAGTCTTCTAGCGTGGCTGAAACAGGCATGTTTAGTGGGAAAACGGGTAGTGACATTCATACACTTACTCCTACAAATACTTGTTGAGTATGCCTGTGTATGTTGTACTAAATGCTTAGAAAGGTAGGACAAATCACGAAAGGACTCTTGAATAAAATATGTCTCAGAACTCTCCATTCTTTCTACCCACTTCAGGTGTGTTTCTGAAGTGTGGGTCATCATTTTGGATTCCTTAGATCAAGAGTTCTCTGAGGTTAGAAACCATAATGTTTTTGTTAACAACTTTATCCAGAGTTCCTGGCACATAGTAAAGGCTGAATAAATATTTGTTGGGTAAATGCCTGTAGTTGTTTTCCCTCCCACATAATGGCAGAAGTGGAAAGAGAAATGAAGTGGCCATGTCATTTTAATTCAACCCAACCTACTTTCATAACCAGGAGGAAACAGCTGCTCAACCACAAAGTTAACCAAACAGACAGAAATAAATATTCATCCACCAAGCAAAAACTCTGTGAATCTTGGAGCATTCACACTGATATGAAAACCTGCCAGAATGACCTGGACCAGTCTCTCTAAAACGGAGGAGAAGCCAAAATCTGGGAGACTTAAGATTTGAAATATTATAACTCAAAATCTGATGCTTTTAATCATTGTATTGGACTGCATCTTTTCTAACAAGAATGAAGTAATCCTCCCCATGACTAAATTATAACAACATATTTCGTGTAAGGTAACATTTAACTAAAATACTGTCTTGTTCTTCTAGATGGCCCCCAACTAATCAGAGTAATAAAAGAACTTTTCTGACGGAGAGTCCACAGGTTTAATCAAAGATTTGGTGACACAGGCCACCTTCTAAGAGACTGTACAAAAGCTACTTGAGATGGCCAGGAAATCAGTGTGCAACCTTATTAATATCCAGCCCCAGTAGTGTCTGGTGCATTAAGGGGTCACAGGATTCCATTGCATTTTAGAATGGATTCGAGATTTGATGGCCTTGCCTTCTCAGAATATTTTTCCACATCTTAAACTCTATATTTTGTGTCAAGATCCAAGCTCATCAAAAGTCATGACTGATTTAGCAATAAAAACAATTCATTTATCTTTATTTAGTTAACTTATCTGTGCAGGAAGAATAAATTACAGACTTGTGCCAGCCAAGATCTTCACGCAGAAGGTTATTTAATAGGGATGTAGTGGATAAATAGGGTAGATGTAGGCCTAACTGTTAAACAACAAAAAAATTACTCTAACTTAAGAAAGTTAAATTTATTAAATTACTAAGATAGCAGGCAGAAGTGAAAGACATGTTGAACCTGCTTTGACAAAGGCTAGGAACAAAGGCTGCTCTGTGTCTTCAGCATCTGAAGCTGTCAAATCTTCTCTGAAGTAGCAACATTAGTTATCCTAGCTCCAATAACCTTCATTCTCTATGTGATTGTCTTCTAGTTTCATATTTATAAGAAAAAGAATTGGGTTTGCCCAACTTAGATCAGATGTCTTTATCCTTGATTAATCATCCTGGCAAGTGTTTTTTTAAAACAGGACATGGTGACACAGATACAGACACAGATACAGGGTAGAAATTAAGGGCTGAGCCACGGCCCTAATGCATATTATTGCAGTGGGATATTGACATGGTTGGAGCATGTTCTCTTCAGGTAGAGGTGCATTGCCAAATTCCTCTTGGGAAGTGGCTTAACCACTGTTGGATTTGTTCTATGACAAAACCAAGAAGTAGAGTCATAGCTGCTAAGTTGATTTGGTCAGCAAAATGGTAATACGCCAAATCCTGCAGGCTTGACCTTTGACTAGGATTCAGTATTAGAGTTCTTTCCTCTTTCCCTCTCCTCCAGCTTCTGTTGACAGAAAAAGATGCCACATTTTCCTTGCTTCATATGAAGTTAGAGCTGATTTCTCATTGACTTAAGCACTTTCATGTTTAGCTCATTAGATGTAGGAAGCCTACATTTTGTTGGCTCATTGCTTACACTAGGAATTAGAAAATTTGAGACAATTATTTGCCGGAAACTGCAAAATCATAGCTATCTCTTCTACTCAAAATGGTATATTATGAACATTAACCTATTCCAACATCTTAAAACTTTCAAATCATCCCCTTTTGTAAGGTGAAATAATCATAAAAATAAACATGTAAAACCTCCTTTGTATAGGAATATCAGGAAATATATGTGTCAAAGTATTTTAGTTACCTGTTGATTCATAATATATTATTTCAAAATTGGCTCAAAAAAACCCAAACATTTATTATCTCACTCTTTCTGCAGGTCAAGAATCCACGTACACTTAGGTGGGTGCCATTGGCTCAAGGTTACTCATGAGGTTGTAGCTACGGTGCCAGCTGAGACCACAGCCTCATTTGAGGGCACAAATGCACGAGGAAATAATTCCAAGCTTCTTCACATCATTGTTGGCAGGATTCAGTTCCTCATGCCTGTGGGACTGACAACCTCAGTTCCTTACTGGCTGATGGCTGGAGGCCTCCCTCTGTCCCTGCCACTTGCCTCTCTTCATAGGGAAGCTCACAGCATGCCAGTTGGCTTTCCTCAGAGTGAGCAAGTGAGAAAGTGAGAGGCAGTGCCAGGACAGAAGCCACCGTCTCTTTGTATCCTAATCCTGTAAGCACACTCTGTATTCATCAGAAGTGAGTCACTAGGTTCAACTCATACTCAAGAGGAGGGGATTATATAAGGGTATGAGTTCCAGGAAGCAGAAGTCACTGGGAGTTCTGTTAGAGGTTGCCAATCACATCAGGAAAAAACAATTCTGTGCTCCCATTAGTATAGGAATTACAGGTATATTCTGACATTTGGGAAACAGAAGAAGGAAATAAGATAAAGCATAATAAAGTAACAACTTTCAAATTGAGGAGAGACTTTGAGAAAAAATGAAAGGAGTTTACTATTATGATTCTATAAACCAGGAGGAAAAGTTGTTTGATTGCTAAGACAGATTTTCATTGGCAAGTACGAAGAATTTTATATTTATATCAAATATTCATTAGGCTACAGATTTTTGCATGAGTTTTAAGAGTGTGCCTACTTACCCTCTACAATAGGTGGCTGACCAACATGACTTGTGGTCATCAATCCAAAGAGTTACATAAAGATACTGTCAATATAGAAAGCCTTGTAAAGATAAACTAAATGACAAATTAAGGAAAATGTGAAAAAAAATAAAACAATTTTAACAAAGAAAGCTTGTAAAAAAAGATCCATAGAAAAAAATGCAACAGTTTAAACAATTTACATTATACAAAAGCAAAATATTTTGAGGCAAAGGAATTCAAGAGCTATTGGGCTCTTTCAGCTTTATAGGAAACTGGCCAGTTATACCTTCAAATGAAAAACAAAAATAATCAAATTCCATAAAAATGAAACTGGATAGATTATATTTAGATATATTAATCTTAATGAACTACAAGTGGTCTCTGACTTAAAAGATTTTCAACTCTACAATGGTGCAAAAGCAATACTCATTCCATAAAAACTATACTTCAAATATCCATACAACCATTCTTATTTTCAACTTCAGTACAGCAATTAAATTACATAAGATATTCAACAGTTTATTATAAAACAGGCTTTGCATTATATGATTTTATCCAATTGTGGTTAACAAAAGTGTTCTGAGCACATTTAAGGTAGGCTAGGCTAAACTATGATGTTTTTTTAGATTAGGCATATTAAAGGCATTTTTAACTTATGATGTTTTTGACTTATGATGACTTTATTTGACATAACCTCATCATCAGTCAAGGAGCATCTGTAATCTGATAACAGATATCCAGAATGATAGCTGTATAGGATGGGTAGAATAGTTGAGATATAAACATAGAAAAAGAAAATGAACAGACATTGAAAGAACAACTTAAAATATCTAATTTGGATATGTAAAATCAACATGGTATAATATATTTTACCTAAGAATTGGAAGATGGTCTGGTAGTTATCCTGAAGATTCATATTTCAGAGGACAGGAAGCTCTCTTTTGTTTCTTATTTAAAGAGAAGGAATAAATAGGTAAAGCCAATGATACTCTGGTGCCCTATCTTGGAAATATAAAAAAAAAATTTAAGAAATCAAACATTTTCAATCATATCACCAGAGGATTTGTAGAAACAGAATGACTGAAAGCTTTAAAAAGTTGTCAACAAACCGGTGATTGGCCACTTGCAATTGCAAGTATAGATGATAGGGAATGAATTGCTTCCTGCTACATAAATCAAGGATGATATCACAGAGACATCACTTGTCTGAGCCTTCAACAAAATATATGAGGTCTGTCCGGAAGGTATCCAGCCATGTAATAATGAAAAACAGAGACATTTATTGAAGATGATACAACATCCAAGAAATGTCGTACATAGGGCAAACACACCTCAGTCCTCTTCAAAGTAGGTACCTTGGTACCTCACACAGTTCTCCCAGTGTCTCTTAACCTAACCTGTACATGTTCAACAATCTCAGGTGTTGTTGCAGCCCTTCCAGAACATGGATCACTTTCAACAGATTCTCGACCATCTTTGAAGCATTTGTGCCACACTTTTATTTGTGCTGCATTCATTGCATCATCCTTGAAAGCTTTCTGAATCATCCAAACAGTTTCTGTGGAGGAATATGCAAGCTTAATGCAAATTTGATGCAGATTCATTGCTTTACTTGTTCAATCATTTTGAATGTGACAGCCGCACAGTACACAAGGCTCACTCAATGGTGTCTAGTGCTTCCCTGACTAGTATAGTGAAGTCAGCATTGTTCACGCATGCACATCCCAGTCCACTCTCCTTGGCTGCCAGGTTACATCCATGTTGCACAAACTGTTCTCCTTATACTAACAATGGCTGGATACTTTCCGGACAGACCTCGTATGAGCTTGCTGGAAATACCATGGTCTCAAAGAATTCTAGGCAGAGATTATTATGTGCAAGGGTGGCATTTGTACTCTGTTTAATCATTTTCTTTTTGAAACACTCTCCTCTCTTGGTTTCCATCATTTCACACTCTGCTTGTGTTCCTCATTATCCCTTGTTCCACAGGTATTTCCTGTTTTCCCTATTTCCAGTGGATGGACTTTAACGTGCACCTCCGGTCCCTTGCCTGACCCCTTAATTACTCCTCCCCATGAAGAAGATATCAGATTGTATTGATGATTGAGAGTCATTGGTCCATATTTCATGTCAATCATCCTTGATCACTGAGGATTTGAATGCCTTTTCTCCTTTCTCCACCAGACAGCCAGTGGGGGCAGAGAGCTGAGGTTAAATATTCAGTATCAAGTTTACTCACAGGAAAACTTTCCTAAGACATAAATGGAAGGTGTGAGAGGAGCACAAGCGACCAGGACATTCTAATTGATCCATTTACCCCCCACGCTACTTTCAGAGTTTAGCAGCAATTAAGATGATGCTATAGTCTCTCTCTGACACTCTATTTCAGAATTGGTTCCACACTGGACAAGGAAAAGGGAGTATTAGATACCAACAATCTAAAATCTGTGCCATTTGTATTTTATTTGTAATTATTTTTTGATTTGGCATGAGAAGATTTGGTGGCTGATTGGATGTAGGAAGTGAGGGAGAGAGAATTGGAATAACTCTCAGATTCCAGAAAACAGACTATAGAAGTGGCAGGATGAGACAGACATAATGATTCTGTTTGAGTTTAAGGTATCTGTGGGGCTTCCTCATAGAGAAGTCAAGTAAAAAGTTATAAAAGTTACACAGCCTTTGTTATGTGAGGTGCCTAAAGTTTATTTCAGAGTACACAGTTTATTATAAATCAACAAAAAAGGGAAGTCTATTTGCAGGTTAATAGAGACAACACAACATAATCAGAAGTAGCACCACTTTCGTCAAAAGATCACCAAATCTCAGGAGAAAAACAATTTTAGGAATCAGAAATATTAGAGTCATTTCAGTAATTTTAGAATGTATAGTGTGAGAATAAGGAATAATGACCATAATTTATTGATATATTTCTTTAAGATGAAGATATAGTAGTCTCTTCCGTCTCTTCTCTGTCCTAATCTCAACAGCATTACTGTTACATGATTAACTGAAAAATGTCAGTGGTTTGAAGGCCTAAATTAAATTTTAGCAGTCTAAGCAAAGGAGATATTCTAGATTGTAATTTAATGTGTAAACTCTGACAGTGGGAAGCATGCCAGCTTTTAGAAAATAATTTATGACTCAAAAGCAAGCAGAAAATGGCCCAGTAGGTATGTGAAAGTATTAGCTACTAAGATAAAATATAGTTTCCAAGAGGAGTGTATTTGCAATGGGTGACAACCTTTCTTGTCATTTTTCTTCTAACAAATGTGTATATGTCTGTAGTACTTTATCATTTAGCTAGTTCACTAAAAGTTACACACAATGTGTCACATTAAGCGGCCTAATATATGTCAAGCCAAGCTTCTGTAAGTTTTCAAACATGAAAGCCCAGTTTGATATTTCACTGTGCTGACAAACTTGTATTCTTTACAAACAGCATAAATAAAATCTGTAGGACGTTAAAGTAGGTAGTGAGAAATCATATCCAACTGGGGGCTTGTGGAAGGCTTCAGAGGGGAGGTCAAACTTGACCTAGACCATCAAGAACTTTGACAGATGAGGTTATGGCATAAAGAAAAGGTGTTTCTCAAAGTACATTAAACTTAATGAAGTGAAATTGGGTATTTTGAAACCAGTTTTTTCTCTCTCCATGCTACCTTAACATTGTGTGTTTAAGTCAGCCTCACCTCCCAAGAACTAGTGACCCAAATAAAAGTGAGCCCCCAGGACCTTTTTGGGGAATTCATGGCAGTCATTGAGGGCCCTACTGATTTCTTCCTTACTTGCTCCAGGCTCTGACTCCTAGCTCTGTCTCTTCTATGAAGATACATTTTTTACCTTTTCAATTTGGGTATCTACATTCAGTCTCCTGAGTTTTGGTTATCAAGTCTCCTGAACGATTTTTTGACATTTGATTGATACTCAATTCTGTGACATTTTTCACTCTAGGCTATCTTGTAGAATGAATGGCTTTGGGACTCTCACTTCCAGTGCCAGGCTTGGTTGGTAAGCCCAACATGGACCCACATGGTGAAGAATATAGACAACATCAACCACTGAAACTATTTTTGTTTTATTGCTATTTTAGTTTCTTCTGGTAAGAAAACAAATACTTATTCATTGGAGGAAATTTGGACAAAAAGGGTATGTATACAAAAGAAGAGAAAAATCACCTGCAATTCTACCACTCAAGATAGACACTGTTCACTTATTTTTCTAGTCTTTTTTCTATCTGTGTGTTTATATACAAATTTTTAAAAATAAAATTGTGTTCAGAGTGAATATACAGTTTGTATCTTCTTTTTAAATCCTTATTTTATCATGATTGTTTTCCAGTATCATTAAGTAGTCATGGATAAAACTGCTTTTGAATCGCTGAATATTTCAACAAATATTAATAAGTATAATATGATGAAACTCTGTTATTAGGCATTTATGTCATTTTTCTATTTTCCACTATTGTACATGAAACTCTAATATCCAGTGGCCTATGTATTGCAAGTCACTTTCAAAGAAATATAGATATAAAGGTAAATGTAACTAGAAAAACATAATTCTATACATGCATCTTGGAGACCATTCACAGGGAAGCCATTCATAAGCCACTGCAAATTTCTGAAACACCCACTTTATCATCCCAGGCTCCAGCCTGGATCTTGAGCAGTGTGGTACTCTGACTGGGATTTAAAAACCTCTTTTTCTCATTAGCCAGAACCTCAGTAATTGTGGGTCCAATTTCAATAGGCTGAGGCAAACCTGTATCATTTCTGGCTACCTGGGGTCTATGTTTTAAACTTCGTTATTGGATCCTGTTCTTTGTCATCCAGGAAAGAAACCACTTTTCCTTCCTCAGCCTTTGTCATCTTCCCATTTGGGGAATTTTGTGAGTCTCAATGAAATCCAGTGCTACTTTTTAATTCCTAATTACAGATCATCAAGCTGTGAACTTTGGCCTGTCTGAATCTCATACACTCTCTCTTGGGTATTGATCTGTGGTATATTTTTTCTTCTAGCCTAACATGAATACTACTAAGTATTTTTCTCTAGTTTGCTAACATATTCAACCAAGTCACTGTTCCTCAGGCCATACCATCAGCAATTCTCCAAAGAGAAATACTCTTTGTGGCTTTGCATCCATGAATTTAGTTGCAGGACTTTGTATATGCCAGGACTTCCACACTTTGATGCTGGCATTCTCTGCCTCTGAAATAGTCAATTCACTATTTGGGTGGCTTTTTCAATTATAGTTCAAGGTGTAATTTCCCCAATAACTGGTTACAGGTTTTGCAGGGGTTGGTTAGCAGAAGATTTAAGTAAGTATTTTTGAGTTACGATAGAGTTCTGCCTCAAAAGTTCCCAGCATTCACTTTATATACATACATATATATATGTACACACACATATATATTTGTTTATTTGCAGTTCCATGTTTTTAAATTATTTTTAAATTTTTTATTTATTGATTATGGGTACATAATAGTTGTATGTATTTATAGGGTACATACATGTGATGTTTTGACACAGGCATACAATGTGAATTAATCAGATCAGAGTAAATGGGGTATCCATCACTTCAGGCATATATCATATCTTTGTGTTAGGGACATTTCAATTCTACTCTTTTAGTTATTTTAAAGTATACCATAACTTATTGTTCATTATAGTTACTTTGTTGTGCTATCAAATATTGTTCATTCTATCTATCTAACTGTATTTTTGTACCCATTAACCATCCCCACTTTACACCCCACTCCCTGCTACCCTTCCCAGCCACTAGTAGCCATCATTCTACTCTCTGTCTCCATGAGATCAACTGTTTTTAATATTTAGCTCCCACATATGAGTGAGAACATGTGAGGTTTGTCTTTCTGCGCTTGGCTTATTTCACTTAACATAATGTTCTCCAATTCCATCCATGTTGTTGCAAATGGTAGGATTTCATTCTTTTTGCGGCTGTATAATATTCTATTGTGTATATGTACCACATTTTCTTTATCCATTCATCTGCTGATGGACACTTAGGTTGATTCCATATCTTGGTTATTGTGAATAGTGCTTTAATAAACATGAGAGTGCAGATATCTTTTCCATATATTGAATTTTGTTCTTTTGTATATATATCTAGCAGTGTGATTGCTGGTCATATGGTAGTTCTATCTTTCGTTTTTTGAGGAACTTCCATACTATTGTCCATACTGTTGTAAATGCACTAATTTACATTCCCATCAATGTTGTACAAAGGTTCCCCTTTCTCAGCATCCTCACCAGCATTCATTATTGCCTGTCTTTTTCATTAAAGCCATTTTAACTGAGTGAAATGAAATCTCATTGTAGTTTTGATTTGTATTTCTCTCATGACTAATGATGTTGAGCATTTTTAATAGACTTCTTGGCCATTTGTATGTCTTCTTTTAAGAAATAATTTTTTAGATCCATTGCCTATTTTTTAATTAGGTCATTTGATTTTTCATATTGAGTTATTGGAGCTACGTATATATTCAAGGTATAAATCCTATGTCAAATGGGTAGTTTGCAAATATTTTCTCCCATTCTGTGGGTTCAATTTTAATTTTGTTGATTGTTTCCTTTGCTGTGTAGAAGCTTTTTAGCTTGATGCGATGCTATTTGTCCAATTTTGCTTTAGTTGCCTGTGCTTTGGGGGCATTATTCAAGAAGTCCCTGCCCAGACCAATGTCTTGAAGCATTTTCCTGTGGGGGCTGGGCCTAGAAGAAAGGATGGATGGATGAATGAATCGATGAAAAGGACATGAGTAGGGAGAATGAAGGGTCAGGTGAAAATACCCGCCTGAAGCTGCTTGTTTGCTGTGCAGAAAGGTCAGCTGAAAACAGCTGACCTGTATGGAAGTTGTTAAATAAATTAACAAATGGCCCTGACCCTTTGCATGTGTCCTTGGAAATAAATATGGGGAGGAACTTAGCAGAGGAGGCCATTTTGTCCTTCAGACTTAGGCCTCTCCTCTTAAGCATGATGTGTTTTGAGTAATTATTCATTCCTTTGCTACCAAGCTCAGAAGCAAAAAGCAGCTACAACAAGTGGTGACCCTGACGTGATTCAGGAATCCATGCATCCAGTAAGCGTTTTCGTCATCTGGACTACAAGGGGAATCATCCTGGTAAGGGACAGTCCTGCTGGCTGTTTTGGGAAAGGGACCCATGTGTGTAGTTTCAGAAGGGGATTTCTAACATGGGGCAAGAGCTGACGAAGATCAGCAACTCTATCTGCACACTTTGCAGCAGCTCTTAAAAGCTGCTTAGTGTTCTGTTGAACCAAAGGCCTTACAGCACCTCTTATGTGCAGTAAGGCAATATTGCCCAGATGCTGCTGTGTGAAACACTGATAGTTACAGAGTAAGAAAAATATAGACCATAAAGGATACCATAGAGCTATGTGGAAGGAATCCAAGAAAGAATGATATCACAAGCTTCAAAAGAACAAAGTCTTTCAAGGATTAGGGTGCTCAACCATGTCAAAAGTTACAAAGAAAGGAAGGGAAACACAACAACAGTGATGGTCCCTCTTGATTTGGCTATTCTAAGCTTGTTGGTGATGATAAAAGTTTCAATGTATCAGAAGATGGAGCGAGATAGTTGATTAGTAGTAAAAGATAAATACATACATACATACACATACAGAAAGAGTATTAGAAAGAGTAGGTATAGCCTATTTGCTTTAAAAGTTTGAATTAGAAGAGAGAAAAATAGGAGAAAAAGAAGTGTGATCTGAGGAATTTATATGGTTGGTAGGCAGCATTAAAGTTCACTTAAAAACATTTAGAACTCGGCTTAGTTTTTTTAGGTATTTTGAAAAACTGCTTTTATTCCTCAAAACAACGGTTTTTGGTAAATGTTCTTAAATATGCTTTAGTAAAATTTGTCTTGATCTACGAAATAAATAAAACTACATCCAGTAAGCAGCAAGTCTCCAGAATTTCTGCTGTCAGATAAGGGAAGAGAAAGAGTTTTTAGAGCAGTCAAAACTTAGAACTGGCTCACTCTCTTCCTCCTCAGGACCCTAAATATTAAGCAGAAAAAAATTTTAAGTATTTTGGATAAGAGTTCGTTGCATGAGCCAATTTTCATCTCAAAATAAAAATTAACTAAAATAATCAAACACAAAAAAGTTAAATACTGAACCCTGATCTTTTTAGGGTCAAAAAGGAAACAAAACAAACTAGGTATGACTAAAATGATAAATCCAACCATTTTGAGTTTAAGAAGAAAAATAAAATCTATAGTTCAAAGACAGCTAACTGAAAAAATTAAATAACAGGGAGGAAAAAAGCATTGGCTCTAAATTATTCTAATTAAACCTCTGACTTCAAACATATCTAGGCAATTAGCTGCCAGCTCAGTCCCTTGGGAACTGGCCACTAAATCTTTTGAAGACTCAGATATCTCCTCTACAAGACTGGAATAATGATAGCAACCTACCTTATGGAGCACTTGTGAGGATTAAGTGACCTAATCAAAATAATGTGAGATCCAGGTCTGACACAAAGTATGCACTCAACAAAAGGTAGATGGTGATGATTTCATTTCCTCAGTCAAGCTTCCTAGTTCACCTGATAATACAAAGGAAAAAACAAACCTAAGAGTAAGAGAGCTGCTTCCCAAGTTTATATAATTTTCTAACTAGCAGAGTTGCATCACTGCAGTCACTTGGACTGAATTTTCTCATATGCTATGATTCAAATATACTACACCTCTTTTACATACTATAAAATTAATGAATAATCATTAATGTCTAGAAAACAAGAAATTACACCAAATGATAAGAATCTTACTGTCTTCCATAATTGAGAGAAATAGTTGACAAAACATCTTTCTGTAAACCATTAAGCTTGAAAAAAAAAAAAGAGCCAGAAAATAACATTTTTCAAGTATTTGAACTTTATTTGGAACACATGAGTTGATTCACACAGATTTGAATAGTTTACATGTATTATCAAAATCAAAACTTGTTTTGGGCCGGGCGTGGTGGCTCATGACTGTAATCCTAGCACTCTGGGAGGCTGAGGCGGGTGGATCGCTCGAAGTCAGGAGTTCGATACCATCCTGAGCAAGAGCAAGACCCCGCGTCTACTAAAAAAATAGAAACAAATTATAGGGCCAACTAAAAATATATATAGAAGAAATTAGCTGGGCGTGGTGGCGCATGCCTGTAGTCCCAGCTACTCGGGAGGCTGAGGCAGTAGGATCCCTTAAGCCCAGGAGTTTGAGCTCGCTGTGAGCGAGGCTGACGCCACTCACTCTAGTCCGGGCAACAGAGCAAGACTCTGTCTCAAAAAAACAAAACAAAACAAAACAAAAAACTTGTTTTGACATTTTATTGGCCTACTATGTGAGAATTTTTAGAGTAATTCTTCATAAAATCTGATATAAACAATTCTTTTGGAAAATTGCCTCTTGAAATCTTGGCTTTTTTAAAAAATTAAAATACTATAACTCACTTATTAGGTTTCACTAAATTATGTGAACAGGTATATCTGCTCTCAGAAACACTTGAAAAATATATTCAAATGACTTAGAAAAACCAATAAAACATAGCATTGTCTCAAACAAATACAGAGCAAATTGTTTTAAAATACAAACTAAATACAAATTGAAAGCTAATAGATAATAAATGGAAGATACACCACTATTTCTGACTTGGAGTTTTTAAATGTACACTAACTTGGAATGTAGCACAAAATTTGTGGGGGAAAAGGTAATCTAATTTCTTAGAAAATATTTAAAGAAATATGCGTATCTTATGCTGTTTCCTCTTCCAATGTGAAGTACCCACCATGGGAAGGCAGTTTGAGAATGTTATTTATTTGGAAGTTTTAGAATTATTAATGCTGTTATTATTTTCAAAGTCACAAAACAAAAGGAAATGTATAAACATAGAATAGTTTTTATCATAAAATACTTGTATCATTTTATAAAATTATACTACAGCTTTAAATATTTTACTGACAGGCTAATTTTCTTAGTGGTAACATATATCTAATTATCTATTTTTTTGTCAATTAGAATATCTTAATTTTTAATTAAAATTTGTAAGTCACTTAGGAATAATAAATATTTTATTAAATGAGGTATACATTAACTAGTAAGTATAAGAAAATTAATTCATCTCACATGAAAATTTTGCTAAACTTTACAAAGAAAGATTTTATGTTCTAAAAGAGAATTAGCACTAGGCTAAGTTATTGACATTGGCTAGAGAATGTTAATCCTTGGAAATATTTATGTCAAATAAATGATTGTGTGATTTGTATATTAAGAGGGGGTATATTTCTGTGGGATTATATGACTTCTTAAAATTTCTTCCAATGCTATTATTATTATGTATTCCATTAAAGAAAGTGTCCTTGCTCCAAATGAAAGGAGGGGAGAGGAGATTATAAAGACATTAACATAATCATTCATATCTGGGAACTATATGATTAGATCTTGATCAAGTTAAGCCTTAGATATAACCTTAAGGCAGAACATTAGAGCAAGGTGGGCTTCAGTGAAAACACATTTTACATTTAATGATATAGTAACTCTAAAACAGTATCCTAAAAGATCAAGTCTTATAGGTATAACAAATAAGTAAAAATGAAAAACAAATACTATGACCAAATTGAGATTATTCTATAACACACACACACACACACACACACACACACACACAAAAATCACGGAGATAAAGCCCAATAATTTAGATCCCCTAACTATACAGATGAAGATTTTAGAAAATATTAGCCATTTACAAAAAAATTAAAGTGAAAGACACAAGGGTTATCAAACAAAATTTGAACTGGTTTAATTCCACTAGAGAAAAATACAAACATATGAGACATAGCAAATTATATACATAATTTTGCACAAATGCAGATTAGGCAATGGAAGAACTACTCAAAGAAACAGGGAGAATGCAGAAGAAAACAACACAGATACAAAGAAATATGAATAATATTAAGAAATATAAAAGATGATGACAAACATGGAATTTAATAACTAAACAGATGATACTGTAGGAATTTAGAGAACTGGAACAGAATTGCTAAGCAAGTATAATAGAAGAACACTTTATAAACATTAAAATTAAATTAGCTTTAATATAATAATTACAACATTAAAGCTTAAATTATTTTAGTGAAAATACTCAACCTCACAGATTTGATTTGTAAAACAATAAATTGTCTATGAAATATTTTAAGGCAGAAAGACATACGGGGAAAAAGTGAGTTTTAGTGTTCCTCATAATATTAGAGAAATACTCAGAATATTAAGACTTTAGCCTAATAGAGAGACATCAATGCATAATGTTAGGAGTGTAGACTCTGGAGGTTGAATCCCACTCTACCACTTATTGGTTGTGTAAGCTAAGGAGAGTTTCTATGCTTTTCTAAGTCTCAGTTTCTTTATTTAAAAAATAATGATAATATGAAATAGCCATTCTGCAATTGTCATTTTTGGGTTAGATGAAATACCACATGTAAAGTGCTTAGCACAATGATAAGTACCTACTAAAATAATGCTGTTCATGATATTAATAATGATTAAGATGGTAAGATGAATCAAAATTTAAGTCCTCATTAGCACTAAAGGTTTATCAATTCTACCTCTGCAAAGCCCATTATATCTGTTTCTTCTTCCAATGTCCTAGCTGTAACCAGTATCACCATTTACTTGTGTCTTATAATAACCTCCAAATTCATTACTCTTCATTATTTTTTATCCTTATATGAAAAGTATGTTCCTAATACAAATAACAGGACTTATCACTTTTCTAATCTGAAAAAAAATGTAATAGAGCTCTAGTTATTTATTTATTATGCCACTCACTTTATTTTAGCTTTTGCTCAAATATAAACATCTTATAAAGGTTTTCCTAAATCATCCTATTTAAAATAGCCCCCTTACCTTACCTTATTTTTGTTAGCACTTACCTCTGTCTGATGCTTTATTGTACACAGTGATGCATCTCTTAAAAATGGGAATATGTTCTGAAAAATGAGTTATCAGGTGATTTTGTCATTGTACAAACATCATAGAGTGTACTTACACAAACCTACTACACACCTATTGCTCTAAGGCTACAAACCTGTAAAGCATGTTACAGTACTGAGTACCATTTGTATCACTGTGTTACCTATTTGTGTATCTAAGTATATCTAAACATAGAAAAGGTTACAGTAAAAATAGTATTTATAATCTTATGGGACCATGTTGTATATGTGGTCTGACATTGACCAAAATATCTTTATGCAGCACATCACTGTATTTGTAGTTTTATCTTTTTTCCTCTCTAGAAGATAAATTCCATGAGAGTTGGAACTTTGTCTGCTTTACATACCGATATATCCCCAGAAACTATTAAAGTGGCTAAAACACAAAAGTGCTCAGTAAAAAGTATTTGTTGACTAAATTAATGAATTAATGTTTGCCTTTCCTAGTAGAAGTTGTTGTTGAGGGCCAGAATATTCTCACCCTCCAACAAAATATTACATCTTGGACATGATGGGCTCATAACAGAGAATTAATGAATTTTATTTTAATGCTAGAAAAATCCTGGGAGTATTCAAGAAGACAATGTGGCATATATAGAACATATTTAGAGTTCTAACCCTCTAAAAAGCTACACATTTAATTTGGTTACATTGTATAAAGTAATGTAATATTCAAAATTCTCCTCCAAAATTAAAGTGGTTTTCCAAGTGATGACCTACTGTAATCAAAACTATACATGTTGCTATTTCCTCAATGTTTTACTTTGCCTCTAGACTGAATCTCTTCCTTAGTGGGATCAGCTACATCTAATCTCAAGCGCCTCACCCCACCCCCTATCACTGCTTCAAGACCTCAGGAAGGCTGGATCATGTCCCATGATCCAAAATCTATTATCAAATTTAATTTCTCCTGCTACTCCATCCCAGTTCCTATTTTGTGATATGAATGTGATTCATTTCATAGATCAAATTATTCTTTCTATAAATTAAGAGTTTAGCTAGATAAACATAAAAGTCCCTTCTGGGTCTAACTCTCTATTATTCCATATGATACATCTCTTGGAAATTCTGAGTAGTATATCGGAAGAATAATACTTTTTAAAATTTTTAAATTTAAAATATGTTTCTATAAACAATTTTAACTTTAAAACAGAAGTAATGTAACTATGGATTAAAACCAGAAATATGATTTACCACTAAGAGCAAATATTTATTGATTCACTAACCACTTTCAATATTAAAAAAAAAACTTGGTTACCATAGCAAAGCTAAATTAGAATTAATGTTACTTACCACTTGGTTGACTCTTCTAATAATTTTTATTTGTCTGAATTACATTACTGCATCATACAATCCAGTACTCTAAACTTATCTTCCAAACTGAGTGTAAATTATTATTATATCTATTGTTTATTTTAAAAACACCAGATTTATTCTGTCTATTGTTAATGATGGGGCAAATATTTAAAATATTTTCTCACAACTAGCACTACCTGCTAATTGTAAAAAATACAGAAATTTAAGGAAATGAATTAATTAACTACTAACAGCATATTTTATATTCTTCTAGACACATAATTATGAAAAAACAAGATGATTGTTTAAGGTCCTACACATATAAATGAAGTGCTAAATTATATTTGTCTTTATTTCTTTATCACCTATTCAAATGATATCTATTACATGTTACTTATTGCATCTGTTTTAACTTAAAATTTAAATCAATATTTTCCCATGTCATCACAATCTATTAGAAAACAGTTCTTATTATAACAAAAGACCTGAAAGATCTTAGCTTAAAACAACTTTGATTAGGTCTTGTTATTCCGTGTTAACAGGCTCAGCTGGGCAGTTCTGCTGCACCACATCATGTGGACTGGGGCTTCAGTCATCTGGAAACTCAGTCGGGCTAGATGCTCAAGGGAGCTCATGCAAATGCCTGGCAGAATACATAAGTTGTTGGCTGGGAGCGGTGGCCTCTCCATTGGGCTTGGGTTTCTCACACCATGGTGGCTGGGTTCTGAGAGAGAAGGTTCCAATAGCAAGCATTCCAAGTGAGAGGAACCAGAAGCTACTACACTTAATGGCTATAGACTTGGTCCTGGCACAGTGTCACTTCCATTGCATTTTATGGAATAAGCAGTTACAGGACTTAATTAGGGGAGGCAAAATAGACTGCACTCTGAATGGGGAAAATGAGAGATTTGGGTCCATCTTTAATCCACCAGAATAGCAACATAATTTTTACTTATATATGCACCATAATTTAGCCAAAGCTAGAAATAATCTGTGCTAAAATTGTTCAACAAAAGGAGAAAAGCTATTATCATTCAGGCTGAGACACATCTGTGCAACTTTTTTGAGTTTAGCCTATTTGGAGTTGACTCAGCTTCTTGTTTATGTCTTTTTTGAAATTTAGGGAATTTCCAACCATTATTTCTACAAATACTTTTTCAGTTCCATCCCCTTTCTCTTCTCCTTCTGAAACTCCAATGGCACAAATGTTAGGTCTTTATTATAGTTCCACAGGTCTCTGGTTTTCTGTTCATTTTTCTTTTTCAGTTTATTTTGGCTCTTATGTTCAGATTGGGTAATTTCTATTGTTATATCTTCAAGTTCACTGAACTTTCCTTTTCCTTCTTCATTCTGCCCTTAAGCCCATCTATTAAGTTTCTTGTTTCAGTTATTGTATTTTCAGTTCTGAAATTTTCATTTAGTATCTTCTATTTCTTAGCTGCAACTTTTTTTTTCATTTGTTTCAAGCATATGTATAATTGCTCACAGAAGCATTTTTATGATGGCTGCTTTAAAATCTTTATCTGTTAATTCCAAGATTAGTGTCATCTTGGTATTGTTATTTAATAATTATTTTCTCTCATTTAAGGTGAGATTTTTCTGGCTCATCCTTTGATAGGTGATTTTTATTGTATCCTGAACATTTTGTATATTATATCATGAGACTTTGGACCTTATTTAAACCTCTGTTTTAGCAGACCTTCTCTGACATGTGGGAATGAAAGTCCCAGTTCTACATGTGACCCTTTTCTTTCTTTTTTTTTTTTTTGAGACAGAGTCTCCCTTTGTTGCCCGGACTAGAGTGAGTGCCGTGGCATCAGCCTAGCTCACAGCAACCTCAAACTCCTGGGCTTAAGTGATCCTCCTGCCTCAGTCTCCTGAGTAGCTGGGACTACAGGCATGCACCACCATGCCCGGCTCATCTGACCCTTTTTGACACCCTGACTGGGAGGATTACCTTGTCGGTGCTGGGCAGAGATAATATTTCTTGTTCCCCACAAGGCATCTGGTGACACCATCCTACTTGGAGCGGGGAAAGCAGCTCATTAATACTTCCACATGATTCCCACTGACACTGCAGAGGGGGTGGGCCACCTGTCCCTGGATCACAATGAAAGTTCTGGCTTCCCACTCGGTCTTTTCTGACACTGGTGGGAAGGAAGGAGTACCTTGCATGGCTATATGGGGATGGCAGTCCAGGCTCCTCATATGCGTCCACTGAAACCATGGGGACAGTGTCTGATTATCACCAGGTAGGAATTAAAAATCTCTGCTCCCTACTTAGGGTTCTCTAACACTGCCCTGTTGGAGAGGTAGGGGTACCTCATTGTACATCGGTAAAAGTGGGTACTCATTGTTCTCCCTCTCAAAGGGCTCTCAGAACACTTTGCACATAACTCTGTCACATTTTATTATTAATTAGTTGTTGCTACATATTCCTTTCCCACTAGGCTGTGAAATTATCTAAGGCATGGACAACTTTTTATTAGGATGTTTATCCCCAGGGTTTAATAGTATCTAAAACTGAGTAGTCACTTATTAAATATGGGCTTGGTGGAATGGTGGATATGCAGCCAGTTCCACTGTAAAGTGACTACGGAATATATTAATATCAGCATCTGCCACAGACTGCATTTTGTAGCCATAAAAATTCTACATTCAGTTAATTTATCTTTGGCTTCTTAGATCATGCTTTATGTGCATTTTATTTTCAAAATGCTATGTGGATTATGTTCAACCAAAAAAAACAAAATATCCACTGACTTAAACAGACTTCCCTTTTGTAAGGGCTTCTTAAGCAAGTGTCAGAATTTGATGCTCTCTTACAACTTTGGTCATAAATTACAAATTGTATTATGAGGTAGATTATATGTCTGGATCAAGTTTTTAAACTATGCACTATTTAAAAATATCATTATTCATTAGGAAACAGATCAACTATTAAGAAACAACAACAACAACAAAAAACTGTGAGCAGCTACTAAAGAACCACACAAGACAGGACAAGTTCTGAGTGTCTGATAAAGGGTTTCAAGAGGCTTCTGACTGAATTATTAAAGTTCATCATTACAGTCCTTGTAAGTATAAAAGAATATGTTGTGATTAAATAACGTCAAAGTGACAACAGGGAGTCCTGAAATCCTCTACCAATGTGGCTCTACTCTGAAGCACCTTAATTAAAGTTGCTTATTAAAACCTAGCTCACTTTTGGGAAAGCGCCAAAAATCATGAGCACATGGTGATTGTTAGACTGGCCAAAAACAAAGTTTTCCCTTTCTGTATTTATAAACATTTGTTTCTAGCACGTCTACTAGTTTCCTCTGAGTAGTGTTTTTAATGGCGTTTGTTTAGATGGAAACTATGATACTTTTGGCTAGGTGCAGAAGATAAAGAATTACTTCAGAATCATGTTGATCTTTTCAGCCTGGGCCACACCAGAAGGCAACACTGTCAATAATATACTCAGCAAATGTAAAAGGCGATAACATAGAGAATGTACAGAATTTAATGTACCATTAAACTGAAATTTAACAAATTCCTGTATTGTTAGGAAATATTTTCTATTAGGAAAACTAGGGCACTGCTTATCCACCAGGAAGACATCAAAAATCAATAACATCAGTTCCAATAGAGACAGGTGCCAGAGCCTGCTGAGATCTCACAGAGTAAACTGGGAAGCAGAGAAGGAAGGAGATAAAGGAGGGAGGTTTTCAAACCCAGAGAGGCTCTGAGCCCAGTGAAAGGGCAGACTCTGGCTGGGTGGCTGCTTCAGCCCCTCTCTGGTGGCTTTACCCAGAAGCTGGCAGCAGATCGTTGAACCCTGCCAAAACAGTTACCTTACTAGCTTTTGTGAAGCCTGAGGGTGAGTTCACCCAACCCAGCCTCACCCAACATCACTCCCCCACCTGCTTCTGTTTTGGCAGAGATAAAGACACACCTGGAAGTACCAAGGCCCCACCCACCACCTGGAACAATCAAGTGCTCCTCGTTAGGGACTAACACCAGTCACAAAAACAGCACTGCACCTTGTTTCTTCCAGCAAATGCCATCTACTGACAGGGAAGTCAATTTTCACAGCCCTTTACAGCAGGTACTGTCTCAATCATAACGGGTGAGGTCAATTCTCACCTACAAGTGTCACTCACTTTTTCAGAGATTAAACTGGGCATACCAGTACAATTCACATTGCTAATAAATCCACAGAGCTGGGAAAAGAGAAAGGATTTCAAAGACCTTCATCTTCTCTCATCAAAGAGAGACAAGGAATTTGCCCACAAACATAGCTCATCACTGCTACAGCCTACAAACAACTAGCAACTGAGAAAACCATCACACTAAGGATATCCATAACCAAGGCATCTGTCCAGAACCTAGAGTGTCATCAAAACACACACAAAGACAAAGGATCTTGCCCAACATATATTACAAATACACCTGTTCGAGTGAGGGGAGGGGAAGCCCCATCTAAAGACAAGAAAATCAAAATTTAAGAAGCACAGCTACTCCAGATAAGAAAGAATCAGTGAAAGAATTCCAGAAGTATAAAAAAATCAGAGCAAAAGGACACCCCCAAAAGGGAACATAAGCTCATTTGGGTGTTTTACATAAAATTCCATGATTATAGATGGCAACGATAATATCTTCTATATAGTTTCCCACTGCTATTGTAACAAATTGTCACAAATTTAGTGGCTTAAAATAAACACAAATTTATTATTTTACAATTCTAGAGGTTTCAAAATTGGTTGGCAGGGCTGTAATCTTTCTAGCAACCCTAGGGAAGAATCTGTTTCCTTGCCTTTTCCAGCTTCTCAAGGCTACCCTCATTGTTTGAGTTATGTCCCTGCATCACTCCAACTTCTACCAATGTTTTCGTATCTTCTCTGATTCCCTTTTATAAGGAAATTTGTGATTAGACTGGCCACAGTCAGATAATCCAAGATAATCTCCCCATTTCAAGATTTTTAACTTAATCACATCTGCAAAGTCCTTTTCACCATGTAAAGTAATATATTCACATGTTATAGGGATTAGGATGCGGACATATTTGGAGACCATTCTTCTGCCTACCACATCCTAAACTGAGGGCTGCCTGGAAAATACTTCAAAAATATTCAAATCCATTTTTTATGTTGTCCAGAACTGTCTATAACCCTTGCATTGCCTTAGGTTACAATTGGAGGAGAAGGAAAGATTCTTTGGGGATGTGGCGGAAAGAAATGGTGTTTAAGGGAGAAACAGCTTGGGTTCTGAGTCTTGGTACTGCTACTGACTGGCATTGGGGGGTGGTGGAGAAGGGTCATGTAAGTTTTCTTACATGTAAATTAATACATTTTTACTTTAAAGATGACATTGCATTATAAATGTTAAACACCTAGCACAATATCTGGCACAGAGGGTGGTCGTTATTATCACAGTTACAATTACTCATTTAGATTAGATGTTCTCAATTCTGAATGCCCATGAGAATCATTAATAAAATAACAAAGTCCAGGAACCACCCTCGGAGATTATGATTTGATTTTTTTTGTGATTTTTTTTTTAAAAAGCTTCCCAAGTAATTACAGTGACAACAGGAGTTGAAAAAACACTGACTTTGATTAAGTTGGCTAAGATGTTAACTAAATCTTTTGGCTGTATTTACCATAAATATCATTGTACCCCATCTTCTAAAATCCCTTCTTTTTAAAGTCATTATTTAAAAATAAGTTTTACAGATACAATTTGACGAAAACATGTCTGGTGAAGAGATGTACATTAATTATCAAGTTTTTTTTTTGGTGTATTTAGTTTGAAAAAATATTTTCTGATTTTATCTTTTATCAAGGGATGATTTTGTTTGAAAGAACAATTCTTTATTTCTCCATTGGGAGCCCATAATACGCTTTCAACATTTTCATGTAGTTTCCAAACATAATGTGGGAGCTAATGACTTCTTTTAAAATTTTTCATTTTATGTTTAATGTATTTTAACACAGCTTAAAAATCGTTGTTCCCATTGTGTTTGAGGGTGTGCTCTTAATGAAAACAATCTATGTTTTTTTGCCATGTGGCATGAGCATTTATCTTAGATTATCTTTTGAAATAAAGATTATGATTGTGTCTCAATAAAACTAAACAAGATGATTTAATGATATCAGAACAGCCAATTGGTGAGGGTAAACTAATCACTGAATCAAATTAATTGAAAGAATTGACAGGTTATTTGAATTTATCTACCTTTTTAAATGTCAACTACAGATTTAAAAAATAAATCATTGTTGTGCACAAAGAGATTTATACCATATTTCAAGTGTAGGAGTTTGGATATTTCTTTGGAATCAATATTTTAAAGATAAATTTTAGAGAAATAAACTCTTATTTGGGCTCAGATAGACTCTGATCCAGACTCATGCTTAGACATCCTTGTGGGGAACAAAATGGAGAAGCATATCCATAAAAATGATGTTTGAGGATAACTGAAACAATTGTTTCATAGCCAAATATTGTTATGTCATTAGGATAAATAATGAAAAACAGAATTTCTTCTTTTGAAATACATATTTGAGTAGCAAGTCAAGCCAAACTGGACAAATATCAATGTTTTTATCATTAAGTAGTATACTATATATTTTCCTTTAGTAACATAGGTAAAGTGCATAGTGTCCTTGAATATTTTCAGTAGTATAGAATATCATTCTAGTAAATATCAAAAGAAAAATATCTTTTCTTATATTCTTTTCTATCAATTATTTACCATTTGCCTCTAATACTATTTGCTAAATAATAGATATGTATTCCACTTGCAAAAAGGTTCTTTGTTTTCTTGTCAAAGAAAAGGTAATCTCAGGTCTTTCTGGGTCTTTTCTGTTGATAAAGGTTTTGGTAAATCAGTAGTAGTCTGAAAATGCAATAATCACATCCTAGTACGTGTGCAAAGCAATTCATTGAAGGATGGGAGAAAACATTAGACCTCTATTTATTATGTATCTTTCATAAATAAAGAAATCTTATTCATATTTAAAGTATGAATTGATAGTAGAATATGTATATAATTTTTCAATAAATTTTCATACATTGGAATTGTATGCAAAACCTTTGTGCTGTTAGTGATGCATGATCAAGGTTATGAGGACTATAAGTTCTAGTGTTCTATCCTAGTATAGGGTAACTATAGTTAACAATAATGTACAGTGTCACATAGCTAAAAGGAGGATATTGAACAGTCCCAACACAAAGAAATGGTAAATGTTTGAGATGCTGGATATGCTAATTACCCAGATCTGATCACTACACATTATATGTATCAAAACATTATGTTCCCCATGAATACGTACAATTATTACTAGTCAACTTAAAAAATAAAATTAAAAAATAATTTAAAAATTAAAAAGAAAATTAAAAAGAAAGTATGAAGACTGCTAGAGTTGATGCCCCTTTTCCAACTAAATCCCTTGTGGGTTTTCAATATATAAAATTGGTTATAGAGAGCTAAATTTAGAAAAATCTGAATAAAGCTAGATTATTTGACATGATAGAAAGAGAGGAAATTGGAATACAATGGCATGAATGGCACATTCCTATAGGGAGATGTGAGGAAAAGAGATGAGTAGGAAAAAGGAGAAAAAAGAGCCAGGAAAACGATAAGAGGCCAGCCTATGACCTATGTGGGGAGCACACAGAGACTCTTTTGGGGTGGAGTAGCCACAAAGACTTTTAAAAACAGGGGCATCTTTTACTTAGAGTTAAGTCATTTAAGGGTTAGTTAATGAGATCCCTCTCCCATGACTCTCAAACCTTCAGTAACAGTTCTGCCACAGACTTGTATGTATGGATACTGGAAGGAGGAAACGAACAGCAAACAGCCACATTTGACTGATTGCCAAGGTAGCAATCAAGATGCAATTACTTCTTTTGCTTCCTAGCTGTGTGAACTTGTGCACCACATTACATTCAGGTTTATCAGTCTTGAGAGTCTTTAAAACTCTTCTTTCTGCCCAGAATATCCTTTCCTCTGAAACGACCCTGCATTATGCTGCCTGATCTGGACTTTCTGGGTAGCCCCTTTTATTTTTTTTCAGTTACAATCCTTGATACTTTGGATCTGTCAATATCAGCAAACTATGGTAAGTATATTTTATTAAGTTACCTTCAGAATTTTGAAGTCTTTTCAGAAACACAGATAAAATGTTGGTAAGGCTGTGCGTGTTGGTAGAGGTGGAAAGAGAACCTTCCCTGGAGACCAAAGTGGGCTTCCTAGTATACAAAAGGAAGAGCACAGTATTTGAAATCTACCCAAGAAAACTAGGCTCAAATTCTAGCCCAGGCCCAGCACTAACCATGGTAACTTTTGCTACCTCATTGAAACTTAATTTCCTTATTCAAAAATGGGATAATAATACCTACTTACATAGAAAGGTTTAAAGTAAAAAATTAATTACAGGCTAGGCATGGTGGCTCATGCCTATAATGCTAGCACTCTGGGAGGCTGAGTAAGGAAGATTGGTTGAGGGCAGGAGTTCGAGACCAGCCTGACCAAGAGTGAGATCCCGTCTCTACTAAAAATAGAAAAAATTAGCTGGGCAACTAAAAATAGAAACAAAAAATTATCTGAGTGTAGTGGTGAGTGCCTGTAGTCCCAGCTACTCGGGAGGCTGAGGCAGGAGGATTGCTTGAGCCCAGGAGTTTGAGGTTGTAGTGAGCTATGATAATGCCACTGAACTCTAGCCAGGGTGACAGAGTGAGGCTTTGTCTCAGGAAAAAAAAATTAATTACATATATACATTAAACATCTAACACATAATAGGTAATCAATAGTAGCTGTCATCATTATTTACAATTAAGTCTGATGGTCTTAGACAACATAACCTCACAGCATAACAGAGGATAACTCAGGCAGCCAAACTAGCAGTGTCTTACATAACTGATGCTCAAAGGGCCTTTGCCAGACAAGCACTTGCCTTATATATACACTGAATTTGTTTTACTCAAGTTATGTTTTTCACCTTACATGTCACATCTACAAAAAAATAGATAATAAATTATTTTTTAAGTGACTCTATAATTTTTAGTCTCTTGTCACATAACCTTATCTTGTTCCTACCTTCTTTAAATGATTATCAAGGTTGTTGGCAAGAGTCAGCTTGAAGACTCAAAAAAATTCTGTGGTACGTACAGAAGCAGGAAAAAAGTGTAACTGCTTCTCAAAATATGTGTTTTCTCTGTGTGTGTATGTGTACACTATAATAGAATCTTTAAGAAAAAAAATTTATAAACCAATAATAAGGCATAGTAATTTAACAATTATTAATGTGTTTTTCTCCTTTCCTTTCTTTGTTCAAGTCATTCTGAGGTATCCATTTAATAGGAAGGAGATTAGAATATGTTACTAGAGAACTATAAGAAGTAAAGAAGTCAGATTCAGCTACTAATATGCAAAATAGAATTATGCAGTTAAGTAGCCAAGAAGCAAGGCTACATACAGTTGAGATAGCAAGTCAAGAAAGAAGATTATCCAAATTTCTTCATTTCTTCCATTATTATATGAAGGACTTGGAGGACCTAACTCACAAAGATCTCCTATAATATAGACAGAGCTACCTCTTTACCCATAACAAAAAAGCAGCCAAGCTTGCTACTATTCAATGGCAGAAGGAAAATAAGACATAAAAAAAGGAACCCAAACAAAAAGCACATCTCCTGGATCCACGATAGAATAGGAAGAGATCATAAGAAGGGAAAATGTGAGGTGCCATGTATGACAATATCCCTCCAGGCAGGAAAAGGCGATTTAGAAAAGTGAAGCTAACACTAGGTGATAACTTGTCTGTTCCCAATTTCCTATTTAGGACTGTAGAAAGAATTCACCATGTCAGATATTTCTGCACCATCCTTGTGCTTGGCAACATTCCTTGATGTTCTATGGATTGCAGAGAAGGAGGCTTTAGGGTTTAACTTTCCCAGACTGCTTTCCAGACTTAGATGGTGTAGAGGAGAGTTGAGAGCAGAGCTCCTGCCATAGGACCTACTGAAAGGGGCAAGATAACCCCTGGCGGAAGTTGGGGGCTGACTCCTGGGACAACAGAGAGTCAGAGGACATGGAAGAGCCCCTTGGGTCTGCAGCCAGCAGAAAATGAAGTCAACCAGGGAATGCCATCAAAATCTGGCCAAGACAAGAGACACCTGTTTATGAGTGACATTGCCTAAAGGCATCAGCATTGGAGACTGCTTTCATTTGGACCAGATGCTAGCCAGGACTGTTCTACAACTATTCTAAGACTTCCTTTCCAACATGAGTTTCTGACACCTTTTGTGGGTTGAAACCACCTGTTTCTTGAATCCCATATTTCTTTGTTTTCATTCTCATTACTTTCCGGAGCCTAACCTCCACTAGTTTCCTGAAAAGAGGTGTTTGGGAGGAAAATTGTTTGGCCTTGGGTACCTGAAAATGTCTTTATTTTATTTATGCTTATCCCTCAATTAGCAGTTTTGGCTTATTTCTGAAAACCCTGTTGCCAAGTAAAAAGTTGTTAAATTAAAAAAAGTTCTGGTCAGGTGTGGTGGCTCACACCTGTAATCCCAGCACTTTGGGAGGACAAGAGGGAAGGATCACTTTAGGCCAGGAGTTGGAGATAACCCTCAGAAACATAGTAAAACCCTGTCTCCCTCTGCCAAAAAAAAAAAAAAAATTAGCAGGTCATAGTGGAGGATCGTTTGAGCCTGGGAGTTCCATGTTGTGGTAAGCTGTGATTGCACCACTGCATTCCAGCCTGGGCAACAGACTGAGACCCTGTCTCTAAAAAATACAATAATAAGAAAAAGTATCATTAATTTTAATGGGGAAAACTATTATCCATTCTTTCCCAACCCAAAATATACAAATGATTTTGACAAATAGAAAAATATATAGATTGAGCAAGGAAAATATGCTTCTACAAATAAAATATATCAATCTGAAAATAAATAAGTACAGTTTGTACTTACAATGTAATGTAATGAACATTTACTATACTCACCAGGGGGAAAAAAGTGGACTTGACAGTGGGTGGTGGTTGGTGGAAGAAAGTACAAGGGAGCAATTCTTCAAAAGACGTGGAGAATGAGGTGATCATCTTTCAGGCAGGCATTTAGTATCTGACTCAGGTATGCTTAATGATAATTTTGTTTTCTTTGAGATTGACAAAATAAAAGTTAAGCCTGAAAGTTCTTTAAAATAGATAAGCATAACACATATGCACTGAAGTGTCATATAAAATTATACCTCTTTCTCCTCTTACTGATCTTTCTAGATAAAACAAAATGTTTTGGATTTGTTCAAATATTGTATGCAATTCAAGTTTTTCCACATTATGTTTTCTGGCTAGAAACTATTATCTTGGATAAATTGGTGTGAGTGAGTGTCTTAGGCTGAAACCATTATATTGAAATAACACCTTTTAAAGTTTATTTTATATAGTGTGTTTTAAGATGAATAAGAAAAACAAAAATGTTTTCCAAAATTTGGTATAACTTTACACAAGCAGAATGACAAAAATTCATTAACTGAACTTATGAGCAATACATGTAAATACTCATATTTAATTGATAGGCTGAATAGAAATTCTAGGTTAGAGATCATTTTCCCTCAGAACTTTATAGGAATTTCTTCAGTTTTCTAACTTTTATTTTGCTGTAAGACATAAATGACATTATAATTTCCATTCCTCATGTGTGACCTTTTTGATTTTGTCTTCTGTCTGTAAGTATTAGAATCTTTTCATTGTCTCTAGGTACCTAAAATTTCATAATGGTGTGCCCTGATATGAGTCTCTCTTTCGTTGTGGTTTGAATTTATGGACTCTCTTAATCTTGAAACTCATATCTTGCATTATTAATTTTACTAATTGTTTCTTTCTATCTGTTGTATCTATTTTTTCTTCCTGGAAATCTAATTTACTAAAATATTGGTTCTTGTAGATTAATATTCTAATTTTGTCATAATTTCTTTCCTATATAATATTTTCTATGGATATCTCCCACTTTTTCTTCTAAACTTCTATTAACAATAAATTCTCTTGAATGTTTAAGTTTCATTTTTCTCTGGTATATGTTTCTTAATAGCAGGCTGTCTTTTTGCAAGGAAGTGATAACACTTTATTTGTTGGAAGATATTGCAGATATTTTGAAGTATTCTTCTCTTCCTTACATTGTCTCCATTTCCTCAATATATCTTTGTTTCCTCTGAGGTATATTGGCCTGCCTCTTAGGTTCAAAGTGCTTTCTCAAACATCTGTTAATCCTTAGCTATTTATTCATATTTAAGAATGAGACACTAAAATACTGGCTGGACCTTTCATGTTCAGGGATGAGACATGTTGACTGGGGGATATGACTGTAGGGTGATTAATGGGGGCACAGATGCTTATTTTAGGACCCCTAAATTTTAGAATCCATGGGATTTTCCTTTTAGACTGTTCTGCTCATTCAGAAAATACTATTCCAAACTGGATATCCATATGCAGAAGAATGAAACTAGGCACTTATCTCTCACTGTATACAAAAATCAAATCAAAATGAATTAAAGACTTAAATCTAAGACTGAAACTATGAAACTACAAAAAGAAAACATGGGAAATGTTTCAGGACATTGGTCTGAGCAAGGACTTCTTGAGTAATACCCCCAAAGCAAAGGCAACCAAAGCAAAATTGAACAAATGGACTCACATCAAGCTAAAAAGCTTCTACACAGCAAAGGAAACAATCAACAAAGTAAACAGACAACTCACAGAATGGGAGAAAATATTTGCAAACTACCCATCTGACAAGGGATTAATAACTAGAATGTATAAGGAGCTCCAACAACTCCACAGGAAAAAATCAAATCATTTGATTAAAAAATGAGCAAAGGATCTGAATAGATATTTCTCAAAAGAAGACAAATAGCCAACACATATGTGAAAAATGCTCAACCTCATTAGTTATCAGAGAAGTGCAAATCAAAACTACAATGAGATATCATCTCACCTCAGTTAAAATGGCTTTTATCAAAAAGACAGGCAATAATGAATGGTGATGAGGATGTGGGGAAAGGGGATCCTTCATACACTGTTGGTTGCAGTGTAAATTAGGACATCTACTATGCAGAACAGTATAAAGCTTCCTCAAAAAACTAATAATAGAACTACAATACAACCCAGCGATGCTACTTCTAGGTATAGACCCCAAAGAAGAGAATTCAGTATATCGAAAAGATGTCTGTAATCCTATATTTATTGCAGCACTATTCATAAAAACCAATATATGGAATCAACCCAAGTGTCCATCAGCGGATGAATGGATAAAGAAATTGTGGTACATATACACAATGGAATATTATATGGCCATAAAAAGAATGAAATCCTGCCATTTGCAACAACATGGATGGAACCGCAGAATATTATGTAAAGTGAAAAGAGCCAAGCACAGAAAGACAAATCTTGCATGTTCTCACTCATATATGGGAACTAAATGTTAAAAACAATTGATCTCATGGAGATAGAGAGTAGAATAATGGTTACCAGAGGCTGCGAAGGGTATCAGGGTGTGGGGAAAAGAGGGGATGATTAATAGGTACAAAAGTATAGTTAGATAAATAGAATGAACCATATTTGATAGCACAACAAAGTGATTATAATCCACGTTAAGTTAGGGTATACTTTAAAATAACTAAAAGAGTGGAACTGGAATGTCCCTAACACAAAGAAATGTTAAATGCTGAGGTGATGGATACACCAATTATCCTGATTTGATTAATTCCCATTATATGATGATATCAAAACATCATATGTATCTTATAAGTATATACAACTATTATGTACCCACAATAATTAGAAATAAAAAAAATATAAATTAAAGAAGAAAGTACTATTCCAATCTTTTACTTAGGGATGTGTTTGATGGATAGCATAGGCTTAGCTGTCAGTATTCTGGAAACTGAATATCGGAAGAGAGTTGATATCTTATAGTTCATTCTGTATAATTTCACTTGATTATCAAGTTTTTAGTATGTACCTCCAAGTCTAGTACCAGTCTGATGCAATTTCTCCAGAGAACAGATTTCTTTTCTGCTACCAAGATGCAGGAAAGTATATACTAGCAAAAGGTAGGGATGGAATCAAGATGCCTAACTCTTTCTTAAACAGACTCTCAAATAGTCTTTCTACCTTCCTGGGTACCTGATGCCTCCAGTTTCTGAATCTTTTTTTAATCCTCATCTTCTTTAATCTCAGTAGGATTTAACATTACTGACAGACTCCTTTTATCTTTTCAACTTTTTAAAATTTCAAAATATTAAGGGGGTACAAATGTTTTTGTTATGAGGATAGCTTTTGTAATGCGGATAGCTTTTGTAATGCTTGAGTCAGGGCTATTAGTGTACCCATCACCCAAACAGTGTTCATTTGCCCTTTAGGCAGATTTTGCCCCTCCTCAGTCCCTCCTTCTTGATTTCCAATCACTTTTAATTCCCTTTGTGGCCATTGGTTAGTTCTAACTTATTAGAGTATACATGTGGTGTTTGTTTTTCCGTTGTTGAGATACTTCATTTAGGGTAATGGTCTCCAGTTCCATCCAAATTGCTGCAAAAGATATTTCATTCCTCTTTATAGATAAGTAGTACTCCATGGTATACATATAGAACATTTTGTTAATTCACTCATGAATTCATAGGCACATAGGTTGATTCCACATCTTTGCACTTATGAATTGTGCTGCAATAAACATTCACGTGCAGGTGTCTTTTTGATAAAATGATTTCTTTTCCTTTGGGCAGGTACCCAGTAGTGGGATTGTTGGATCAAATGGTAGGTCTATTTTTAGTTCTTTGAGGAATTTCCATGCTGTTTTCCAAAGAGGTTGTACTAGAATTTGCAGTCCCACCAACCATGTATAATGCATTCCTTTCTCTCTGCATCCATGCCAGCATCTATTGTTTTTTGACTTTTTGATAATAGCCATTCTGATAGGAGTAAGGTGATATCTCACTCAGTTTTAATTTGCATTTCCCTGATGATTAGTAATATTGGGCATTTTTTCATATGTTTGTTGGCCATTTGTCTCTCTTCTTTTGAAAAACTTCTGTTCACGTCTTTTGCCCACTTTTTAATGGGGTGCTGGGCAAATTGGATAGCCATGTGCAGAAGAATGAAACAGGATCCTTATCTTTCACCATTCACAGAAATTAATTTAAAAAGGATAAAAGACTTACATGTAAGGCATGAAACCATAAAAACTCTAGGATAAAATGTAGGAAAAACTCTTTTAGATATCAGTCTAGGTAAAGAATTTATGACTAAGACCCCAAAGGCATTTACAGCAACAACAACAATAAATAAATGGGACTTGATTAAATTAACAAGCTTCTGCACAGTGAAGGAAATCATCAACAGAGCAAATAGACAACCTACAGAATGGGAGAAGATATTCACAAACTATACTTCAGATAAAGGGCCGATATCTAAAATCTACAAAGAATTTAAACAAATCAACAAAAAAAAAAAACAATTTTTGAATCTTTATCCATCTATGACACATCGTCTTGTACCATTTGGAATTTCTTTCTACAAAAACTTAGATTTCCTCTTCTTACTCTTTGCTTAAGTTAGTTACCATGTATCCATCAGCTTTTCATATTCAAAATTTGTTGATATCTTTCATGTAGAATTATTTGCCATTCCTTTTGCTCTTTCAAGTCTGTACATTGTTAATTCTTAACAGTAGTTTTGGAAGGGAAGAGAGCAAACATGAATTCACTTATCTTTAACTAGAAATTTTCTTCTCACACACCCTTTATCTCAGATTCACTAGAAGCTAGTTCATGTCAAAAAATGTTGTGCTAAAAGTTCTATATAAACCAGAGAGTAAACTTGAAAGACTAAAGTGACCAAAAAAAAAAAAATTAGTATTTACGAAGTATTCCTACTGACCTGAAAATGAAATTTGGAATAATGTTTTATTAGGAGTTTAATCATTATTAAATGGTACCACACTGATTAATGTATAGGAGGAAAGGCTTTGGAGTCAAGTAAACCTGTATTAAGTTTGGGGTCTCCCACTTATTGGCTGTATGGTCTAGAAAAATTTGCCTTGCTTTCCTCCTTCATAAAGTGAAAACAACTAATACCTTCCTAATATAGTTTTGTGAGAATTAAATTAGATAATATCAGGAGCTTAATCTAATGCTTCACACATACATGGTGCTTTATGGTAGTTATTACAATAAATTTGGCTTGCCCATCATAAGATATTGTACTCCTGAAAAGTTCTACATTTCATAGTACCATTATTCTTATTGTTTTTATATACGACATATAGTTTTCATACAGGATATATACAGTACATATATAGAGTACATACATACATGCTACGTAGTATGAGTGTATTACACAGTATGTAGTATAAGTAAGCAATTTGAAGAGGTACTGGCAGAAAAAAATGCTACAAAAAACATAAAGAGAAATGACTAGGTTCTAAGGTTTCATCTCTCAAATCACCTATTCCTATTCTACTCTACCTGTCTTCCACATTGCCAAGATATTTCTATTAGTTCTGACACTCAAAGTTATCCACTGGACTCTGCTGTGGAGGTCAAATAGATTTGATTTATGTTAGGAAAAACAAAAGAGTAAAATCTATAGCCAAGGTAAATTTTTTGGTTGTCATGGAGGGATGAAGTTATGAACTGGTACTTCACCTGGTTTCTTTCGTTGACTTATTCTCTCCTTCTCTGTGGTCTTCTTTGGGCTTTTAATGTAAGTCTACCTTCAGAACTACAGGCAAACTTCCACCAAAGAGTCCTTGCCTAGAGATAAAATGTACAGTATCTTGTTTTTGGTATTTGCTTGAGGTCCCTAAGGATCTCAAACTCTTCAAAGAAACTCTGGAATAAAGAAGGCACCAGTCCTTCATTCAAATCAAATATCCTTAAGTTCTAAATCTGCAACTTGGACAGCAAAGGGAAAATTATAAATATTAAAACCACTTTTCAGTCATTTTCCAGGCTGGTCAAACTCCCCTTAGCCTAGCCTCCAGTATCTATAATCATATCTATGTATGGGTTAGGATTTAGATATACTGATACCATCATGGAGTCACCGAAGTAATTCTATTATGCAAAGCCTTTTTTTTAAATTCTAAATTGAGCATGGTGACAGAATCAAATGTTAATATGATTTCAAGCAATTTATACTGAAAATTGCAATCAGGGTGGAAAAGAAGAAGAGCTCAGCATATGCATGAACATCTACCTAAATAAATAAAACTGTATGCAAATACAAACACATGTTGTAGGGTTATTTTAAAAACTTTCAACTGTTTACTTTACCTGTACTTATTCTTATGACACTTCTAATTAATATCCATATTTATAGCCTGAAAATTTCCTCTGGGCATAGGGAGACATTATTTTGTCCATTCAAAGGTTGGGAAACATATTTTTCACCTCATTATCTTTAATAATATAATTTTTTTCAATTACTTGCAAGGAGAAAATTATCAAAAGGCCATTACAGATAAGTGAGTCTTTAGAGACCTCAAGGAATGAGATCAAGTTTAAGGCTAAATTTAATATGTTCTTGATACCTGAAATAGATTGAAGGCAGGGGCTTTTTAGTATACTAAATCGTAATTTTAAAAATTGCATATTTGGAAATTAAGCTTCTTGAGAACAAAGACTATATTATTGGTGACTTGTAGATTTGGGGGCCCAGTCTCATCACATGAGTCATTGAAAGTGGAGAACCTTTCCCGGCTGTGGTCAGAGAGAGAGATCTCATGGAAAAGGGATCGGTGAGATGCCACATGATAAGGACTTGATCCACCATTGCTGGCTTTGGGGCTGGAGGAAAGGGACCACAAGCTAAAGAATGTGGGTGGCCTTTTAAAGCTGGCAAAGGCAAATAAACTTATGTTTTCCTAGAACCTCCAGAAAGGAACACATGCCTGCTGACCCTTTGATTTTTAGCCCAGTGAGACGCATGTTGAATTTCTGACCCACAAAATGGTAAGATAATAAATTTGTGTTGTTTTATGCCACTCAGTTGGTGGTAATTTGTTATATCAGACTTTAATAAATTTTATAATTTCTGCATTTCTTTAGTGTTCCAATTTTATTAAAATAGAAATTATATTGATGAAAATATTTTCTACAAGAGGTTAAATAACTAAAATTTTTCAATCTTTCATATGACAGTCTATGAATCAATAATTTTGTACACAGAAATCTTAATTCACAAGAAAGTAAACAGCTGTGTTCATGACAAGGAAGTTCTAATATTCCAAAGAAAGTTTTTCATTATACCAAAGAATAATCCTATATATCAAAGAATAATCTTATAAAATTTTTAAGGATTATGTAATATCTCATGTTGCACAAAGGAATCATTAAATTAATTTCCTTTTTTAGCTCTCAGAGTCTATACTAGTCATATCCAAGTCCCAAATGATAAAATATTCTTACCAAGGCTTTAAGTAGTGATTGCATTAAAACTATTAGTGATATGTGCCAACTGCATTTCAATTCCAAACCAAACATCAAGATTCATAAACAGATGTTAAAGAAAACACGTCAACATCTGGAAGTTTACACTATGGGGAAAGATAGTGTCTAAAAACAAAATAGCAAGAGATTGATCAACTGGGAATGTTTGTTTCCTGGAAACCAAAGGTAATTTCCTATAAAGTAAGAAATGTGAATTAAATATAATACAAAAACACAATAAAACAAAACAACCTAATGTACTCAAAATGAACCCCAAGAACATAGTATTAACTGAATTATTTTCTACGATAACATGATATTTGTTAGTTTATTTAACTAGAATTCAGAAATAAGACACCAAATATGTTTAGATCTCCATTATACAGAGCATTCTGTTAGAAATTGTGAGGCAATTCAGAAAACCCATTCTCTAATATTAAGGAATAAGAAATTTAAAGATTCTCTCGGGAGTCAAGATAAATGCAAGTGAAATGACTTATAATTATTACATAACAATTTTCAAGAAGTGCACAATAGTAAAATGATACAGAAGAAAAATAGGAGTAAAGTATGATTAATTAAGGAAGACAAGAAGTGGGAAGCCATATCCAGAAATAAATTGGGTTGCTGGGTACATGAAACAAATGGAGATATGCTGAGAAAACCACTTTTACCCCAAGAGGACTTAAATTTCTGCCATGAATCCAACCCATGAGCTATTCATTTAACCAGAAAATATTTACTGACTGTAACACACCAGGTTGTATGGGTGCCAATATAAATATTTTCCTTTCTTCTTCCTTTCCTTCAATTTTGGGCTATTTGAAATATGACTGTCTTCTGAAGAGATAACATGGAATGCTATTACCAGATGATAATGTGAAATTATGACCTGCACCTTCCTCTCCTCTCTCATCTTATTTCACTAAACAAGTACAATAGTCTTTAGATACTTCCCAGCTATCCATTGTATACACTATTGCCAGAGTAATCTTCTAACGTCGTAATTCTCATCATCTTCTCCTATTTACTATTCACCAGTCAAAATTTACCTGTGTAATGGCTTAATTCTTCAGAGCTCTAAAAAAAAAAAAAAATATCTGAAGTGAAATGAAGAAAAGTTTAGACACAGATGAGAAGTGCAGGAAATGACTAGATCTTGATTGCATTTATGGAGTTTGCAATTATCTCAAATGAGAGATAACTGGTAATGATACAATGGAGAATGAGTGGATGAATATATTTTTGAAATGTATCATTCTACAGGAAGAAAGATAAGAGTTCAGTATTTGATATAAGCACAATTGATCCACTGACAATTGTAAAGTTTGGAACTCAAGATAGACATTTAGCAATCAATCTATACAAAATTGGTAAATTCATACCATAAGAATGGAGGAGTTTCTGAGAAAGATAAATGTTAAGGGAAGGGAGCAATGAACAAGGAATTAATTCCTGGAAATTCCTGAATAGCAGTCTTAAAAAAAAAACTCAGATAAAAAGGAATAAAGGAAGAAATAATAGAAGAAATGAATGTTATAAAATTTGTATTAGAGCTTCTTTAAAAGTTCTACTTTATTTGCAAAGAGTTTGTGTATGGGATGATGTAACTAAAATAAAGTGTTCTGTGAAATTCCTCCTGATTCTCCTCTAGGTCAGGTAGGATTTGATATTAAGCAGGCTAAATGGTTCCAATTTTTCTTTTCTGGAAATTAAATAAACCAGAGCTGCTTTTTTTTTTGACTGTTTATAAAAGAAGAAAATGAGCTGCCAAGACACAGTTAATAATACTGTATATGTTTGAATTTGTCATAGAAGAACTTTTAACGAGCCCTAGCATGACATCTTGTTTTTGCATACCCCCAGCCAAATAACTTCCCAAATTTCTTACTCTTAAAACAGCTCATAAGTAGAAGCTGGTAGCCACACTATAGCATTAGCCAAAAAGCATTGCTTATTAAGCTACTAGGACAAACTGAGTTACTTTAAGTGATTTTACCTACTGACTCTTTAAAACGAACCACAATAATACAATCTTTTATTTATGTTGAAGTAGCTAAAGGCTAAAGATCTTTTAATTTATCAACATGAGTTTATATAGAACTTGACTATGACGAAAAACATCATTTGGGGATGCTGTCCAAGAACATGGACCCTGCATGAAAAGACAGGAATCAAGGAATGAAAAAGCAAATGAAAAATGTTTATAGTTTTCCAACTCTTAAATTCCCATTCTCTAAGTGTTTCAGAGGTCCACATGCCCAGGGATGGTGTATACTGCTACTCCTTTATCCCTTGCCAATTGCCAGTTGATCATAGTCTTCCTTTCCCCTGAATAAAGATGAGCCAACATAGGACTCTACGTAACCATGACCAATTAATTGATCCCAGTTAGCATGCTATTTGAAATCAAATTACCATTCCCAATACATCCGAAAGTTTTTCAGGAAAAGAGTTTGAAAGAGACAATTTTAATGTGTTTTCAGAATAGTATATGACCATACTTTTCTAATTTGATAATTAAGAAGAGTGGTACATTATTATCTACTATTTTATCATCTACATTTAATTAATATTTATCCATCTCTCCATCCATCTATTTTTTGTTACATTTCCCTTTAGCACAGGCTTCTGTAAGCTATTGCTTAAAAAAGAACTTCAAATTATCATTTTGAATTTCACTCAAATTATTAATTATAACATGTAAATTCTAGTTATGCACAAAGAATACCTAGTTACACTTGTGATGATTACATTGGCTTTATCGCAATCCTTTATAAATGTCTCCTTTCTTCTATCTAACCTGTAGCTTCTTCTAGTGCCAACCCCTTCAACTCCTAAGAGAGAGGGAAAGCATAGCTGCCATATATAAGGTATGTTACTTGTATTTACCTAGAATCAATGCAAGCATGTGATTGGCAGTGGCAGGAGGTAGGAATACAATGAGCAAGTCACTTAAAAATATGCCATGAGAGTAAAGCTCTAAGAGCACTAACTTTCTTAGGGGACTAGAAAGCCTTCATGGAGGAGGAGATATTTTCCAGTGAAAGAAGGTTAGAAGTTCTTTAGCAGAGGAGAAAAAGGGGCTTGGCATTTTCCAAACATATTTAGAAGGCTCATGTGATGCAGAGGTAGATAATGAAGTCAATATTGCATGTACAACCAGATGTGAAATGACTTTGGATGCCAAGATAAAGTGTTTGGATTTTCATACAGTAAATAAAAATGAATCAGTAGGGGAGTTTGAAGCTGAGCAGTAAGTACATGACCACAATTGGAATGGGGGATTAGTCTAAACAACTTTTTTTTTCAATTTTAGTTTTTCTTTTTTTTTGATGATCAGAAAATATTAAGTATTTATGTTTGAAATTATAAAGTGTAGAAATCATAGAAAATAAAAATCACCTACAATCCCATCCACTCAGAGATAAATCATTGTTAATATTTTGGTGCCTAATATAAAGTACCTTTTTTCCATGAATTAGGATAAATATAAATACACACATGATATATGTATAGGATTTATATGTAATTATGCCTTACAATGAATCCTTTTATGCATACATTTTTGAAGTCTGCCTTTTTCACCTAATAATATACTGTAAATGTCTTTCCACTAAATTCACATAATTTTGTAATATTACAAATAATGTTGAGGTGATATGTTCTATATTAATATTTTTGCATATTTAATTATTTTTCTAGAATAAGTTCACAGGAATGGAATTGTGGATCAATGAAATTTTGCTATTTTAAACCATATGATCCCATTTTCTAATTATTTTCTCTAAAATGCTATCTCCATTTATATCCCTATTAGCATTTTTGGGAGTATACATTCCTCCCATGTCTGTAATATTTGGTGTTACCATTTTTTAAGTCTGTGACTATTCCATTGTGTGAAGATCTCATTATAATTTTATTTTGTACTTACTGATTACTCCTGAGGTTAAACATTTTATATACTTGGCCATTTGTTTTACATCTTCAGGGATGTTGTTTATCTATTGCTTCCTTTTATTGGAGTAATTATTCTTTCCTTTTTTTTGCTTTAAATATTAAGAGAGTAAACTTTTAGCTGCAACATATATTTCAAGTATTCTTCTGGGTTTCATTTTTATTTATGATGTTCCTTAAGTGTAATATTTTAATTTTTAGTAAAATTCACCAAGACGATTTTTAACTTAGTGATTCTATTATGTCTGTAATTAATTTTGATGTGACAAAGAACTTTAAGTAGTCATCCCAACATCAACCACTTAACATTAGTTTTTCCTTATGAAATTAAAATGCTACCTTAATTCATTTTAAGTTATTAAAGTCAGCATAGCAAAGCAGGTAAATACATTGGATTTAGTATCACAGCAAACCCATTTTTACTGCTTTGACCTCTTCAAGTCTTAGCTTCCTCAAGAAGAAAATAGCACCAGATTACTGTATTACATAAGATAATACATTTAAAGTACTTAGCACGTTGTTTGGTTCACAATAAATATCAGGAGATGATAGTGTTGTTATTTTTATGTTAGGATATGGTTCTGGGTTTTTTACTTTCTTCATTAATTAGTGTGTCCATTTTTGTACCTATGTCATAGTTTTAATTATTTTGTATTCATAATTTTAAGTATTTTTTAATATCTGATAGAACGATTTTATTCAATCAATCAAAAAATATTTATTGAGTGTCTTCCCTAGACCTCAAATGGCTAGGATTTTAAGGTATATGGTTGAGCAATCCAGCTCTAATTCCCAATCAAGTAAGCCAATCAAGTAATCACATCTAACTGAGGATTTAACCAGTTTATTAAAAGTTTTTAAAACATCCTTTTAAAACACATTAATCAGACATTTCATTTTTTGTGTATTTTCAAAACAGGATATAAAACTGTGCAAATTTTTTAAAAGTCCTGATATTCCCTCCTGTTGTGTAATCTTATCAGTTCCAATCTGTCTTTGATTAATGTCAGACTCTAGAAAAACAACATGTTTCCTTGAAAGAAGTTTTTCTTGTATTAGAAAACATTGAAAATGTATTTAAATTTTAAAAAATTTTGTCAGTAGGTTTTATTCAATTTTAACATGACAAGAAACCCAATCCAAAAGACAATTGGACCCATATTTTTCTGTTCATCCATCATGTTCCACTATTAATCAGATTCCACACTTTTCCTATTTGGACACGGCTGCTCTGACTCCATCCAGTCCTAGATTATCTCTTAGTGAAATCCAACGGGAAAAGACCAAGAGACTGTTTCTGGGAAGTCTCAGCATCTTACTAATTCTGACTGTGTTACATATGAATTCTTGAACTTACCTCTAAATGACTGTACCAAGTCACTGGAATATATTGGAATATATTTATTTCCAACACCATGGATTATGAGCTTCTATCCAGTGGAACATCCCTGAATGAATCTCCAAATAGCAGTACTGGAAATAGGGTAAAGTGATGTTGGACAGCAAACAACCAACCCAGGAAATGTCCAATCATTTGGCTACCTCATCTTCCCATTCACACACCTTCAAAAATATCTATCTACATAATAAACTTATGTCATATTCCACAGCAAACATACTCTCCACCCCTTCTCCAAAGCAATAATATGCAAAGTCTCATTCATTTACTGCACTCAGTTCCAAGTTCAAAATATCTATTCATTGCATAGTCTTCTCTGTTAGATTCATCTCTAATTTCTCTTGGCCTAGAGAACTAATGCTATATAGTATGTTTAATGAGGCCCAAAACATTCAGTACACATTTTTTAAGCTGCCATTTGGGGAAGATAAAAAACATAAAGTGGTTACTGCCATATGTTATGGGAGGGAGAGCATGCCAGGGAGAGAGAGCAAAGACTCCCTGACCTAGGAGTGAAATATAGTTCTGCTCTCTAGAAACTTCTGTTGTTGGGAAGGAAATGGTTAATGGCAGATTAGTAGATCACTTCTTCTCTAGTGGGGATAACAGGGGGAATGAATGATTCTCACCAAATGTTCTCATACACAAGGATTCTCTATCTATAAAGTAGGATATATCTGGTCTATTTTTCTTATTGTAGGCAAACCTGAAATTTATGGACTTGACCAATACCTAAAGTTCACCTGTATCCTTGTAATTATTAGTAAAGTTAAGTTTGATGTCATTCAAGATCTATAAATTAGCCTGTAATCTTGACACTCTGGGAGGCCAAGGCGGGAGTATTGCTTGAGCTCAGGAGTTCGAGACCAGCCTGAGCAAGAGCAAAACCCCGTTTCTACTAAAAAAATAGAAAAAATTAGCCAGGCATGGTGGCACGCGCCTGTAGTTCCAGCTACTCAGGAGGCTGAGGCAGGAGGATCGCTTGAGCCCCCAGGAGTTTGAGATTGCTGCGAACTAGTCTGACACCAAGGCCAGGACAACAGAGTGAGACTCCGTATAAAAAAAAAAATCTATAATTTATGTGGGTCTGCTTTGACAGTTCACTCTGTTGAGTTTACACAATTGTTTTCTATGACTGTACCTGAGATGCATCCTGTAATTTTTTATTAGTGTATTTCATTTAACCTCAGGTTCTGGAACCTGAGGATTATTTTAAGGCTTGAGCAATCTTCGTCTCTTTTTTGTAAGGCTTGGGGTTTCTCTAACTGCAAGCATTATTTAAACTCTTGATATGTTTTTAACTTATTTCCATTTTCTCTACCTCATAGGGAGGTAAACAAAAAAAGATACCAAGAAGAATCAGAATATTTCTATCTGGAAATCGTGCTTAAAATTTCTCTCTTCAAAAAGTAGTCCATGGCCACTGTAGTAGCTTGAATTATGTCCCCCTAAAAGATATGTTGAAGACCTAATTCCCACTACCACAGAATGTGATTTTATTTACAAACAGGATAGTTGCAAATGATTTGTTAACATGATACCACACTGGAGTAGGGTGGACCCTTAATCTGACTAGTGTCCTTATAATTAGAGGAGCAGAAACAGACACAGAAAGAAAGATAGCCATATGAATGATTAAAGTGATGTATCTACAAGCCAAGTAACATGAAGGATGGCTAAGAACTGCCAGAAGTGAGGAGAGAGGCATGGAATAGATTCTCCCTCTAGTGCTTTCAGAATGAAGCAATTCTGTTAACACCTTGATTTCAGACTTCTAGCTTCCAGAACTGTGAGAAAATAAATTTCTCTTTTTTAAAGCCACCCAAGTTTGTGGTACTTAGTTACAGTAGTCCTAGGAAACTAGTACATCCACAATGCACTGCCAATCTCTTTAGCCCTAAGCTGAATGTCCTTTTCATTGGTATCTGTCTCCCTGGACTGCATCTTCTCAATGGGAGTAATTCATCCCCTTGTCAGGAAATGACTGCTTAAGTGGAAGAATGTGGGAGGGGCTTGAGAAACCAGATTATAGTTTTTCTAACTGCCAGTCATATCTCTTGCTAGTTTTCCCACTTCTGATATTGCTTGAGTCAATGTTAGCTTGGAGCAGAGTATTTGGATTTTTCTACCCTGCTACTGTATTTATAGCTATCTCAGACTTCAGATTGCAGGTAGAAAGAACACTTATGCTGAAACAATATTCTCTGGTTTCATTGTTTTCAGGTGGAAAATATCAAGCTTAAAACTTTCTCATTCCTGTTTGACCTTATTAAAAGTTCTAAATGCTGAATTTTTTAAAACAAGTTTTCTTATCCTGTTGCCTTGTTCAGTCTAAGATACACAATGACAGTTTAACCAATTGTTTTCTTTACACTTAATTAAACTGCCAAGTTCCAAGACTGGGATTGAGTCATCCACATTGTCTTCCATGTGACCTCATGAGCTTGGCCAGACTACATATGCAGTCTAGTCCCTGTTCAAAAGTTGGCACAACCACTCAGATGTGGCTTAAGTTGTTTCCACTCTGATTTATTTTATTGTCCTTTCACATGCAGTTTGAACAAGGCTCAAACAATATCACTGTGACCTAATTTCCTATTTCTATGATCTGATTACTCTGTTCCGGTTCCATTCTCACAAAAGATCTCTCTTTATGGTGGAAAGAGATTGTTGCCACCATTTTAAACTTATATTTTCTCTCATTTTAAGTCAATGAGGTGTTAGCAAAATCATGAGTCATTTCATTGACTTCGCTTCAGGCAAGTTTACATTTCTCAATGAATCACAGTGGATGAAGCAATACCATGTACTGCAAGACTTAGGTCTAAGTCATATTCTCTGGCCCCCTTACCTCCAGAAAAACATGGGCTAATCATGAGGGAGGACTAAATCTCCAAATGGTCCTTTGTATATGTAGAGTTAATTGAAGCTAGCCAGTTGCAAAATGTCCACTATAAATAATGGAATTAGAAGGAAGGATGGAGCAAGATGGTGGAGTAGGACTTTCTAGCAATCATTCCCCGACAGAAACATCGATTCCATGCACAAAAATGCCTTCACAATAGCTAAGAAAACCAGGTGAGAGATCACAGTAACTGATTATAACACAATAATAAGAAAAGACCCATTGAAGAAGCTAGAAAGGACAGTTTTACATTACCTGCATCATTCCTCCCCCAATCCCAGGCAACACAGTGCAGAGAGAGATACCATCTTCTTGGGGGAAAGAGAGGAAAGTGACCACAGGAATTTGCCTTGGACCCCAATCCTGGGCCCGTCACAGTAAAACCCAGTACTAGATAGACCATCACGAACCCATATTCCAGGCCAATATCCACAGACTGAACCTTCCCTGGTACCAGGTAAGAGTACCTAGTTCCAGACTTCAGGCTTATGTGGCAGACTCAATCTTCAGCCCACATCCCCAACAGGATGACTTCAGACCATCCTCAGTGACAGGCAGCCCTCAGTGACCCCAGGCTTCTGGGATGCCCCAGTGCTACACAGGCTGCATCTGCCTTAGGCACTACACCTGCCACAGCAGACATCAGGCTTCATATAGCACTCCACTGGCTGCAGCTGCCCAGGGCTTCTGGCCCTCCCTAGTGCCACAACTGCTGCAGGGCTTTACCAGATAAAGCCAGTCTCTGAAGACTGGAATAAGTACCTAATTCTTCAAGTGTGAAGATATCCATTCACAACCACAAGAATCAAGAAGAGTCAGGGACACATAACATTGCCAAATGGACAAAATAAAGTGCCAGTGACTGACCGTAAAGAAATGGAGGTGTATGAAATGCCTGGCAAAGAATTCAAAATACCCTTTTTAAAGAAGCTCAGTGAACATTAGAAAATAGAAACAATTTAATAAAATGAAGAAAATAATAAGTAACCAGACCAAGAAATTTAATAGAAAGATTAAAATAATTTTAAAGAAATCAAACAGAAATCCTGGAGATAAAAAAATAAATGAACAAAATTTAAAAATGTAATAAAGAACATCAATAGCAGAATTGATCAACCAGAAGAAAGAACCTGTGAACTCAAAGACAGATTATTTAAAAACAGACAGAAAAAAAAGATAAGAGAAAGAAAAGGAAAAAAGAAGTCTTATAGGATTTATGAGACAGTATCAAAAGAGCAAATTTTTTAGTCATAGGTGTTTGATAATAATGGGATAAAGGGTATAAAGCTTATTTAAAGAAATAGTAGCACAAAACTCTGTAAACCTAGAGAAGGGTATAAATATCCAGGTACAGGAAGGTGAAAGGTCTCCAATCAGATTAAATCCAAATAAGACTACCCAAGACATAATATAATCAAATCGTTAGGGTTAGGAGGCTCATGCCTATGATTCCAGTGCTTTGAGAGGCTGTGGTGGTGGTGGGGGGATTGCTTGAGGCCAGGAGTTCAAGACCAGTCTGGGGAAAATAGTGAGGTTTCCACCTCTACAAAAAAATAAAATACAGGTGATGCACACCTATAGTCCTAGCTACTCTGGAGTCTGAGGAAGGAGGATTGCTTGAGCCCAAAGTTCAAAGTTACAGTGAACTATGATCATGCTCCTGCGCTCTAGCCTAGGTGATAGAGCAAGACCCTGTCTGAAATAATAATAATAATGATAATAAAAACTGCCAAAAATTAAAGACAAAGAGAGTATCCTGAAATCAGCAAGAGAAAAAAAGCAAATTAACATATAATGGAGTTCCAGTATAGCTAGCAGCAGATTTCTCAGAAGACATCTTACAGGTCAAAAGAGAGTGGGATGATATGTTCAAAGTGCTGAAGGAAAAAAATATGCCAACCAAGAATACTTTACCCAGAAAAGCCATCCTTCAGAAATAAAGGAAAGAGAAAGACTTTTCCAGACAAACAAAAACTGAGAGAGTTCGTCACTGTCAGACCTGTCTTACAAGAAATGCTAAAGAGAGTTCTAAGATGAAAGAAAAGAGTGCTAATGAGTAACACAAAAACATCTGAAAGTATAAGATGCACTGGTAAAAGTAATAAGTCAAATTCAGAACACTCTAACACTGTAATAATGGTGGTGTGTAAATCACTTAAACCTTTAGTATGAAGGTTAAAAGACAAACGATTAAAAATAATAACAGTTACAATAATTCGTTAAGGGATATGGAATATGAAAAGATGTAAATTATGACATCAAAGCTCAAAATAGGGGAGGAGTGGAGTAAAAGCGTAGGTTTTTTTTTTTTCAATCAGAGCTAAGTTGTTACTGTCTTAAAAATAATCCGTTATAACTATAAGATGTTTTTTGTAAGTCTCATGGTAACTACAAAGTAAAAACCTATAGTAGATACACAAAAAATCAAGAGCAAAAAATCAAAATATACCACTAGAGAAAATCAATCACAAAGGAAGATAGCAAGAGAGGAACAAAGAATCTTTAAAACAACTGTAAAAAACAACAAAATGGTAGTATTAAGTTCTTACCTATCAATAATTACCTTGAATGTAAATGGATTCTTACTCTCCAGTCAAAAGATACAGAGCAGTTGAACGAATTAAAAAGAAAGAACCAATTATATGTTGCTTACAAGAGGCTCACTTCACCTGTGAAGATACACATAGACTGAAAGTGAAGGATGAAGAAAGATATTCCATGAAAATGGAAACCAAAACAGAACAAGAGTAGCCATTATTTATATCAGATAAAATAGCCTTTGAGTTAAAAACTGTAAAAAGAGACAGAAAGGATCATTATATAATGACAAAGAAAGCAAATTCAGCAAGAGGATATAACAATTGTAAATATATATGTAACCCAACCTCAGAGTACCTAATATGCAAAACAAATATTAATATACCTGAAGGGAGAGATTGACTGCAATGCAATAGTGGTAGGGGACTTCAACACCCCAGTTTGAGCTACAGATAGATCATCCACACAGAAAATCATTAAGGAACATTGAACTTAAACTACACCCTAGATCAAATGGACCTAACAGACAAATATAGAACATTCCATTTAGCAGTTGCAAAATACACGTTCTTCTTAACAGCATATCGACATTCTCTAGGTTAGATCATATGTTAGCCTACAAAACAAGTCTTAACACAAATTTAAGAAGATCAAAATCATATCAATAATGTTTTCTGACTACAGTGGTATAAAACTAGAAATCAATAGCAAGGAAAAACTTCAGAAAATTCAAAAATGCATGGAAATTAAACAGCATGCTCCTAAGCAACCAATAGGCCAATAAAGAAATTAAAAGGAAACTTAAAAAACTTCTTGAAACAAATTAAAATGGGACACAGCATACTAAAACCTATATGATACAGCAAAAGCAGTTCTAAGAGGGAAGTTTACAGCAATAAATACCTGCATCAAAAAAGAAGAACGATTTCAAAAAAAACAACTAAATGTTGCACCTAAAGAAATTAGAAAATCAAGAACGAAAGTCCAAAATTAGTTGAAGTAAGGAAATAATAAAGATCAGAGCAGAAATAAATGAGAGATTAGAAAAACAACAGAAAAGGCCAACAAAACTAAGAGCTAGTTTATTGAAAAGATAAACAACATTGACAAACCTTTAGCTAATCTAAGAAAAAAAGAGGAGACGCAAAGAAATGAAAACGGAAACATCACAGGTGGTACAGCAGAAATATAAAGGCTCATAGGAAACTATTATGAACAATTATATGTCAACAAATTGGATAAACTTGAAGAAATGGATAAATTCCTTGATGCATACAACCTACTAAGACTGAATTATAAAGAAATAGAAAATTTTAACAGGTCAATAATGAGTAAGGAGATTGAATCTGTAATAAAAAGTCTCCTATCAAAGAAAAGCTCAGGACCTGATAGTTTCACTGAACTAATACGAATTCTTTTCATACTCTTCCAAAAAATCAAAGAGGAGGGAATACTTCCAAACTCACATGAAGCCAGCATTCCCTTTATATAAAAGGCAGACCCCCCCCAAAAAAATAGGTCTACAGTCTACAGACCAATATGCCTGATAAACATAGATGCAAAAATCTTCAAAAAAAGAAAAGATATTAGCAAACCAAATACAACAGTACAAACGGCACATTAAAAAGATCATTCACCATGACTAAATGGGATTTGTCTATGAGATGCAAGGATGGTTCAACACATATAAATCAACAAATGTCATACATCACATTGACAGAATGAAAGACAAAAACCATATGATCATTGCAATAGATGTAGAAAAAGCATTTGATAGAATTCAACATCCTTTCATGATAAAAACTCTCAATAAATTAGGTATAGAAGGAATATATCTCAACACAATAAAGGGCATATATGACAAACCCACAGCTAACAACATATTCAATGGGGAAAAATTGAAAGCTTTTCCTCTAAGATCCAAAACGAGGCAAGGATGCACACTCTCACTACTTCTATTCAATATAGTACTAGGCCTAGCCAGAGAAATTATGCAAGAGAAAGAAATAAAGGCATCCAAATTGGAAGGAAGAAGTTAAATTGTCCCTATTTGCAGATGACATGATCTTATGTACAAAACCCTAAAGACTCCACCAAAAAACTGTTAGGACTAATAAGTGAATTCAGTAAAGTTACAGGATACAATACCAACATTTAAAAAGCGGTATCATTTCTATACACTAACAACAAACTATCTGAAAAAGAAATCAATAAAACAGTCCCATTTACAATAGCTATAAAACAAAATAAAATGCTTAGGGATAAATTTAGCCAAGGAGGTGAAGGATCTTTACACTGAAAACTATTAAACTTGATGAAAGAAATTTAAGAAGACACAAATATATGAAAAGATGTCTTGTGTTCATAGATTGGAAAAATTAATAGTATCAATATGTCCATACTGCCCAAAGCAATCTACAGGTTCAATGCAATTTCTATCAAAATACCAAGGACATTCTTCACAGAATTATAAAACAATCTTAAAATTCATATGAATTAATAATACTCTAAATAGCCAAAGCAACCTTGAGCAAAAAGAACAAAGCTGGAGGCATTACTTCAAAATATACTACAAAGCTATAGTAACCCAAACAGTATGGAACTGGCATAAAATCAGACACACAAGCCAATGGAACTTAATGAAAGACTCAGAAATTAATCCATGCATTTCCAGCCAACTGATATTCAGCAAAGGTGCCAAGAACACACAATTGGGGGGAGGACAGTCTTTTTAATAACTGATGTTGAGAAAACTGGATATTCACATGCAGAAAAATAAAATTTGACCCTTTTCTCACACTATGTACAAAAATCAAATTAAAATGGATTAAAGACTTACATGTAAGATCCAAAACTACGAAACTATAAGAAGAAAACTTAGGGGAAAAATTCCTTGATATCTGAGCAATGACTTTTTGGATATGACCTCAAAAGCACAGGGAATAAAATCAAGAATAGACAAATGGATTACATACATCAAACTAAAAATCTTCTGCACAACAAAAGAAACAATTGACAGAGTGAAGAGACAACTTATAGAGTGGGAGAAAATATTTGCAAACTATACATCTGACGAGAAGTGAGTATCGAATATGTACAAGGAGCTCACACAACTCAATAGCAAGAAAACAAATAATTTAAAAATGGGCAAAAGACCTCAGTAAACATTTCTCAAAAGAAGACAAATGGCCAACAAGTATATTTTTAAAATGCTCAACACTACGAATCATTAGGGAAATGCACATTAAAATCACAATTAGGTATCACCTCACATCTGCTAGTATAGCTATTATCAAAAAGACAAAAGATAAGTGTTGGTGAGGATGGACTCTTGCAAGAGAGCTCTTGCACACTATTGGCAAGAACGTAAATTATTACGAGAGTTATGGAAAACAGTATTGAGGTTCCTCAAAAAATTAAAAATAGCATCTTGAAAATTATCACCTCAAATAAATGATAAAGGTTTGAGGTGATGGATATGTTAACTACCTTGGTTTGATCATTATACAATGTATACAATGTATTGAAATATCACATTGTCCTGCCATAAACATGTACAATCATGAAGTGGGATGCTTGTAGTTAGAAAGCTTTTTGAGATCAGATTATAGTTCCCACTCTACTGCCTGCAACTTTACAAAGAAAAGTAGTTCATTTGACTTAACCTTTGAGATAGTTAACAAGATCTATCCACCATTCATACATAAGTATGGATTAATTAGTCTACATTCCCTATATACAAAACTAGTCTTAAAAAGGCAAACTAGAATGGTCTGTTGAGAAGTATTTTATTTAAGGCAGAAACATAAAGGTTATCAGGTTCTTATAGAACATAAATGTTACTTGATGGTAAGGAAATATGCTATCCATTGACAGTCACAGAAATGTTATTGATAAAGAAAGTAAAGTTCCAAAGAACATGAATTTGCCTGAGATTGTCTGCAGAGACTATCTAATATTGCATCTTGTTCTACCTTCCTGATGGAAGTAAACCATAAGTGAACAAGGTAGTACAATTTTAAGGTGTCTTAGTTCTGAATTGATGCATTTTAACTTTACCCCAAGTATAATTTATTTTAGGCTATCTATGTACTTATTGGCTAGACCTAAGCAACAACCATTAATATTAGATTTCTAACCATTTGCTTGCTATCATAACTGTCACTGACATTATCCCTACTAGCACATATATAAATTTAAGTCATATGCATCAAATGTTTGAGTTTAAGCCTTGTGTTTATATTAATACTAATAACATTTATTTACTATGGGCCAGGAACTATTCTAAGCAATTTAAATATGTTAATATGTGATATATAATAATACAAGTATATCAATACTGTTTAAGAGGAAAGGATTTTTTCCAACTTACAGATGAAGAAGCTGAGGACATACGGTTTAAACAACCACCCCTATTATATAGAGGCAATTCCAGGATTTGAATGCAGGTAGATGCAGAACTTTAACTTGTATATAATTCCAAGTTTGAGTTTAACTGTTTCCTTCTCTTAACTTGGTTGCTGTCACTTATGGTTAAAAATGTATCACCATCAGGAACTAATTTTAATGTATGCTATTGCTGATAAACTATATGCCAGGTCTTCTTTCTTCATGGGAGAAGAATCTCTTTATATGCAATATTGTATGCTTTCAATTTTAACAATTAAAGGCAGGTCAGGTTAAGGTTTTAAAAAGTACCAATTTAATACTGAATATTTAGAAATATGATACACACAGACACTATAGTAATATAAAATGCATACAATTTTAAACTGTTTTCTTATGAACTCTTAACATGTATGGCTGATGCTTCCAACAGATAAAATTTTGGACAAAGGTATCAGATATTTTGGGGGGTTCATTTTAAATACTATTCAGTCATGCAGTTAGGAGGTTTTTAAAAAAATAAATATGACAAATATATGGATTTCTAAAGTATAAACTGACATACAAATCTATATATTTTCTTAGTATTTTTCATTAAAGCATCTTTAAAGAAGCATTTTGTAATGTGAAGTTGAGAGCTCAAATTACATGCAATGAAAAGGTATGACTTTTATTAGAATTGTGTAATTCACATACCAAATATTTACATGAAAGTAAACACAAAATTGAAAAACAAAATTACATATTTTTACTCTCCAAGGCTTCAATTTCAGAAAACTACTCACTGTTAAAATTTATAAGATAAAATTCCCAATTCTGAATGCTAATAAGGAAACATATGTATGAGCAATTCCAGAAACTTAAATTCAACCTTCAGAGAAGCAGTACTATAACACTACCCCGTGGGGATTGTCAAAGCTTTTTCTAGAACTCCTTGGGAGTAGATTCTTTTGTAAGACAGTAAGAATTAAAACTTCATCCATTCACCAGCATACATTGTGATAAGCTTTCTTTTCCAAACTTAAACATGATCACAACCATAAGTTAGTGATTTGGGCTTAAATGCCCCCACGCCCCATTTCCCCAAACACGCAGCTCCAGAGAAAAAAAAATTCATTATTTTTTCCACTTGAATAGTTTGAATAAAATATCTATTTTGAATTTATAAAGAAATAATAATATTACACACTGAGAGCTTATGAATTTAAGATCTTAAATTTCAAGTAATAAATACTAGCTGTTGGAAGAACATATCCCTTAATGGAACTTAAACCATCAAAACTTAATTGTGTTGTATTGCTAATTTTAAAAGTTAACACAGGAGAAATAAAAGGATTTTCCCGAACTATTTTAGAGCAGTGGTCCTTAACCCTGATTACAAATTAGAACCACTTTGAGAGCTTTTGGAAAAACTGAAGCATGGCTCTACCTCCCAGAAATTCAGATTTAATAGTTATGGGATGGGATCCATATTAAAAGCTCCCTGAATGAGTCTAATATGAAGTGTGGGTTGAAAAACATTGATTTGGAATAATTATTAAATTATTATTTACTCAGGGTAGATCTGATTAAAATAAATTTTTTAAAATTCAAATATATGAGCATTTCCTATGTAATAGGCACTGTTCCAAGTGCTAATAAGAATTTTTTTCTATAAAAATTACTGGATAACCTTATATATACATTTTATCATTTGAATAGTCATATAGATTTATTAAAATATTACTCAAACTTTTATTATGGTCTGCTGTCATGAAAAATCTCTTTCTACTTTTCTGATCTATCCTCTACTTGATACTACAGCAGAAGAGATCACACTCTGAAACTTTTTCTCAAGATACACGGAGCGAAGATAAGAGAGATTACATTTTTCAAGTCATAGTATATGAGGTATTCTCTACCTGATATCTGGAGGCACAAAGTCATAATCTAAGCACTGAAATTAAGCATTGCTTTGATGCTTCACAGAATCTTCCACATCATGAATTAACTCCCACTGGTATCAGTGCTTGCTTTAAATTGCCTAAAAAAAAAAAAAAAAAAACTATGACAGATCCTCAGGGAACTAGTAAGAGTGGGGTCTTTTAATTCAGACCATATATCTTATGACCTATTTGTAAAATAATTCTTAACAACATTACAGGAATATGATCTTTGAAACATATATAATTAGAAATTAGTTATCTCAAAGGAACTAAAAAAATATATAGTTTTTGACATACTGCATAACTAGAAATTAGATACTATCCCAGGATGATAACTTGAGCTTTAACATTTTAAATTAAAACCAACTTTATTAGGTATTATAAAACTCATTTGAAATGTATTTTAACTCAAGAAAAAAATCAGATTTAAATTAGTTTGATTTGTATCTACTTTTTAACCTAACACTCAAGTTTAAAGATGTCAAAACCAACTAACAAATTTATTAATCCTATATTAGGCTAATTATCTTTTATATAGCTGGACAGCAGGCCAATAATGATGTAATTTTGGTTAAACCATAACATACACATATAGGAAACTGGAATAGCAATTTTTTTCCATACATGATGGAATTAGAACAGTTTTAAAATTTTTATGAAACCTCAGTAGTCAAAATAAATATTTAATAAAAATATATACCATAACAAGATATCAAGAATTTAGTGTTTAAAAATAAACTTTGTCACATTGTTTTGTCTTCAGTCAAACAGAACTGAATTTAGTGGCTTAAAGTAAGAATGATTAAGGTGTGACTTTGGAAACAGAAAATTAAAATGCAAATAAGACCACAGAGCTAACACTAAGATGAAAGAGAAATTTACTATATTATAACTCAAAGTTTAAAGTTAGGGTTATTGGGACTTCTCAATATGATTATGATCCTATGAAACATGAATAGTTTAGGGAGTAGGAATCAAAGAAAAATCATGATTATGTGATACATGCTGTGACATTATCAATTAGTAAAAAACAAATGAAAAACACCAAACCCCTCCCCCCAAAACTCAGCAGTATATATAAGCACCATTAGAAATGTGTGCATGTATGTATGTACATATGTGTGTGTGTGTGTAAAACTTTACCTGCTTAAAAACTGCATTTTAGCATGATGTTAAGGACATGTAATTATGAAAATACATTCTTAAGCTAACATGTCAAATTACTTTTTAAAAAATGTTTCATCCAGCATTCTTTCTAAAAATCAACCAAAAAATACAACAAAAAGAAAGCCAGTATTCTTTTGTAGTGCAAAGTCCCTTGGTTAAAAAAAATTAGTGAAGAAAAAGAATGTGTTCAGTAAGTGTTTTCAATCCATAGCTAAATTCTAAGAGGTAAAGGAAAAATGAAGTAGGCTAATAAATGGGAATTCACAGAATAAACCAGCACATGTTGGATTGGCCCTCAAAGGATTATCATTTAGGTCTCAGTTTTTAATTGAGTAGTAAAGACTATTGTGCCAGAAAAACCTTCTTTCTATAACAAAAGTTGCAAATTTGTCACCTCCAATTTAATATTTCTGTTATATTCACCAAAAACTCTGAAAACTTTTATATAATACATATGCTGGGTAGGATAGGTCTTTAATGAAAGTGTTATTTTAATGCTATGTAGTAGAGACAGCTCATAATAGACTGTTAAGTATCCTTGATATTTTTTCAGAGCTCTTAGTACAAGCAATCACATGATACAGATTGAAGTTCTTTGATAACCACTGTCACATGATAAGTAATAATGCTATTCACCATTTAAAATACGTTCAATCTCTTCCAGTCTTTTTAAAGCAGCAACTCTTTTCTTTTCAATTTCTTTGATGTCTTTTGTTGTTTTGTGGGGGGTCTCTTTGTCTGTATTTTTTCCTAATTGTTTGTTAGATTTAGACTGACTTTTATTATCACTTGTTTTTGTTATTTGTGTTGGTCTGGATTCACTTACAATTTCTTTCACACTTTCAGTTGGAATTTTTGCTGCTTCTCCTACACCTGAAACCTTCCCAGCTGGGAATATTGACTGTTCTGCAAAACTAGATAAGGAAATTTTATCCCTGACTATACCTAAATGGCGATGAATATATTCTTCATGTGGTGCTAATGCCAATGTTTCAACCAGGCACCTTTCAGCTTTTAATAAGTCTTTCTCTTCAAAATAAACAACACAAAGATTGTGTTTTCCTTGCACATTGCTTGGATCCAACTCCAAAATCTTTTCAAAACATTTTTTTGCTCCAAGTATATCTTTCTTTTGATTCATCAAAATGTCTCCCTTCAAAATGAGACCCTTGATATGATCAGGATAGTATCTGAGTAACTCTTCCAAAATTGGCAAAGCCTTTAATTCTTTTGCAGTCTGAGAATACAGAAGGGCCAGATTAAACAAAGCACTTCTGAAGTCAGCTTGTAATTTTATGGCTTTCTTCATCCAAATTTCTGCTTCAGTGTCCTTTTTGTCATCCATGGCAAGCATTCCCAAATTGAAATAGCCATTAGCATCTTGTGGCTCTTCATTTACATAGCTCAAAAGTCGTTTTCTAGCTTCAGGTCTGAGTTTAACCTCCCCTAAGAATAGTTATTTTTTTTAAAAGAAAAAAATTGTAATGTTAGCAAAACAATTAAGTTTGAAAAACAGATATTTACAAGTACTTAGTATAAAAAGATAGTGTCAAAATAATTTCTATACCTAAAAATAGTAGAAAGCAAAACGTCAAAGCCTTCACATAGGAAAGACATATATTTGAAACACTGAAATGATAGTTCATTTCCTTTCCTTTAAGGCAGTAAGAGTGCTTCAGAAGCCAAAATCTGCTTACTAAGTCAGATTATTTTTTGTGTTGCATTTTTTTGAAATGTTTTAAGAGCAAAAATATACCATTAAATATAAAGCTATAAAATTAGGAAACAAATATTTATTGAGATAATTTCTATTGCAAATAAATAAAAACATTTTCAAGTGGTATAACTGCAAACGTTATGGTGCAATCTTATGTGGGGTAATGAGCATATTTCATGATTATTAAGGTTAGATAACCTTATAAAATTATTAATCTCCAAATTTACACCTTTTTGAACACCAGGCATAAAGATCTCCCTCTAGTCTTTCTTTTGACAGCATTATGAATAAAGAAAATTTCAAAATAAATCAGAAAGCTTCAGTTGTTATCTTGGATTAGCTACTAAAATAGTCATATGAAACTGGGGTAATCATTAGATCATGTCAGTCTTCACTCTAAGCTACTAAACAGAAGATCAGCAAAAGTAAACTGAAAGAGTCTCTTCAGCTCTAAAACACTATGATTTTATGATTCTTTCATTTTTTGTAAAAGTTTTAAGAAATGTATCTAAGAAATAAATAAAAAGTTATAAACAGATTTTCCAACATAAAAATTAAAAAAGATTATGAATCATGTACACTGCCCTGTAAGGGAGAACTAAAATTCCTATATAAAATATGGATCAAAGATCCAGATTTACTGTGATTAATTAATTTAGTTTTGCTAAATTATAGGAAATACAAGAAATTACAATATCTCAGAAAATGTAGTGAAATTGGATATAAAATATTTGCTCTTGTAAATCAAAAGAAAATAGAATATTATTTTTTTGAAAACATGTAATGCTCTTGGCTGCTTAGAGCTAATTATGTAAAAAATTTCACAAGTTCATTATTTGGGCAGTACATTTATTTATAAAAGAGGTTATATTGTGTTTATAGTACATAAAATGATAGAACAGATTAATTAGATATTACTTAACAGACTATCTGAAAAATTAGACTTAACACATACCAAAAGAATTAATAATTACTATTATCAAACATTTAGTGCATATTACTTTAAAAGAGTATTTTAAATATTCTTTCTTCAAGCATTTTACATATTCTTTCTATAAATCATTTAAGAAATGTTTTGTTATAAATTATCCACCCATAAAACATTTGCTATGGGCAATGAAGTTTAAATTAAAGTTTTTACATTCCAAACTACAATTTGTTTAAACACAGAAATATTTTGAGAAAACATACCTGATTCTTGCATTAATATAGCAGAATTGAATAATGCTAGCTTATGCTTTGGATTTAGTTCTAAAGCATGATTAAAATTTTTCAAAGCTTCATTTGGTTCTTTAAGTTCAATATGTACAATTGCCAAGTTATACCAAAGATCTGCATTATTTCTGTCCAGCTCTAGTGCTTTAAGATATGCTTCTTTTGCTTTGAGAGGTTTATTCATTTTTAAAAGCAATTCTCCTCTGTGGAAAAAATCAAACACAACTTTACTTACAACATTACCATGTCAGTTTATAGAGACCATTTTTGACAAGTTTTAAGCCTTTCCACATATAGTTTTCTTTTCTACTTTTAACTTAGGCTCTTAAAAGCTCTCTTTCAAAAATAATTCTTTGAAACTGTTCCCAAATCTGAACTCCTTAGTTCAGCAAATTTCACTTGATATGTTTTCAAATATTATTAAAGAAGGAAAAAAACATGCCTGACTTTAGAGGGCAAGATGTGGGGAGGTATGCAAAAAAAGGGAACAGAGAAAATATATTCTTTGAATATACCTTCAAAAGAGACAGACTAGACTGCATCAGAAATGACAGCTAACCAGAATGGAGATCAATGAATTTGTCAAGATGATAAAGTAAAAGCATTTGAAGAAGAAAAAGTGTGTTACTCTTATTATAATACTAATACTATTCTTTCCTATAGTATAAGCTTAGGAATAAAACAAAGAAATAATGATTAACATTCTCATTAAAGCAACTTCTAGAATGAGTGTCCAAAATGTTACTTTTTAATGCAGAGATTATTGAATAATTCTTTGTGGATTAACACATGACAGATTTTATTTATAGATATAACCCTGTTAAAATTACAGGATTTCAGTAAGTACTAGATAAGGCTGAACAAAGACAACCTCCAATTCAAGAACAGATTTTATTTCAAAAACTTAAATGCTGAATATACTTTCTCCGTAGCCAACAATGTTATAAATTATCATTAGGTTTCTAGGCTAGGCTGCAAAACAAAGTTTAAAAATACATTTTTATTCATGTATAATACAAATAACACTTACATAAGAAAACATATCAAGTTTTAACACATGATGTCAGAAAACTTTTTTACTGACAACCAAGTTTTCTTTGAGGCAAAGGCATCAATAACCAGTCAACTCTCAAAATTTATTTAAGAAAGTTCCTGAGAGTAGGATATTATAAGTAACCATTACAAAACGTAAGTTTTAGGTATTAATTTAGATAGGAAAAAATGATTTTGGTGATGAGAAGAAAATGAAACTAATAAGGTTTTTTGGTCCTTTCTTCCATATAAAACCTAAGTTGGCTATTATAAGTAAGGGATTCCCCTTGTCAATTTCAAATCTATTAAATTTGATTGTCAGTCTAAAACAATCTATGCCCTTCTATGCACTTGGTTGTCAGCTAAGATTACTAAAAGGAAAACATGTGATTTAGTCAAAATCATCAAAACGTACATGCAGATGCAGCTTCCATATTTTATATATGATAGCTGTAAAGTGAACTACACTACCTGCTAATGTAAGCCTGCTTGAAGTCAGGTCGCATGCTTATTGCTTGTCGGTACAGTTGATCTGCTTCTTCCAGTCGAGACTCATTTGCTCGAATCAGGTTAGCCAGATTGATATAAACATTTAGGTGGTTAGGGGCAATTCTTGCTGCATATTTTTTACCAGGAATAATCTGTTTAGAAGAAAAGGCATTTTCATAATTTGATATTCTCTGCCAAATAAAAATCAAAAATAAGTATTCCTAGTGGCTTACTTAAAATAACACTGAACATAAGATTATGCTGCTAGTTTTACTAAAAAACTAGTTTCTAGTTTAAAATATATCACAAAAATGTGAAAAAAAGTATCTATCATGAAAATGTAAATAAAATAATTAATGTTTTGTGGCACTGAAGGACATATTTTTTCATTTGTGTCAGCTTAATGGACTATTGTTAGCTTTTTATTTATACCTATCTTTTTATGAAGTCATATGAATCAGAACTTTTAGAAGTCAAGGTTTCAAGTTAGCATGAGAACAGGAATAGAACCCAGATCTCCCATCTCTCAGTACGGTAATTTTTTTTACACTATGTCAACTTTCATGTTGTCAGCAAAATATTTCCTGGTTGTGACAACATAGTAGTTAATTTTATTTGAGAATTATACTAAAGATTCATGTGTCTGGTGAAGTTGGAATATAAAATACTCCAATTAATTATTTAGTTAAGTTTAATATTATATTTGGATCCAAATTTTCAATGAACACAATAAATTGTATCTGATAAAAACCTGTAACAAACCTGTAACTGCAATTTAAATGCAGTATTTCAAGACTGAAATAGCCCTTAGGATGTCAGAAGGTCTAATTTTGTTTTTAAAAAATTTATTAAATTACCCAATTGTTATTGTTACTATTATCAATATTACCACCACTGAGAAAACTGCAGCCTCGGTTAAACTATCTTTTCTGATGACACAATTTCTTTGATGTCTTTTGTTATTTTGTGTGGGATCAAGGGCAGGATCAGATCTTCCAACTTGGATACTATAATGTTATAGCCAATGAATCTTGTACTTGTGCCATTATACTAACTGGTAGACACAATGTAGCAACAGAGACGTATCTACTAATTTGATCAACTTTATTCATTTTTTGATAGGAATAATACTTAATGTACATAAAATTCTTTTCATTTAAAGTCATTTAACTCACCAATAACTTATCCAGAATATCTAAAATTCATACTATATAGACTTAGTTTATACCTACACAGACTATAAAAACCAATTTTTTAAAATTAAGTGAGCTAGAAAAATAAATATAATTCTTTATAAAACTTGTAGAAATAGATGATTCACTCGCAGCTTACTTTTATATCAACAGAATGCAGAAAGGATAAGAATTTTCCATCTAGAAGGTTCTATCTAATATGGACATCTAGTAGACACAACACAATAGATAAATTATGACAACTTACTTGAGGCATCAATGATTTAGCCATCATGTAAGATTCTTCAGCTTCTTTGGTTCTATTTAAATTTTTATAAGTTCTTCCTACATTCATGTGGGCACCAATATCATCTAAAATTAAAAAAAAATTGTTGGCAAATGCACTAATCAGTATTCTAAGTAATCTACTGAGAAGATGTGTTTTTAGAAACAAATACACTAGGCAAAAAATTCAAAAGGAGGCAACAGGTCCTGCTTCCTCCTCAAAGTTCTTTTAACACAACTTGTTATAACTATGACCAATGGCACACTACAAAATTACTTAAAGCACTGTAAGGACAGAAAATACACACATGACATGAAAAAACTATTTGAATGGATCTTTGAAGGGTTAAGACATACGAAAAAAAAGAGATAAAAGTAATGAAGAAATTTACATCACCTCTCTTCACTATATTTTACTATACTATACTGAAACTTGTTTCCATATCCTTAATCTCATAGCTTTGGAATTTACTCTAAAAGTATGGTTCAACTCTATAAGAGAAATGGATCATCATGATTTTTAGAATTATATTGAGTTATTATAACTAACAAATACGCTATATTGAGTTATTATAACTAACAAATACGCGTCATGGTGGGATAGGGACAAAGAGGCTGTGAACAAACTTTGTGATCTGCTTTTTTAAAATCTTCATGAATGTTGTTAGAATGAGAGTATAACAGAGTATAACAGAATATCAGGATAATAATATTACTCAAGATGCAGTGGCCCTTCTCTCTTAAATGATAATAAATTCCTTATATTTAAAAACTTTTTGAAAAGGTTGTGTTAATATTAAAATGTCAGGAACTTATGTCTTATTTTCTGATGTAGAAAATAAAAACTCCAGAAAATTTATTCAGGAAAAAAAAATGCAGTTTAAATAAGAAAGATATGAGGACTCACTGAACAGTAGTTTTTAAAAAAGATACATTTCCCAATAAATATTTCAAAGGTTTAGAATAATGATGGAAGGGAGAAGATCTTAAATCAGACAATTTTTACTCAACATGAATTTCTAACAGACATGACAAGGTTTCAAATTATGATTACTACTTGCCTGTGACACCGGTGGTTTTGCAATTGTGGAATAGTTCTCTGCCTGCAACTCCCAGGACACATAGGGGCCAAGCATATATATCTTGGGCATTCCCCTAGGAGGAGAGTAACAGTCCTAAGATCTTGCTCTATTATGTTTCAGGCTGGCAATTGTGTGCACTGCACAAAACCGGCAAATGCAGTGAAGGTTTGGTTAGAGAACTGAGTGACAAGGTTGGGGGTAAGGAAGTTGATTTTTCCTTTTTAAATGTACTGCTGAATCTCACAAAGCCAGGAGGGTGTCAAGGGAAAAAATGCTTAGGCTAGCCACTCCCAAGCCTGGCTGCAAATCAGAATACCTGTGTAGTTCAAAAAAATCAAGATACCTTAGCCCCACTCAGCTCTATCAAAACAGAATCTTCAGAAATGGTATCTGTAAAAACATGTTTGTAAAAATTTTCAAAGGCATTTCTGATGTAGAGCCAGGATTGAAAAATCATTGTATTATCAAGTGCATATAAAAATATGGAGTATAGTGATCAGATCAATCAAATAAATCCATACCATTTGTTACAGAGATCAGAAAGTTATTTAGAAAAATCTAAGGATATATAAAACCTGAAAAAATTAATTATACAGTAAGAATTTAACCTAAGAACAAATAAATTGAAAATTTGGATAAATAAAAGTATAACAATGCCAGCTGAGTTCTTAAAATGTTACTGAAATTAGTCCCAACCAATCTCAGAAAAGGAAGAGGTTAACTACTTAGGTAAAAGATAAGGCAAATTACTACCCACTGGAATCAGGTTCTTAGAATTATGGCAAGGAGATATTGTCATCAATGTAGACTTCAAACAGTAAAGCAGCCCTAATTTCTCAAAGAACAAAGATAGCAATTAGATACTCTTTGGCATCAAAAGGGCTACTCAATACAGCTAATAAAATGAAAGATGTAATTTATAAGTTACAAAGTTTTAAGATTCTGGAGGGAGAAATAATATTACTTCTAAGGTAAATGTAAATTTGAAAAAAAGGTAAGAAAAAAGGCAAGATGTAAAAATCTGTGACATTTAAATAACTAAAGGGCTAAAGGAATTTCTAAGAACAAGCTCACTCTTATGAATACACTATCCAAACCAACAGCAGCATGAGTTAATCAGTCTGACTTTAATTCAATGTAAATGAGGATCTCACAAATCTCAAATGTACCCTCAGTATGTCAAAACTACATTCTCTAATCAACTCACTTTTCTAGAACCTTCATTATTTCACTCCTTTTTCTCCTCAAATCTTGAACATCTTATTTTCATTAGGAAAACAAAACATTAGAAGGGAGCTTGTTTATCATCCTACTGGCAAAGCTATCAACTTATCTGTATGAATGTGTGCATGTGTTTATAATGCTAACACATATCTACCTGTGTACACACGCACATACAATCTACCTATATCTCTTCTCTGATCTAAGGCCAACCAATCCAGTTATGCAACAGATTACATTCCCTTTCCCTACTTAAGGACTTTGTTCATGCTATTATCCTGCCTACCCTGCAACACATCCTCCTATTGCTAATAGGAGCAATCTATATAGCAAATCTCTTTGCAAGAGTTGTTTATATGTGTTCTGTTTTTATTTCACTTCCAAGTATTTCATGGACAGAATTCAGGAGATCTGTGAACTTTGAAGGGAAAACAACTGCATTTAAATTTTTACTAACATCTACTAAAAAGTTTGAATTTCTTTCAATCATTATAGAAACACAGGTACCAAATCCTAGTAGTATTAGAAATACCTTGACTTTATCATTAAATGAAATCATGGATTTGTCATATCACATTGCAATTGTTGCAGATACCTTGAAATTTAGCTTACACTCACCATTCCTTTGAAATGATAGTAGTTATTAGACACTGGCTCACATGTGATCTCAGTCATCCTGTCTGTGGATGTACATGTGATGAAGCTGGCAAGTATCAGGCAACTATTTATGACTAATAATGCTTCAGACACCAAACAGTAAAGTATTCTCACACGGATGGCTCAGATATCTACGTTGCTTCCTAGTATTTCCTATCCACAAAATCGTCAACTTATTTAAAAAGATAAATTTGTAAATATCGGGAAACTCCTAAGTTAGAACTTTATCATTCATAAACATAGAAGTAAAAATTAACAGCATTTTAGTAAATCAAATCCAAAAATATATAGTAAAGATAAAATGCCATTATCAAGTGGTATTTTACTGAAGGAAGGTAAGGTTTTAAATTATAAATCAATCTCAATGTAATTTACTATATTAACATACTAAAAACGGAAAACCTTATTATTTCAACTCATGCAAAAAAAGCATGTGACAAAATCTGACACCCGTTTGTGATAAAAATTCTCAGCAAACGAAGAATTAAGAAAAGGATAGGAGCTCTACTATACTGGTGGTAGGAATGTAAAATAAAATACATTCTTTGGAAAACAATTTGCCAGTCTTCTAAAAAGTTGAACATACACAAATCATATGATTATGCCATTCCTCTCCTTGGTATTAACCCAAGAGAAATGAAAACAATCTCCACACAAATGAACATTCATGTACCAGTCAGCATTATTTGTAACAGCTCCAAACTGCAAACAATCCAAACATCCATCAATGGGCAAATGGATAAATGAACTGTAGTATATCCACATGAAGGAATACTACCTAGCCACACAAAGGTACAGTTTTATGATTCACACAACAATATAAACACGTATCAAAATGCTTATGCACTGTGAAAAAGCAAGGGAAAGAAGAGTCCATACAGTATGATTCCAGTCATATAAAATTTTATAAAAAGCACAAGTAAACTACAGTTTTAGAAAGAGGTCTAATTTGCTTGGAGCAAGGTAGGGTAGAAAGGGGTAGGAAGGAGATATTACAAAGGGATATAAGGAATTTGGGAGACTAACGGATATTTTCATTATCTTGATTGTGGTGATGGTCTTATGGGTATATACATATGCAAAACTTAGAGAATTATACATTTTAAACATGTATACTCTACTGTGTCACTTGTACTTCAAGATAGCTATTTAAAAAATTATAATTCAACCATGCTTTGGGTTACTGCAAAAGCCTGCTAAATGGTCTTCCTGCTTTTCTTTACTATTCTTTGCATAGCCAGTGATCCTAAAAATTATGTACACCAAAGTATATTTGCAAGGCTTGCTCTCTAACCTTATTCTCACCTCTTTCAAATGCTAATTTTTCAGAGCCTTTCTCTTGACTACTGTTTCTAATCTCTACTCCCTTATTTTTATAGCTTTTATTACTTTTGTATAATATATGTATGTGCATATGTATGTATATATATTTTGTGTATTTGTTTAGTTATTGTCTATGTCCTTTTTTAGAATGAGAGCTCCATGAGGGCAGGAAGTTTGTATTATTTACTGGTATCCACAGCACTTAAAACAGTGCCTGACACACGATAAATTCTCAAATACATGCCTGATGAATAAATAAACCTACAGAACCATTTGCTATTCATTCTCTTTTCAGCCTTCTTCCCTGAATCCTACATCTTTTATTTGCCTCCTCCTTTCCTAGTTTCAGTGAAAATAATGCCATTAATACTTACCAGCTTACATTTATTGAGTATACACTATTGGCTAGAAATTGCCCTAAGTCTTTTACAACCAGTATTTAACATAATCCATACAAAAGAATGGAAATAGTGTTATTATTCCAAATTTACATATAGAAAACTTAGGATGATTGAACTGAATTTGATAAAAGTTTTGTCTGATGCCAAGGTCCAAGCTTTTAACTAACCACTACACAACCTGTCCTTTTTTAGCCCTATCCTGATCCCTGTCTTCCCCTCTCTCCACTATCTAGCCCTAATGATACAGTAAAATAACATGTCATTTTATCTGTCAAATCTACCTATGCAGAACATAGCTAAAAAACAAGGAATAAGACAAGAAGCCACTGAATACCACATTCAATGTTTCTAAGTTTATACATTTTATTTATAATAAATTCTAATAAACTGGTTTACTTGTTTTCCTAGCCCATGGCTTATTGGAAATAGCAATTTTGAAACTGTGATAGTGAAGGCACAGTAAAGGAGACAAGTTCAGCAAATCTCTCAAAAACAGAAATAAGTGATAAATGACAATGAAGGGAAAAATTATTTAAATACTGAGTGCCCATACTTGCAACATTATGTGATAGGCAGAGTATTCACTAGACAAAATGCAACATGTATGTACATATACCCAAGCACACACAAGGCTAGACCATCAGTTATATTTCTACAACCTTTTTTTCACCTGTGTTTAATTGAAACTTAGCTTTGTCTCAGAGACATTGTTACCCTGTAGCTCTTCCAGATGGTGACTGTTCTTTTTCTTATCCTTTCCAACACTGGGCCTGGAGGAAGAGTATGTGTCCTCCTTGATCCGCGTTGCCACTTTCAGACAATTCTCTTTCCTTTTAAAAATCACTCATCTCTGAATCTCAGGTCATTAAACTCTATTATCTACTATTCCTCTTTGGTGCAGTCACTAATCCCTGTATCATAAATCCTGTCTGGCTCCCTATTGCTCTCTTCAACATCACATTTGTCAAAATTCTTTGTGATTTCAAAATCCACATTGATTAACCTTCTAATACTGTGGCCTTCATTTCATTGATTTTTACCTCCCTCCTACCTTCCCTAGTTAGTTCAGTGGCTATAGTCATACTTATTAGAAAAAATTGGGGTAGCGTCCACCACTCTGCACCTCTCTGAGGATATTTAATAATATGGGAGGGGGGGTGACGGTTTCTTTTTGGTTGTTACACTGAATGGAAAGTAATGATGGTATGTGGTAAATCAGAGCCATAGTTGGTACATATCCTGTGATACAGTTCTGCACAGTAAAAATGCCAACAGCATTTCTATTGAAAAATATTGCTGCTCTAGCTACATCCTACTCAGGCACCAATAATTCTTCAGACTTATAATTCCACTGATTTTGTTATCTTCCCTCCATCCCTCACCCTCTCTCATATCCTTCTTTATCACTTTAGATTCTGTGTCTTATCATTCCCTCATCCCTGTTTTGCTTAGTAATACACAAATGACAAAATCCTAAATGTGTTTAACTGAATTCTCAATGCCTATGGCATCACCATTACAGTTAAAAAGTTGCAAGAGAAAAACGTGTAACCATACCAATTAGTTTAATTTCAAGTAGGATGTTAAGAGTTGTGTGGCAATTATATTACATTTTCTTAGTCAACACTTTCCTAGTGACCTAGATCTTTGCTTCTCAAAGAAATGTGGACTAATCATCACTTGGGAACTTATTAGAAATGCAGAATTTCAGGACCTACTGTAAACCTACACCAGAATATGCACTACAACAAAATCTCTAGGTGATTCATTTGCACATTAATCTCCAACATTTCCTCCTCCTTATTCTCCACTGATGATTTTGCTTTCTATTTCACTGAGAAAACAGATGCAAAGAGAAGACAACTTCCAGAAGTTGCCTCCATGTCATCTACTCACCTGCCTATATTCACATCACTATACTGTGCTTTCCCTGTTACCACAAGTTAACTATCAGTCCTATGATTAAATGAAGCACCAGATCCTATCTATCTCCTCAAGGACAGAAGATCTAGTAATTCATTCCTCCACTTTGCATTATTACTTTTCCAAATTTTACTAGATTAGCCCCAGACATGCTTTGTTTCTCCCAACTTAAAACAAAAAACAAAAATAAAACTCTATTACCCTACCATCCTCTCTTGACCCCACACAGCACCACCACCCTTTCTTATCAATATCCTTTAAGAGTTTTCTGTACTAATTGTCTCCATTTATTCATCATCCACTCTATTATATTCACTTCTTTCAGACTTTTGCACCCATCACTCCACTAAAATTATTCACCTGTGCCACCCAACAACTCTATGTTCAAAAAAAAAATTCCTTAAATATCTGATATAAGTGACTCTTATATATAATTCAACTCAAAATAAGCAAGTATGGAACACTAGTATTTAAGTTATTAGAATAAAGCCTGAAAATAAACTCTACCTTATTTTCCCTAAATATAATCAAGTTTTTAAAAAAGCAAATAAATGATTCATCAATTTATTAATTAATAATACTTACCTGGCTGAACATGGGTAGCCTGTAAGAAGTATTTTAAAGCTTTCTCAAAATTCTTTTCATTTTCCAGAGCATGACCCACATTATTCCATAGTTTGGCATTATTTTTATTTACCTCAAATACAAGTACAGATAGAAATAAGTTACAATTAAAAAAATATGACTGCAGTTCACACAGATATTTGTTTGGTGCATTATTACAATGAAATGTTCCATGGAGATGTCCCTGGGGATGAAGGAGGAGCCAAATAAAGACTGCTTCACCAAATTAACTCTCCACCCGACTCCTGAACATCAACATACTAAAACCACAGCACTGCTATGTCATCCATTTTACATATTAACATTTTACTAAAAATTTTATCTGGTCAAAGCACAGTGCTGTTTGAAAACATCTACTCTATTTGTATTCTTTTAGGAGAGAAAGTACTGGAACATGACAATATGCTTAAACATTGCACTGATGACTTATTTTTAGGCTTGACATATTTAAAGCTATTTACATAGTCTATTATGGTAATGGGAACCCTGAGATTAAAGTTCTTAGTCAATGTGTGCATTTAGAATTCACAGATTGGCATGGTGTTCTTTCAGGTAGAGGACGATACCCAGCCAAGGAACTAGCTGCAGTGGTTGGGGCTGTAGAGTGTCCTGGGAGTGAGCACAAGCACAATTCCTGAAAATTACAGGATTCCACTGGTACCCTAGGAGTGTAGATTAATAAGCACCATAAAGAGGTCTCACTTGTCTGCAGACTTCTGAACTGGGGATGAGAGTGGAGCTATTGAGGGTAATTAAGAGGAGAGTCATCCAATCTTAAGTAGACGCCAAATCAAGAAGTCTACTGGAATGAGGCAATAACCCAATAAAGGCAGACAATGGAGAGTAAAGAAATAGCCAAACGAAGCAGAAATTGAGAGATCTAGAGAGGAATGTTGGCAAGGGAGAACCTTAAAAAATCTTTGCTGATAATTTTTATAGAAAACAAATTTGTGTTTTTTTAAAAGATCTTTTTTTTCCAATTTACGTTGTCCATTCTACAGAAATGCTAACTCATTCCTTTCTGCCAGGTATCTTTTCTTAGTATTGTAACCACTGGTTATCTTCTACATGGTAGGGTACCATTCTTTGCTGTGTATTTTATTTTATTGAATTGAAGATGTCATCAAATATAAGACTCACTATTGTTTAATGTACCAATCAGAAAGAAAAAAAAGCCAGTAATTAATTGTTAGGTGCTTTCGTTATGAGACTTATTCTAATTTCAGAGATATTAAAAGGTAAAAAAATGTACACCTTAAGAACCAATGGAATATAGTATTCTGATTTAAACATTTTATCATTTGAGCTTCTAACTGTATAGCATTCAGGGAATTATTCACATATGCTTTGGACACAGAGCTAAGTACTATTCAAAGCATTTGATTATGACATGTATTATATAGAGAAGAAATTATTTTCATTAATCTTTTGGTAAAGTACTTAATACAGAATTAAATAGTCTAATTAAAAGCAAAGTTAAAACAACTTAGAAATGACTACAAGAAATCACTGATGACATACTCTTCTGTCATTCTGAACAATACTTTACCTTCAAGGCTGACATAAACAATGTATATTCAGATTCCCAATCCCAATTTCTGTGGAGCGTTTTTAAGGCATGAGTGAGTATCACCATAGACAGACAAACCCAGGATAGCTTTTTTAAAACACTGCTTAAGAGAAAAAAGGAAAACATAAAAAACATTGTCTCCATCACCAAAAACATTTTACCTGTTAGAACAGAGGTACTAAATATGTTAAATGGTCCCAAAGTATCATGTTTGAATTTATCCTACTTCATTCTAATGATCATCCAACTTTGAAGGAAATAACACCCAAAAAATTAAATATTGTGAATGTGATCTTCTAATTCAGCCTTCAATTACATCATATATTCTAATATTTGCCTCTATCTTAAAAGCTTTGTTTAGATTAAATGGGAAAAATTTGACAAAATTGGTTTTTAATTGCTACTTTTTATATTTAGAGTCTTTTGTGTCATTACCTACAATTTGAGTATTCTTTTTTTTTTTTTTTTTTGAGACAGAGTCTCACTTTGTTGCCTGGGCTAGAGTGAGTGCCGTGGCGTCAGCCTAGCTCACAGCAACCTAACACTCCTGGGCTTAAGCGATCCTACTGCCTCAGCCTCCCGAATAGCTGGGACTACAGGCATGTGCCACCATGCCCGGCTAATTTTTTTTTTGCTATATATATTTTTAGTTGGCCAGATAATTTCTTTCTATTTTTAGTAGAGACAGGGTCTCACTCAGGCTGGTCTCAAACTCCTGACCTCGAGCGATCCACCCGCCTTGGCCTCCCAGAGTGCTAGGATTACAGGCGTGAGCCACCGCGCCCGGCCTGAGTATTCTTAATTGAGTTTATAAAGGGTCAACCTTATCACTGGCTATATTTAAAAATGTTTTGTGACTCCTATTTATACCATAGACTATCATGATATTCTTGGAATAATTTTATACTTTAAAGCTAGAATTGTTTATTAAAAGGCATAATAAACATTAACTCTTTATAAAACAGATGTGAATTACCTTTATAACTTTAGGTTAATTGTTTGAGACTCAATTCTTCACTTACAGATAATTAAGTGTTGATCAGTTAATACCAATTTGATGGTGAGTACATATAGTGGTTGTTTTTCCATTCTTGGGATACTTCACTTAGTAGAATGGGTTACAGCACTATCCAGGGTAATACGGGAGGTGCTATATCACCATTGTTTTTTGTGGCTGAGTAGAACTCCATGGCATACATCTACCACATTTTATTAATCCATTCATGCATTGATGGGCACTTGGGTTGTTTCCACATCTTTGCAATTGTGAACTGTGCTGCTATAAACATTCTAGTGCAGATGTCTTTTGTTCTTTTGGGTAGATGCCCAGTAATGGTATTGCTGGATCAAGTGGTAGTTCTACTTTTAGCTCTTTGAGGTATCTCCCCATATTATCTTCCACAGAGGCTGTACTAGTTTGCAGTCCCACCAACAGTGTATGAGTGTTCCTATCTCTCCACATCCACACCAACATTTATTGCTTTGGGACTTTTTGATAAAGGCCATTCTCACTGGAGATAAGTGATATATCACTGTGGTTTTGATTTGCAATATACTTCAATAATCTTTATGATCTCATTTATTATTAATATTCTTTGAGTCTGTGTTTTTGCTCCTATAACATAGTTCAATTTCTTCATTTTGATAGATCTACTTAACCAGCACAAGAGAGCATGGATCAGAAAGAAAATGGTAATTGGAAGCAGTCAGATGCAAATCTAAATCAAAACTGTTTACTAGTTGTGTGATTGTAGTAAGCTATATGAGCTTCCATTTTCACATCTGCAAAACAGAGTTAAGGAATGTCAAAATTAAACAAAAAACAAATCTAAAGGGTCTATCATGTCCCTTTGCATGTGGCAGGCAGTCAAAATTGGTAGTGATTGTAATTGGATATATGGGTAGACGCTAAGATCTAGTAGGTGGTAGTGAAAATTGCAGACATGGATGAGAACATATGCACTGTGAAAAAAGTGGCTGTGAGTAAAACTGTGAGAAATGTAAATATTCAAAGAGCAGGTACAGCAAGAACAATCTGAGCAGAAATGATCAGATGTGGAAGAAAATCTGGAGAAAGACATTTTACAGACACTAGGGAAATACATTAGAAATAAAAGTGTTGACTGGATTTAGCTACTAGGAAGCAATTTGCTACACGTGTTAATAGAGCGACACAGGGAGAGGTCAGAATTCTGCGGGTTGAGGAGCGACTGGAAAATGAGAAAGAGAAGTGACCATTTCTTTTTCAAGTTGCAAATCCAAATTTAATATTATTACATTAGTATTACTTGACCATAAGCAATCTACTTTATTTGATACTTTTAGTACCACAGCATAGGTATCCAATATACCTATAACAATTATAGTTTCTAAGCATATTTACAGTGTGATTATGCCATTCATTAACTGTTAGTTTGAGGCAACTAGTACGCAAAGATTAAGACGAAGATAGTGATGATAGCAAGAAATTACAAATTGTTTACTCTATGCATTTTACATATATTAACTCAATATGACTCACTTAAGTTGGATGACTATTATCTTAGTTCATTGCATATGGAAGTGGCAATGGTCACTTGTGACTTTAGTCTCAATAACATCCTTGTTTTCATTTGAATCTGACTCAAAGTTTGTTCTGTCTCAGGCTGTAAAATAAAGTTATATAAATATGGGGAAGAACACAGGATAAATAGGTGCTGTGGAGCTTTCCTAAAGTGAATTATAAGGCAAATGAGGAGAATATTGAGAAGAAAAATCAAAAGATACGAAAGAATGACTTATAAAACTAAATACAGATTTTAAATAACTGAATGTATCACACTTAATTCTATAGTAAATAAGCATTAAATGAACTAATATTTTAATTCACCTTCTGTGTGATATTTTCTGCCATCCATGGGCTACCAAAATACAGAACCCCATGCTAGGAACATATAATACTCGCTCAGCAACAACAAATCCAACTGGAAAAAAAAGGTTTGATGCAGGAATAAATGGTAATGCCATTAAGCAAAGTGCCTAAAAAGAAAAAGAAGATAGTTTATTAAATTAAAAAATATATGAACATCTAACACTTAAATCCAAATATTTTATCATTTAATTTGAAAAAGGTAATGGTAGACCATTTTTAATGATACTATGAAGAATGCTAATTTAAACATAAAGAAGGCAACTTAGGGATGGTAATAACAAACATCAGTATGTATGTAAGCAAGATGAGATGGAAGTCATCTTGAATTCTAGAATTTAGAGGATATTTATGAGCTTGCTTTGAAAACATGATTCCTAGGTGTATTTAGGAATGATTTCTTCTTGAAATGAAAATCCAAACCATTACAGCATTTTAAATGTGAAAAGCATCATCAGCTATAATTCACTGGTTTTCTGTGAATATAACACGCTTGCATAGTAAAATATGAAAACTTTAACAAAGGTAAATATTTATATCTTTATGCAAAAATTGAATAACAAAGGTTTATCCAATTAAATAAAAAAGTAGAAGTATTTTTTGAAATTAGAGCTAAAATAAAACACAAACAATTCAATCCTAAGAAATAAATAACCTGATTAAAAAATGGGCAAAGGATCTGAACAGGTGTTTCTTAAAAAAATATATATACTAATGGCTGGCAGGTATATGAAAAAATGCTCAACATCATTAATCATCAAGGAATGCAAATTAAAACCACTATGAACTATAACATTTAATAGCCATGAGTATGGCTATTAATAAGACAAGAAATAACAAATACAGGCAAGAATGTGGAGAAAAGGGACCCCTTCCACCCTGTTGGTGGGGATGTAAATTAGCACAGCCGTTATGGGAAACAGAATAGAGATTCCTAAAAAAATTAAAAAGAGAACTACCATATGATCCAGCATTCCCACTACTGCATATATATTCAAAGGAAATGAAATCAATATGTCGAAGAGAGATCTGCATTCCCAAGTTCACTGCAGCATTATTCAATTCATGATAGCCAAGATATGGAAACAATCTAGATACCTATCAATGAATGACTACAGAAAATGTGGTATATATACACTAAGGAATACCATTCAGCCTCACAAAAGAGGGAAATCCTGCCATTTGCAACATGGATAAACCTGGCAGACAGCATGTTAAGTGAAATAAGCCAGGCACAGAAAGACAAATACCACATGATCTCACTTATATGTAGAATCTAGAAAAGTTGAACTCATATTAGTAAAGAGTAGAATGGTAGTTACCAAGAGTGGGGGAAGGAGGTTTGGAGATATTGGTCAAAAGATTCAAAATTTCAGTCAGATAAGAGGAATAAAAATAAATAAATGAAATGTTTACACATCTGATATATGTACACATGATAAAAATAAAATGATAGGGAAAGATGTTAATAGGTTTTTCAATAAAACAAAACTAGAAAGATTAATAAAATAGCCAAACATGTCACTTTTTATAACTTTACTACTATAAGAAACCACATGATAATGTAAATTGAAGGAAGGAAATAAGGTGTGTTCAGACAAGACAGCAGACTCTGTTTCTGGACCTTAGTATTACTTTGCATAACATTCTGCCAGGTCACATGAATTTAACTAGAGGCTTAGTATATGTATAAAAATAAAACTACCCCCCCTTAATCAATAGTCTTTTATTCTATAAGAATTTCTAAAATTATAACACTGTACACTGAAATAAAACATCACAAAAATGTTTAGCTTTCTTACCATTTTGAAAATGTGGTTTTCTCAATAACCACAAATAGCACACAAAAAACTTGTGGAAGGAAAAAAGTTTGGTCATCATTAGGACATCTGTTTTTATGGCTATCTGCTTCCATATTTTGTTACCCTAATTTGTTTTATAGTACCTAATCAAATAAATAAGCTAATCCTTCAGCTTCAGAAGTTTGAGCCTCTTCTAATAGGGAGAGAATCACCTTTTTTGTAATTAATATTATACTTTATTAGCAAAATATAGATGTAGAGATGTATATATAATACATTGAAAAGAACACTTTCTCCATAAATGTTTACACATTTATGATTTGTAATGAGATAATGAAACTGAGGAAGAGCACTACTATCAAACTGCTCAGTATCATACCCATGTATGTCTGAAGTTTTAGTGTTTTTTAAAATCAAAAAGGTAAAAAGTAAATAAGGAGTGCATAGAATTCATTTATCATTTCCCAGAAATGCTTGATAAAAACAACCATCTAGATGTGACACAGATAAAGACATGTTCCTAAATGTGTAGTTCTTTAAAAAAAAAATTTCCCTTGTAGTTCATGGATGCCCTAAAGCAATTTCATTTGAAGCAATTAAAAATGTTAAATTCACTCAAATATGTATTGTAGACTGATGCATAAACTACACAAAGAAAGAAAAACAATCTCTCAGGAAAAATATATTGGTTCTAGGTAAGGAATGTCTCTAATAATTAACTTACTCAGAAGTCCTCATATGCTCCCTAATAATGTATGCCAACCTAGTTAATTATCAGTAGCTTATAATTTCCTTCTTCTAGGAATGTAAACTGTCTTTAAAAAGGCAGTTTTAAAACTTCCTTTTTAAAAAGGAAGGATGTTAGTGGAAAGAATAAAAAGTTTGAGACAAATCTGTTTCACTTCTTATTTCCTATGTAATATAAGGTAAACTACTCAATTACCCTGAGACTCTATTTCTTTATAAATAAAATAAAGAGTAATAACTACTTATATTATGTAAAGATATATATGACACCTTATCTTATAATTGCTTAAGATGGTATCTCGTCCTTGGTAGGTACTCCTTTGCTCTACTTATCCCTTGCAGAGATCTTCAGAAAATACTACCACAAAAAAATAGTATGTTTAGGACTATACTTACAGCAGAGTTATGCTCAAGGTCACAACTGGCCCTTTTTTATATACATAAAATAATACACAACACACGTAAATGTTTATTTTATTGGCACTATTATCTATTTTTTATTCAGCTTACATGATATATGCCATTATTTTATTTGCTGAAACTTTAACTCCCCTTTTTTAAACCTTTCTTTTAGCAGAACTTCAGCTTTGGATGTATTCTACCACTTATCTGTTTCATCTGTATTTATCAAAGTACCAATGTGTTGCTAGAGAAAGTCCCAAAGCTAACAGACTAATATCACCATAAATGCACGATTACCAAGTTCAGATTGACCCTTAAGACTGCTTAGGATTTCTAGTTTCCTCTGGTAGGTTCAATTCTTGACTGTTTTGGATGTTGACTACTTTTCTCAAACTTTCGACCCGTGTCACTTTCAGCAGGCAAACATACTTCCTAATTTACAGAGAAAGCTGAAGCCATAAAACAAGAATTCCTTCAATTTCCTGCTACTAAACCTAACAATATCCACATTCATGTTGTTCCCTTCCTTAACATAAGGGGTATCTCCTTCTTTTACCTCAGATCAAACCTGTGCTTTTTATTCTCCTGGTTCTCACAAATCTCACTAACAATGACCTCTTCTCTCATTTATTCAATCACTTTCTAATCAACTATATTCTTCCTACCTATATTTTAACATGCTCTTTCCTCTCCAACCTTAAAAATCTTCTCCTTTGTCAATACACCTCTAGGCTATCTTCCTCACTGATGATGTTCCTCAGGTATAAAACAAGTTTCCACAATCTTAGGAAAAGATTTTTGTAGCCATGGTAACAAGTAGCTAAATAGTTTCAAACCCATTTAACAAGTAGCTAAGTAGTTCCAAACCCACTTAGCCACTCAACATTTCAACTTAATGAATATGTTTTTTGCAAGCCAACCTATTAGTTATATCTCTTTGCTTCTAAAAGTCAGCCAACTGAGTCCTTCAATGAAAATGCTTCTAAATGTCAACCAGTCAACAGTCTCTCCCTGCCATCAACTCACTCCTACTTCTGAAAGTCTATCAATCTCAGATATCCATGCTTTCCTCAAGCTCTAATAAGGTCAGCAGTCTGTTATGCTTGAAGCCACTGGTTAACCAGCATAGCCTTCCATTACTTCCAAGGCAATAAAATTCAAGTTCATCTCATCCTTTTAAATAGCTGAAGTTAAATTACCCCTACAGGTTACCTATACCAGCTTTCTGCATTTTCTCATCAAATCACTCACTCTACAGAAATAAATTCAAGTAACTAATAGACCTAAAAGTGGCCAAAGCCAACAGACATCACTTTTCAGCTAGATCTCACTTTCCCACTCAACAGCATCTGTTAATATTAACCATTTGGACTTATAGCTTACTTGCAGCCTCAAACTCCTGGGCTCAGCCTCAGTCTGTTGAATAGCTGGGATCACAGGTGTGAACCACCCTGCCCAGCCATTCAGTCTTTCTTAAAACATTTCCCTACCTTTCTGTTCATTTGCTCTGTCTTCTATTTAAGGCTCCTTCTCTTCAACAAACATCTAAATGTGTGAGTTTATCAAGACCCACTCACAGGCTTCCTCTCTTTTCACTGTATTTAGCCCTGTCAACTGTTCTCTTGGGGAGAATTAAGACCAAATATTCTAAGGCTGTGGTCCCCAACCCCGGGGTCACCAACTAGGTGCCTGGCCTGTTAGGAACTGGGCCACACAGCAGGAGCTAAGTGGCAGGTGAGCCAGCAAAGCTTCATTTATATTTACAGAAGCTTCATTTGTATTTACAGCTGCTCCTCATCCCTCAGATCACTGCAATAAGCTTCAACTCTTTTCAGATCAGTGGGGGCATTAGATTCTCATAGGAGTGTGAACCTTACTGTAAACTGTGCATGTGAGGAATCTAAATTGTGAGCTCCTTATGAGAATCTAATGCCTGATGATCTGAGGTGGAGCTGAGGTGGTGATGCTAGCGCTGGGGAGCTACTCTAAATACACATTACCATTAGCAGAAAGGTTTGACTGCACAATAAATGTAATGCGGTTGAATCATACCAAACCCCCCCCCATGGAAAAATTGTCTTCCATGAAACTGGTCCCTGGTGCCAACAAGGCTGGGGACTGCTGCTCTAAGGCATCCACCATGAGTATGCATTAACTTCTATGCATCTAGAATGTTACTAGCTAGTTACTACCTTTGAGAGAACTGACAAAACCCTAGTAGAGAAAGGTTGTTCTACAACCTCTCCCATAGGCCACCCTCATCTACTTCCTGGTTTCAATTACCACCTCTATGCCAATGAATAAAATTTTTATGTCCAGTGCAGGAATCTCCTCTAAAGACATGAAGTGCTGTTCAAAATCTCCAACAAGATGTTTCAAAGGTCACTCACAATCAATATGTCCAAGGATAATAGTAAAAATGATCTTTTCCACACACTCTATAGTCTTTCAATCTCTGTACCTCAGACATTCTTCAGACAATCTTCTCTGTATCCTGGACATTCAAATTTCTCTAGAATGCAAGTTCTTTGGAAATGAGGACCTTCTATTTCCTTTTACTATCATATAATCAGTGCCTAAAATGATGACTGGTACCAAGGCTGCAGTCATAAATTTTTATTAAATGAATAAATGAATCTAGTGGCTGTAGATAGAAATGACACATCTGAAAAGCATTAAATATACTTTCTGACATACAATAAACATTTGAGAAAACTTATGAGTAAGAAATAAGGCAGAGTAAGAAAATCAGAAAGCAGCAGTTTGGAAAAGGAACTGATTATTCAAATAATCAGAGTTTCTGAACACAGTAAGAGCTACATCAGGGAGTAACGAAAACCTTGCTAATGAGAACTGAAATGCTATATATTTCTAGCTGCATATCTCATATAACACTCTTTTCTGTGCCAGGAAAACAAGTACATAGTATGATCCATTTCTTCAAAAAGTACACAATCTAGTTAAATAAAGGTAAAAAATACAAGAAAATGAACCCAAAAGGAATGCTTTAAGATTTCAGAGTTCCTACCAAATTAGGAAAATTCATAATCAGTTTTCATTTTACATGTTGACTATATATGTCATATTATGCCTACAAATTAAATTGACACATAATTTTAGGATAACCTAAAATATAAATTAGGATGCTATTGAACAAAGAAAAATACTGCTACTAAAAAAATGCTCTTTGTGAATTAAAGATACTTTCTTAATCAACTGAATGTAATATCATCTGAAAAATTAACATCGCTTACCATTAGAACAGTCTTGGAGGAATCACCAGGGTATCGGAGACTGAATACTCCCAAAGCCCCCAGAAAGCAAAAGAAAGTAAATGTGGCCAGATTTCGAATATCCAGTAATGACTCTATAAGTGGTATTGTTCCCATGGTCCAATCACAGCAGAGCTCTGAAGGATTTAATAGAAGCCAAGCATTCACAGGAAGGAGGTAGTTAAAAGTTAGCTGCCTTGTAGGAGTTGGGCTTACAGCAGCTGGGTTATCAAATCTGTATAAAGAATCAAAAAAAATTATATAAAATACTGTTTAAACACAAGCAATATATAACATATATAAATAAAATACTGAATAGTAAAAGTAATATTTTATATATAATCTTGTTAGACAGAAGACACAGATATATTTTATGCGTACCTCAGACTCTTTCTAGAGTTTAGTGTAAATTTTATGAAAGGTCTGGTTGGGAGAAGTGATATTTATAAAGAACTCTTTGAAGCAAGCAGGTCATCGATTTCTAGTTTATTATTAGGATAATTCCAGCATACATACTATAATATTATGACACTCTGCAGAAATGCCTTCATTAAATTATGACCTTGTGATTAAAAGTTACAAAAGTTGTATAAGATTCATTATTGCATGTGTTGTATGAATGCTTTTGAGAACACTCACCAATGTTTTCCTGCATGAGACATTTCTTTAGAGCTAAATCCTAATAAAAATTATGCTTCCTACAAAGAATTAGTACGTTTTTTTCCTGTCATTGACAGAGAAAACTATATCACCTAGGAGCTTTCTCTCTTTGCTTTGACTCCTAGGAAGCTAAAAACCAAATTTTCAGTACAAAGTAATAACTATTTAGGCCTATACTTTATTTGTGTTCTACTTTTTCTCCTAGTATATATTAATATAACCTTGTATCCTAGTTTATCTCTCCCCAGGCCCTGACATATTAAATATATATTTCATTAGTTTTGTCTAGTTCTTTAAATTAAGTCAAATCATTTTTTAGAAGTACATTTCTTTTTTTTTTTTTTTGAGACAGAGTCTCACTTTGTTGCCTGGGCTAGAGTGAGTGCCGTGGCATCAGCCTAGCTCACAGCAACCTCAAACTCCTGGGCTCAAGCGATCCTCCTGCCTCAGCCTCCCGAGTAGCTGGGACTACAGGCATGCGCCACCATGCCCGGCTAATTTTTTCTATATATATTTTTAGTTGTCCAGATAATTTTTATTTCTATTTTTTTTTTAGTAGAGATGGGGTCTCGCTCAGGCTGGTCTCGAACTCCTGACCTCGAGCGATCCACCTGCCTCGGCCTCCCAGAGGGCTAGGATTACAGGCGTGAGCCACCATGCCCAGCAAGAAGTATATTTCAAATGAATAGCTTTGAATTTTATTTCTCTAGTCTATGCTCCAAATTTTATTGGCTATATTAATATACAGTTCTTTAAAAACCCATTTTAAAATAAATAAGTCAATGAAAAACCAACCACTGCCACTTATTTGACCTCATTTTCTTAGAGATATCAAATGGTTGAGACAAAGTAAACACTATTAGAACAAATAATATCATTTTAAAAACTTTCATATTTGAATCTCTACATATATGAAAAATAATAAATCTTGAGTCTGGACTTAAATTTTCAAAATAATCAGAACTGAATAAAAAGTTATCTTTTTTAATTCAGAGTTTAGTTTTTAGAATTAACAGTTAATTTAGGATAACTAATTTAAAGAAAGGGTTAATGACAAACAAATCAAATCATATTATAATCAACTTCACAGGGTGATATAATAAAATTTATATGCACACACATTTTTTAATGCTTCTATTTCAAAAATATATACTTATATGCTAACAGCATCACATGCCCACCTACACATACATACATTCACATCTAAAAACCACATTTTCAGACAGCAGAAATGGAAAATAGTTGATTCAAATTCTCTAAAAGGAATGATAAACAAAACAAAACCATTGAAACTAAGGGGTGAAGAAGGAAATAAAAAGTAGATATCTACAATTCAATCTACTGTATTTCCAATACTGTAATACCTGCATGAGTTTATTTCAGCATGGCTAGACTCAGAGGTAAAAATTCAGGAAGATGAAAAGTAATTATTCTTTATAGAAAAAAAATGTTGAGGAGGATAATTATGTGAAAATATCACATAATTTGGGGCTTAGAAAATTATCTGAATAAAATTTATTCTAACCAACGCCAGCAATGCACTATCACAGATTATAACATGAACAGCATTTTGGCCTTTTGTTAAGAAAAAAAGAGTTCTTGCATATAACACCAGTAATTTAAAATTGAATAGGGAACTAGTATAAATTTCATTTTAAATTTTAGCTGAGTCAGGTGAAATGGAAAATGGGTAAATGTTCAAGTAGGAAAACATGGTATATAGACTGTTAACATTCAGTATAACTTCTGCTCCTACCTTTAAACTAAAAAAACTGGATAAGAGGTATATAACTTTTTTTTAAACACACAGAACATCAGGTAAAGAAAGACAGTGATACCTGAGGAAGAAAAACACATGAGAGGAGTCCTACTTGGAGGGAGTTTAGCACCTGAGTTTTTAGTCAATGAAACACCAAGGGGGAATGTAGGCCAACCCCAGCAGTATATCTGAGTTGAGAAGACTGAGCTGGGACCCTGAGGCGCTCAGGGGCCTAGAATTTGTGGGGCAGAATATTAGAGAGAAGAAAGCTGCTGAGAAAGAGAATTTGAGAGATCTGCAGAGGGTCTCTTTCCAGTTTTCGGTATTGATGAGTTCTAATCAGCACATATATGTGAAAAAATACCCAAGGTCAGTGTAGTGAGGTGACTCATGTTTTCCAAATATCTATGTTTACCCAGAACTTCAGAATGTGTTTGGAAGTTATTTGGAAATAGAATTTTTGCCAATGTAATTAGTTAAGATGAGGCCACATCAGATTAGATTAAATTAGATTAGGGTGGGCCCTAAAAATCTCATGACTATGGTCCTTATATAAAGTGAAGACAAACGAGAGAGACACAGAGAAGAAGGCAATGTGAAGATGAAGCAGACAGCTTCCAACCACGGAATACCAAAGACTGCCAGCAACTACCAGAAGCTAGGAGAGGCATGGAACAGATTCTTCCTCAGAGCCTGAAGAAGGAACCAACCGTGCTGACATCTTGATTATGGACTTTGGGCCTCCTGAACCATGCGGCTTTAAATTTCTATTGTGTTAAGCTATCCAGTTCATGGTTACTTGTTACAGTAGCCTTTAGAAAACTAATATGGTCAGGGAAAAAAAACTTCCTGGATTAGAAATAAAAATTCCCAAATACCCAGATCCAGAAATAGTTCCTGAGCAGCTAGAGTGGAAATCCTCATAATTCTCAGTGCATTAAGTAGTATCATCAGAAAGGTCTTGGGTCAGTACTGGAGCAAAATTAGTCCTACTTTAAATGCTGCTGTGGTCTCAAAAAACAAGTTTTAAAAGTATGACTAGAAGATGAAACATTTTCCAAATAACTTAAATGCACCTCAGAACAAAGCTCAAATTTATAGAAATATATTAAAGGTAAAATTCATGCATAGCATCCACTCACAAATTACCAGGCACATGAAGAGGCAGAAAAATACTATGTGTAATGAGAGAATGCATTCAATATAAACTGATCAAGAAATAACCCAGATGATAGAATTAGTAGACAAGGACATTAAAGCAGCAGAACATGAAGAGACACAGAGATGAAAAACTCAGACTTCCTCCTAGAGATGAAAACAGCTTCTTAGATGAGAAATAACTAGATGAAATTAAGGGCAGATTAGACACTTCAGAAAAAAGATTAGTGAACTTGAAGATACAGCAAAAGAAAATATCCAATTAAAAATGGGGGAAAAAAGATTGGTGCAAAAAATACACAGAGTATCAGTGCAACAACTTCAACAAGCCTAAATACACGCAAGTGAAGTCCAAGAAATAAAGGGGAAAGAAGAAAACGGCAAAAGAGAATAGTAAAAAATTTCCCCAATTTTTTATTAATGTAAAACCTACATATTCCAAGAAGCTAGGTTCCCCTAAGCACAAGAAACATGAAGGTATAAGAAACAATGACAAAGAGAAAATATTAAAACAGGGATAGAGAAAAATATACATAACATATAGAAGCATGAAGATGACAGATGTTTTCTCATTGAAAACAATGCAAGCCAGAAAATAGTAGGGCAACATTTTTAGAATACATAATGAAAAACAATCAATGTAGAATTCTCTACCTAGGGAAAATATCTTTCAAAAACAAATATTTTTAAATGCAAAAGCTAAAAGAATTCATTACCACTAGGGTTGAAAGTCAAGAAATGTTAAAGGAAGTTCTTCAGGCAAAAGGAAAAATGATATCAGATGAAATTCTTGATCTAACAAAGGAATGAGAGCACTGGAAATGGTAACTCCATGGGTTAATGTAAAACTATTTACTATTTAAATTGTTCCAAAGGTAATCGTTTAAAGCAAAAATAACATTGTGGGATTTATAATGTATGCTCAAGGAAAACATGCCAACAGCACAAAGGCTAAGTTCATATATATATAAAAATATATATTATACATGTGATGTTTCTATTATATATGCTGATATTTATGTTATATATATTTGAAATTACAATATCCTTTGAAGAACTGTGATAAGCAAAGGATGTATACTAAAAACCCTAAAACAGTCACTAAAACAACAAAGATTTATAGCTAATAAAACCAATAAGCAGATAAAAAGAAATAAAAAATAATCCAAAGGAAGATGGAAAGAGAGAAAAAAGGGAACAAAGAACAGATGGAAAAAGAGAAAACAATTCGCAAGATTACAGATTTACAGCAAATTATATCAATCATATTAAATATAAATGGATGAAACACTCCATTTAAAAGCCAAATTATATGACCAAACAACAAAGGCAGGCCCAATTATATGCAGCCTACAAGAAATTCTCTTTAAATATGAGGGTATAGATAGCTGAAAAGTAAAAAGATGGAAAAACACTAACAAAAAAACACTAACAAAAAATAGCTAGGATGTCTATTAATGCAGGACAAAGTGAATTTCTGGGTAAAGACTAGTACTAGTCATAAAGAAGTTCATATAATAATCATAAAAGGATCAGTTCATCTAGATGACATAACAATCTTAATTATGTATATAATAACAGAGCTTCAAAAACACATTAAGCAAAAACTGATAGATCTGCAAGGAGAAACAGACAAATCTACAATTATAGTAAGATTTCAATATTCCTTTCTCAATAATTGATAGAACAAATAGACAAAAATTGCTAAGGATACAGAAGACTTAATTAACATTAACCTTAACACCTACTCAGTTTGGGGGTCATTATTTTTATTGTGGTGGTTTTATGGTTGTATGCATATCAAACTTATCAATTTATACACTTTAAATATACATGATTTTTAAAATATTAATTATATCTCAAAATTGTTGAAAAAACCCACATAAATCAAAGACTTACTGGAACATTTACAATCACTTAAAATCCAAAGTCAAAAAAAAGGAAGGAAAAAACATAAAAGAACCAGAATTTCATACCTGGTAAATACTGGAAGTTGGGATTGAATGACCTGGACTCTAACCACAACAAGTAATAATGTACTGAACATCAAGACAATGAGTTTTATTAGTGTCTGCAGCATAGAAAATGGTATACTACCCTTTCCACGGAGAAACTGTCCAGCAGCAGTACATAACAATGGTAAAGTATACTGAAAAAGAAAAACAATGTTTTAAAGAATATTTTACTGCAATGTTTTTGATGATGTCTTTCTAAATGTAAGATTAGACACAAACTAAGTATAATTATAAAATCAATGTGGTACAATTTGTGGAACTGATAATAAATAAAACTGAGCTCAATAATCTTATGCAATAATGAATTATACTGTACATTATTGCATACTTTTCTAAATTGCCTAACAATTCCATCACCGAAAGTTAAAAAGCAATCCTTAAAAAACTGATGGTATCATGAAATATTAAGTATGTAATTTTCAGTGGGTATGAGGACAAAACATGATTGTTTCTTGTAAAATTTGTTATTATTGGTAAACAGATTGACTTACATAACTATATACTTAGAAAATAAGGTTACTAAAATTTGATTCAATAAGGATAAAAGACAGCAATAAGAAAACTTATGTTTCCTTACCCCCTGGGCAATAAACACTTCATATACACAGCAAATTCCCACAACTGTTACTCCTTGTTCTTTACACAATGTTGCAACAGCCACTAAAAACACTGTCAATGCAATTGGAGTCCACACTGCAATTTAAGAACACAAAAAAATAAAAATACACAATTTTATAGTATCATAAAATATTTAAGGCTTGTGATTCATATTCATATTTGTGATATTTCCCATTGACCAATATTATATACTTTAAAATGGACTTAAATTTTTTAATTTTTGCTATACACAAGGGCTGTCCAGAAAGATTCTAGCCATGTAACCACTATCGTTGTACTAACAATGGCTGGATACCTTCTGGACAGCCTTTGTATATATTTAAAGCAAAACACCAAGATGTATAATTTGAACTAAAAAAATTTTGTGGAGAGGGAAATATCTAACCAAATACTAACTTTTAAAACAAAGGCAGGGTGGTGATTTTTGGAAAAGAGAAATTTACAGCTTAAATGTCATAATGAATGAGCTATCAATCTCAAATGAAGACAAATACCTGATATTATCACATAGATACATACTTTATTACATTTGTTAATTCATTTAAAATTTGAAACCTAAAACTATCGGGCAAAGTAGGGTATAATTCTTATAAAAAAGAACTATAAAAATTAAAATGAAACAAGTTAACAATAAGCACTTAAATCAAAACTATTCTTTAAAAAATTCACAATAGAATATTCACAAGCTCCATTTAAGAATTTCATCAACTTTAAGTAAATGTCTACTACTTAGTAATTTGATTAAAGAGCAATGTGTGAGAATAATTCTGGATCTACTACTAACTTGCTTTGTGAATCTGAGCAACTTTTCTGAGCTCCAGGTTTCCTATTGGAAAATATAACCACCAACTATTTTTCAGTTAAAAAAATACTTGGTAGTATGATCGTGTGACCTCAGTTTTTATTAAGAACATTAACTAAAGCAAAAACTCAAATAATTGACTTAAATCCAAGTTTAAACAAGAACTTAATTCATGAATCTAATAAATTTTCTTTTGTCATTGGGCTTAACATAGAAACTCATCTATTTTTGAAATTGCTTTGAGTTTTAAAGTACTCTACAGAATAAAATTACTGAAAAGAAAAACAATCAAAAACAAAGAAACCAAATCCAAAAAACTGTTAGGGATACTAATTATAATAATATTCTTTCCTTAAAAAAAAATTCATATTCTAATTAGGCCAAAACCATCAATACTAATGTAATAGATTATATCAAGGACTACATTATAGTGCTAAATTCAACAAGAAATTCATAGAGGAAAGAAATCAGTATATGGTTATTCACAAAACAGGTTGGACCTAAAGGTGGATCTTCAAAGATATATAGGACATAGAAAAACTGGGGAAGGGGGATGTATGAATAAAGGAGTAGAGGTGGGAATAAGCTGGGCAAATAAATGATACAGAGAACAGTATGACAGGATGGGTATGTATATATTAAAAATTAGTGGGAAATAATGGCCTTTATAGCAGGTAATTTAAAAATATATTAATATTAAAGAGTTTACATAACCAGTTTAGCATATATTATGTTTCACTGAATCTCAAAATCACCCTTTGGGTTAAGAGGGCAGATGTAATCATATTCATTTTTTAAGATGAGGAAAGAATTTTGGAGGCTGTAAAACAATAGTCATGTGCAATAAGGAGACCATGACTTTAACATAGTTGTTCTGACATTAAATTCATAGCTTCTAACTAATTTATATTTTCACTCCAAGGAAGAGAAAGAAAACAGTTGTTTCTATAATCCTGGATTCAATCTCACCAATTAACAGCTCTAATAAAGGCAAAAGCCTTACTGAAATCAGTTACTTCAATTCTTCAACCTTTAGTGACTACATTACTATATAAATATATACACTTTAATTTTATAATCAGATCTTGTGGTTAAAGTCACCACATGTGATTTTGTCCAAAACGAGTAAACCTACTTAAAGAGAATACTGGTTTGCAATTGCTATTACTTACTGAACTACCTCTTACTGCATGATGGACTACATAGGTAGAAGACCATTATTACCCACATTTTATAAAGAAATGAAAGCACAGTGAGGTTAAGTAATTTGCACAAGATAGTAAATGGAGCTAGAAAATGGTGGAGCTGGAATTTGAAACCAGACTCTTGAATTTAACACGTTCTCAACTATGTGTGCTGCCACTCAAACTGCTTTAAGAAAGCATTATGGATAGCAGTCCTAGAGGCAAACTTACTCATATTGTAAAACTAAGAAACATTAAGCTGTTTGGCTAAATCATTTATTCCTTGAACCTCAGTTTCCACATATATAAAACTAGGCTTCTTATCATTAGTACCTTGGGACCACAGTGAAAAAAATCCCCCCAGGAACTTAGGAAAAAAATCTCAGTTAAATTTTAAAAGCAAATAAATAAAAGCTAAGGCTATTATGTCCCTTTCATGCCCACTATGCCCACACTCTAAACAAATCTCTCTTTTTTTTAAATTTTATTTGAGACAGAGTCTCGCTCTGTTGCCCAGGCTAGAGTGCCATGCGTGGCGTCAGCCTAGCTCACAGCAACCTCAAACTCCTGGGCTCAAGCGATCCTCCTGCCTCAGCCTCCCGAGTAGCTGGGACTACAGGCATGTACCACCATGCCCGGCTCATTTTTCTATATATATTTTTAGCTGTCCATATGATTTCTTTCTATTTTTAGTAGAGACGGGGTCTCGCTCTTGCTCAGGCTGGTCTCAAACTCCTGAGCTCAAACAATCTGCCTGCCTTGGCCTCCCAGAGTGCTAGGATTACAGGCGTGAGCCACCGCGCCCGGCCTAAAGAAATCATTTTTATTGCCTGGAACTTGTTTTGTGACAATACCAGGCATCATTAGGACTAATGAGCTAATGTATACTAAGCACTTTCCAGGACAGATCGCATGGTAGGGGCTCAATAAGTAACTGAACTATAATCAACACATAATAAAAGTTATACTCTAGCAGGCTTTTAACCTTGCCTAAACAATATCATAGCCTACCACGTATTATTTATCAAAAGATAACTGAAGTATTGGTATTTGTATCATTTACAGTTAACAGTAGACGAAACTAGAACTTACTCTAAAACTCCTATATTCTAGGCTTTTCGGTTTTTAATATTAGATCATATAGAATCTATTTGCTCATGATAAAATATAAGCTACACACAAATTTTTAAAGTACTGACAAGGTTCTGTACTTCCACATTTTTATACATGCTAAAGTAGAACAATATATAAAGATAAATCCCAAGTTTGGCATATGTTTTACCAGAAGCACATGGAGTAAATAAAAATTACTTGATCAGGTTTTATAGCTGTAAAAAAAATCAAATGTTGGTAAAAAATAAAAAAATAAAAAAAAATAAAAAAAATAAAATGTTAATTACTTACCTATGGAATTATCTGGTCCTTTTGATTTGGTATATGACAAAAATGCAGCTAGAAAAAAGATAGATGACAAAAGTTCTGCTCTTCCTACAACTCCTGTTACCTAGATAGAGAAAAGGAAGGGGATTTGTATTAATAAAGAGTATCTTGAAAATTTACTATATATAACAGCAACAATATTCTAACTAGAAACTAAATTTCACAACTTTTCAAGTGCACATTTGTTTCTTAAATATTCTTTGAGTGCCCTCAGGTGGTGAATTTGTATATCTTACATAAATGGAAATTCATCAGCAATTCTTTAACAGTTCTTTTTATTATTGTTATAATTTTGAATAATTAAAAGATTCATAGAAAGTTGAGAAAATAAAACAGAGAAGTCCTGTGTATTCTTTACATAGCTTCCCCCAATGGTTACAACTTATAAGATTATAGTACAATATCCAGAACTTAAAAGCTAAATTTGTCTTACATATTTTCTTAAAATACAAGCATTCAGTTCTTTTAAATTCTAAAAATCCAAATATAAAACATCTAAAGCTCTCTCTTTAAAGCATTTTGAACTCATTGTAAAATTTAAAACAACATATTATTTTTATAAATGTATGGAAAAATGTCTGGTCAGCTAGGCACCAAAAGGTTCACCACAGTGAGAGACAATCTCCCTCCAACACACACAAACACACACACACACACACACACACACACACACACACACACACACACACCCCCCCCCCCCCCCCCCCCCTGCACACACACTTGTGCTTACAACTGAAAGCTTGTAACAAAGCAGCTCAACAGAGTATTCTTTGTTCTTGCTGGGAGGTAATTTTGAACCTTCAAGGTTACCAAGAAAAATAAATTAAAGTTTGGGTATATCCTGGTAGGTGGACCCAATAGACATATTGGCAATAGCAGAGATAGCTCACAATTTTGAAAAATATGACAACAGACAATATGGCTAAGCATCATCATTTGTTAGAATGTCTGTTCACATTCCCATATATTTGATATATTTTCATCCCTTACTTAATTTGGCTTACTGATGGACTATTTTCTATCCTTTGAAACACAAACATTGACAAAGTGACAAATAATACTTAAAATCTGCATTGATAAAAAAATTAGCAGAGAAAAGAACAGTATATATTTATATTACTAAAGTTAAGACATTTTTATGTTCTTGAATGAAAAATGTTTATATTTCAAAAACTGTTTTAAATTTAAAAATTTTATACAGTAGGGAGTCAGATTATGCACTAGAAAGTTGAGACTTACTGTACTAATTTAAGAGTCTTCAAATACTTGGATTAAAGTCATGGTTACATTTTTTTCTTAAAAATATATAACATTATAATCACTGGAGGATTTATAAAAAAATAATGAAAAAAATCAATTTATAGTTTTACTTACTGCTTCAGTGTGTATTGGGTGTACTGCAAAAAGTAAAGAAGCAATCACACTACTCCGGTTCTCCAGAAAAAGTTTGCAGACTTTAAGAAATATCACACTAACCACAGCATGAAAAATCATATTTAGGAGATGATATGACATTGGTTTTAGTTCACTAAACAGATAATTTAAGCGAAAAGTCAATACTGTTAAGGGACGGTAAGACTTGTGGCTTCTCTCCTAAAAGGAAAAACAATCACTGATTATTAAAGTACTTTGATCCTTCAGGGTACAAAAACTAATCATCACATTTACTATTGAAAATATCTACATTTGACTGAGAAATAACAATACAATAATAAAAAGTCCCAATAGTAACACAAACATAAAGGATAGCTTTACAATCTGTGTTTTCCTGCTTTCTTAGTATACAAACAAGGTAATTTCCTCCCTGATATATAATGATAATAGAAACAACAGTAGAACCAACAATAGAGGAAGAAAGGCTATTAATTCCTCTTCAATATATAGGTTTTTCAAAAAGTAGGACAACGCTGGCAATGGTCAAGCTGAAGTATAGGATTCTCTCCAAATCCCGCCTCCCTATCTATTACCAATACAAAAGTTTATATAACTGTTGGCTAGATCTTCAAAAGGAAACATAAGAACATAATGCTTACCAGGTCAGTTCAAATAGTGATGACTCAAAAAAGTACTCTAGTGTTTATGAAAAAATGTCCATAATGTATAAACCAAAATATATTAAACTAAAATCCCCAAATACTACAGAAAGTAATACAAGAGCAAAAACTTTGTTAGAATATGAGAATAGACACTTTTGTTGTGGTATTCTCTGTTGGCAATAAATCAGATTTATGTGAAGTACTGGATTTCTTTACAAATTAGAAGTTACATTTAACCAGAAATACTTTCTATCCTAAGAAAAAAATCAAAGCAGATTTAATAATAAAATACATAGTTCAAAAATATGCATAATATTACCCTATTTATCTTTTGTAGTTTTATTTAAAGGCATCCACACACTCAGCTTCTTTGCTCTTCTACCTCTTACTATATTCTGCTGTAACTCTCTGGCACGTAGGTATAGACTTATGCCCATTTATTCATGTTTACTAGGGAACATTAGGAAACACGAAGAACAAACCTTTCCTATTTTGAAATTAGGAGCATTTTAATATCTCTGTTTGTACTGACTACAGATACCATGATGTGCCATCTACTCAGAATGTTCTTTCCTGCTTGGCTAATTTCTGTACATTCTTCAAATTTCATCTCAGGTATACAAAATTATTTTTAAGGCACTGTATTGAACTGGTATGTTTTTTACAAGAAAGTAGAAAAAGGTTCTAGAAACCTTCTTAGTGCCTGAAATGTTAATGTGGCTCTGTTGGAACATATCTGATAGATAAAAGGATAAAGCCAGAAAGTAGAAGGGAATATATATTTTTAATTGCAGTACACATAATTGCTCGGTTAGGTCTATTAGATGCACATATGCCATAGGTAATGATCAACTAAAAGACAGACTGATTATTATAAATAACATAACTATCCATACATTTGGAATCTATTTACGACTCTACTGTGACAAACAATCATCAGCTTATTAGATATCAAGTTACTCTGTGAAAATATAGTAAGACAGCTAGGTCCATTATGAACAAAACAATTCAGATCATTATTATCGAGCATCTTAAAGAAAAATTACTTATGATGTTAGCTGGCAATAAAAATAAGCATGAGTATAATGAATGAATAGGCTAACAGTTCCTTGTTAATGTGAATCTCAATACAGGGATGGCAAAAACACAGTAAGATAGGATATCTGCAGAAGTTACCTTAACACAAGGTACTTTATAGGCCAAATGCTGGAAAAGGGTGGCTCATTACAGCCCAGTGTTTCTCAGCCATGGCTGTACCACAGAATCATCTAGATGACTTCAAACAAACAAACAAAAATAATCCTCCTTCCCCCTAACACCTTCCCTCTAACAAAAAAGTAAAACACACACACACAAAATAAGACAAAAAAATATTGATGCTTACATCATACTCTGAGAGATCATCTCAAATAACACATTTGGATAGAAGCTTGGTAATTTTTTTTTTTTTTTTTTTAAATGCCCAGGCAGATTCTAATATGGCAGCCAGGGATGTGATTCAGTGAACTATCAATAAACAGATTATTACATATCTAAAGAATGGGCCTACTAAAGAGATAATCTAAACACTGAGAAGTCCACAGGAGTCCAAAGACCCCTACTATGGTAGTATTTTCATATGGTTCAGGAGAATGTCCTAAAATATGTTTTTAACATCTACATTGGCACAAAAATCCTTATATGTGTGCAGACACACAGGCTTCCAGGCTATAATTACCTAATGACATCAACCATTAGATCTTTGAATGTGCTAATTCCAGGCTTATCATGAAACCTTATGACACCTAAATACTACTTAGAACAATTTTTCCCCTGTGTTACATTTGCCTACAGGGAGAGAATATGCCCATCAGAAAATATAAGGAAACTACACTCTTCAGTACAAATAGTTATTCTAGTTTGTTCATCCATTATGTCTAAGTATATTATTATGAGTCCTTTTCTTTGTCTGCTTATGGGTGCTCTGTACAAAATTAAATTTTCAATCTGAAAAGCTGAGAAAATCAGAAAACAGATCATGGACACCATGGTATGAGACCCTTTAATCTGGCCAGCTAAACTTTCAGTTCAAAATCTCAACATTATGACTAAAATCACTACAGATACTAGCATAAGGTGGGAGAGTGAACACATATATCTAGGGGTCTCTGTGGACCAAGGGTAGGCATAGAAAGGAATAAGCTGTTTAGAAATAATTTATAATAGGGCCATATTTTTCCCTCATTATCAAAAGATTTTTTTTTTCCAAAAACTAGAATTGGGTGAGAATAGAAAGGTTATAGGAGAATAAGGTCTGTTTACTTAATAAGAAAAAAAAAATTTACTATGTGCTTGTGCCTAGAGGAATGAAAGATTCCATCCCAACCCTTGAGAAGTTTCCAAATTTGGGAAATGATGAAAGAGGCCACAAATGATCACTGAAAAACAAGCTATTACATTATTACATGTTATGTTTCCACAATAATTTATTCAATATCTATGTGCCATGCATTGTAGATAGATATATTAATTCATTTATTTATTCTCAAAGTGTTATTCTCTTTGACAGATCAGGAAATGACTTGCCATCTATTAATAAAAATTGTATTCCCATCTATTTTGCATAGCTAATGTAAAACAGAACTAAAATTAGAACCCAACTTATATGATCCCAAGCCGACAAGGGTTTAACCCTAAACAGTTTAACCAGCTGATCTTCAAAATAAAGTTACTGGCAGAGTAAAAATACCCTCATAAAAATGAACTAAACTTTTGAGTTCTCAATATGAAACTCAAATGACTGTCAGGTAAGAGATATGACAATGATTTAAAATTTTTAATAACCACTTTTTTCCCTGCAGAGAAACTGCCAATGTGTACTTACTATTTTTACCCTTAAAGTCTAATCTGTTTAATGTTGAAGTTGCCATATTTTAAAATGGTGAAATATTACAGTCATCTCTTTTGCCTCACTTATAAGACACAAAAAAGAGAAAAAAAGTCAGTTAGCAAGCAATAGACTTCTATTACACCTATTGCTTTCTCTACATATTTGGTTTTCACATAATTATTTTTTAAAAGTTAAGCTAAGGTACACAGCCAAAAAATAATCAAGTACTGCTTTACAGGAGATAATCACACCTTCAGTTTTCTGTCCAATTTATTACAAACATGTTATGTCTCATATAAAACTTTAAGGGAAAAAATTCACAATTGCTATGATGACAATGTTGATAAAGAGAGAATTAGAAGTAATAAACTATCAAAATATTTTAAAATCTGAGATATGCATAAGTAGTATATAATTACTTACCTCAGACATAGGAGTTCCCCAGAAGTCATTCTGAAATAAAGTTTTCAAAGGTGTAGACGGATGAAGATCTTTATTATCAAGTATTGCTGAAACATCGTCAAAAACAAAACCACAAAAGAGGCTGTTCCAATAGCAGGCAGTAACTACACCTACTATTAAGGTTACTTCTTTGAGGTTAATGTCAGCCATCTTTCCTACAAGCAGTTGTGGAGAAAAACTGGGGAAAAAAAGTATGAAGATAAAATAAGCAACATGTTATTTTCAAATAAGTTCAATTTTAGTAGGTAGATAATAAGTAAAATAAAGATTGTATGTTAATTATCCAGAGAAAATTTCAGCTCAAGGGCCATCCCTCTGTAAGGAGCATTGGTGGGCCACCCTGTTAAAATTCAGACTCCCATCTCTTACTAGATACAGCTAAGTAATCATCCCTCCTATCCCATGGCAGAAGACTGGAGTATTTAAAACATAGGGTCTCTGATACAGGGGACACAAATGAGAACAAAGGTAGCATACTGAAAATAAAGCTTAAATAAAAGTGTGTCTGTTTATTTTATGTTGAGACCCTCCAGCCCTCTTCTTCAACTGGTCACAGACTTCTGTAAAATTTTACAACACTGGAAACAAAGAGAGGATTCTAAAATCTTCCAGAAACAAAGCAGGTTCCAGATCAAGATCAGGAATCAAAACAAATCATTCTTTTAACCAACAACGCTGTAAGCTGAAAAAAAAAAAATCACCCCTCAAAATAAAAAGGAGAGTAATGCTTCAAATTTCTAAAAAACAATGATTTGTAATCAAAAATTCTATATCAATAAACCAAAATTTCCCAAGTGGGAAAGAGGAATACATTATAAGTCATTCAAGGCCTCAAAAAATTTACCTCTGATACCCCTTCTCAGGAAACTAGGAGAAAAGGTACTTTAATAAAATGAGAGAGTAGACTAAGAAACAGAAAGAGAATCAAGAAATGGGATCCAACACAAGCCAGCAACATACATATGCTGTAATTTAGAAAAACAAAATGAAAACAAGTCAGGGTACCAGTCATTGGGTAGGTAAAAATCAAGTTTTGTGTATAGGTCAGAAACCCCTCTCTCCTATAAATAATTCAAGTCCCTGACCTGATAACATCTATTCACTTGGGTGTGAAAAAATGCTGTTTGATTAAATGTTCTAACCACAGGAGAGTTTAAAATTAATAGAAGAAAAAGATGTAAATTAAACCTGTGGTTTCAATACTTTGAAATTATATTCGGGAGTAACTTATGCATCTTATTTTTAGAGTACTTGTAATGTTTGAGAGAATCCGACATTCTGGAGACTTTGATACATCAGCTTCATAACTACACTTTTAAAATATATGATATGTATAATATACATTATTTTAAATTATTGACTATGCAATTTCTGAATTTAGAATTTTTAGTTGAAAAGTATTAAAATTTAGCTAAGTATACAAACAGTATTGGAATTTTTATAAGAACCTGGGAGTTGGTTTAGTTTTAAATTTAACTTGTTAGATTTATAGCAGTTATTTAAGTATTGAGAAAGTTTTGCTTGTTAAGTTAGGCATCTGATATACTTAAACAAAAATGAATGCATTCAAACCAATTCTATTCTTCAGTATAAATACACTTATCTGATACAGATATACATATATATCTGTATATATATTTCCTTTTGTATATACATATATATATACATACACACACTTATATGTATATGGTTCTTCTGTTTGTTGTGCCTGGGGTCATTCATGTGCTTACAGTTATCCCGTGGCTTGACTAGGGTTGGATGGTTTGAAGAATAGGGGTCTCAGCTTTCAAAGCTAGTCTCTGTTACTTATGGTCACATCCTCTATTAGGTTAGCCCAGGCTTCTTAAATGATGATCTCAGGACAGTAGGAGGGCAAGTCCCAAAGCACAAGCTCTTTATATGCCTCTGTTTACTGAGTATTTGTTTATTATTAATAAACCAAGATAAATCCAGAATCAAAGAGGGAGAGGTTATAAAAGGGCCAAGATAAAAAAAGTTTTAAGGGCCGGGCTCGGTGGCTCACGCCTGTAATCCTAGCCTTCTGGGAGACCGAGGCGGGTGGATCGCTCAAGGTCAGGAGTTCGAGACCAGCCTGAGCAAGAGTGAGACCCCGTCTCTACTAAAAATAGAAAGAAATTATCTGGACAACTAAAAATATATATAGAAAAAATTAGCCAGGCATTGTGGTGCATGCCTGTAGTCCCAGCTACTCGGGAGGCTGAGGCAGAAGCATTGCTTGAGCCCAGGAATTTGAGGTTGCTGTGAGCTAGGCTGACGCCATGGCACTCACTCTAGTCTGGGTAACAGAGCGAGACTCTGTCTCAAAAAAAAAAAAAAAATTTTAAGATTCCTCAAGGGAGTGTAATATGAGAGAAAGGGAGAGAAGAGAGAGCATGTCATGAGCTCAGTTGTGGAGTCAGGTTATGTCCAAAAGAGTCTACCTGCAAAGTACAAGTTGGGGGAAAAGGAGGGGTTTACACAAGGGCATAGATAGATAAGATGCACTGGGGGCCATTACTATAATTATGTAACATACCCCTGTTGTTAGTTGTGGGAACTTCTAGTTTTTTTTAGGCACACAAGCATACTCTCAGATGCATATGGTCTAAATGGATGGGATGACTGATCTATGTTTGCTTACAAAAATGGGACATCACCATTTATGTGCACAAAATTCAACTGCAATTGAAGACTACTCACAAGCTACACTGTAGAGATACAAAACACAGTTCCTTCAACAAAACTGTATTGAGTGTTGACTTTTTGTAATACAACATTGCAACTGTAGACAAAATAAATCTACAGGATAAGTTTACATGAATGTGAAAATATTTAGCCTGGTAAGGAACGGTCTCCCAGTTCAATTTCCTTGGAAGTTGGGAAAGTCCTCTCAATTTCATTATTATTATATCATCATTTACAAGAAGAGTAATCTACTATATTTGTACTATTTTAAAGTTTGTTAAATGTAGTTTGGCTGGCAAAGTTTGCAAAGTTTGTATTCACACCGACTCCTACTAAACTTTCTAGTCTCCTCATGTTGAAGGAAAACAAGTGTCAGCTTGTTGCACACTCATTCCTAGCCATGAAAACAAGACAAAACAAAACATTTACTATACACAGGATACTAAATTTCTCATGGCCACGCTTTATTGTAGACACTGGAAAAGTAAGCTACCATTTATTTTCTTGATAAGTCAGCAAAAAGGAAATGGAGGTAAAATCTAAGGAACACAGATGTTTTGGTACAGGGAACAAAGGTAGCAATTATAAAAGGCAAGGGGCTTTCTTGTGAAGTGATTTTGGTCAGAAAAAGCTGGTTTATAACATCCTAGGAAAAGAAGAAGGCAGGTCTAGGCAAGTATTCCTCTAACAGCCTATTTACAAAATTGTCACATCTTGATGAAAACTGACAGATGCAGAAAATCTGATGAAAAATAATACAGTTTTAGCAATTTTCCTCAAAAAATATAGTGAGTTACTGAACTAGAACTTGAGTTAAATTTTCTCATTCACAGGTACAAACTGATGACAGTGCTTAAGAACCAGCTAACTCATTCCCTGCTGTAGCTCCAGCATCTAGCAGTGTACAATATAAAAAATATTGTTAGAATGAGTTAACAAATGAAATTTAAGCAACATTTTGCTTTCAGTCAGGATTGTCATCTAGGTTACAATCTTAGCTTCATCAATTATCAGAAAATAACTTCTCTGCACTCACTCTCATTTTTAAAAAATTAGAAAAAAACTTACCATTAGACCAGGCAACTTGAGTTCCTGGGAATATAAATGTAAGCAAGAGGGTGGGAAGTAAGGGTGTAAAAAACCAACACAAACAAAACTAGTAAATTAATAAAAATAACAGTTATAATAAATGGAAAAAAAAAGAAAAACAAGGTGGTACAGTAAAAATAACAGATTCCTATTATGAAAATAAATAGGTAGTAGTAAACATACTACATGACATAGTATTGTGCTTGAATATTAAATTTCATCCCTATCACCCTCTGCTAAATGATGAACTAAAAACACTGAACATGAAGAATATTTATTCAAATTCTTGAGTAATCAAAGTTATATTAGAATGACAATGTTTAATAAAAATAACAAGACTGAAGAAAAGGCACTTTAGAGATATTGGCTCCCAGAATATCTGAAGGGGTAGTATAGCAGTTAAGAATATGTCCTCCAGGCAGAAAGATCTGTGTTCAATCACACTATTTAGTTTAGAACAGAGTACTTAACCTCTTCAAGCCTCAGTTTCTTAACATAGATGGAAAATGAGAATTAGGTAGACACCTATTCCACTGGATTGTTATGATGATTAAATAAGATAATGAGCAATATTTGTCATAAAATCTTTCAGAAAAGGAGTACACAAAATTGTTCCTACAAATCTGAATAATGTCTAAAAATTTAATCTCACAAAATCAGTATGTTTTAATTTCCTACTTAACTATGTCTTGTTTTACTCAAACTCATGGTTTAAAAAGAAATCTCTTCCTTATTTTCAAAAATAAAATTCAGTCAATTATGTAAAAAAATAAGTGCCTAACAAAAAAAGTTAAAAGATGAGAGGCACTGGTTCAAATAGTTGGGAATGTCATTGACGATTTCAAGAAAGCTACCTAGTGTGTATTATATTCCAGAGCAGTGAGCAGTGGGATGAACAAAACTTCCCAAGAGTTAAGAGTGGTAAATACCTGAAAAGGTGCTTTCAGAAAGGGTGCTCTGGGCAACGAAACAAGTGACAACAGCAGTACAGGTGAGTCCGCCCGTCCCTCTTCTCTCCACCCCACGCAGTGGCCCAGACAAATACTAACCTCTTCTCTCTAGAAGGTTCACTCTTTCCTAGCTCCTGAACCTTCTAGCCCTTCTATCCGCGAAGGCAAAGGAGCTACAGGTAAGGCGGGAGGGGTCGGAGGATGCGGTGTTCTCAATTCTTCGCTCGCCCCCAAACCATGGTCACGACTGCGCGGCCCCCACTCCACTATACCCGGACAGATTCTGATACCAAAGAAGGCTGAAACTTCTTTTTTCCCCTTCTTACAGAAGGCACTACTCTGGACGCCACTTGCAAACGCTTGACGGGAAGGAGAGGACTTCCCAGCTTCTCAGTACCCGGCCAGGCCCTTCCGCCCCGGTAGCAGGAGCTCCTCACAGCCGCGATTGCACCCCTCCACCTCTCCCCATCCGCTGACCGACAACTCGCCCTCACCTGGGAGCGGTTCCTTCAGGGGATGCTTTAGGAAGGCCTCAGGAAGAGCAGCCCAGTGAGTGACGCCACCGAAGCCACAGTCATTATCTACCTTGTTCAGGCCACCAGCGCGGACGCGCCTCAGCCACTGCGCCTCCCGCCTCCCGGTCCTCCCCCACCGCCCCGGTACAGTCGCAGTCTCCCGCACTGCACGCCGGGAGCGCCCTGCCGCGCCTCCTGAGACTTCAGTTCCCAGCATGCACAAGCACCCGGGCAGAACTGCATTCTGGGATTTGGAGTCCACATATCACGCCTTCTCGTTTTTAACACAGTGGTGCAAGGAACGTGGCGGATCATCTAAACGTAAAGCGTCACCCACGGTCGTGAACTGTAGGCTCCTCTTGCATCCGGGACCTTATTCTGGCCTCAGCTGGGTGGGGAATGGTGTCGCTTAGCAGCCGTCGCCGCTTTGGCTAGCTCGGGACCGGTTGGCAAGACCCAGAGAACGCGTGGAACCGCCCTAGGGAGCTGTCAGGGGCCGCAGCGAGGCCCAGCTTGGTGGGTGCAGTAGATGAGGGACCTCCGCCCCTTACCAGGCTTAGTCTCGGTCGGTGGGTCCTTGTAAGCGGGAGCAGGGCCGGTTTGCAACAGCGTAGCTACCCCGCCCCTTCCTAGCCTCTGGTTTGCAACGCTTGTGCCTTCTTATTTCAGTCCTGGTTTCTCCGACATAGCTTCACTCGTTTTAATTGTTAGTTTCTGCATTTTTTTTTTTTTTACCTCCAATTCCTGCTTCTCCGAATCAGAGGTCACTTGCAACCTTCCACATACCCTTCCGCTTGGCACGAGTAGCCATTCACTCACGTTGGTGGTAGGGGGTGTGGAGAAGGGGACCGAAAACCTTAGTCGTGACCTAGATTAGTTTTAGCAAGGAAGCCAGTCATATTTTGTTTTGTTGGCGCAATATCTGTGCTGACTGCTGTAATTTTGATCAAGGCTGTTTTTGCGCACTTAATCTGTTTTGCAGTTAAGGAGCCATAGCTCTGCCTAACACCACATAGAGTTAAAATGATGTAATGTGTGAAAAGTGTAAACTACTGTAAAAACAATAATACTGTTTACCTTGAAAATGCTGATACCCACCCATTTTTATTACAGAAAGTGGAGCACAGTGAAAGAATTAAAGATGCCGCCTAATATAAACTGGAAAGACTTAATGAAAGTTGACCCAGATGACCTACCTCGTCAAGAAGAACTGGCAGATAATTTATTGATTTCCTTATCCAAGGTGTTTAATTGATAAATAATACGTAGATATACACATTGATCTGTGATTAAGTTGTCCTTGAAATCATTTTATGATTCAACAGGAAGAGTTCTTATATTTTGTTTAAAGTTATAAAATAAAAAATAGTTGCTTTTCTCTTTACTTAGGTGGAAGTAAATGAGCTCAAAAATGAAAATCAAGAAAATGTGATACACCTTTTCAGAATTACTCAGTCACTGATGAAGGTTTGTATGCAGTAGGCTTTAATAGTAGCTTTGGCTGTTAGAGGAAATTTAAAAATCTGTTCTTATATAAGCTAATCCCTGTGAAAGTACTTGGTAATATCTAAATCACCACTCAAACATGAGATATCGTCAAATGTGAATTGAGGATTTTAATGTGCAAAACATTGCTAGTTTCTACGTAAAGTTCCTGAAAGAATGTATAGGGAAAACACAATGGTTTGTTTAAAAATAACATAGGAAGATATACCCTGAGGACCAAGTGAAAATGTGAACAATGATGGCTATAGGGAGATGTTAGGGGGGAAAGGGATTTAAGAGATATCAGAAGACTTTATAGAAGACAAAGACTGAGCAGTAGTTTCACATAAATGGAAGGCAGTGGTAATATGGTAATGGAATTCTAGTGCTAGTGGTTACCATAAATAAATATTGGGAATGGGAAATATGCTTATTCTTTGCATTTGAGGAAACAAGTACAGAAAGTTTTTAGGTTGTAAAGAAAACAAGTCTTAGGTAGATAGTTGGGGATAGGCTATCCAGGGCCTTAAAGGTATATTATATGCTATCGGCAATTGAGAGGCCAATAAAAGTTTTTGAGCCCTGATTAATAGATACAGAAATATGCCTTAGTATGGAAAAACTGAGTATGTTATGTAGGACAAATAGAAGGGAATTGGAGCTGTTTAGACATAGAATTATGAAGGAGTTTAGACATAAAATTATAGATTAGAATAATGGCAATTGGAATAGAAAAGAGTTGGTGAGAAACATTACAAAGGGAGAAGTTGCAATACTGGATATAGGACTTAAGGAGCTGAGGTAAAAAGAAGAATCAAAGATATTTCAAACTTGAAAATCTAGAAATTGTAGCCTTAAGTACAAAAATAATTCATTTATTCATTCACCAAATATTTACTGAGTGTCTCCATGTGCAATCATTGCAAACACTAAGGATTATGAGAGTAAATAAAACAAAATTTTTATTTTCAGTGCTACATTCCAGTGTAAAGTCATATTGACATAACTTTTTTTTTTAATGTTTAGATGAAAGCTCAGGAAGTAGAGCTAGCTTTGGAAGAAGTTGAAAAAGCTGGAGAAGAACAAGCAAAATTTGGTAAGTACCTTGGAAAAAGTTTATTATGATGTTAAACAATGAATTCCATTTATTCATTAAGCAGTAGAAAATTTAATGTATTCTATAAAATGTATATGTTCAATTTATTTTTAAAAATATTTTTATAACTCCTATTTTATGGGTCTAGTGTATAATACTTTCTCTTATGTTACCCTGTTATAATCATAACAGGATCTTTTAAAATAATTTTTTTATTTTATTTAAATTTATTTAAAAGTTTGTTTTGAGGTAACTCTAACCAGTTGAAACATTTGTCTTTTTTTTTAAATAGAAAATCAATTAAAAACTAAAGTCATGAAACTGGAAAATGAACTGGAGGTATGTCCTTTTGTATTCCCTATAAATGTAAAATATAATTGTCATTCATTTTGAATTACTTAAACATTTTTTATTATTGGATGGAAAAATCACAAGGATAACATTGTGCTCATAGTTACTTGTTCAGGATATATTCTATATGCCTATTATGTGCCTTAGATTCTCGTAAGGATGGAACATCCAGTTGTGAATGCAATAAAAATAGTAGCTGGTTGGAGCTTACAGTCTAAGGGGGTATACAGAAGAATTACTAGTAACTAAAGTAGAAGGTGGAGATTTGAGAAATAGTGAAAGAAGGGTATTATAGGAGAATTAGCTTTTGAGAAAGCTAAGGACTAAAATATGAATGTATTGTTGAGGAACTAAATACACTGAAATTCCTGAAAAGGTGGAAGTTATACAAATGTATTAGCCTTCGAAAGGAGGAAGACTCTCCTCTTTTGTATTAGGAGGGGGAGGAAGAGGGGATGTGTACAGAAGCTTTTATGTTTGTAGGTGTAGTGCCTGGAAGTCGAGAGGTTGGAGATGACGTCATCTGCTAAAAGCAGGAGTGGGAGATGGTATGGTCAACATTGTAAGGAAATCAGATAAAGCTTAAAGTATAAGGCAGAGAATAGAGTCGGATTCGGAGAGTTCTAGTCCTGATTCTTTTGTTTGTTAACTCTGTGAACTTGGATGAGTATTTTTTATTTTCTACTGTATATCCAGCTCCTGGGGAAATGCCAAGCATTTTCAATAACTATTTATTAAATGAATTATGAAGTTGAATTGATTCTATGTTAGTACTTAGCCAAGCAGCTGCTATAGAATAGAAGAGTAGGGCAGCTGAAGATATTGGTAGGAAAGTGGTCGAAGTGAGGATTATGAAATCTTAGGTGAATAGGTAAGGAAGTCAAAATTGGGGTTGAGTGGGGGCAAAGTGTAGAGATGGGAAGGCAGAAGAGAAGTCAAGGAATTAAAGTGTCCTGTGAGGTCAAAGAGCAGCTATGGTGGAAATAATTGAGAAAATGTTCCTGCTTGGATAAGGACCTAGTGTGCAGAAGTGAGAGACTGTAGTGAATTCAGTGAACAAGTTAAAAAAGAAAATAGACTCAAGCAAAACTATATGGAAATTTCTTAGGCAGGCTTTTGATGGAAGACTGTAAGCCATGTGCTTAAATTCTCAATGAATTTTGAAGAGTGACTGGAAAGTTGGTCACTTGCTGCTACCATGAGTAGGTAGGGATGAAATAATTGGATGTCATGTGAGATTGAAAGCAGCTAGAATTTTTGCAGGGCGGTGGAGGAATGATAACTTGGAAATTGAAGGGTAAAGTAAATCTAGGAGAGTACCAACACCTTCTCTTGACCCTGATTTACATGGGATGTGAAAGAATGAGCAGTTTCCAATTGAAAGAGTTCCAAGGCAATTAGTATACTAAAGGAACTAAGTTGCAGCTAAGGCAAGGAGATGGAAAGGAACATTCAGTAAAGAAGTTGAGCAAGTAAAATATTAATTTATCTTGAAAGAGGATTTTAGATAGCACAATGGAAGGCTTTTTGAAGAAGGGAAAGAGTGAGAAAAATTTGGTTAAGGTAAAGGAGTAACAGAACTGTATAGTGAAAAGATGAATGGAGACCAAATGATATGATATTTCGGGCTGTGACCTAAATTAACAGGAATATGAGGCAAAATAGATTTAGTTGGCTGCGAGATCTTAAAGATAAATTAAATCTGGGCTGGTTAATATGGTGGCACTAACCACTTGTGGCTATTTATATTCATTAAAATTAAAAATTCAGATCTTCACTTGCACTAGCCACATTTCAAATGCTCAGTAGCTATATGTAGGTAATTGCTACTGAGCTGGACAGCACAGAGAACATTTCCATCATACCACAAAGTCCTGTTGGACAGCACTGATCTAAATAGTCCATGTTATGAGGGAAAGGGCAGGTTAAAAGCACCAAAGTTTAGTGCTAGGGTGAGGCTCTGTTGGTTTATAGCCTGGTTTCAGTTCTCTGAGGTTCAGGAGAAGCCTTGATAGTTCATCCATCGCCTACATTGTATGCCTTTGCAGTTTAGTTTGGTACCTGTGGCTAAGGGAGAGCTTAAGGAGTTGTCAGCCTGAATAAGTTGAATTTTTTAAAAAATTGTCCTTAAGCTAATCAGATTTTAAACATCTGTGCTAAAGTATAATGAAAATTTAAAGTAGATATAATTATTTCCTTGTTGGTTCATTCAAACCTCTAAATATAACGGGATTAATTTATACTTTTGGTTTATTGCTTTAAGATGGCTCAACAGTCTGTAGGAGGACGGGACACTCGGTTTTTACGTGATGAAATTTGTCAACTTGAAAAGCAATTGGAACAAAAAGATAGAGAATTGGAGGACATAGAAAAGGAGTTGGAGAAAGAGAAGAAAGTTAATGAACAAGTAAAACACCTTTTTTTCAATGAATCTGAACTGTTCACGTTACCTCAATAGAACACCTGATTTTGTTTTTTGTAGTTACTGGTAATAGTATCAATTTTTATGTTGTATATTTGAGGAATGATGCACAATTATCTTGAAGGTTTTATATCACTGTTCATAATCACAACTTTAAATTATAATGGATCAGATACTTCTAGTTAATATGACTTGGAGATTAATTCTTTATGTTTGGAGGTACATTTTTTCTCAAGACGTTAAAATTCTTACATACGTGAAATTTATGCTTCGGTCTTGAATATTGGTATGAAGCAATTAATAATCATTCATCAAGTGATTTTACTATCATAGTTGATTTTGGGTAAAAAGTTATATTTATTTGTTTTAACATAGTTATGCTAGATTTGGAAATTAACTTTTTAATGATGTATTGAATAATGGTTAATTAAATTCCTTGTTTTCAGATCTACTTTTCTTTATGTAGTGTATATACATTCTTGCAAAGTTGTGTTAATGCCAGTATTTTATAAATCATTCATATTTAAAATCCTGACTTTTTAATACAACCATAGTTTGTTATTGCCCCTTTTGTTATTTCTTGTTAGTCATAAAATAATTCATGCAGTGTTCACTTAAATTTAATTTTAGGAAAAAAGTTGTTTTCTGAAGACAAATTTGTATTTCCTGGCAGAAAAGTCTATTTTACCTCAGCTTCTTATTCAATGTTTTATTTATTTAACAAACCTATTTAAAGTTTATTTAACAATTCTTATTTTCCCTTAGCTGTCAGTAAACTTATTACAGATTTAGTACCTAACTGGTAACTCTTCCATCCCTGATGGCCAGAAGCTTTTTCTACCTTTATGTCTTTTAGAAGGTCACTGCTGTATTATATCCCTTATTTTGTCTATTGTTCTGTCAGAAACAGAGGGGTATAAATTTTAAGTAAACAACAATGATTATGAGATGAAACTGCTATTTAAAGAGAATCTGTCAAAAATTGATTTGTAAGGAAAAATATCCTTAGATTCTTGATATATCTATTTTACTTTCTAGAAGAATCATTTAAAAGTTATCAATACAGTTTTTGTAGTGGCGAAAGTATTGATTGATGTTACCTGAAAGGTTAGTAATAAACTCTTGGAGGATTATCTGTTTAGTTGACTCAGCAAAATATAACATACCTATGCATTTTTTTAGTAATTGTAAAGGATCCAACATATTTTATTCACTAATAGAATTATTTAGGAGGATGTCTGGTTTTCTGGACTTTTGTTCTTTTATGAGTTTACTTATCATCATTCAAACCACATACTTTTAGCTAATCAGAACTACTGTTTCCATTCATATCTTAGAATACTTTGTTCATAGGCACACACACAGAGAACACTTGAATCTATGGCTGATGTACCTTTCTAGCTGCTAGATTCCTTGAGATGGAATATAGATTTAGGCTGGAAATTCTTTCCTTGCCCTTAAACAGTCATTCAGTCATATTTAGTATTTATAGCATGTCAGAGACTGTACTGGTTACTAGGAAAACAGTGGGCAACTATATTCTGGTTCTCAAGGATATTTATAGTCAATAATAAGCATAACATAAGGATAATATTATACTTAAGGGGATACATAAGGATGTATCCTGGGGTACTCTGAGGAGGGTTACCTAAATCAGTCGTGAAGTTCAGGAAGTGATACATATGTAAACTGAGGCCTGAAGTAGAAGTCAGCCTGGTAAGGCGGATGTGGATGAGCATGGTGGTGAAGGAAAGAACATTCTGGGTAGAAGATACATTGTTAGAGGTAAAAGATATTATGGTATATTCAGGAAACTACATTTATTCATTTGGTTGGAATACAGATAAAAATAGTTTCCATAGAGTCCTTACTATGTGCCAGATACTTTATATGCATTAATTCATTCCTTATTTGACACTTATCATATGGGATAGGTCATTTCTATCTACCATGCTACAGATGAAGAAATTGAGACACAGAAATAGTAAGTAATTGCCCAAGGTTATACAACTAATAAGTGGTAAAGCCAGGATTTGAATCCAGTCTTACTCAAGACTCTGTGCTATCCGTGCTATCCAGCTTTTCCATGAGTTTTAATACGCATGGTCCTCTGGAAAGATAACCAAGAACAGTTTCTGAAGAATTTGGTCCTTTTCCTAAAAGGAGCCAATGAAGAATTTTGAGCACAGGATATCATGATCTGATCTATACTTTTAAAGTTTACTGTGCTTTGTAGAGTATGTATTGAAGGGGGCCAAGACTAGTAAGGAGATATTTGTGTTGATTCAGGTAAGTGTTAATAATGGCCTAATTAAGGTAATGACTGAGAGTATTAAGAGATGTAGACATGTTTGAGAGAAGTAGATGTAATTAGTTGTGACGAATTACTGGTTGTTACAGGAGAGTGGAGAAGGGAAAGTCTGCCTAATTTTGTGAGTTGGGCCACAAGGTAGGTAAATTGTGCCATTCACTAAAAAGGAGAACAAGAGGACTTTGGAAAGTTTGAGATTATTATTTCAGTTTTGTACATATTGAGTTTGAAGTCCTTGTGGGCATATTCAAAAAGGTTATCTATGGATATGTAATTTACAAGAGACACTGGGCAGATAATGAGGGCTTATGGGTTGTCAGCATAGGTATTATTGAAGTTATTGTAAGGCAACTTTCTGAGAAATGTCTAATAAAGCAGTGAAATAGGAAGAGGTGCTTCAAAGAAAAGCTCAAGAAAGAAGAAACATTAGGAGTGTGATGTTTGAGAAGCCAAGGGGAAAAAAAGCATCAGCAGCATTAATGCTATAGCAAGGGTGAGGAACCTTGGGCCTTCCCAGTTCTTAAGTGCAGCCTTTTGACTGAATCCAAATTTTACAGAACAAATCCTTTTATTTTTATTAATACATTTTTGTTTGTATTTTATATTTTTATTTTATTTCTAAAATGAACATATTTAAAATACCAAAGAATAAAACAAGTTTCAGTATAATCCTCCTAGATTAACTGGCACAATTAGAACATTAGTAAGGTATAAGGGCTAAACTGATGGCTGCTAGGCTCATGATTTAGTTCTAACTTCCCTGACCTGACTGATACAGCTACCTCACAAGGCTAGTTGGCGAGAATTTACGGGGGTCAAGAACACCAGTCTGTTATAAGCTTTTGACAACAGTGCACCGTGTTTCTGTTTGAAGTGGAATTTGTGAATAGTTGTGCAGCTCAACAGTATTTTTTAATTCTGTCTACTTAACAGACCCTCATGTCAAAGAAGACCAAGAGAACACTGAAAGAAGAAAACAGATTTTTAAGTGAGGATTGGGAATTGCAATATTATCTTGCTTGTGGTAAAGATAAGATGATTCACTTGGTTTGTGATACAGCAATATCAACATTAAAGAAAATCAATGATCATTAGCATTATAATACTCATAAGGACCACAAATATTTTAAATTAGAGGGAGAGGCGAGAAAGGTTGTATTGCAGAAGTTAAAAGGTAAAAGCAAACGCAAAGAAAATTCTTTCAAAGAACAGTAAGACCTGAAAATAATGCCACTGAAGCAACTTATAAAGTAGCTTATATACTTGGGAAAAAAGGGAAGCCATTCAGTGATGTATTGATGTAGAAATTGTGAAAGAATGCATTGTCGAAGTTGTAGGATGTTTAGACCCTGATAATGTTTCAAAGTACAAACAACTACCTCTTTCAAGGAGAGCCATTACTGATAAGCAGCATGAATTAACCTTCAACTTAACAGAACAACTTCATTCAATACTTCAAAAGGAAAATATGTATTGTTCAGTCACTTTGGATGAATCAACAGATACTACTGACTAGGTGCAGGTTTTATACTTCATTTGGGTCATAACAAAAGATTTTCTTTGCTAGAAGAGTTACTTGCTTTAGGCACTCTTGTGAACAGAACACAGGGAATAGATATCTTCAACATCTTTCAAGACAACTATTGTGAAGTTGGACTGAATTTGGTAAATTTAGTGAGTGTGTATGTACAGATGGTGCACCTTCCATGACAGGAAAACATGTAGGGTTTACTGCCCAGTTAAAAAAAATGTTAACAGATCCAGATGCTCTCATTTCTTTTCATTGTATCTTGCATCAGCAAAATCTCTGTGCTAAAGCTACTATTAATAGTTTAAGTGACACTTTGCAATAGCTTATAAGTATTGTTAACTATATTTGTGAAAATGCAATGTGCTATGGTCAGTTTCGTAACACGCTAAAGTTTAATGAGTAGGTATTCAGTGCGGATTTGCCATATCATTCTAAAGTGTGTTGGCTATTGAAGGAACAGGTGTTAGCCAAAATTTTATCTCTCTGAGAACAGGTAGTTAAATTTTATGAGGAACAGAATCAGCAATGTGAAATATTGAAAAAAGACTTCTATATGAATATTTCTGTGTGATATTTCAAATCAAAACAACTTGAATATTTCTTTGCACGGTAAAATTAAGTCTATATATGATCTGTGGCAAAAATCCAAGTATTTCAAAAAAAAGCTATCTTTTTCAAAACTCCTTTTCATCAAAAAGAAGTTTTGGATGAACATTTTCCCCAGTTAGCAAAGGTCACTGATGAGCATGAGGACATATGCAAATCGTCTGAAGAATACGCAGCTGTTATAGACTTAGTATTAGGTTATTAAGTATAAAATGTCTGATTTCCTTAAGTACTAAGTTTGACAGTTGATATCACTGACATTTCACTTTAACAGTTCTTGTTTTATTTTTATTGTGAAGGTACATCCTTAGTTTTTCAAATATAAATTTTGACTTGTGATTATCTTTCAAAAAAATTTTGGAGCAATTTCTGTGAAACCATGGATAAATAAATTCATGTTATTTTTGAATATGCATTCTTTCGTGGAACCAATGTAGCACATACAGCTCAAAATATCAACAAAGTGTTCTGGAAGGATGTGGCTAATGAATGCACAGTATGTCAATGGTTTGAGAAGTTTTGGTGATTTTAATCTTGAAAATGAGCCACGTGGGCAACATGAGACCAAGGTGGATAATGATGAGCTGAAAGCTATAGTGGAAATGAATACATCTCAACCTATGTGTGAATCAGCAGCAATGTTTGACATTTCTATTCTAACAATAGTGGACTTTGAAACAAATTGGCAAGGTAAAGAAGCTGAATAGATGAGTTTCACATGAAGTAAACCAGCATCTGAAGAGAAATCATCTTGAAGCTTGCCTTTCTTTGCTGTCATTACGTAAAGGTGAAGCATTTCTACCACATATTGTTATGTGTGATAAAAATGGATCCTTTTTGACAATCACAAGCATTTGGCACAATGGTTGGATAAAGGTGAAATGTTAAAACACAGTCCAAAACCCTGTATTCATCAAAGAAAGCTAATGGTGTCTGTTTGGTGGTTCAATTCTGGTATTATCCACTATAGCTTCATGAAACCGTGGTCAATCTATTACAGCAGATGTCTACTGCAACCAGTTGTATGAAATGATGAGTAAGTATGCTTGTGGACTTGGAAACTCTTTGTCATCCACCGTATTCACCAAACCTTGCATCAGCTGACTACCACTTCTTCCAGGCTTTGGACCACTTCTTGAAAGCAAAAACATTCAATTCTCAACATGCTGTGGAAAATGCCTTTTGTGATACCATCGCCACTTGCTCTCCATGCTTCTTCAGTGCTGGCATGAAGAAGTTACCATTAAATTAGGATGTCAAAACTATGTCGATAGTTTAGGTGCATACTTTGATTAATTGTACTGCTTCTTGTTTGTGATATAATAAACTACAATGTAATATAATAAAATACAATGTAAGTTTTACTGACTTTGAGAATCATGGCATCACACTCAGATTAGCCTCAGCTAGTTTATATCACCAAGGCACCTAAGGAACTGTGGATGGAATTGATTGGGCTCTCAGTAGATGACATTTTAAAGTCATTGTTTGATGCTAAGAAAGATCCAGTTGAAATATGGAAAGATGCAGAATACCCATGCCTTCGGCAACATGCTGGAAAAATGCTTTCTTGGTTTTTAACCACTTATTGCTGCAAATCTATATTCTACCTAACTCAAATCAACAGGCTTTGAAGGTCACAGTTGACTGATACCCATCTGGAGAATCAGCTGAGACTGTGGAACTGCATGCTGTAACTAAGTACACATTATTTCCAACAAAAAGCAGACACAACAATGTCATTGAAAGTTTAGTCAACTTTAAAATTAACAAATAGTTTTCATTTTTTGAAATTATTAAGTACATAGTAGTTATGATTTTACAAAATAATGTACATTTTTTAAGTGTATCTGATTGAAGTTTCTTGAATGAGGCCTTATTTGATTATAGCTAAATTAACGCAGCCTTGCAGCATGAAAAGGTTCCCTACCCCTGTGCTACCACATTCAAGTTTGGCTTTTCTCTTGTTAAAATTTTCTAATTCAGAACATAATGGGACTGTTTCTTAACTCCAAATAATAATAGGCCAACTTCTAAGATTTTTATTGTATTTTGAATTTTATTATGAGCTTTCTTTAAACTTTTTATTTTGAAAAATGTCATACCTTCAGAAAGATTAAAAGAAAAACAATAAACACCCATATTCATTTCATATAGATTCACCAGTTGTTAACACTGTGCCACATTTGCTTTATCTTTCTGTCAGTATCTTTGTATACACAGACATATTCTCTCTTTTTTGTTTTGCTGAGCCATTTGAGTTAATTGAAGATACCATGATATTTCACACTTAAATATTTCAGTATGTCTCTGAAAAAGAAGAGTATCCTCCTGCATAACTACAATATAATTATCATGTTCAGGAAATTTAATATTGATTCAATACTATTATCTAATCTGGTCTACAATCAGATTTCCTCTATTGGCTCAATAATGTCCTTCATAGTCCCCCACTTCCAATATCCATTGAAATTGGTGGACAAGGGATATAAACCTAGGCCAGTCTGATTTCAGATTGCTTCTTTTAACCATTACATTGCACTGCCTTGTATTTTTAAGTAATTTAATCCTCACTTAGTGCAAAGAATAGTCTAGCTATGACATAGAAGAACAGTGAAATACGAAGATCTTGGAGAGAAAAGCGTTCATTTTATTAGGGTTGTTTAGTGGGGGAAAGGGGATGATTTGTTTGTTACAATATCCTTTGGTTAGAGTTGTGTGTGTGTGTGTGTGTGTGTTTTTAATCTTTTAAACTGAACCTGTTTTATCCTTCCTAATCCTTAGTTTTTGAATTTTTGGCCCGCTATTTGTGTATTAGATTGATAGAAAGTCCTTCGTAGTTAAAACTTCTTTACTTTATTGAAGGGGACTTAAAATTTAAATCAATAACTAAATACCTAATTTTATATTAAATTGGTCTTGACTTTTACCTTTTTTTTTTTTTAACTATTTTAGTTGGCTCTTCGAAATGAAGAAGCAGAAAATGAAAACAGCAAATTAAGAAGAGAGGTTGGTAAAAAATTTTAGTAGTGTGGTTCAACAAAGATACTTGTTAAAAAAGTGTACATAAATTTGTATTATAACCAGAACTGGAATATTCTAAGTAACTGATGTTTTCAAACTGGCTGGTTTTATGATATGACTTTGTCTCAGGAAATAAGAAAACAAATTAAAATGTGAGGCCATTAAGTACCACATCTCTTAGATTTGTGTAGGTAAATCTTTCTTTCTGTTTTATAAGCTATTCTTTGTTAGTTTGCTAATTGAATAGATGATTGGATTTCTGTTCTGATTTCTTTTACCTATAATTCTTTTAAAATTTTTGTTACTCATGAAATCTCATAAATTCTGATTATTATTTGGTTCTTCTGAGCCAAATAATGTTTGTACATTGTTTATTTTGATAAGAGTTCTTAAGTTTCTAACTTGATCAAAATGTTCTTTGTTTTGGTTGATAATTAACATTGTTACTTTCTTTAGTTATCCAAAATAATATACCTCATCTTCCTAAAATTTCTTTTTTGCTTTCTTTAATTTCAGTTATTATTTTTAATTATGTATTGCCTTTCTCATTTCTAATTACCTTTTTCCTATCCTTTCTGGAGAACAAACGTCTAAAGAAAAAGGTGAGGCTTTAAGGGTGGTGAAATCTTGGAAATTTAAGGATGAGTTCTGAGAGCACTATTTAGAAAATGTAATTTTGTTTCTTAACAATGAATGAATAGTTTCTTGATGGAATGTTGTCTATGGTCTACCTTCAGAATGAACAGCTTCGTCAAGATATTATGGACTACCAGAAACAAATAGATTCACAAAAAGAAACACTTTTATCAAGAAGAGGAGAAGACAGTGACTACCGATCACAGTTGTCTAAAAAAAACTATGAACTTGTCCAATATCTAGATGAAATTCAGGTAAAATGAATAGAAGTCAGTTCAGAACAATGATTCTTATAAAACTTGAATTTCATTATAATGTAAATCGAGTATTTAACCCTACATGTAAATTCTTTAGTGTAAATCTGCAACTATGTATTTGTAAAACATGATATAAATTGTGTCTTTGAAGTTACAATTTTTTTTATTACTACTGAACTCTATATTTATTTTTTAACATTAAAAAACACTTTTAATATCTATCATATGACTAACAATCATAAATTCCCAGTGATGATAAACTCTTAAGAAATCTTTATATGGTTAGGAATATTTTTATGAAGTTACAATTTTTTAGTCATTCTTTTTATATGTGCCTATATTGGGCATAAAGAACAATTGAAGGCCTTATGTACAATTTTCTTGACCTTTACTTTGAATTAATTGGTCAACACTAATTTAGAGTAAAGGTCCATAAATTTTTTGAAATTTTCAGTGGATGCTTATGGCTCTATTTAGTTTTAATTTGGTTTAAACTTCAGTTTCTTAAAAAATTATTTTTTAACCTAATATCTTTAACTGGTTTAGACTTTAACAGAAGCTAATGAGAGAATTGAAGTTCAAAATGAAGAAATGAGAAAAAATCTAGAAGAGTCTGTACAAGAAATGGAGAAAATGACTGATGAATATAATAGGATGAAAGCTATTGTGCATCAGACAGATAATAGAATGGACCAATTAAAAAAAGAAAATGATCATTATCGACTTCAAGTAAGAATTACTGTTAAAATGATTTATTTACATAAACTTTACATTGTCTTATTACTATTTATTTGAAACTAGAAAGTACTTTAACTTTCTATGATATGAATTTTTGTCTGTAGTCTCAATATTGTAATATGTTGCTATGCTAATAATAGATTTGTTCATTTGTGTTTCTCTAATCCCCTCACACTTTGTAATTCTTGTCATCTAGGATATATAAATGATGCTTGAATGAATGTGTAGACAATGGTCCTGTAAATCTCATAATTGTAGGAATTTTCTACAAAAGATTCTTGAAAGTCCTAAAATTTAATTTTATCTTAAAAATAGTTACACTATAAATATATTAGAAACCAATACATTGTTCATTATTTATGTGGGATTAAACCTGTTTAAAAAGTAGAATAATGTTTAAAAATATAATTCCTTAGTAATAAAAGATAATTATGTCACTATAACGATGCAAAAACCACTAAAAGTCACCTTTAACTCTAGGGCTACTCTAATAATAAATAGGTATATGTAATATAATGTGTCTGTATATATGTGCATACGGATACATGTGTTTGTATGTACATGTATGTGTATGCAAATATGTGAAAATATATTTAATAACTACATATGTATGTATATATGTATTTATACAATATATATGCATATGTAATAATATATTACAGTACTTTACATCAATTCTTGAAATAACTGTTGTTTTTTTAGGTGCAAGAGCTTACAGATCTTCTGAAAGCGAAAAATGAAGAAGATGATCCAGTCATGGTAGCTGTCAATGCAAAAGTAGAAGAATGGAAGGTACTTTTCTCAATTGATATAATAACTTTTTCATTTTGTAGTTTAGATTTAGAGTATAGTCTTTTTTTTGTTTAAAGGCCTTAGACTAGTTAATAACATTTTTATTAGGGTTTTTTAAAAGTTTATTATATTTTTTAGCTACAGAAAGCTCTAAAACTATCCTATGTATTCCTCTAGCTAATTTATTACTGCATGAACTCTTCTAAATCAATGAATTGAACATTAACCTTTTTGGTAGACGTCTAAGTCCAAAATATATTTGTCATCTATATATATAATTCTAAATATAATTTAAATTTTTTCACTTAACTCAGAGTTACTTTTTATTGTATATATTAGTTGTATAGTTACAGGTTTAACTTTAGTTTTTCCAAACCTTATCTTTCATGTCAGATTAATCAGTGGGAATGGGAATAAGCAAAGAGATCTATCAGAATCACTTGGGGAACTTTTTCAAAATACACCTCTCCCTCCTCACCAAATTCCCTGGTCTCACCATGTCAGAAGCTGTGATTATAATAGTTGCATACTTGAAAAACGTTGGAGATGATTCTGAATGAATAATTCTAATTTTAAAAGCTACCACTTCTAGAGTCATTGCCTCTAGTGGGGTTCACATAAGTCTTGTTAGCACTTTAAATTGGTTATCATATGGGGAGCTCACATAATGTATATTTTAAACAAAAGCAGTAACAACGGAAATGAGGCTTATGGAATCAATCAGAGGTCAGTCAACTTTATGTAAAGGACCAGAGAATAAGTATTTTAGACCATGTAGTCTCTGGTATAACTACTCAACTCTGCTGTTATAGCATGAAAACAGCCATAGACAATACTTACATGAGTGAGCAGGACTGGTTCCACTAAAACTTTATTTATAAAAGCAGGTGGCAGGCCAGATTTGATATGTGGGCCATAGTTTACAAACCCCTGGAAAAAACAGTTGTTTTTACCGTATTTAATTTTGGGGGGGGGAAATGGTAGCATGTTATATGTATTCTGACCTAATATCTTTCAGTAATTATTTTATATCAGTACATACAATATTGCTTTGTTCTTTTCAATGCCTATGTAATTTTTCTTTGGACATATGTATATTATTTGATAATTGATTTCCTATTGTGTGATGTTTATGTGGTTTCCAATTTTTGCTGTTAGTGTTTTAATGTCTCTGTATATATATTTTGCAAATGTACAAGTATATCTGTAGAATAAATTGCTACAAATGTAATTGTGATATATGTTGCAAACACATTCTTCCAATTTGTCACTTGTTTTTTTGCTTATGGTATTTTTTGCTATGAAATATTTCTTTTTATATTTAATAGTTAAATTTATTGTTTTTTAATGGCTTTTAGCCTTTGTGCCATAATTAGAAAGGCTTCTAAGTATAAACCTGTTTTCTCGTTATTTCTCATAGTATCTTTTTGTTTTTTCTTTTACATTTAAAACATTAAAACATATATAATTCATTTTGGTATAAAGAGTGTAATATGGATGTGACAGAGCTATTCTGTTGTCCAGACATCATATATTATCTTTTTCTTACTGAAATAGAGTTCCATTTTTATTACATACAAAATTCCTGTTGAATTTGGATGTAATTTTGGACTCTCTTTTATTCAGTTGATCTATTTCTAATCACATATACTCATTTTAATTATTATATATCTTAATATCTAAAAGCTAATCTTTTTTTTTTTGAGACAGAGTCTAGCTCTGTTGCCTGGGCTAGAGTGCCATGGTGTCAGCCTAGCTCACAGTGACCTCAAACTCCTGGGCTCAAGCCATCCTCCTACCTCGGCCTCCAGAGTAGCTGGAACTACAGGTGTGCACCACCACGCCCAGCTAATTTTTTCTATTTTTAGTTGTCTGGCTAATTTCTTTTTATTTTTTTTATTTTCTAGTAGAGACAGGGTCTTGCTCTTGCTCAAGCTGGTCTTGAACTCCTGACCTCAAGCGATCCTCCCGCCTCGGCCTCCCAGAGTGCTGGGATCACAGGCATGAGCCAGCATGCCCGGCCTGATTTTAGATTTCTTTATGAACATTTTTAATGTAAATTTTAGAAATAGCTTGTTCAATTCTTACAAAATATCTTGTTTATTATTTTGTTGAGTATATGTTAAAATTATAAATTGATTTATAGATTCGTTTGGGATAAAAATCTTTATGATATTTCATCCTTCTAGCTAAGAACACAAGATACTTTTCATTTATTCGAGATACTTTATGCTTCTCAGTGATATTTTAATGTTAACTTCATAAAGATCAATTGTGTAAAACTTTTTGTAGTTGCATGGAGATACTTATAATTTTTTATTTAGAAATGAATTTTGAAAGATTAATTCTCAAAAAAAGAAAATTACAATGAATATTGTTGAATCATTTCCTATTGGAGCTTTAGGTTGTATATACCAAAGGAACAAAGATTGTACCAGTAGTTGGTGATACCTTCTCACCTCAAAGAATTTGATTTCCTATAGTTTCTTAAATGTACTAGTGGTATGTATTATTTATCATAATGAGGAATGTTTTATTAATTTTTATTTTACATAACAGATCCTACTTTATTTTCCAGTTAATTTTGTCTTCTAAAGATGATGAAATTATTGAATATCAGCAAATGTTATGTAACCTGAGGGAGAAGCTTAAAAATGCCCAGCTTGATGCTGATAAAAGTAATGTTATGGCTCTACAACAGGTAAAATCTTCTCAAAATTTGGTTTGTCAACCAGTTTTATTAAAATTGGAACTCTGAACAATGTCTTATTTATTATTACATATATGTCATCTGTGCCTAATCTAGTGGCTTGCACTGCTAGGTCTATAATAAAGTCTTTTGAAATTTCTTACTATCTAGTCTCAAGGAAACATTTAGAATTAACTTCAGAATTAGGGTTAGAGTTAGTACTAAATTATTTTGTTTATTTTTCTGTGTTGACATGGATAATACATTGTTTCGGTTAGGAATTATTTAATAAGAAACTTAAAAACTTTTAGAAATTTTAAAATATCTTAATACTTTATTATTAAGGTTTATTATGTTGTATCTTACTCCTGACATATCCTATACAATGTGAAAAAAGCTATAAGTGTGATTATAATTTGACTGTGAAAATATTTTAGTGAAAATATACTCACATAGAAGTCACGTTTTCATCATTTGTGCTGTAGTCACAGTCCAGAAGTAAGGAAGATTGAGAAGTATTTGGAGAATAAGAAGGCAGGGGACAATATTTTTGAATGAAGTTCTAAAGGGGTAAAAGCTAAGTGGAACAAAAGAGAAAGCACAGGGCCAAGCACAAACATGCAAAATGGTAAAAGATAAAATTAAATGGTTAGTGAGGAAAAGTCACGTATAATGAGTTGAAAGAAGCTGCAAATATTAGAGAGTTCCAGAATTTCTATTGGCCAGAGTGTTAGCCATTAAATCCATCTTTCAGTATTGGAGTAACAGCAGTGTACCTAACACTGTGTTGTGCATTTGAGATGTAAAAAATAATAAAAGGCATAGTTTTACCTATAAGAAAATACATTCTATAGTCTTGTTGAAAAAAAAAAACAAGACCTACCTTTTTTCCTTTACCTTTAAAATATATGTTACTACGTAATGTTTTAAAATATTTTATAGGGTATAAAGGAACGAGACAGTCAAATTAAGATGCTCACTGAACAAGTAGAACAATATACAAAAGATATGGAAAAAAGTACTTTTATTATTGAAGATTTGAAAAATGAGCTCCACAGAAACAAAGGTAACTAAATATTTTAAAAGTATATAAAGGTGGTTTTATATGCCATTATGTTTTTATAGTATTTTATTTTTATTAAAATAAAATCAGGTCATGTCAATAGATACATTATTGAGTTCTCTTCATTTGAATTTCATCATATTTTCAAAAAATTATACAGGGTATTATTAATTACATATATTACTAGAGCTTAAATTTGTAAATAGTGGTTGTGTTTTCTATAATTTTTCTCCTCTGATGAAAATTACATTAACCTCTATTACCAGATTGGTTGTATGAAAGAATTGAAAAATGGTGATACAATTTTTTTGTTTAACCTTTTTATAATTAACAAAGAATAGAGGATAGTAAAATTTTGATCAGTATAGTGGCATTGCAGATAGTTTTCAGAAGTAATTTTACATGTCAGCATTTGGATTAATCTTGCCCAAATTAATGTCTCATAATATTCTCCTTACTATGAGTCATACTACCTTGTCTAACACATCAAATCCTCTGCATATAAGCCCTCACAACATCCATGGTGTTGTAATTCCATAGCACTACATGACATAGTTATACAGGGCACACTAGTGCCACTATTCATGATAAATTCATGGACATATTTATTATAATTGCTGAAGATAAAAAAGACATGAAGGAGAAATAGTGAGTCTGTATGTGCGTAAGTGTAGTGCTGATGGTGGTGTTTGGAGGTAGAGTTGTAATTTAGATAGTGAAGCAGAAGGCTCACTGAAGAGGTAATTGAAGTAAGGAAATGAGTCATGCAGATGGCTCTAAGCAATGGGAATAAGTGCAAAGGCACTGAAGCAGGCGTGTACTAGGCATGTTCGAGGAACAAAAGAGAAGACTTTGTGGCTGGAGTAGAGTGAGCAAGTGAAGTAAGTACTCACTGTACTGAGTGAGAAGGGACAAGATCAGAGAGGTAACCAGAGGCCATTATTATATGGGGCCTTACTGTTCATCATAAGGAGTTGGCTTTTAAGTGAGAAGGGGCACCAAAGACAGTTTCTGAAGATAGGAGTGATATAATTTTTGACTTAGGCTGTTGTCTGCAATAGACTGTAAGAGTAGTAATTATGGAAGCAAGGACACCTGTTATAAGACTATTGCAGTAGTCTGGAGAGAGGTAATGGTTGTTTGGAGCAAGGTGGTAGCAGTGCAGTTATTAGATGTAGTCTGTTCTGGATGTATTTTGAAGATGATAGAAATGGAATTTTCTGACAGATCAATTATGTAGGATGTGAGAGAAAGAGTTAGGACTTTTGGTTTGAACACTGAGAAGGGTTGTGGGAAGAGCAGGTTAAAGACAATAAGGTACTTAGTTTTGGACATTAAATTTTAGATGCTTATTAGACATTGAGGTGAAAGTGTTAATTAGGCACTTGTATATAAAAGTCTGAGGTTTAGAAGAGCAATCTAGGCTAAAGATATAAATTTGGGAACCATCTCCACTAAAATGCTATTTGAAGTTCTGAGGTTAGCTAAGATCATCAGGGGAGTGAATGTTGGTTAGGAATAAAAATCTAAAGACTGAGCCCTGGGATACTTCTACTTTAGAGGCTGGGGAGGTGAAAAGGAACAACCAAATGAGACTGAAACGACATGGCCAGGAAGATGGGAAGAAAACCAGGAATGTGGAGGGTCCTGAAAACCACATGAGGAATGTAATCAAGGAAGAATAAATAACTGTGGTCAGAGGTGTGTTCATTGCTGCTGATAGGTCAAGATGAACACTGATAATTGACTGTTGGGCTTAGCAATGGTCATTTTTGGTTCTAGAGAAAATGGATAAAGAGGAAATGGGGAGAAGAAATATAGGATTTCTTTTCCAGGACTGTTTCTATAAAGGGAAGGCGATAGAGGGGGAAGAGAGATTTAAAAAGTGTTTTTCTGTCCCTTTTTAAATTTAATTTTTTTTATTTTTTTTAAGAGACAGGGCCTCACTTTGTCACCCAGGGTGGAGTGCAGTGGCATGGTCATCGTTCACTGTAATCTCAAACTCCTGGGCTCAAGCGATCCTCCTGTTTCTGTCTCCCAAGTAGTTAGGACTAAAGCCACATGCCACCACACCTGGCTAATTTTTTTTATTTTTTTAAATTTTTTGTAGAGATGGGGTCTCGCTCTATTTCCCAGACTGGTCTCAAATTCCTGGCCTCAAGTGATCCTCCCATCTTAGCCTCCCAAGTGCTATGATTATCGGTGTGAGGCGCCATGCCTGGCTGTATTTTTTTCTTTAAGACGGAAGAAATAACTCATGATTCTAAGTTCATGGGAAAGCTCCATTAAAGAAGAAACATTTGATGAATTGGTGAAGCAGAGGAGGGAGGGAACTTCTGGAGCAATATCCTGGAGAAGGCAGTGGGATGGGTTCTGCTGTACCAGTGAAGAGGTTGGCCTTTACTAGGAACACAGAGAGTTCATCCATAATTACAGAAAGGAGATAGAGTGTGTAGATACAGATACATGTGGCTGGGTTGATGCCCTAGCGGGAGAGCTTGTAGAAGTTCTCTGCTGATTGCTGCTTTTTTCTCGGTGAACAAGGAAGCAGGTTCTCAGCTAAAAGTGAGAGTGGGGGAAGATATATCACAAGTTTGAGGAGAGAAAAGAGAAGAGAAAGTATAAAATGGCCATATGAAAGAACAAAGACTTGGGGAGTGTACTGTAACTGTTGAATGGCATCAAGGATCCACTTGTATATTGGGCCCACTCTCTGTGTGTATTATGTTTGTATTAGAATACTTTAAACTGCTTTAAAAGGATGACTGATAGTGTGGATTTTACATATTCCAGTCACCAGGAGAAAAGTGGTGGCTGATGTTTGCTATCAAATAGTGTGTAATGGCCTAGAATTAAGCAGTCCAGGTGTTGCCTTCCTCTGTCCCATCCAGAATGGAGCTTTACTACCATGTCTTTATCCCAAACAGCAAGATAGAGAAAGAGAGGGCAAGAGACAAAAGCACGTGCTGAAGAATAGGTGGGCAAATATAGTGTTTATTGTGGAGGGCCACGTGGAAGAAAGGGAGAATGTGTACTGGAGGACAACTCAGCCTTGTCATGTTCCACAGCTAGGCTGTTAGCTCCAGAGAGCAGGGCTCATTTTTAAAAACTTGTGTGATCTCCTGTACTAGTCCAATGTGTAGTGTAAGTCCAATGTAAGTGTATGCCAGATAGAGTGGTAAATGTTTATTACAGATGAGTGTGAGAAATATGTGTCAATACATTTTAGAATGATAGGAATATTTTGTCTAGTAACAATTTTGTAAGATAATACAAGTAGCGATTTAGGAACTTTTTAGTTTAGGATTAAGTTTAGCTATAAGCGACAGAAAATCAAGCATAGAACATTTAAACAAGATAGAAATTTATTTCTCTATGATATAAACAAAGTTGATTATTCTTTGTAAAGAAGTGTTTTGCAGCCTTTTATAATCCATACCCTTTTAGCTAAGAAGATTTTACTGAACTTACTTTTTTAGTTAATTTTATTAATAGAACCAGAATAAAACTTTCATCTTACAAATATGAAATTTTAACATTAAGGGAGCTTTTTTATGTGGCATTCTACTTCTCTTGCCTCCATATTGGAACCACTTATTTGAAGGAATGAATATGCAATTCAATTAATTCATGATTTTTGTTTTTACTCTGTAGGTGCTTCAACCCTTTCTCAACAGAGTCATTATATGAAAATTCAGTCAAAGGTACAAATTTTAGAAGAGAAAACTAAAGAGGCTGAGAGAACAGCTGAACTGGCTGAGGCTGATGCTAGGGAAAAGGATAAAGAATTAGTTGAGGCTCTGAAGCGATTAAAAGATTATGAATCGGTATGTATTTTTATCTTGTCAGTCAGGGAGCTTAGAGTTATTCTTGCCACTCACAGTTAAACTATTCTGTGCTGTTTATACCATCTGAAAAACGTTCTTTGAGTGTATTTGGGTAAAGGTTATCCTAATTAATTTATACTAAGCTATTTAAACTTTTGAGCATTTTTTGGCAGGAGAATTGTTTTCAAACTTTTTGATCAGGGCATTTTGCCCAGATAATCAGCTTTGGTGAGACAGTGAAATTAGATTCTTTGTTATATGTGTCTTTTTTGCCACCATGTAGATGTGACACCACTGGCTAGGTTGACAAAATGTGTGACAGGGACAGTTTTGTTGCTTACTGTGTTAACACAACCTGCTTTGTACTTTTTATATTTTTTAATTGATTACAACTAAGTAAGGCAACTGATGACTTACATATTCTACTGGTATTGCTGATTCTCTTTCACTATTCTTTCTCTGTTTTATTAAGTATTTTATGTGTAATACATATTCTGAGTCACTTTGCTATTGGGATGTTTTATTGGGAAGTTTCAACTGTCCCACATTCCATCATCATTATTATTACTATATTGGATTTATAAAATCACAATAAAAAAACCCAGTTTAGTGATTTAAATTGTAGGTATATGTGTATTTTCCCTTTGACTTAATAAAAAAAATCATGCATTTGATAAATTTATTCAAATAAATAATGTTATATTTAAATTAAATTGGATATTTTTCAGGGAGTATATGGTTTAGAAGATGCTGTTGTTGAAATAAAGAATTGTAAAAACCAAATTAAAATAAGAGATCGAGAGATTGAAGTATTGACAAAAGAAATCAATAAACTTGAGTTGAAGATAAATGATTTCCTTGATGAAAATGAGGCGCTTAGAGAGCATTTGGGTAAGCCAACTTTTAAGTTAATGTAATTCGCTCAACTCTGATGTTCAAGTCTTTTTTTGCTTTACTTTTTGTTTATTTAACATTATTATTTTTAAGTAGTTAAATGCTTTTTTTTCCAAATAAATACTTCTATGAAAACGCTTAAAACAACAGTGGAGTTGCGCTGATTGAAGTGGGATTGGGAATTTGATGGGGTTGGAATGGTGAGTGGGTAGGCCTAGAACATTGCTTTATTCTAGCATCTGCACAGTAATAACTACTTGTTTTAAAAATGAAAGTCCATTATGTTAATACTGCATATTAGAAGTTAACCTTTTTTTTTTCAGCAAAAGCAGGGTCTGGTCTGTATGACCCATGTTTGTTTGCAGAATGCTTTTGTTTCAGATGCATTCATTGAAGACATTTAAAAATACTTTTTGAAGTTTTTAAAGACTCTTAAGTACTTTTAAAATCTAGACTGTTTACGTTTTACTTAGGTTGAGTATTTTATGGTTTCCATTGATTCTGCGAACTATTGATAATTAGTAAATATAGCTTGAGAGTTTATATATTGAATTAAATAGTTTATTAGTGAATGTTACTAGTTTGAATGTTATGATGTTCATTCTGAGTTGCTGCTTCTTTAAAATGAAAATATCTAAATATTGATTTTATTAAAGTTGCTAAATTTCAGTTAATGCTTTCTTAGTTAAAATTACAATCTGTAAAAACTTTTCTCTAGAGGAAAGAAACAAAAATATTTTATACAGATTATATATTTGTGAAAATGTCTGTTTAACAAGGACCCAGAGTTATACTAGGACCTCAAGTTAGACTTCTGATCAACTCAACCTATCAGATCATACACAGCCAGGAATCTGGAAGTTCTTAAAGATGACTCTGACCAATCTAAGTAGCTTTCTCAAACCCTTATTTTCTGTGTTTAAAAGGCCCCAAATCTTGGTTTATAATTTACTTTAGGTTTTTGTCAGGATTTCCATTAGTAATTGTGATAAAGTTTTAACTTGGGTTATAGTTCAAATATCTGGAAAATTCTTGCACAAAGGGTACCCCATTCTTCAGTGATATTGGCTACATGAATTATAGCCAGTTGCTTGATGGTATATGAAGTTTTTTTAGTTTATTTGAATGTTATTAAGTTTTTAATTGTATTGCTTTTTACTTTAGGCCTTGAACCAAAGACAATGATTGATTTAACTGAATTTAGAAATAGTAAACGCTTAAAACAGCAGCAGTACAGAGCTGAAAACCAGATTCTTTTGAAAGAGGCAAGTATGGTAGTCAGTTGATTATTTTCTTGGTTGAACTAAAGAGAAATACTAATAATTCATACTTTGCAGATTGAAAGTCTGGAGGAGGAACGAATTGATTTGAAAAAAAAAATTCGTCAGATGGCTCAAGAAAGAGGAAAAAGAAGTGTAACTTCAGGTATACTCAGTTATTCCAAACCTTTAAAAGAATCATTGGGAAGTGAGTTGTCTAGATCTGAAATTTTCTGTATATTATTTTTGCTATTAATACATTACTGTGGCTCTGCATCAAGTTTAATGTGTGAAAATAAGTGGCGTAAAGAAGAGATAAGTGAGTATCATTGGGTTCAGCCCTGAATATGAAACAGGTAAAAAATAACAAGCAAATGAAAATAAACCGTAGAATTGTGGAGTTATGAAAAGTTTATATTATAGTGTCTTAAATTCTAGATAGCCCCAATATGTTGTGCATAGTAAATATATTATTTTGTGAATATGAATGATAAAACTTAGTAATTTTTATGTTAATATGTGTTATTCTTAATATTTTTCCTTTCATTAAGGGCTATGCATCGAAAATCTTTGTAAGTTATTCTTTACTAAGTGAAAGTAATATTTTATTGAATATAAATTAGCATCCTTTTTTGTTTTATTTTACTTGAAATAAAGAGAACAATTGGTTAAGTTTTATACTAGCCATTGTAGTGCATTTTTGTTAGAAGACCATAGGGAAGGAAGTTTTTTCCCCAAGTCCAATAGTACATCTAGGAATATGAGAAGAGAGGTTTTTTTAGCATTGTGGTTGATATAATACATCAAAAATTTTCTATAGAAGTGGAACTTCATAATTTATTAGTATAATAAGTTTACTCATTCATGATTGTTATATACTTTATGTATCTTTTACTACTTTAGTGCCTATTAATTAGCACTTTAATATAGAATGGGCAAAGAATGGTAGAGAAGAAAAAATTCCAATTAGTTTCTCACATTATTAATAACTTATTAAAAGTGAGCTAGATCAGAGATTCGTATTGGCTACATGTGAATCAAGGATTTTGGAAACAATTGTTCTATCTTTTGTTTGGGTTAAAACTTGATTGTAGTTTTTAAGAATTAAAATACTGGAATAGTAGGAGAGTTATTTTTATGTTTTTAATTGGTTAATTCTTTTATATTTAGGATTAACCATTGAGGACCTGAACCTAACTGAAAATGTTTCTCAGGATAGAGTAGGACAAACAAAATGGGATTTAATGAGCCTCAAAAATACGAGTGAAGCACAATCAAAGGTAAACAATAAAGTACCTTTATTGTTTGGTATGGCAAAGAGCATAAAGGAAAACATTATTATCAGTTCTTTCATTTCTTCCTCCTTTATCTCATTTTGAACATCTACTTCTTTTTATAGTTGCTAAATAATAAGTAGAGACAAATGTTTGCTATTTAAATAACTTATTGATCCAAAGATTGATTAATGAGACATTATTTATTCTGAATACAGATTAGGAGTTCAGATAAAATAGAACTGCTCCCTAGGAGACCACCATTCAGTATTCCACAATCAGATCAGAATGAGCCAGAAGAAAATATGACCGTAGGATCATTATCAAGAATGTTATCTGAAATCCGTCATAGTACAGAAAGTGGAGTGGATCCTTTGTTCTCTTTAACTAAACATTCTTCATCCGTGCAAGTAAAAGATAATTCAACTCCAGAAACTATTACAATAAGAGAGATTTTTAAAGCACCCTGTCTACAATCTTTAGGAAATCTAGAATCATTAGTCAGTACTTTTAGTAGGGAGAGCCATGAAGAAACAGATGACAACTTAGGCTCCCTTTCTGATGATTATATGAAGAAAGTGTCAAGAAGCCATCAAACACTAGAGAAGACTAATTTCACACAAAAAAGTGATTCATCTTTTCAAGCTTTATCAACAGCTTCAGACTTAATGCAGAAGGTATCACTTAGACAAAAATCTGCAATATTTTGTCAACAAATTCACGATTATAGAGATGACATGGATAAATCACAGTTAGCAGCCTCAGAAGATGAACAGGTTCATACTCAAATAAAGTATTCTGATATTAATTTGAAAGAAGATAAAAGAAAAAGTAAAGTACCCTTGCAGACAGAGATTTTGAAAAGTAAGCTTGAGGTTAATCTTCTGGACCCTGTACCGATTACTGCACAAGCAAAATTATCTCAGATAGATCCTCTTGACAATCTTATAGAACAGCTACGGAGAGAACTAGTATTTCTTAGATCTCAGGTGAGCTTTCCTCCAGACTATATTCCTGGGATTGCTTTTTTATGCCTTCTCTAACAAAGTTCTGTAACAATTATAATAAGAATTTTTTTATTTGCACATTAACACTAATTTATACACACTGTATTTTTAAAAATCTAAAAATACAGTACATTTGACTTGAACTCATTGATTTGTCTAATTTATTAAATATTTCTTTAGAATGAAATCATAGCACAGGATTTACTGATCAAAGAAGCAGAGAGTAGAAATGCAGAGATAGAGCTTGAACGTCATAGAAGCCAGGCAGAAAAGGTAGTGTAAAGGCAGACCATTAAAGAAATGATTATGGTACTAAAGATAAAAACCTTCATTATATTTCTTTGCTTTTTACCATGGGGTTGGAGGAGGGAGGAAGAGGGAGGAAGATCACCATCTGTTTTACCATTTAGATTTTATTTTTATGATTGCTGCTATATCTCTATACCTTTTTTGTTGTGCTATACTTCAATTGATCAAACTTTTTAACTTGGAAACTGTAGACTGTTGTGATATTTTGTAAAAAAGAAAGTCAACTTTATTTTCTTTGTTTTGTTCAGAATGAATTTCTTTCAAGAGAACTAATTGAAAAGGAAAGAGATTTAGAAAGAAGTAGGACAGTTATAGTCAAATTTCAGAATAAATGTAAGTTACTGTTACCTTTTATTTTTCTGTACTTATATTTTCTATGCTTAAAATCATGGTTGTGAAAGGACTTTAATACATTCTGTCTTCTAACCTTTTTTACTCTAAATTAGTTCCATAATGTATATAGTTCAGTCTCTCACTCATCCTGTTGGTTTATCTTGCTATTTTTATTGTCAAAGAATGTTATTCATCTGAATTTTTTGTGAAGATACATATAATTTTTCTTTTGTGTTCTCTAATCAAAGTGAAGTTAGAAAATCGAATTTAAAAGATTTTTAATATAATACATAGTTTAAGTCAGGGTAAAAATATACTTGTGATTTATTTCTTCCATTAATGAGATATGTTGTATATTTTCACATGGTATATTAATGAATAGGTTTAACAACATTTGACTATTTAACTCAACTGTTTGCACTGGATTTATAGTGGAATGTTTTTGTATATTTATTTACATTTGTATTTCTCAATGAATTTATTTTTTTCATATGTGAAATATTCATCATCTCTATAGAATAGTGTAGATTGTGAAAAAAGATCTGTTCATTTAATGAGAAACTATTTAATTACAGTAAAAGAATTATTTGAAGAAAACAAGCGGCTTGAAGAAGGTATGAAAGAAATATTGCAGGCCATTAAGGAAATTCAGAAAGATCCTGATGTTAAAGGAGGAGAAACATCTCTAATTATCCCTAGTCTTGAAAGACTAGTAAATGTAAGTTATTTTTTCATGTTAATGTTTTTTTCCCCCAGTACTTCAAAGATGTTCCACTATGTAGTGGTCTCCATAGTTTCCGATGAGATATTTTAAGTCATGTGAATCTTTGTTTCCCAGTATGTAATATGTAGCTTTTCTCAGGCTGCTCTCAATGTTTTCTCTTTATGTTTGTTTTTCACTAGTTTTGACTGTAATGTGCTGAGGGGTATTTGTGCATGTATGTGTTCATGAGAGTATGTGTATCTTGTTTGGGGTTTGCTGAGCATCTTGAATCTGTTCACTTATGCTATTGACCACAATTGAGATGTTTTCTATCATTATTTATTCAATAATTTTTTCTGCTTCATTGTGTCTGGAACTTCAGTGATACAAGTATTGCATCATTTTTTGATATTTTCATACAAGCCCTGAGGGTCTATATAGCTCTATTCTTTTTTTTTTAATCCCCTAATCTTTTGTCTTTTCTTCTACCACTTGGATAATTACTATTGCTCTGTCTTCAAGTTCACTAACACTTTCCCTTGTCCTCTCTATTCTTTTGGTTCAAGGGTTAGCCTGAGACTTGCCAGAGTTTTTTATATGGAATTTGGAGCTCCATTTTGCTGACTTTCTTCTTTCTGGGATTTCCCACTGACTTTCATGGGGCTTTGGTCTCTATCCTCTAATTTTATAGACCAGAAAGATGATAGGTCATTGCAGTTACAGCCTGATCTCTAACTAAAGCCTTAAAAATGGCAGATTTGATTTTTGCTGGTCCTGGCTTCCAGGTTTCAAGTCCCTTCCAAAATCTACTTACTTTTGTTTATTTTCCAGAACCCTTAGGTAGTTGCTTTTGTATTAAGTTTTATATATGAGAGAGTAGGTCCGTTAGGAACTTATGCTACAAACCCAGAAGTTTTATGGAATGACTTTATTTTAAATATTTAAAGATTTGTTACTATAGGAAAGATTTAGCCATCAAATAATATTCTGTTTATATTTACCATACAAGGACTTATGTATTCCACAGTATTGACTGTTACATAAACTTGAATAAAACACACATTTTAGATTCTTAATATTTATGTGTCATTTACATTATCTGAACACATTTAGCATACTAAACAATACAGTGTTTCCCAAATTTGTGCTTGATTTAAATAGAAAAAAAATCTTATTGTTCATCAAATTGCTTTTTTTATTGTGACTAATCAATAGTTGAATATTTTCTTTAATAACACTGTAATTATTAGCAGAGAGAGAGAATGATGATACTGGTATATTAAAAACTTCCTAAGGCAAGAAAACCATTTGACAAAATTTATGGGAACCATTTGATTTCCATTGTATTTTTCTCATTCTGACTTCTCTGGTTGGTGACTTTGTTTTGCCTCTTGTTTTGAATGTCTGAAATGATTCTTCATGTTTTTTTAATGTGAACATCTTTTGTCTATCATGCTACCCGCTACTAATACTGTGTCTCAGATCAAACTTCATTTCCAGAGGAAAGTCTACTTAGTAACCAAATAAAAAAAATGAGAACAGCCCAGGAAATGATAACTTCTATTTCTGTTGACATTCCATGAGCTTTCCCTGAACCACTGTTTCCATAGAGTTCATTTACTTCTGTTTTGGACTGTCATCTTTTTTTTTTTTCTGATTCATATGCCATTTCTGAAATTCACAAACCCGCTAGCAGTCCTTTTTCTAGGAAATCTTCAGAATCCATGACAATTTAGACCAAATGATTCTGCATTATGCACCTCAGTTCACTTTCTGTTACTACAGGATATTTTTTAGTACTCTGAACCACTATCTAATTCAACCTCGTTTTACCAAAGGGCCATTTAAGAAAATATGGTACTATTCTTCAACAAGACAACTAACTAGATCACCTTGTTGTCATTCAGAGTACCTCTTTCTATGTTCTTCTGTCTTCCTAGTATCCTCTTTGAATTAGTATAACTTATTACTCTGTGTGGCCTGGTCTGATCTCCCTCAGGTGAAGGCTTTTATAAATCTACTACCTAGAGTTAAACCGCAGATCACCCTCCTGAGTAGATTACATTTGGTTTTACTCACCTTATTTTTCTTCCACCTTCATTTCCAAACCTTTAGTTTGCATTTAACAGTTTTGTTCCTTACAATTCTTCTGAAGTCCAAATAATTTATATACATATATTATGTAGATGTATGCATGGTATATGTGTATTTATGTATGCCATTGTTGGAGAATTAAGGCCATTGAAGACACTCTAATATTTTAATATTTGACATGTTATTTTTGCTTATTCATTACTCTTGGATAATACTGTGTTACCATACCTTGCCTTTGTTGTCATGTATGCTTCAACTGTGGAGAAGAAGCACTGAAAAATTCACCTATTGAAAATTAGTAGCTATTTCATTCCTTTGTTCATGCTTTAAATTCAGATATTGAATAATTTAAAAGCATTTACATATAAATTACTTCATTTTGACTGTACAAAAACCCTGTGTAGTGGACAGAGCTGATATTATTTTCCCTTTTTGAGAGACAAAGAAACTAAGGTATAAAGGATTTAAGTCAATTGCCCAGCTAGTAAGAGACTGGTTAAGAGTTGAACCCTCGTCATTTTATTATTGTTTGGTTGTTTTTCTAGTGTACCAGCCTATTAAGATTAACTAGATATTTGTTAGTTGTTATAATGAAGTAATTACTATGCTTGGTAATATAAATTAAAGTTTTATAAATTTGTAAATAAGAATTTGAATTAGTATATTTTATTATGCATGGCAATGGGAATAGAAAAATGCTTAAATGTCAATTTTACTTAAAGGTAGATTTTTTTAACCATGATGTTCCTGTTTTTCCTTATGTTTCTAATATATAATATAATTATACTAGGCTATAGAGTCAAAGAATGCAGAAGGAATCTTTGATGCCAGTCTACATTTGAAAGCTCAAGTTGATCAACTTACTGGAAGGAATGAAGAATTAAGACAGGAGCTCAGGGAATCTCGGAAAGAGGCTATAAATTATTCACAGCAGTTGGCAAAAGCAAATTTAAAGGTGAGAATTTTATTAAATGAAAGAAAATGCTAAGCATAAAAACATAGATTTAATAGGAAACTTCTAATTTTTTTTTAAATACTGCTTTATGATAAAATACCTCTTGAATTTTTTCAACATTAGGAAAACTGTTTGGATTTTTTCTTATAAAATTAAGTGGAAAAATAAGTGCCTTATAACATAAAAAATAACACAAAAATTCTAAGTCTTATACCTAGGCATTTCTAAGTAGAAATTAAAGTATGGTTTAATTAATTCCTTACAGGGCATTCATATATTTATTTTTAAAAAGTAGTCAGTAGAAAAAGCATAGGTACAAGTTACTGCTTTTCAATTTGTCTTTCTTTGAGTGTAATAGATGTGATTCTCATCACTGGATTGTTTATTTCCAGATAGATCATCTTGAAAAAGAAACCAGTCTTTTACGACAATCAGAAGGATCAAATGTTGTGGTTAAAGGAGTTGATTTACCTGATGGGATAGCACCATCTAGCGCCAATATTATTAATTCTCAGAATGAATACTTAATACATCTCTTAGAGGTACTGAAATTTTCACATATGAATAACAAAAATCACTGATAGTATATTTCTTAATTTAGTCTTCATGTATTCCTTTGAGTTTTGAGAATAATAATAGTGAGATCTATTATTAATGGATTTTGATGTTAGATGGACTATTATAAATAAGAGCAATTTACTCCATTCCATTCATGTGCATGAGAAGTATGTTAATACATCTTGTTCACATGCATGTCATCCATATAAAATATATGATTGACATGTAGAACAAGCAGCAACTACTATAAAGTAGTGATGTGTAAATAAGATGAGCACTTTTATCTACTGCTTTTTGGAAAACAATATAAGAGAATAAAATCTGACAAAGTTTTTTAGAATTATGATTAGAATTTTTCCCTTTTTTGTGTTAACCACAAGAAAAAGCTGTCAAGCCAAATTGTCTTTTTTTCTTCCCTTTACCCTACAAGGTATTAGTTAATCCATCAGCAAATAAGAAAGGGTACTATACTATATTGCTTGCATTGTTTTCATTTCTTATTTTTGCTGTCTATATCATGGTCATTATAAATGGCTTAATGAGAGATGCTTTTTATTATTTGATTTGAAGTTTAAATATTCGTAACATCACATACACTACAAATACAATTACAAAAATGTAATTCAGAATCAATGAAAATATGTTTTTGATGATAAGTACCCCTCTTTCCTTCTGCTAGATGATCCATTGGTGAATATGCTTAAGATTCTCAAATACCTGTTTTTGTATTTGGAAATTACATTAATCTTTTTCTAAATATTGGAGTTTGTATGTTATCTAAGTCAGGTAGGGGCCACCTTAACTACGTATCAGAATATTACTTTATAATTCATGTTATATCATTATTTTTAAATGTATAATTTTAGCACTCTTTATTTCTTTTATTCTCTTGAAATATAGGGAAACTATCAGCAAGTAATGGCAGTAGGCATTGTCATATTGTTTGAGATAAGATTCATGTTTTTTCATCTTTATTAAAAAAAATGAGAACCATTGTAGTGGATTAGAGAGCAGCTAATGAGAGGTTGAAAACCTGTCCAAAGTGTTAAAATAGGTACTTAGGCTCTCAATCCTAAAGCAGCATAGAGTGATGGATGTGGCAAGACCTCTGGGGTCAGATAGACTCAACCTCAAATGTTGAATCTGCCTATATGGAAAGTACTTGGCACCAAGCCTGGCATATGTGCTTGGTAAGTGGTTGCCAACTGTAGTGCTAATGGGTTTTTGATGATAAGTAAGTTACTTAATCTTTTTAAGTTTTAATTTCATTTTTAAAATGAAGTAATTTGAAAGGGTAATTTAATTGGGGATATGAAAGTATATGTTCACAAAACGGTATAAAGCTGAGTGAGTGGAGGTGAGTTTGTGACTATTCTGATAAAAAATTCATGCTTATAGTAACTATTGTATCTGGCAATTTATGTGCTTACTCTAACTATCATATATGATAAAAATAATTTTACCTGTTGTAAATTACTTCTTTTTTGCAAATTACTCATTCCATGTACCTTAAACCAAAAATGTCCAAAATATCATAGAAATGATCTGTGCTACTTAAAGGTTTGATGACTTTTTTTTCCTCTTTTATGTATTTTTCTATAATCTTGTCAGAATATGAGTTTATGCTTTCTAATTCAAAATGTATTCTGAAGCTTTTTTCTTTCTTATTTTTAACCAATTTTTAGGAACTAGAAAATAAAGAAAAGAAGTTAAAGAATTTAGAAGATTCTCTTGAAACCTATAACCGAAAATTTGCAGTAATTCGTCATCAACAAAGCTTGTTATATAAAGAATATCTAAGGTATAGGTATTAGCAAAACTTTGTAAATATAATTGCAATATATTCTTGTTCATAGTAAAAGTAACTTAAAAAGAATTTACATATTTTGTTTTGCACTTCCCTCCTGCCTCTTCTCTTTTCCCCATCACCACCTCTCCTTTTGTTTTTTTTTTTACTGTGGTAGCTGCTTTCAAGAAAATATTTTTAGATAGTGTACCTTAATGATTGTAAGCCCATCCATGTCCTGGAATCATTCTGCCTGCGTTTGAATCCAGACTTTAACATTTACTATTTATAAGACCTTGAGCAAGTGGCTTTACCTGTCTGTACCTCAGTTTCCTTATCTGTAAATTTCTGTGCTGGAAATACCTTTTTCATAGAGTTGTTATGAAATGTAAGTGAATTATTACATGAAAATGCTCAGATGAGTGCATGGCACATATAAATACTTTGTAAATGTCAGCTGTTATTAGCATCATTCATCATGATCTTGTCATCATTAATCTTACATGCTCAGAGGGAACTAATATACTTCTCCTTATCTCTGCCATCTTATCAATAGAATGATTTCTTTAGTAGGAATTAGAATACCTAATCAAAGGTCATTTAAACACTAAGGATGATTTTCATCTTACCTAAGAAGAAACCCAAAGCTAGTTGTAGGGCAGGTTATATTTAGGGATTGTTGTTAACGCCTACAATGATTGTAAAACAGCTACATGAGTTCAAGGAAGACGGAACCATGCCCATTGAAGAAGAGGAGCATTTTTTTCCACATTTAACTTTTTATTTTAATTTAGTTTTATTTATTTATTTTGAGACAGTGTTTCACTCTGTCATTCCATGTAGAGTACAGTGGCATCCTCATAGCTCACTGCAACCTGAAACTCCTGGGCTCAAGCCATCTTCTTGCCTCAGCCTCTCAAGTAGCTGGGACCACAGGTGTGCACCAAGACACCCGGCTAATTTTTCTATTTTTTGTAGAGATGGGATTTTGCTCTTGCTCAGGCTGGTCTCGAGCTCCTGAGCTCAAGGAATCCTCCCAACTCAGCCTCCCAGAGTGCTAGGATTACAGGTGTGAGCCACTGCACCTGGCTACTATCTGTCTATCTATCCATCTATCCATCCGTCCATCCATCTATCTATTTTATCTATTTGTTTATTTATCTATCTATCTGTTTATTTATTTATTACAGAGTGTCGCTCTGTCACCTGGGCTAGAGTGCTGTGGCGTCAGCCTAGCTCACAGCCTAGCTCACCCTCCCAGAGTGCTAGGATTACAGGCATGAGCCACCACGTCCAGCCTTTATTTTTAAACATTTTTTCCAGAGGTGTTTGGCTGGCTTTGACTCAGATCTTATGAGCTAGAATTGGGTCATATGTCTAATTCTGAACCATTCAGTGACAAAGAGAATGATGCCATCATAATTGGTTTATGCCAGGCAGATTACAGGCAATTATGGAATATCACTTGTGTAGGCAATGGTGTCTTACACGCCTTTTTGAAAAATTAATTAACATTTTTTAGTTACTTTTTTAATTGACGGGATAAAATTGTATATATTTATGGTGTACAACATGGTGTTTTATATATGTATATATTGTGGAGTGGTTAAATCAAGCTATTTAACCTATGTATTACCTCACATGCTTATTTTTTTGTGCTGAGAACACTTAAAATCGACTTTTAGCCGTTTTCAGGTATACAACGTATTGTTATTAACTCCAGACATTATGATGTACAATAGATCTTGTGAACTTACTCCTCCTGGCTAACTGAAATTTTGTGTCCTTTATCTTCTTTTAAGTCTAATGATTTCAAATATTGTTTGTATCTTAAATATTTTGTAAATACCACTCAAATTTAACAGTAGGATCAGAATGTTGAGACTTTATCTAGAATTCATTTGGGGTATTGATTATTTCTTAGTCCTCTGTTTTCAAAAAAATATTTATAAGATTCTGCTTCAATTATTATTTTGTAATCATTTTAGAGTGATAAATCAGGGAAGAATGAAAATATTTGATAACTTTGTTATCTTGCACTTATTTTTTAAAAATTTCAGGCTAAACCTTATTTAAATGAAATTTTAACTTCTTGTGTTATCAGATACTGAGTAGCTATGACGTCTCTTATTTTAAGAAAACTTTAAATTTCTCTAATCTAAAGTTATCTCTTCCTAACATTGTGTTAGGTTTACTATATTGTCTTTCTTTTGTTTGTTTTTTTTAGTGAAAAGGAAGCCTGGAAAACGGAATCTGATACAATAAAAGAGGAAAAAAGAAAGCTTGAGGATCAAATCCAACAAGATGCTATAAAAGTAAAAGAATATAATGTAAGTAAAACACTTAAAATCGGTATACAATATTATACAAACTAAGCTAGATTCAATAAATAATATCCATATGTCTTTGTGCAGAATTTGCTCAATGCTCTTCAGATGGATTCAGATGAAATGAAAAAAATACTTTCAGAAAATAGTAGAAAAATGACTGTTTTGCAAGTGAATGAAAAATCACTCATAAGGCAATATACAACTTTGGTAGAAATGGAGCGACGACTTAGAAAAGAAAATGGGAAACAAAAGAATGAGTTGTTGTCAATAGAGGCTGAAGTTTGTGAAAAAATTGGATGTTTGCAAAGATTTAAGGTACTTCTGATTCTTGTATTATTTTGTTTTTGACTATGAAAATTTTCAGATATGCAGAAGATAGGATAGGATCATTAACACACACCACCTGGATTAATACCACCTACTAACATTTTGCCATAATTGCTTCATCTGTTTTTTGTAGGAATGTTTAAATTGCAGAAATTTCTACCCTAAATATTTTAGTGTACGTCTCTAACAAAATAAAGCCTTTTTTAATCTACATAACCACGATAACTTGATCATACCTAACAAAATTGACAGTAATTCTCTAATATTGCCTAATGTCCAGATTATATTCACATTTCCTCGGTTTCCAGTCAAGGACCATGCATTTATTGTGTTGGGATGTTACATGTCATAAATCTTTTTAATATAGAATCCCCTTGGTTTTTTTCTCTGAAAAATGTTTGAAAATTTATCTGATTTTTCATGTATGTCGTTTTGTTCCTCTATCACTTACATTTACTAAAAGTTAATTTTAAGCCTTTGTGAGAGTCAGATTAAACTTAGCCAGAATACTTCATAAATAATGCTTTGTACCTTATATTTCATCATTTCAAGAGTGTCTGGTTGTTTCATGTGTCGTGATTGATAACTATGTTAAAGAAGACAGCCACATACCTCCATTATTAAGTGATTTAGTTACTGTTTGGTGATATTTTGGTACCATAAAAATAATGAGTTCTTCGGTCCTCCTAATGATTTTAGCATCCACTGATAATTGTTGCCTAAATCAATTATTTCACTAGGAATTGCAAAAATCATAATTTTCTAGTTATGTTCTGCTTTTACATTTATTAACAGACATTCTATAAAATAAAGAGCTTTTCCTCATTAGCTCAGGCTATTTGGTGTTCTTAAAGTATAATTCCTACTACAAAGACAAGATAAATGCTTCATTCTTTCATTTTAATTACTAGTTTTCAGAATACACAATTGGTGTAATCTGCTTCTATCTGTTTTTTTTCTTCCGCCTCAGCTTTCTCTTCTAGTATCATAACAGACTCATAGATTTTTTAAATATTCAGTGTGTTTTAGTTAATTAGAGTCATAATGTTTTGTCTGAGCTTGGGCGAGTGGGAGTCCTTTAAAGTTAACTCTTAAGTCCTTTTGACAAAAATTCATTAGTTTTTGAACCAAGCTTCAAAGCTTGATTTGTTTTCTGATACAACAAAATGTCTTAGACTTAACTTATATATTTCCTATTTGTACTTGGAATAAGCCATTTCTCTAAAGAGCCCTAGTTTTTTTTAGGGGGGGGAAGCATTTCTTTACCAAAAACTGGCCACTGGGCATCATTGCTCTCGGAGTGCCATTTCTACTAGTCCCTTTCAGTGGACAAATTAGGAAAATATGTATATATCTAAACCATGAATTCATGTTGTTATTTCCAATTCAAATTTAATATTATAGGGTAAGTAAATAGTATGGAGTTTTTACTAACATTGTTTGATTTTGTGCTTGTATTTCTTTTTTCTTACATAGAACATCTTGATTATTAACTTTAAAAATTTTTTTTTATCCTACAATATGCATACATTAATTTGAAAATAATATTTGTATTGGTGTTAACAATAACAACAAAAGCAATGCTAACAGACACAGTTTAAAGTTTCCTTACAGGTCCTTTTTTTTCTTCAGAATATATCTTGCTGAGGATGTGTAGGCAAAGTAACATATCCTACAGTTCCTTGAAATAATCCTGCTCTTCATGTTGTTATGTTATATATTTGATGCATAGATAAACTCATTTATTTTCCATTTTTGTCAATTGTAGGCATTGTTTTCTTTTTTATTAAATTTTAATATATAAAACATTTACATATTCAAAAGATTTAATCAGAGAAATCTTCTGTCCTTGTACCTTTCACCTTATTTTGCCGCACCATGTGTAGGTAACTGATTATCCTGCTAATGTTTCTTTTTGCAAACATAAATAAAGACAAGAAAGGTTATATCATATAGACACTCTTCTGCACCTTGCTTTACAGCTTATTTTTGAGCATGCAAGTGTTCATTATACATGACTAAATTTAGACAGAATCATATGAACACAGAATTTAAAGTAAAATTAAAATGAACTTGAGAACTTTACCATCCACTTTAAAGATAGTAACAGGTGATATTATCATGCTAATAAACTTATTTTCAGGGTGATCTTAAAGCTGAATCCTGGATGCAACAAGGAACCTGTTATAAAATTAAAGCTATTTTTATTCTGAGATGTAATAAGGACATTTTGAGATGTAAGAAATGTTCTTGTTTATATTTTTGTGTTAGATTTTTTAGGATCTACTTAGAGTTTTACAAATATAGTTAGTATTTGAGATAGAAAGGAAAACAAAAACTGGAATTTTCTTCCTTTTCAACCTGCTCGTTCAGCTTGAATTTTTAATTTTTTTTTACAAAATTGGAGCCAAGAAAAAGATATCTTTAAAGGATGGGAAACAGAACCCCATCTACTCCTTTCTCCTCTCACAAAAGTAAAACTGAATCTCCAGGGTAAGGTAGAACAGGGTGTACTTATTTAGATGGAGAAGAAAAGCTGTCAAAATGAGATCTGGAGCCCTATTAAAAATATTTTTCCATCATTACTATACTTCAGAATGAATTATAACCTTTAGTTCTTCCTCACTTTATAAATTTGGTTATTCCTTTGTACCACTTCTTAATCAGCTTCCATCACACTTGTCACAGTACTTTTCTGTGTAATTTTTGCTTATAACAGAGCAGTTTACTGGAGGGAACTAAAAGTTCAGACATTTCTTCTTTGTGTTAATAATAAAGTATCTTTGAATAGTTGTATAGCTGATGAGTAGAACATGAAGCAAATAACTGAAAGTCCTTGACATTATTTATTACACAGAACTATGATAGGAAGTTTTTTCCCCCTTAAATAATGTTTCCTTTATGTGAACAAGGTTTTCTTTTGACACAAAGCTAGTCTGTTTTACTTATAATAAACAGAAATAGCTAAGTTATAAAGGTTACTTATCATAATGCTAATTTTGCCACTCAACTATCAAAAGTTGTTTTTGGATATTAAAAAATTTAGAAGAGCCATCCAGAGATATATTCTGAATGATATATTTTCTTGCTGCTGTTTATTATACTATCTCAAATTAATTGAATTTTATTATACTATGACAGGAGTTACAAAAGGATTTATTTTATTTTTATTTTTACTGTGATTAAAAATTTCAAAATAGCATTTATTATATGGAAGAAATTAATATTCTTGCAAATTTTTATTCACATGGGAAATCATGTATTTTCTAAATGATTTTAAGATCTGTTTTGCTTTTAGTTGTATTATCTTGTGTTATCCTTCTCGAAAGTGGTTACTGTTTCCAAAAAAAATGTATAAACATAACTCAGTGTATCTTTATTTACGTAGGAAATGGCCATTTTCAAGATTGCAGCTCTCCAAAAAGTTGTAGATAACAGTGTCTCTTTGTCTGAACTGGAACTGGCCAATAAACAATACAATGAACTGACTGCTAAATACAGGGATATCTTGCAGAAAGATAATATGCTTGTTCAAAGAACAAATAACTTAGAACACCTAGAGGTAAGTTTGTATGATCCTTGAACTTTGTGATATTAGCCATTTTTCTTTGATGAAATCTTTGTGTTTTGGGAGATTTTTCAGATTTTAATTTAAAGTTTGTCTCTAAGTAAATTTTACAGAGGTATAATTCATAGGTAACAATTTCATTCTAAATATTTTGTTCCTGAATATCAACACACACACACACACACACACACACACACACACACACACACACACACACCATATCTATTTATAGTTGCAGAATGACTTCCAGAGGACTTCATTCAGGTCATCCTCAGCTCACTTGCATGATTTAGCTGAATCAAGCCTTTTCATCCAGGCGCTTCATAGGTTGACTGCCACAGCAGAAAAAAAAAATCCATTAAAAATCTCAACCATCTTTTCACTATGAACATCTAGTATCTGTCACTTACAGCATGTTAGGGACACTCAGTAACTAATTGAAGGAAGTAAGCACCAGTTTGTGAAGGTTGTAAAACTCTTGAGTATTCTAGCTTGCCAAAATGAATGTACAACTTTAATGGTAGAAGCTAATACTCAAAAGTTGAGGGCCACATATTAGAAACACAATATTTTGATGATTATTTTTTAATAATATGTAATTCTAATTTCGTAAAAAAAACTGGATTGTAAGTTTTCAAAGATATTACATAAAGTTAAGAGAATATCACTTTGCGTTATTGGTTTAAATTACAATGTAGTTTCTTAATGATGTTATTCAGTGTGAAAATACATCCTTAAAAGAACAAATAGAGGCTGTAAATAAAGAACTGGAGATTACCAAGGAAAAACTTCACACTGTTGAACAAGCCTGGGAACAAGAAACTAAATTAGGTAAGTCTTATGACTCTGATCATATAAAATGATTAAGATCTAATAGTGGATATTTTTCATTTAAAATTCCTTTTCTCTACCAATGACAAGGAAATATTTAGACAATATTTAGGAAATACTGATTTAAAAAAAATGAACTCTTTGCTTAACATTTTAACTTAGCAGGTAGTTAATGAATAGTATCCAGTACTAATCCCTATCAAAATTTGCTTTTAAGTTCTTGAATTAGATTTGTTTCTAATGAAATCATACATGTGAAAAATTTATGACTAAGTATTAGCTATTTTGAACTATTTAATAATCAAAACTGGTGATAGTTTAATATTAATAGTATTATGACTTCTTTCACAGAGTGTAAGTTATATTAGTTATGCATCTCTTGATACTTTTAAGTTAAAAGATCACCATAAAACATCAAAGAGAATTTGAAAAGAATTTGTATTGCATTTGTATTGCCCATACTTCCACTACTATACAATCACATTTTTTGCTTATATATGCTTACATATTTTATATGCTTTAAATTATAATAAACATATTTTTGTTACATACTGTATATAGTAGATAGCAAAAATATTCCCATGTTTTATCACACTTATAAATGTAAATATTCATGCAGTATTCTACTGAGTGATTAAATCACTAGCTCTTATTTTTGCTATTTCTTATAATGCTACAATGAACATCTTCATGTACATGTAACAGAGATATTACTGTCTCAGAAGGTATTGAAATTTTTTTGGCTCTTGCTAGGGTTTTCCTTATTAGTTTTTCAAATGGTTATCCTAGTTAAGAACACTTTGATAATTTTATCTCATACCATTGTGCTTTATAATTTTCAAATAAATTTGCTGCTTTGGATAAGATATTTTTGTTAGTTTTCTAGACTTTGGAGCTATTGGAGGTTTCTGTTACTAAACAGAGCTGTTCTATTAAATTGGTAATGAAGACAATTGGTTTAGAAAGGCCTCACATTGGGAAATCTTAGATATGATTTCTACTTTTAGAAATGTAATTTTTAACTCAAAAAGATTAAATGTGAATTGACTTTCATTTAAACTAAAATATAAGAGTATTATATACAATTATATACAATGTTGGTTCAGTTTATCCTATCTCACTTTAATAAGTGCCAAATTCCATACCTAAATTCTATTATTTTCTAATACCTTAATCTCTTCCTTACATAGATTTATATCACTGAAGTTTTAAGAGTTTTTCCCTGTTTCCTGTTGCCCTTATACGTTTAAAAATGTCACTTCATTAGCTTTTTTTCATCCAGGAATTTCTTGGTGCTGGGCTGTTGTACTCTATCCCTCTCTTTAAGAAAACTCGAAACCCAAGAACATCAGGTGGCTAATCTGCTTCAGCCCCTGCAATACACTTCTTTTCATTGTCAGGATTGAGTACAATGCAAAATGGAGGAGTTTTATGTTCTTTATATATTTATATGTAATGCACTTTTTTCTTCAAGTTGCTTAGGGTTGCTTGAATGGGTCTCTTATCCTATAAAGAACTGATTTACTAACTTTTAGCTTCTTTTGGTGATTTTTTGTTAGTTACTTGATCACTACTTGCAGTAACTATTCTAAAATCATATATCAATATTTTAAAGACATATAGAGAACATAATGAAGTACTTTTTATTTTTTAGAAATAACATTTTTTAATTAAGATATGTACATAGTTTTTGAGATATAATGCTATTGCACACTTAATAGACTACAGTATAGTATAACCATAACTTTTATATGTACTGGGAAACCAAAAAATTTGTGGGACTCACTTTATGGTGATTTGGCTTTATTGCAGTGGTATCGAACTGAACCCACAATATTTCTTTTTAAAATGTATTTTATTTTTTGTTATTTTTTTAATTTCAAAATATTGTGAGTGGTCAAATGTTTTTGCTTACATGTATCTATTTTGTTATGTTTGAGTCAGAGTTATAAGTGTACCCATCACTCAGATAGTGTTCATTGTACTTGTTAGGTAGGTTTTCCCCCATCCCCTTTTCCCCCCTCCCCACTGCTTGATTTCTACTTAGTTTCATTTCCTCTGTGTACATGTGTGCTCATCCGTTAGTTCCAATTTAATAGCGAGCACATGTGGTGTTTATTTTTCCATTCTTTAGACACTTCACTTAGGATAGTGGCCTCTACTTCCATCAAAATTGTTGCAAAAGGCTTTAATTCATCCTTCCTCATGGATATGTAGTCTTCCATAGTATACGTACACCACATTTTCTTAATTGACTCATGTATAGATGGGCACTTAGGTTGATTCCACATCTTTGCAATTGTGAATTGTGAAGTACTTTTTAAAACTGAGACACCAAAATTTTTTTTCTCTTAAAAAATGTATACTATTTCGAGAAAACTAAGGTATATAAAACTTGAATTTAGGAAACTGGAAAAATAGGAGGGGGCATTATTGATACTGTAAAAGACTATCTACAAAGTGAATCATTGCTTAATTCTTTTAAATAATTGGCTACCCTAAACATATGGGTTTTAATTAAGTCTCTAAAAAGCAAAATACTCTACCATTTGTCTTTTTCTAGAGCATATCAGATAAAGCAAAAGTTTAAGTTTTCTTCCTACTCCCCCAAAATTACTAAGTAATTAATGATACTCTCATGTGATATCTTTTCATAATAAACTGGGGCTTTTAGTTCTCTTTTCATTTAACTACTTTTGTGTTCAAAGACAAGCCATATAAGTTCATATGTAAGGTTAGGGTATAACAACTAATAAAAGAATGTAAAATATTTGATATTAGATGTATACAAAGACCAAATAATAGTCATGGTTAGAGAAGATCATATTTGGTAAAAATCAATCATACGGCTTCAGATTTTACTTTTCAGCTTGGCTCTGTGAGTCTTCAAAAATCAAATCATTGCACTTATGTTCACAAAGTCATGTTGCTTTATTGCATTGCTTTTCATACATTTTATCTCATTTCAGTGAAATATGTTTATTTACCATTTTTTATTTCGTATATGTGACACCTCTACACTAAGTCCTTTACCTTGTTATTTCAACAATGAATTTTTTTATCATTTGATTGATGAAGAATGTAAATTCCAGAGAGATTAAATGGGACAAGCATCATACAGGTAGGAAGTAACAGAGCTCAGAATAAAGTCCAGGTTGTAATTCAAAAATTCATGTGCTTTCTGTGGAACAATATTGCCTCCTTATATATAGCTAAAATACCTAAGATGTAATTTTAACATAAATAACATGAGATTGATTTAAGTATTATTACATATAGGAAATGAATCTCACATGGATAAGGCAAAGAAATCAATAACCAACAGTGACATTGTTTCTATTTCAAAAAAAATAACGATGTTGGAAATGAAGGAATTAAATGAAAGGCAGCGGGCTGAACATTGTCAAAAAATGTACGAACACTTAAGGACTTCATTAAAGCAAACGGAAGAACGTAATTTTGAATTGGAAACCAAATTTGCTGAGGTTTGATATTATAATTTTTATCATGCAATTAGAGAGTAAAGAATTAGTCTCATCGTTATGAGGTTGGTTTGGATCTCTGAAGTAGCATATTAATACAGTGCTTGGGTTTCATGTAATGAGTAAATAAAAGATTTACTTTTAAATTTGAATTGTTTAAAATGAAAGCATCTAAAATGAATTGTTTAAAATGAAACATGAAACAACTGCGAATGAGTTCTTGTTTCTCACCAAGGTTACATTATTAGATTTAATGTACAAAAGGATGTTATTTACTTAATAATGGAATTGCCTTCCACTACCATCCCTTCATTTAACAAATATTTATTCATTGCTTGTTATAGTCAGACCCTGTATGGGGACTGGAACTATAGCAAGAAACAGAATAGACAGTAATCTCTGCTTTCAGGGACTTTACCTTCTAATAGGAGATTTTATATTTTTAGATATGGTCAGAATCAATTGACTGGCAGTAAATATAGTTTGCAAATATTTGACAATGCGTGATTAAACAACATTCTTATAATGTTTGCTTACCTTAAGATTTAATATATTTTTCAAAGCACATATATCATTTGTGTTCATTTTAACTGAATCACTAAATCTATATTAATAAGTTTTTATTAACTTATTTGGATTTATTTATAGCTGATATAATTGAAGTAAAATATAATGAGTGTGTCACATTCTAAATAAATTAAGAATAGTAGAAGTTAAGACATTATTGGTGAGTTACATAATAAAAATGATTTTTGGTGGGTTGGAATATAACCAGAGTTTGCATAACTTATTCCTGACTTTTTCTTCTCTTTCCTCTCTTTAGTCTATTCTTAATACTCACACTCAATTTAATAACTGGACCAAGGCAAAGTAAACAGGACTGCAAGTCTCTAAAGGCTAAATTACAAGGGAAACCCCACCAAAAACTGATGTATCTGAACATTTTTTTATGTTACATTTTCTTAGCTTACCAAAATCAACTTGGATGCACAGAAGGTGGAACAGATGTTAAGAGATGAATTAGCTGATAGTGTGAGCAAGGCAGTAAGTGATGCTGATAGGCAACGGATTCTAGAATTAGAGAAGAATGAAATGGAACTAAAAGTTGAAGTGTCAAAGTAAGTGAATACAAACACTTTAGTCATTTCATTTGGTGTGTCAGCTCTAATTTGTCTTTAAGAAACCTAATTACAAGCATACAGGGGTAATCTTAGTGGCAATTAATACTGGTTTCTTTTTATAAAAGCAGGATTAAATAGTATTAACAAGATTGATTTTAACAGGGTTAAATAATAATATAGAAGAGGAAATGACCTTTCAAGATTTGCAATTTTCTGAGTCCAGGAATATTATTGCAGAAAGCACTGACTTTGGAAGAAAGACCCTGTGAGGTCCAGTTCTTCTGCATACTGACTTTTTGAGGGAGGGAGCAATGGAGAAAGAATGGTTATTTAATGTATTTAAACTTAAGTTTCTTCACTCTAATAAAGGAGTAAGTAAGTAATAGTAGCTCTTCTACCTGTTTTATAAGGTTACTGTAAAAATATAATGAAAAATTAGATTTTGACTTAATTTACATTTTTTGGGCATCTGCTACATAGTAGTAGGCACTGTGCAAGGTATTAAACATATATTGACTCTGTCTCTAGATAGAGATAATTAACTGTATCTCTAAAAATAATATATTCTTTTATATTTGTATTTTTATGTAGCTTTTCACATATTCTCACATTATACATTTTTTGGGGATTTAAAAACAATACACTGAATGAGTATTATACCAGAATTGTTATTTGCATATGAAAGTTAAAAAAAACAGTAATATTCCAACTGTTATTTAATTAGATTTGGATTTTTAAGTTTGTTTGATTCTAGGTTTTTTTCTTTCATACTTACTAACCCTGAGGTAACGTTGTTTTCATTTTATGTGAGGAAACAGGCCCAGCTAATTAGTACACAAAATGTATGTAAGGAGTGAATACTGTGTGCCAGTTAGATGCTGTCTTTCACTGTCTTTTGTAATTAGGTACTACTTCAGTAGAAAAATATGAGGGGCACTGAGAATCTGTCAAGCACAAATAATTAGTGAAAATATTTTTATGGCTTACTCATAAGGTTATAGTCATTCCATTGGAGCTTTCATAGTCCTCTTGGAAATATCAGTCATTGATGCCCTTTTCACTGTGAAAGACTCCTTTTTTTGTTCTTCCTCTCTCCTCATGGACCTTACCTTTTGAAATAAACTAATTTCTAATTACTAATTTTATTAATCAAAACATACATCTGGCAGTGGGAGCTTTTATTCAGTATAAGAAAACTTTTATCTGAGCTAAAAGTAAGGAAACTTTACATTTTACTTTGCCTGTACTTCACAGTAGGTTTAAGGGAAATGGAAGCACTTACGTACCATCAGCCATCCCCTTTTTATGTAATTGTAGTAAATGCATACTTGGTGTGTTTTTACATTTCTGAATATGAAATATGAAAATTTGCAAATTAAAACAAGTCAGAACATACATTAATCCACTTATGGAATCTAAAAATTTTATGTTTCTGTATTCATAACTGTGTAATGGTATCAGATAAACCTACTTAATACTTTATCCTAGCTTATTCCAAATTATGATAAATATCCTATAAAAAGTATAGAAATGGAGATTCTTTGGCCATATACATTTGGAAAATGCTATGTATTAAGTACGATTTGAGGTAATTATTCATGTTAGAACTTATCAGAGCATTTAATATTATATCCTATGAATTTTCAAGGGGGAGGGATGTTAGGAATGGAATTTTTTAATAGTATATTTCTTATCATTTCATGGAATTATGCTTCATGAAACAGTTTAGGAAACCCTGTTTTAGTATTGTGTACAAAGCTGAAAACTAATGGCTTTTTGCAAAAGGGGTCTAGAAATTTTGAATTGTATTATTTACTTAGAAAGTATACTCAATTGTTCCTGAAATATCTTAACACTTCCCAGACTGAGAGAGATTTCTGATATTGCCAAAAGGCAAGTTGAAATTTTGAATGCACAACAGCAGTCCAGGGACAAGGAAGTAGAGTCCCTAAGAATGCAACTGCTAGACTATCAGGTATGTGCAATATTGGCTCTTCTATATAGAATCTACAGTTTTTCTAAATTCACATTAGATACTGGGATGATGTTACAGTTTTAATTAGAAGATATACCAATCAGAGGCTCCTATTCTTGTTAGCTGGAACCTGATTAGAAAACGTTTATAATTTGAAACAACATTCATAATCCAGGAAAGCATTCAGATGCCTACAGATGCATTGTGCTGCTGATCAAAGTTAAAACATTGAGAAAGAATAGTTAGTAAATCTCTACTAACAATATTTTCTCTTGTATTTGTATGTAGCTTTTCATATATTCTCATGTTATACTTTTTTTTGGACTTACAAGATATACACATGATCTGAATCAGTATTATACCAGAATTGTTATTTGCATATGGAAGTTTAAAAAAACTAGTAATAGTCCAACTGTTATTTAGTTAAATTTGGATTTGAAATTTGTTTGATTTTAGATTTTTTCTTCTACATTTCTTTGTAATGTAATTATTTGTATTAAAGCAAAGTTAACTTGATTTTTGTAGAATCTCATTTACCACACCGTTTTAAAACTTTATTTAGTATTAATAAATTATGATTTTTAAATTGATGATAAGTTTCATTAAACAAACCTGAAACTTACTACAAATATATATTTTCTAATATTAGGCACAGTCTGATGAAAAGGCACTAATTGCCAAGTTGCACCAATGTATTGTCTCTCTTCAAATTAGTGAGGCTACTGCTCTTGGTAAGTTGGAGTCAGTTACATCTAAACTGAAGAAGGTGGAGGCCTACAATTTGCGCTTAGAGCAGAAACTTGATGAAAAAGAACAGGCTCTCTATTATGCTCGTTTGGAGGGGAGAAACAGAGCAAAACATCTGCGCCAAACAATACAGTCTCTACGACGACAGTTTAGTGGAGCTTTACCCTTGGCACAACAGGAAAAGTTCTCTAAAATAATGATTCAACTACAAAATGACAAAATTAAAATAATGCAAGAAATGAAAAATTCTCAACAAGAACATAGAAATATGGAGAACAAAACCTTGGAGATGGAATTAAAGTTAAAGGGCCTAGAAGAGTTAATAAGCACTTTAAAGGATGCCAGGGGAGCCCAAAAGGTAAATGTTGATTTTAAATTCAATATTTCCAAAAGAATTACATAATAATTGTAAGTTCTTAATATGTGCCTATATAAAAAATGTATAATATGCAACCAAAATTCCAATTATAATTCATTAATTTAGATTTTATAAATTAGTTTTGGCTATTTGAATGTCTATTATTTGTGAAAATAAAATGAGACTTTTCTAAGAAAAGATTTTAGTGAAAGTATTCAAATTGTATAACAGCAAAGAATTTTAAACTCTCTAGAAAAGTTCCTATATTTAATTAAATACTAATTATAATTATTTTTAAACATTAGAGTGGTCATCAATTGATTTCTCCATCACAATTTGTTTAAACATAAAATAATCTGTTTAAAATTATAAGTTAGTGGGCCCACATTTATTTTAATATGATTTGGTTTTTACCCCCATTTGGAAGGAATTAAATGAAAAATAATTGTCTTGCAACTGAATCCTATTTTCTAGGCTAGAAGTATAATATTTAGGATTTCCATTTTTGAAAATAATACCAATGTTTCAGTGACATGCTTATAGTGAGTGGTCAATAAATATATGATAGCAAATGAAAAATATGAAAGTGAATATTAGTGATACCTATTCCAGCATAGTTTGAAGAATGTTTTAAGAGCCCACATATTCTTAGAAATGTCTATGGAAATCCTAAATCAATTTTGCTATGTGGCTCAACAAAGGATAATTTTATATCTTACTTTATATCTTTCTTTATTTTAAAGTATCCATTAAATTCAATTAAAATTATTACAATCAATGGAGAAATATATAGCATTTACATTTATATATATAATTTGTAATTTTTAGGTAATCAATTGGCATATGAAAATAGAAGAACTTCGTCTTCAAGAGCTTAAACTAAATCGGGAATTAGTCAAGGATAAAGAGGAAATAAAATATTTGAATAATATAATTTCTGAATATGAACATACAATCAGCAGTCTAGAGGAAGAAATTGTGCAGCAGAACAAGGTTTCATTTTATATTTGGTGTTTTTTTGCTAAAATTTTAAGACCATCGCATGAGTGATTTATTCTCTTAATTGAATGCAGCTGGATTATAATGGATTATTAATGGATTATGAAATAATTCATTTATTATCCTCTAAACTATTCTAAAACTTTATATTTATTGAGTTTTTATAACAGTAGTCTTAGACTTAAAAGGAGCAATATATAAGCAAATTTATTTGGTAAGTTAATTTTTATTTTGATATTGGTTATTTGACTTCACAGTTACAATTTTCTACTGGCTCTCACTGATGGAGTAGAAGCAGCTTGGTATAGAATAAAGCATATACTTTGGAGAGAGTTGAAATTCATCAAGCATATGATTATCTCAGAAATTTTGTTGTTATCTCTGCTTGGATTGTTCTTACCCTTGGTACCTGTGGTGTTTATGCTTTCACTGCCTTCAGGTCTTAAATAAATGTCTTCTTACCTTATCAGTGCAAGCTTCACCAGCCACCTAATATGTAACAGTAAATCCTACCTCAAGATTCCTTAAATAGAGATTATTTATCTTAATTTTTCTCCATAACACTTGTCTCCCTCTGACATATTACTTACATACTTGTTGATTATTGGTTGTCTCCTCCTCACTAGAATGTAAGTTCCATAGTGACAGAGACTTGATTTTGTTCACTGTTGTGTTTGCACTGCCTAGAATAGTACTTAGCATATGTTTAGGATGGATGCATGGATAAATGGATGGATGGAGAGATTGACATCCTGACTTCACATCTGCCTATGTCTGTGATCTTAGGCAAGTTACTTCACTTCCCTGACTTTGTATCCTTTTCCATAAAATAAAAATAATAATGACTTCAAGGTATTATTGTCACGATTAAATAAGAAAATAAACGTAAAATGCCTGTTACATACCTGGTGTCTTTTGTGTATACATCTGACACACATTGTCTTTTTTTAGTTTCATGAAGAAAGACAAATGGCCTGGGATCAAAGAGAAGTTGAGCTGGAACGTCAACTAGACATTTTTGACCGTCAGCAAAATGAAATACTAAATGCGGCACAAAAGGTGTGAATGATTAATCCTTTTTGCTACTCTGTAGCATGGCCTAGAGTGTTAACTGACAGAAATATTTTCTAAATCAGATGTATTATAATTTTAATTGATGTTATCTTTTTATATTAAAATATAAATGGGGTTTAATCTATCTTTTGTCATATAGTTGTAAAAATTAATGTTATTCTCAATACTGCAACTGCTTTTTTAAAAAACATACCATTTCTTAATAGTTTGAAGAGGCTACAGGATCAATACCAGACCCTAGTTTGCCCCTCCCAAATCAACTTGAGATTGCACTAAGAAAAATTAAGGAGAACGTTCGAGTAATCATAGAAACAAGGGCAACTTGCAAATCACTAGAAGAGGTAATTAGAAGAATTTACATTTTAATTACTGTATTATTGCTTATGTTTGTCAAATTTTCTAACTATTATTTATTAATGAGGACAAAGCATAGAATGATGAATCTCTTGCTTATTCCACTCTCTCTCCCTATTCTTCTATAATGGTTCTAATAGCCAATAATGAACAGCAAATATAGCTAATTTGAATCCACTATTCATTTAATCACTATTTGTCACTTTTAGGTACACTGATAAGTAATAGTGAGCATGAAAAGAAACAAAAAGCATTTAATTGTAGCTTTATGAGCAATGTATTACCTTTCCCTATATGATCTTTTCATTCTTATTTATTTTTATGTTTTACTTTGTAGTATATATTATATAATCTGTGAATCACTTTTCAACTCATTCGTTTTTATACATGGTTAGATGGTTGAAGGTAAGCTAGAAATTACTATTTTAATCTAGATCTTGAATTTGATTAATAGGTGATCAAATCTGTCTTCATTGTTAAATTACTCAGAAAATAATATGAAGTAAATATGATTTTCATTTTAATTTCCATCTAAACATGTTTACTGCAAATAAATTTCAAAACAGCTTTTCAAGTAATATTGTACATTTTAAATCAATCCAGGAAACTTGGATATTCTTCAATAATTGTAAGATTTGTCATTTATGTGAATTGCCACTTAGTTACTTAGTAACTTCTGAAGAGTAAAAACTTTTTTGAATTTTTTTTATGTTTTGTTTAAAAAACTACAGATTTCATAATAATGATTCATTGACGGGCCACTAAAATTTCCGTTTTTACTCAACTGACTTTTATGGATTAATTTTCTAGACCTCTGATAGTCAGTGGACTAAAATAAATGATTTGTTACATTTTCTTCCTATATCTAGTACCACTACACATTTCTAGTTCTAAACTATAAGATCTAAATTAAGTACCTTAATTAAATTTCATTTTAATTATACCAGTGAAGTTTCTACTACATGTAATAATCTTATCAATAAATAGTACATGCAATTAACTGTATTGTCACATACAAATAATTTAACCTTATAACTATCAGATGGCTGTGGTAAATATGCTGTGAAAAATAAAGTGAAACTCCTTTTTTTGCTAATAACCAGTCTAACTAAAATTCAGATGAAGCATTTTAAGGGGAAAAAATACTTTAATAATTTATTGTGATTTAATCATTGCAGAAGCTAAAAGAAAAAGAATCTGCTTTAAAGTTAGCAGAGCAAAATATTCTGTCAAGAGACAAAGTAATCAATGAACTGAGGCTTCGATTGCCTGCCACTGCAGAAAGAGAGAAGCTTATAGCTGAGCTAGGCAGAAAAGAAGTGGAACCGAAATCTCATCACACATTGAAAATTGCTCATCAAACCATTGCAAACATGCAAGCAAGGTTAAATCAAAAGGAAGAAGTGTTAAAGAAATATCAACACCTTCTAGAAAAAGCCAGAGAGGTATTTCATTATATTATGTTATGCTATTTTATTTATTATCATGTTTTTTACTCAAATGCCAAATATTATTCTGCCCTAAAGTGGTAGGTCATTTCTTACTTTCAAATGATTCTATTTAGGAATCCTTCCTTTGATATGATTGGATTATAGATCTCTCAGTAAAACTGGCAGTTTGTATGTGTGCATCTTTCTCTTATAGACTGACTAAACCAGGAATAGCTGTCATGGTGAAACCATATGATTTTGAAATATATTAATTGAATTTATAGGTAAGGATTGAGGCAATAATTTAGGATGAAATCTATCATACTGGTAGTCAGGGGAAATCAGATTAGTTAGAACTTAGGTGGGGCAGGAGGGAAATCAAAATTTAAAAATTTTTCTAGAAACAAATTAAAAGATAATAGATACCCATGTTATTCTAATGTTTAGAATAAATTATGATCTGAAGCTGGGCTTGTCAGCTTGAACATGTGCTAGGGGAGATGTATACTGGTCTAAATATTTGCATGAAGATGTTGTTTCTTCCCTATCTTGCGGGGATTTAAAAAAATTAAAGATAATAAAATATTTAAGATCTTCTAAATTTATTCAGATAGCAATTTAAGATATAGTTTTGATTTTCTGTGAAACAGGAGCAAAGAGAAATTGTTAGGAAACATGAGGAAGACCTTCATATTCTTCATCATAAATTAGAACTACAAGCTGATAGTTCACTCAATAAATTCAAACAAACAGCTTGGGTAAGATTCTAAGAACTTTGTTCAATTCTTTATTGATTTTTGATAGCATATAATTTAAAATTCATCTCTCTTCTCTTTTTTTTTAGAGTAGAAGCCACCCTATCTTTTTTGTTGCCAAAATAATCTTCTGAAAATGCAGCTCTGATCATTCTTCTCCCTAGACCCAAATCCTTCAGTAGGTCACCACTGCCCATAAAATTATATTTACACTCGTTAGCCATACAGAGTCTTTCATGAACCTACCTGTCTTTCTTTTCAAATTCTACTCATTTAAGCTTACCCATATTTAAGTGCTTTCCATCTTTTGAATTCAGCTGATAATTGCCTCCTTTGATCATTCTGTTGTGTTGTGTGAAATGACCTGTCTTTTGTCTCTTAATGAGCAACCTTAGCATTTTTGAGCTTAATTTAGTCAACATTTATTGACCCTCTAATACATGTAGACATTTTGCTAGAAATTGGGAATACCAAGAGTAAGTTCTCTATTTCCTATCTTTTTTTAATGCCAATAAGAATGAGCTTGAATCCTGCCTTCTTTAAGCCTTCATTGCCTGTTAAATCACTAAATTTTAGATTAGATATTATATATTGATCATTTGAGGAACCAAATTAAAATTATAGAATAAGTACAGCATTGAATTATATATGCCCATTGCTAATATATTCATATTTCATAGGATTTAATAAAACAGTCTCCCACTCCAGTTCCTACCAACAAGCATTTTGTTCGTCTGGCTGAGATGGAACAGACAGTAGCAGAACAAGATGACTCTCTCTCCTCACTTTTGGTCAAACTAAAGAAAGTATCACAAGATTTAGAGAGACAAAGAGAAATCACTGAATTAAAAGTCAAAGAATTTGAAAATGTCAAATTACGGTGAGTCGTAGAAATGTATTGTAAAAATAGGCAAATGATAATAATGATATAATGAAGATACAACATGAGCATTTGCTGTGTCAAGTACTAGTCTAAGACCTTTATGTATATTACCTTATTTTTATTTTCAGGACTACTTATGACATATGTTATTGATTTCCCCATTTTTTAGATAGGAAACTGCCTCAGGATTGCTCAGTAGCATGCCTAGTAAGAGATGGGAAAGCCATAATTTGAAACTAGTCAGTCTGACTCAAAAAGTAATACAGATTCTTCTCCAGAATCTTGTTTTTAACCTCTTTGAGCTTCCATTTCATTATCTTTAAAATGAAAGTGACTTACCCTGGCTCTCTCAGGGGGTTATGTGAAGGTCAAGTAGAACTGTATATGAAAGTAATTTGAAAGCTGTAAAGTAACATACAAACATAAAACTTTTATTTACACACCTCTATCAGTGTCTTGCACATAATAGAGGCTTAATAAATGTTTGTTGAATGAAAAATTCATTATTTTCTGTATTAATTTATAGTGACAGTAACATGTGCACAGCATTTCCTATATTAGAGATTCTAAACATTGTTCAGCCAGTTTATCAGAACATAGATTTTAAACCTAAAATAGGTTTGTAGTTATGCAGATTCTAATCATTGTAGAATTATCTCTCTGGGCCTCAATTTTCTTATCTGAAAAAAATGAGAAAGTTGAACTACTTATAATTACATTCCAGCTCTGAAGTATCTGTGAGACCCTTTGATTCATTACTTATCCAAGATGGCTCTGACAAAATTAACACCATTTTTGCTTTGTTAAGGAGTTTATTTTGTACCTTACTATGTCATTTTAGCCCAAATTATACTTGTATTCTCTGTATGCACATTGTGTGCATATTTTAATGTCTTATGAAATTATATATTTCTGTGATTTCTTTAGAAAAACCTGATATTTTCAAAATTTGATTAACTATTTAAAGTTAGATTTAAGTTTTACTAAAAGCATCAAGTCCCAAAGACTTTAACATTTGTTCATGGCTTAACACAATCTTCCTCTCATTGGTCAGAGTTTAATAATTTGAATCACAATACAGATGCAGTGTCTGTATGTACAATGAACTAGATATAATTCATTTTATCAGACATTAATACTGAATGAGTAGTAGTATTAATTGAATTAACCAAGTCTAGTGATGGTATCCACTTCCATATATATACTATAGATACAATACTAGTGAATTTGAACTATAAACAAGTTAATAATACATGTGATTTCTGTGAAAGTTTATATTTTGTCTTTGCAGCATGTCAATTTACGGTGGTAGTTCTCAAATATAGGGGTTAATTTTGTCCTCTTTCCCCTTCTAGGGGACATATAGCAATGTCTGGAGGCATTTTTGATTTTCATGGCTAGGGAATACTACTGGCATCTAGTGGGTAGAAGCAGGAGATGCTACTAAATATCCTACAATGCACAGTACACAGGACAACATCCCCAACAACAAAGAATTATTTAGGCAAAAATGTTAATAGTACAATGGTTGAGAAACCATGATAATGGAGGAAGTAGTCACATCTTGCAGGAGCCATAACATTTGAAGTGCTGTTTTATTCATTCTCTATATGCTATTTGACTAGAGCCACAAAATAACTTGATGAGATTGTTGCCAAAAGTAGTAGGTAGAAACTAGAAGAAAAATTTCTATTTTATGTTAAGTTTAAGAGTAGTTAAGTGGAATAAGGAATTTTTCTTTTAGATTAGATTTGGATGTCTGCATCAAGATTTACATTGTAAGGATACATAGGACTGAACATTTACTCTTTGTGAAATTTGTATTAATCAAGGTATTAATTGCAACAACCACCGATATATATGTTTGTTTACATTAGGCTTCAAGAAAACCATGCAGATGAACTGAAAACAGTAAAAGCAGAAGTAGAGGATTTAAGGTGTCTTCTGGGCCAGGCCCAAAAGGAGTCACAGAGTTTAAAATCTGAACTTCAGGCTCAAAAAGAAGCAAATTCGAGAGCTCCAACAACTACAATGAGAAATCTAGTAGAACGGCTAAAGAACCAATTGTCCTTGAAAGAGAAACAACAGAAAGTAAGGAGTAACAGAAAATTATAAACATTTAGGAAAAATATGTGATATTTTTATTTTTATAAGCAATATTGCTAGAATCCTTTTAGAGAAGATTTGTAAATTTATAAAAGATAGTACAAATCTGTTTTAATAAAAAATATGAGCTTTGTCTTATGCTGTTAAGCAGAGTCTTTCAAGACAGTTCTTTCAAATAGCCTCAATAAGTGCTGTTTTTCACTGTAAATATAATCCATCTTTATCTTTTCATGTTGTCATCAATCTGATTTGTGGATTATCTATAGGAAATGAGAGGAAATCTTAATTATTGTATGTCTTTTTCTACTGAGATTTTGTGCTACTGAGGCTATTTTGACCAGTTGAACAATTTCAGACAATTTGGGGGATTGAGAGGGAGATATGATAATGAGAAGGACAGATTAAAGAAGAGGGTAACAGAGAATCTCTTAGTTTTGTGGAAAGGACTAGGTCAGTGGATTATCTGATTTATTAGGTTTTTTGTTTATCTCATATTTGATATACTCAAATTGTTTTAGAAAGTGCTGCTCTTTTTCTATACTAGCTCATGAAATTTATTGGTAAATTTTAAGCTTTTTTAGTCTATAACTTTCCTTGTCTACTTAAATTCTATTAATTTGACATGGAAGGATGTACTAAGAAGTAATTTAAATATCTAACCTTGGATATTTGAAAACAAAACATGTCTGATTTTTGTAATACAGATTGCTTGATTTGGTGCTGGATTCTCAAAAACATTAAGATTTTGAACTCTTACATTCAATTTGGAAAGAATTGAGTATAATTACTAAAGAAAATGTATTTGAAAAAGTCGGGTTGTTAATTTGTGAATTATGTTTGATTAAACACAGAGTATTTTAGGAAAATAGCAGAAAGTAATAAAGCTTATTTTTTATATTATACATTCCTCATATAAACTTTCAATTTTTATTAAAAAAATCATATATGTTGTAATTTGTAGGCACTTAGTCGAGCACTTTTGGAACTCCGGGCAGAAATGACAGCAGCTGCTGAAGAACGTATTATTTCTGCAACTTCCCAGAAAGAAGCACAACTCAACATTCAACAAGTTGTTGACCGACATACTAGAGAACTAAAGGTAAACATCAACACATGCATTAATGTATTAATAAAATTTTTGATAATTCCTATTGGAAGAGAATTCACTTTGATATATAGTAATTTTGCTGGTGAATACAGAATTTATAAGGAATTATTGGTGGATAGATATATTTACATACTCACGTTTTTGAATAATAAGTATCTTTATGGTACTCAGATATTGATTATCATCTTGGGGACTAGGAAGAATAGACCATTATGAGCTGCTCTTCCTAATAGAATTAAATTTAAGAAACATTTACTTAGGATTTTATTTTAAATACTTTTTTTTAGAGCAGTTTTAGATTCAGAGCAAAACTGAGAGGAAGATACAGAGATTTCCCATATATCCCCCGCACAGGCATAGCTTCTTCCATTATCAATATCCCCTTCTAGAGTGGTACATGTGTTACCATTTATGAGCCTGTGCTGACACATCATAATCACCCAAAGTCCAAGTTTACATTAGATTTATCTCTTGGTGTTGTATATTCTGTGGGTTTAGATAAATGTATAGTGTTCTGTATCCATCATTACAGTATCATAAAGAATAGTGTCACTACTTAAAAATCCTCTGAGCTCCTCCTGTTCATTCCTTCTCACCCTGCCAAAATCTGGGGAACCAGTGGTCTTATTAGTCTTTCCATAGTTTTGCCTTTTCCAGAATATCTTGTAGTTGGAATCACACAGTTTGTTTCCCATCACTGTCACTGTGTAGGACAGCTAGGAATTCCTTTCTGGTGGCTAATATATACTGTCCAGTATTGCAAGTTATCTTTTCATTCTTTATAAAGTAGATTAGAAACTACTTCAAATTAGAGATTTTGTTTTATACTACTCTTATGCTCATAGTGCTTAAAATATTGCTATGCATATTGATATGTACTTGTTTCTTTAATTAATTCAGCCATAACAAAACATTTACATATTTGATCAAATTTTGTTTCTGGGCATTTGTTGAAGAATTGCTTTAACTATTTTATTATTATTTTTTCTTGAAGTAGACTTTTTTCATTTGGCATGAGCATGAAAGAATACATGTAGTTTGTGGAGTTTTTTTCCTTGTGTACCTAAAAATTTAGATTGAAATTTTCTTTTTATTAAGTACTAATGGTATACTTTCTGTTTTATGTTGTTTTTGTTATTGATACATGATAAAGATTAATGAATAAGACTTTTCTTTATCTCTTATTAGTCACAAATTGAAGATTTAAGTGAAAATCTTTTAAAATTGAAAGAAGCTCTTAAAACAAGTAAAAATAGAGAAAACTCACTAACTGATAATTTGAATGACTTAAACAATGAACTGCAAAAAAACCAAAAAGCCTATAATAAAATACTTAGAGAGAAAGATGGAATTGATCAAGAGAATGCTGAACTGAAAAGGCAAATCAAAAGACTAGCCAGTGGATTACAGGTAATTTTATATTTAATTCTGATAATGCCTTTGATTTATAAAATATAGGCAGTAGTTTATTCCTGCTTTATAATTTTGTCTATGGTATTTACTAAAACTGGTTTTCAAATCTCTTTGATTAATGTAACTAATTCCTGGAGTGACCTTTATTGTGTTTATAGTTCTAGAGTAGCATACTTTATTAAAATGCAGAGGCAGCTACCAGGTTAACCTATGTATTAGGAGTACATTTAGAAAGTATGGTCAGCAATAGCCTCAGAAAGGTTTTATAATTGGATTATTGTATATTTTGTTTGATATTTGTTTATAAGATATAAAGATAACGTCTTAACTTTTCAGGGCAAACCTTTGATAGATAATAAACAAAGTTTAATTGAAGAACTACAAAAGAAAGTAAAAAAACTAGAAAGCCAACTGGAAAGAAAAGTGGATGAAGTAGACATAAAACCTATAAAAGAAAAGGTATGTGAAGAAACATACTAATTAATATATTTTAGATAGTGATAGAGTAAGTTAAATAAGTAGTTGATGAACAGATAATACACTATATTAATTTGAAGACCTGATACACACTGTAAGTGGTACTGGATAACACAGAGAAGTCTACAACAAGTTTCTGTCCTTTAGGAATTTACAGTCTACTTGAGGAGACACCTATAGTGCAACTCTTATTTGGAAATTACATCATCTCCGTGTCATCTTTCTGACATTAGAATACCTCCAGAGTCCCTTCTCACCTTACATATCCAGCTCTATTTATCATCTTTCCCCAATGTAATCATTTACATAAACTGGGCCTTTGGCCTTTGGGACAGAAAGCAGGGCATTTTAAGACTTCTGCTTTGACCCAAGTGTGTCCAATTTGTCCTTCAGTAGACTAGGCTGCTATTTCAGGGTAAACAAAATGTTTTGTAATACATTAAGTATTTGCAGTTATAACCAATAATCAATCTGTTCATAATTTCTGTAATGTGAGAAAAATTGCTTGAAATTTTACAGTTAATAGTAAAATGTTTGGCAATAAAATTTATTGATAATCAGAAGAACCCCCCAAAAAGTAAAATTGGCTAAAATGCCTGTAATTAAATTTGTTATGAACAATAAACTGGAAATAACTTGTTGATAATACTGAAAGTATCAAAAGTGACCTGGGAAGTGTTGGTGTTAGTAGTAATAGTTGCCCCTGAAGAAAATCACTATGAAGGAGCTATGGTTAGGAAAAATTTGTATTATAAAATTTACCCAGAAAATATTCAATATCTATAAAATAATTTCAATAACATGAAAACAGAAAATTGTCTTTAATGGTACTGAATAGAAAGTAGGTAATGGAATTCATATGTTTTCATAGAGTATACTCCAAAAAATATGTTCCCTATGAAAATTCATCAATATCAGTAAAATTTTGATGAAAATATTTGCACTTGTATGCATGAAGTCATGCTTGCTGTAAGAGCTTTGCTGGTGAAAATGGCAAGATCAATATGTCCTTATTCCTCTGGATTGCTGTCTTTGCTTCCTCCTTAATTGGGGATAGGCCTAATCCTTGGATACCTGTTCCTAATCTGATTCCTGTCAGAATACTTTAAGAGCCTTGTAGTTTTGCTAGGATTCCTAACCTAAGTGACTCAGTTTATTCCTCCTTAAAATGGATATAATACTATCTGTATTTCCAATTTCTGAAGATTATATTACAATCAAATGAAACAATATGTGGAAGTCTTTCATGAGCCATCAAGTCCATACCAGTATAAGATACTACTAACAAGAAAAAGAAAGAGAACACAGAGGACAGCACCAATATTAAAATCTATATCCAGGAATCTAGTGAGAATATTTTTTCAGATTCTACAGTGCTTGGGCATTTATAATTTATACTCAAAGAATGCTCTCATATTTAGTATTTGGAAATTTTTCTCTGCAAAAAATGCCCGTAGCCTACCTATATATTAAATAAGATAACAAAACCCACTACCATACCTTGTATTCTTTTCTACATAGCATTTAGTACTGTCCAGATGTACTAGATATTTACTTATCTGTATGCTTATCTTTTTTTTTGTTCTTATTAGACTGTAAGCTTTAATGACAGGAACTTTGCCTGTTTTTGTTCATTGCTGTATTCCCAGTGCCTAGAACAGTCCCTGGCACATGTAAATGCTCAGTATTTCTTGAGTGAATGAAAATTTTAAAATGCTGTATTATTTTGAAATATACATAAGAGGATTTTGGTACAGAAAATATGAAAAGAGAACTTCTGTCCCTATCCTATCTTCTCCCCTCTTTTCCCTCAGTCTAGAACATACCCACAGTGACATTGCCTTTGTTTTCTGTTCATTTTTAAATTCAGCCTTGCTTCCCTCAGTCTTAATTTAACAGGTAATGTTAGGTGGGATAGAATTGCCCCATCCCAACAAAGCACTCTGCTGCAGGATTATTTACCTATGTAACTTATGACTCCAACTAGTATTTACATTTCTGGGAGTACAAATAAGGTTAAAAAATTGACCAGTATTATCGAGTATTGGAGAAAATAGTTTCCAGTATTGGAGAAGTTAGTTTTGATATGGCAACTAATCTTAGTTGGGAATTTGACTTTAAACCATAGTTCTTAACTCTTTCAGACCAAACATTCCCTTTTATCATAAATATAATGTTTCATAATATTCTCTTTACTATTCCAAATGATAGTCATAGGTAATATAAACGACCTACTTAACATAATTTAGAAAATATCATTGTAAATGTCCTAAGTGAAATATATAGGAGGAACATAAAAGGAAAATAACTTAAAATAATAAAAATATTTATCTACTATTCATATTTCAATATGTAAATGCTTTGGCACGACTACAGTAGAAAACAAAATGAACTAGTTATGTGCTTGCACCTTTACATGGCATTAATGTGAATCTAAAGCTAAAAATGTAGACTGATGCAAATATGTTCTATAGACAACTCATATGTCATGACAGTAGTACCATTTGTAATTTGATTTCTAAAATGGTGAACAGGCCAGGCGCCACCCCTGGCGCATGCCTGTAGTCCTAGCACTTTGGGAAACCAAGGTGGGAGGATTGCTTGAGGCTAGGAGTTTGAGACCAATGTGAGCAACATAGCAAAATCCTGTCTCTACAAAAAAAAAATTAGCCAGTGTGGTGGCCTGTGTTTGTAATCCCAGCTACTTGGGAGACTGACACAGGAGGATCCCTTGAGCCCAGGAGTTTGAGGTTGTAGTGAGCTATGATGACACCACTGCACTCGACCCTGTCTCAAAAAAAAAAAAAAAGGTAAACAGTTGTTGGTACAGTTCTCAGCAAAACAGTGTCTACAGGCTTCCCTTTCATAAGACCATTGTATTCCTATAAAATTTAGTATATAGTAAAACCATGAAAAAATAGCTTGATGTTAATAGGTGGAATGGAGATAAGTTCTTAGCTCAGACCATTGTGAGCAGAATTTTTAAGTGTGTGAACATCCAGTAGGATGTTTGAAAGTTGTTCAGTGAAAGGGACTATTCTACATTACATAGGCTTTCTTTGGCTCCTTTATCACAATTATAACAAACCATGACAGCCCTGAAATATCCTAATTCTCTTCTCTTTTTTTTTTCCTTAAGCATTTATTGTCAGCGTACTACAAAATATATTTAGATTTTTCCTGTTTTGTTATCTATATTTTGCTCCTTTTTCTCTCAGTTTACCCAACCAACCAACATAAACTAGATTGTAAGATTCATGAAGATACGGTTTTTCATCTGATTTATTCATTGCTTCTATTCCTAGTGCCTTGAGTAGTACTTGATATGTGCTTAGCACGAAATAAATATCTGTTGAATGAGTGAAGTAATGTGCATTGGCGACTTGAAGGGGCTCTGATGCTAGGAGACTATCACGGGGTAACAGATTGAGGGGTTGGTCATTTATACTTGAGAGTCTTTGTTAGAAGCTTACCTTAGTCATGATAGTCTATTTTAGAATATTTATTTAAAAACTCTTTAAGGGTGTTTGCATTAGTCAAAATTATCCCCCAGAATTTTATCTATCATGTGATAGAACAAAATGTACTCTTAGACTGAAAGGCATTTTAGCCAATAGCTTGGCATGCCTAAAAATTCTAGAAATTATACAGGTTGAACATCTCTAATCCAAAAATCCATAATCCATAATGCTCCAAAATCTAATATTTTTTGAGCACCAAGGTGATACCACAAGTAGAAAATTCTACATCTGACCTCATATGATGAGTTGCAGTCAAAACTTTGTTTCATGTATAAAATTACTAAAAATATTGTATAAAATTACCTTTGGTTATGTGCATAAGGTGTATATGAAACATAAATGAATTTTGTGTTTAGACTTGGGTCCTGTCTCCAAGGTAACTCATTATGTATATGTGAATATTTCAAAACCCCCAAAAATGTGAAATTTGAAACACTGCTGGTTCCAAACATTTCAGATAAGGCATATTCAACCTGTGTAGCTAAATGAACCTATTTATATTACAAGGGCTGTCTGGAAACTATACAGCTATTGTTAATATAATGAGAGAATGGTTACATGGCTGAATACTTTCCAGACAGCTCTCGTGTCGTCTAGGAAGTATTGGTTTACCATTTCTCTGGGTAAATTGTAATTGATAAGTTTTAAAAGGAAATTAAAAATAATATTGGTAATTTTCTATCTCCTTTGTTATTGTTCACAGAGTGCTAGAGAAGAATTAATTAGGTGGGAAGAAGGTAAAAAATGGCAAACCAAAATGGAAGGAATTCGAAACAAGTTGAAAGAGAAAGAGGGGGAAGTCTGCACTCTAACAAAGCAGTTGAATACTTTGAAGGACCTTTTTGCAAAGTGTGTTAAAATTTCATTGTAGAAGAAATTTTGTGTAAAGTCCTTTATTGACCTGGAAGTTATGTAATTTTATCATAGTTATGAGACATTTTCCAGTTTAAATGATCATTTATTATCTACTTTTTATTTTCTTTAAAATGTGCTTTAAATATATTTTAACAATTATAAATGGGGTTTCCTGTGATTTTGATGTAAGTTAGTTCATAACAAATACAGAATGATGTAATTATCATATATTAGTCTAGTAATGGGTAAGCAGTTGAACAAGTTAAACAATGAATGGTATATATTCATGATTCTGTATTAAATTCCACAGAGCTGATAAAGAGAAACTTACTTTGCAGAGGAAGCTAAAAACAACTGGCATGACTGTTGATCAAGTTATGGGAGTACGAGCTTTGGAGTCAGAAAAAGAGTTGGAAGAATTAAAGAAGAGAAATCTTGACTTAGAAAATGAGATATTGTATATGAGGTAAGCTATTACATGGAAATGTGCTACCTGTTACAGTGAAGAAAAAACTGGTTGACCCATAGAAATGTAAGTAATAAATGTGTGGTGTTTTAAGCTTGGGTTGTTTCTCTTTTCCCATGTGAGTTGAGATAGTCCTAATTCTTTGTATGCCAACTAAGTTTGGGTTATATTCCTGAGCTCCTAAATAAGATGTTGTGAGACTCTGGGTCTTCTTTAAATTCTATGGAAAATGTAGATATTTTTGTTTTAGCATGCAGTCGGTCTAATTAGGTTCAGGCTGCAAGTTTCAGTCTCCTTTCTATGGGCTATTGTGCCAATATCAGTTCCATTTTCAACGTCTTTACAGTACTATTTGGATCTGTTGTGCCTATGCACATCTCAATTGATGATCTGGTATGTGGGCTATGTTCTGTTAGTTCTGTTCTCAAAAACTCTGGTACTCTGATTAGGATCAGATACATACATGTGCAGCCCAGAAGTTCATAAACAACTTTATAGGCTCCCTTTCTTGAGCTTTGTGATCACTGTTTGTGATCTCTCTATGCTATACTCTGTTTCCCTAGGGCAGGGTATAGAACCTTTTCATGTTGGAAGACCTCATTAATTTAGCTGTAATCAAATAAAGCTGCATTCAAGAAACTACAATTAGGTATAATTAAAAATGTACATTATTTTGTAAAAATCTAACTACTGTGTACTTAATTTCAAAAAATGAAAACTATTTCTTAATTTTAAAGTTAACTAACCTTTTAATAACTTTGTTGTGTCTACTTTTTGTTGGAAAGCGTTTGAATACTTAGTTACAGCATGGAGGTCCCCAGTTTCAGTTGATCCTCTAGATGGATATGAGTCATTTGTGACCTTCAGGGCATCTTGATTTGGGTTAGGTAGGAGAATGTAGATTTGCAGCAATAAGTGGTTGAAAACCAAGAAAGCACTTTTTGGGCATGTTGCCGAAGACATGGGTATTCTACTGCACTTTTCCATATTTCAATTGGATCTTTCTTAGCATCAAACAATGACTTTAAAATTGTCTACTTTTAGCTCAGTCAATTCCATCTATAGTTCTTTAGGTGTATTAGTGGTTCCAACTAGGTGAGGCTGAAATGCTAATTTGAGTTTGATGTCTTGATTCTCAAAGTCAGTGAACCTTTCATTGTATTCTCCAATTAATAGGTCTATAACAGCTGCCTATTCTTCACATGATTCATATATATCATCCTGCTCATCATTGACCTTTGCTAACTGAGGAAAATGTTCATCCAAAACTTCTTTTTGATGAAAAAGTGTTTTGAAAAAAGATAGCTTTTTTTGAAATGCTTAGATTTTTTTGCCACATATCATATAGACTTAGTTTTACCTTGCAAAGAAGTATTCAAGTTGTTTTGATTTGACATATCACACAGAAATGCTACATTCCTATAGAAATCTTCTTTCAATAATTCACATTGCTGATTCTTTTCTTCCTGAAATTTAACTATGTGTTCTCACAGAGATAAAATTTTGGCTAACACCTGTCCCTGTGATAGCCCACACCCTTTAGAATGATATGGCAAACCCACACTGAATACCTCATCACTCAACTTGAGCATGTTATGAAACTCAGGATGCCAAGTTGCATTTGCATGAATATAGTTAACAATGCTTATAACTTGTTGCAAAGTGTCAATTAAAATAGTAGCTTTAGCACAGAGATTTTGCTGATGTAATATAGCAATGAAAATAAATGAGCGCGTCTGGATCTGTTAATAGTTTATCTGTGTAATAATTCCCTCATGTTTTCTTGTCACAGAAGGTGCACTGTCTGTACATACACTCACTAAATTTACCAAATTCAGTCTAACTTCACAACATTTATCTTGTAAGTTGTTGAAGAAGTCTATTCCCTATGTTTTGTACACAAGAGTGCCCAAAGCAAGTAACTCTTTATAGCAAAGAAAATCTTCTGTTATGAGCTGAGTGAAATATAAAACCTGTACCCAGTCAGTGATATCAGTTGATTCATCCAAAGCAATTGAATAATCTATATTTTCCTTTTGAAATATTGCATAAAATTGTTCTGTTAAGTTGAAGGCTAATTCATGCTGTCGATCAGTTATGGTTCTCCTTGAAAGAGGCAGTTGTTTGTATTTTGAAATGTCATCGGGGTGTAAGCACCCTACAACTTCAGTAAAAGCACCCTACAACTTCGACAATGCATTCTTTCACAATTTCCACATCACTGAATGGCTTCTCTTTTTTCCCAAGTATATAGGGTACTTTATGAGTTACTTCAGTGGCATTATTTCCAGGTCTTATTGCTGCTTGAAAGAATTGTCCTTGCTTTTGCTTTTCATCTTTTAATTTCTGCAATACAACCTTTCTCGCCTCTCCCTCTAATTTAAAATATTTGCAGTCCTTATGAGTGTTATAATTCTGATCAGCACTGAGTGTCTTTAATGTTGATATTACAGCATCACAAAGCAAGCAAATCTTCTTATCTTAAGCAGAAACAATATTGCAATTCCTAATCCTCATTAAAAAATCTGTTTTCTTCCTTCAACATTGTCTTGGTCTTCTTTGACATGACAGGCTGTTAGAATTAAAAAATATTGTCAAGCTATGCAACTATTCACAAATTCCACTTCAGATAGAAACACAGTGCACCATTGTCAAAAGCTGGTAACAGACTGGACCCCTATAAACTCTCACCAACCAGCCTCGTACAGTAGTGGCTCCAGTCAGGTGAGGGAAGTTAGAACTAAATCATGAGCATAGCAGCTTTCAATTTAGCCCTTATGGCTTACTCATATTCTAGTTGTGCTGGTCAATCTGGGAGGATTATTTCCTTGAAGGTTTCTTTATTCTTTAGTATTTTAAATATGTTCATTTTAAAAATAAAAATATAAAAGATGAACAAAAATGTATTAATAAAAATAAAAGGATTTGTTCTGTAATATTTGGATCCAGTCAAAAGGCCGCACTTAAGGACCTAGAAGGCTGCAGGTTCCCCACCCCTGCCCTAAGGCTTCTCATTTTGGTACTTTGGACAGAAATCTGAGGCTTTAGTTATCCAGTTATACTGTGTACTTTAGCAGTTCCAGGTTTCTGCAGCCAAGCAAGCAACAGGAGGGCAGAAAGAAGGGAAACAAAACTACTTTCACCCTGCCCACTTCGTAATACAGTGCTGCTAATTGGAGAAGATCCCCTTCCCTAAAAATACTAGCTCCTATATGGGCTCCCATTACAGCCTCTGTTACCACCTCCATGGGATTGCTTGAGGTTTGGGTATGAGAGAATGGTTAGAAGAAAAAAAATGAGTTATTTTCATATTCTCTGTAAATGTTAGAAGATTCCTTTCTCCTTACTTGAGCTAGAACTATAAGGCATTTCTGGAGTGCTTGCTCTCAGCGCAGACACCCACTTTCAAGTTTCAAATAATGTGGTATTCTGGCCAGGTAGTAACAAAAGAAAAGAAAAGAAAAGAGGAGAGGGGAAGGGAGGGGAGAGGAGAGGAGAGGAGAGGAGAGAAGAAAAGGTAAATTCATCACCTGTTTGGTGATACTTCAAATTCTGGTATCCCATCCCAATCTGCCTTCTACTGTTTACTTTTCTAAATCTTGAAATAGCTGTTCCATGCAGTTGGTAGAACAAGATTGACTGTGTTTACTCCATTGTGCCTGGAATCAGCACCCACCCACCTCCTATTCTCTGCCCCATATGATTTCCTATCAGAGCCTTTGAGATTTGTTTTTGTTTTTTTTTTTTCCTGTCCCTTTCCAAGCTGTATCTTCTGATAAGTCATGGTTATGAAAAGCAAAATATAATCATGTCCTAACAACAAAAAATAAAATCATTTAATTTTCTGTTTTATTCATTTCTTCCAAGATAAGCTTAGGTTAGTTTTATGTAATTTGTTGTGTCTTCTAAGTGCTTACACACAATCTATAATCATGTTAATGATCATTGTCAAGGGCTGGTACCTACGTATAATATTTGGATATAAAGATATTTACCCTTCATAAATTTATAATTCTTTTTTCTATTAATCTTCAAAAATTACCATTAGTCCTTCCACATTAATGTCTTCTGTTGTATCAGTATGAATGTAATGTGAACATATGAAGTTGAACTTCTTTAAGGAACACTCTCAGGAGTTTCTAAGCTACATTCTATCCCCTTTCCTTCTAAATTTTTGTTTGTTAAATTCTTTAGAATTTTCCTTGATAGGGAAGGAAAAAATGATTGAGGAATTTCTCTTTCTCTTGACATACAGTTACTGTCTGGTCCCAGTAGTGAATCTTTCCCTTTCTTGTTTTTCTTGGTCTAAACATATGTTCAAAACAAAACCCTTTTATTCTCTTTTGCAGTTTTCACAAGGATCAAATCATTTTAGTTGAAACCTAATACTTTTAGAGGCTCTTTTTTTCCTCTAATAATGTGTTAATAATGGAGAAGACTTTATAGAACAGATTGAATTTTTTGTCTAGAATTCTGAATTCAAGAAGTTTGAATTTCTGAATTTTTTGAATCAGATTCAGATAATAAATGGAGGAAGGACATATCAAAAAGGAGAACCCTAGCAGAGACATAGAGGCAAGAGTAAATGCTACATGTGTGGGTAAAAGTGGGTTTATTTGCCTAAGTAAAGGTAGACTCCTGGACAATAAGGTTGGATAGATGTGGCTGTGCCAGACTAGGGAGGGTCTTACAGGCCAAGCAGATGATTTTAGGCTTAAAGTGATAGATTATTATCTGGAACCATTAAGAGCTTTTTTAGATCCTTGAACTTCTTGAGAAAGACATGTATATTATGCAATTATTATATAATGTTTTAAAAATAGTGGATATTTTAGTTTAACTATCTTACGTAATTCCATATAAATAGATGCATGTTCTCTTAAAATGTTAATGTATTTCAGTAAATCAAAATACACTTTTTAACTCAAAGTAAAAGGAGCCCTTTAGTGAATGCACTAGAGGATTATTTTATAATATAAATCATGGTGTCCTAATTTATGTTTTATAAAGTTTAGCAGTTTTGAAGAATTTAAAATTAACACAGTGGTAAATACATTGCATTTTTCTTTCTTTCTTTTTAAATATAGTAAAAAGGGAAAAGTTGAAGTTTGCATAGTAAAGAGTCTGTGGTTGTTGTTCATAGGACCCACCAAGCTCTTCCTCGAGATTCTGTTGTAGAAGATTTGCGTTTACAAAATAGATACCTCCAAGAAAAACTTCATGCTTTAGAAAAACAGTTTTCAAAGGATACATATTCTAGGCCTTCAGTAAGTGTACATGTTTTCTTTCTTTTTTCTATTTTTAAATACATAAAAGTGAAATCAGCTTCTTTATTTATCTGGCCACAAACATTAGATCCCTCTCATTAATATTAATATAATAAATTCAACTTTTATTTTTACTAGATAGTGATTTATAACTTCTAACTTAGCCGTAAATTTAAGATTTTTAAGCTTTGCATAAAACTTTTACAAATGATTTCTAGAAATTTTAAATGTAGTTATAAAATTTGCTATGACAGGAGCATACAGTTAAATAGGAAAATATGCACTGTTCCTATTCAAATATGTATATTTCTAGTTTATAAAAATTAATCATTACTGTAGAATTATTTGTTGGATATTATTTTAAATATCTAGTGTATATATTAATATTTTGTTACTATTTTTCTTTTTATGTTTCTTCTTTTTCTTCTACTTCAAGGAGAATCAAGTATGTGACACAACTATGCTTTCTATCCTTATTACCTGTATTAATAAATATAGGCATAATATTTTTCACAAAAAAGAACACTTCATTCGGGGACAACAACAAAAAAATGTATAACAATGCTCAGAATTAAAAATGGGAAAGGGATAGACGCCAGTAACAATTTACATCATTGGGTACCTAGAAATCTTTTATGGCATTACCATAATGAAGAAAAACACAAAGCAGAAGAGGTTGTAGATCCTACTGAGTTAATTATATCTGAGGAGACAAGACTAAACAATAAATCAAGTCCGTTTAGGTCAACTAATGGTACCTTGGCAGATTTTAGCTCCAGTTTTAAAAATGAACCAGATTGTAAGGTTGAAAATTAATCAAGAATATTGTAAAAATAATAAAGAGGAACATAAAAATGAGGAAGAGAATAAGATAGGCAAGAGTGAAAAAGGAAAGGGACACACAGCTGAAGATGTGAGTCACAACATGGATTCAGAAGAATATGCTGTGGAGGACCATGATTATGCCACAGTTGCTGACGCAGTGAATCAGTGTCCTGAGCATGATGTACAGGCATATTGGTCCAGCCAAGAAATGAAATGTCCCTGGCTTGAATATATGGCAGTCCTTTATTTCTTTGTTAACTGATTTCTTATAGTAAGTAGTATGCCTACATATATAGTGCATATGGGGAAAAAAGTGTATAGGATTCATAAAAATTATTAACTATTGACCCTCCGTAAGCCCTAATTTTTGACTAGTTTCTACAAAAATTAGCGGTTGCACATTTACTAGTTTAGTTTAAGTACTCACTTTTTTATCATTGGTGTTCACTTAAAGAGTATTATATTAGATAAATTAATAGCAAAAATAAGACACTTTAGAGGTATTTGTTTTGCCTTAGAAATTTCTAATTTAGCCTGCTATATTTACAAGTAAAGGCTCACTACAGTGAATAATACCAGTGAAATTTTGTTACAATGTTGTGCAACATCCTAAGATATGTAGCAAGTTCGTTTGGTGGTCTTTTTGTCATGTTTTATAATAGATACCTTTTTTAATAATGAGAAAAGGGAAGTTACATGTATCGCTATCTATGCTGTGTTGGGCTCTGTGTCTATGTATATTTCTGACAATACTTTGCAGAATATTATTCCTATTTTATATAGGAGGCTTGGAGAGTAAGTGCATCTCTAGTGATCATGAAGCTACAGAATTAGCATTTAAATCCAGGTCTAACTCTACAGTTTATGAACTTTCCATGTACACAGTAGTTTTGGTCAGTTTACATTGAAATACCAAATAAAAAAGTTCATTCTTAATTGAATTCAAATAGCATTCATCTTTTTTTCCTCATCCTTCCCACCTCAGGATTTCAGTCACCTAAATCTTCAAAATATCAACTAAAATCAAATATCTATATGTTATAAGAAAGTAGATGAAAGTGATTTAATTCTTATTTCTTTATTCAGGTTCATAATGCTTTTTTTCCCACTTAATAATAAATAAGGGAGAATTTGAAACTTCCACTCTGTGTTATCTGTAACTCCATCCCCTAAGGATTTAATTTCAAGCAATTTATGCCTTTTAACCAGATTCTTCTGTAAAACAGTTTGGAAGTCCCACGAAGTTCATTATACAAGAATTCTGTTTATATTATCATAGAATAGTTTCATTGGAATTTGTTTTTCAGAAATTTGGAAAATCACAACAAATATCTTTAATTTTATTTTCTGAAAATAGAAGGGAAAAAGTGATTCATAAGTGCATCCATGACCACAGAGTAGGTCTACAGAAAAATAAATAAATAACAAATAAATACATAAATAAAATTGCATCCATATTGTTGTGAAAAGTGTGTTAAAAAATATCCTCGTGAGATCTTCATCATATAGAATTACTCCCTTTTGTAAGTGGTACTTAATACATTTTTTATCTCTCCATCCTTAGTACTCATAAGGGATTATCATTTGTTGAATCAAATAGCTACCACAGACAGAAGAGAGGAAGTTAGGGAGGCAGAAAAGCTCAGGGACAGGGAATTACAGATTTCCACACCTGAAGAGACCTAAAAAAATAATCCTGTAGAGTGCCTTCATTTATAAGATACAAAAACTGACAACTTTGTAAATGGCAGAATTTGCCTAGTGTAAACCTCACAGTAGTTGAATCAGAATGTATACGTGGGTTGTCTGAATGAGTGGAAACTTACTTCTGTTGTTTAGAGACATCAACAGAAGTATCTGTCTTTTCCTTGCCACTACATATGTGCATGTTCACACACGTTCCCTCAAACAAAAATCAGGTGGACACATGCACCTAGACATTCTGCCAGTGTTCCGTTGTTACATGCCTCAGGTCAGAATATGCCTCAGGTGTCTGTCTGTAATTTCTTTTCTGTGGTCTATTTTGTGATTACTTTTACTAAATTTTATCTAAGAAAATATTTGTATGTGTTTCTTTACTTTTTTTTTAACATAAGGGTGTATGTATCAGAACTATAATGTAAAATATTTAACCTACTGGTAATTCAAAAGATGTTATAGAGCCATGTATAATATATAATAGGTATATTTAATAATATATTTAAGTACTATAGTGTTGGTAAAGTTTTTGACTTTATAGCCCATACAGCCAGTAGAGAGAGAAAGGGGTGGGGGAGGAAAAACTAAAGTCATGCTAAGTAATTTTACAAAAGTATTTCATATGATGCTTTTAGCAGTCCTATGAGGTATGTAGTATTCTACCCAATGCATAGAAAAAAATAATCAGGCACAGATTTTTCTTTCAAATAACATATACTTTAAAATAAGAAGTAAAAATGAACATAAATAATAACCCGAGGTAGATTCATGTCAAGAGAAATGCAAATATACTGTTAATGGATTTCAGAGGAGGGAACAATTATGTTAGCTCAAAGAATAAGGAAAAGCTTTCTGAAGCTTTTCTGAAGCTTTTTCTGAAGAATTGAGGCAGTTCTTTTTGTTGTAGTCAAAAACACATAGTATATTAGTTTACTATGGCTGTCATAACAGAGTACTGCAGATTTAGTAGGTTAAACAACAGAAGTTTATGGTCTCATAGTTCTGGAGGCTAGAAGTCCAAAATCAAGGTCTTAGCAGGGTTGGTTCCTTCTGAAGGCTGTGAGGGAAAGATCTTTCCAAAGCCTGTCTCCTTGGCTTATAGATGGCCATCTTTTCCCTGTCTCTTCACATCGTCTTTCGTCTGTGCATGTCTCTGTGTCCAAATTCTCAAATTCTTCCTTTTGATAAGGAAACCAATCATATTGGATTAGGGTTCACCATAATGACCTCATTTTAAGTTGATCACCTCTGTAAAGACCCTGTTACCAAATAAGGTCACATTCTGAGGTACTGGGAGTTACAACTTTAACATAGGAATTCAGTGGTGGTGGACACAATTCAACCCAGAACAGGTAACAATCATACTTTATTTTGGACTAGCAAAACCACCATAAATTAGTTTAACCACTCTGAGATTATATATTAAGCCTATGTGTGGACATTATTTAGCCATGCTTGACTTTGCTATCTATTTTAATCAAAATAAATGACATTACCTTTTCTCATGAAAGTTTTATATTCTAATTTTTATTTTTGGCTTTCTCTAGAGCTCTCCAATTTTCTCATATTCCTTTGAGAGAAAAGTTCCCTTTTGACATAGTGTTTTCTTACCCAGTATGTCTTTTGTGGTTTTTTATTTATTAAACTTTAAAAACATTCCTAATTTCATTTTCCTGAAGACTTCAGAAATAGAGTCAGATGATCATTGTCAAAGAGAACAGGAGCTTCAGAGGGAAAACTTGAAGTTATCATCTGAAAATATTGAACTGAAATTTCAGCTTGAACAAGCACATAAAGATTTGCCAAGATTAAAGGTAAACTTAAATGTTTATACAGTTAGGAATTCTAAGCCTGAAATTTCTTCCCCCTGCCTTAGTTGTTATGTTTACTTATATTACCTTATGAAGAAAAGAAATAAAAAATGCATATTCATAAAATAGCATGGTGGTGTTATACTTTGTACATTTGCTCATTTTTTATTTGTTGAGGGTCTACTTTGATACTAGGTGCTGAGAAGCAGCAGTCAAAAAGAATCCTTTCGCTCGTAGAACTTATGTTCTAGTGGAGAAGACTGGTAATAAACAAGTAAACAAGTCAGATATATAGTATGTCAGCTGATGTTAATGATGAGAAAAATAAAGCATGATTGATGTGAAGGGTGTGGAGGGAGGAGGGGTATGATTTAAAAGGAGATAGTAAGGGAGGGCTTCCTTAATAAGATGATTTATGAACAGAGACCTTGGGGAAAGGTAAGGAAATGGGTCATATAGGTACTACAAGAAGAGTCCCAGACAAGAGAAACACCAAGTTAAAATCCCCTGAGGTGGGAGGATACTTGGTGTATTTCATTAACAGTTGTCACACGTTAAAAATATTAGGATAATTTTTTATTTTAGAAATTTTACTTTATTTTGATATTAAGTTTTTTAGCATTGGTTTTCCAAATCTTACTTAAGGGAATCTTTTGTTTTCTTGGCTAGCTAATTGTTTCAGTTTTATATTCTATTATGGGATATTAGCAGTCTATTAATTCCACTGGTGTGATATAATTAAATTATTTCCTGCTTCTCATTCTGACTTTTACACTGATAGAACAAGTGTTAAAAGTTCAATTGTCTTTTTCTCTCTACTGCTCGGATAGGGATCTACATGTGTAATTTAGGGAACAGTTAAAATCAGAGTTCTAAATTTATATTGTATACTAAGGCAATAATGTAGAAAGTATTTCTTGACATTTCATTTAGAAAATTTTCTTGTATTAATTTAACACATGTCTTAGTTCAAAATCTTCCTTGCTGATCTAGAGACCTAGATCAGCAGTTTTTTAGTTTGGCTATACAGTTGAAGAGGATGATAGTTCATATGGATTGTTTGCCTTTCCTTTTCAATACCTGTAGCTGTGTTAAATTGTTACCTTTGCTTTTATCTTTTAGAATCAAGTAAGCGATTTGAAGGAAATGTGTGAATTCCTTAAAAAAGGAAAAGCAGAAGTTGAGCGGAAACTTGGTCATGTTAGAGGGGTAAGTATGTGAGAATATGCAATACATTTGTTTTGGTTTCAGAAGCAATAAGCCAGAAATGAAAAGTTTAGATATACCGTGACAGTAGTAATATGCCTTCACTAAGTGCCTTCTAGTTACAAATTTTATTGTGCTGCATCCATAATGTAAAACATCATTAAACTTTTCTCTGTGTCTCAAGTTAATGTATTTTATCATCTTTTATAACTGACATCCTTTTTATTTTACTTGGACTACACATCATCTCTCTTTTCATTGCATATCCCTCTGCAACTTGACAACATTTAACTTCCAGGAGTCCTTCTGTTCATTGAGGTAACTGCTAACTGCTCTCCATGGTCCAATTCTACCATTTCAAAACTATTTTTTTGAGATATCCACAACAACTTCTTGATATAATGTTTTATAAATGTTTGCCCATTTTCTTTTGTATTCTGGTATTTTTCTTCCCATGTTATTGTATATGTCCTTTGTATAAAGAATAAATGCTACTTATGAGGCCAAGGCCAAAGATTTAAGCTCCTGTTGATTTCATGTTGGTCAGTGGCACAAATGGAAGCAATCATAATGCAAGAATTCATTCTGGTCATAATTAAATGTATGATAGATTCAGTGAAGAGTGTTATTAGAAAAGTATTTAGAAAAAATATCTTGCTGACAGCAGCATTTGTTTCATAAGTGAAAATATATGTGTTAATTTGACCTTTTCTATGTAAGTTAATTATGAAAATATACCCCATATACTAAAGTGATATAAAAGTTTGTATATCAGGGTTTTTCATTGCAAAGTATGAATACTAACTAAAATTTTAAAAATTAGGCATACTATTTTATGCAATTGTTAAAAACTTTTTATTTTAAATAATAAGCAGTTAAACTAATTAACTGGTTACCCATCTCTGTTAATAATCTTTATGCAAGATTTTTTATTTCAGATGTCTCTTCTACTTATTTTGGACAGAAACTGAATTTCTAAGCAATAGCTATTCTTAGAGAAAATTGCCTTTATTATACTGCAATTAAAATTTGATTACTTGTGAGCTCTTTAAAGACACAATTTCTCTTTTGTGGTTTTATTCCATATAAAGAAAACTCTGGTATACTGGAGAGAACATTAGCTAAATAGAATATTTAGATTTATTCATTTTTATCAGACACCAAGGCTAGACTAAGCTATTATTATTAGCTGCATGATTTTAGGAATATCACATTCTCTAAGTCTTGGTTTTCTTCTATGTAAAGTAAAAGTTATAATTCCTATATGATAGGGTTCTTTTAAGGTTGAATTGAATTAACACATCTTTGGCATCAAATATTGGGAATTATTAATAATGAATATAATAATGAGCTTGTCTTATTGTTGGTACTTTATGTTATAGTCTCTAAAATATTTGACCGAATTCAAAAGTTAACATATTCTTTTGTAGTCTGGTAGAAGTGGAAAGACAATCCCAGAACTAGAAAAAACTATTGGCTTAATGAAAAAAGTAGTTGAAAAAGTCCAAAGAGAAAATGAACAGTTGAAAAAAGCATCAGGAATACTGACCAATGAAAAAATGGCTAATATTGAGCTGGAAAATGAAAAGTTGAAGGTAATTTTTTTAATGTGATCATTTTTATGGGAATATTTTAGTTTTAACTTTTATTAATTTTTAGGAAAATTTTAAATATAGTACATAAAATGGCTTTAACAGATGAAGTACATATTTTATACATATAAAAAAAACTTATGATAGCCAGGGCTAAAGGTTTACAGAGTAGCTCCATTTAATCTTCCTTAAAATAATAAGCATAGATTAATTACCTGTGTATGTTTTTAGAAATATTGATATCTAAACCCCGATCCCTGAAATTGATTTATTTCTTTGAGTGAGACCTAACATAGGTGTTGTATTGGGGTTTTTTATCGTTTTCTTAAGTAAACAACTCATTTGATGTGTAGCCAATGTTGGGAATTTCCATTCTAGATGACCAACGTTCAAGGGAAGACTTTAATTTTAATCATATCAAATATGGTCTCTAAAACTACTGTGAAGTAAGTTTTGCAAGTTTAGAAGATAATATTTTATTTTATTTCTTTGTTTTGATAATATGTAGTTTTTGTTTTTTGGTTTTTATTACTAGGCTGAATTAGAAAAACTTAAAGTTCATTTTGGACGTCAGTTGAGCATGCACTATGAGTCCAAGGCCAAAGGCACAGAGAAAGTTGTTGCTGAAAATGAAAGGCTTCGTAAAGAACTTAAAAAAGTATGACTTTTATGACTGAGATTGTAATTATTTGTTTTTATTTTAATTAATACCTCTTAGAAAAACTGAAAGTAGATCCTTGATGAGAGTGTCTATTCAAAGTAGACATTAAGAGATTTATGAATTGTGTTTTTATGCCTACTATTATCACATTCTTTCACCAAGAGGGGTATTGATAGTAAAAAAATTAATATATTTAGAGGCAGTATAATATAGAAGCCAATCAGCCTAGATTCAGTTCCTAGTTCTGTAATTTAGTAGCCATGGGAGCTAGGGAGAGAGCAACTTAACCCCTCTCTATCCCTTAATTGCCTCATCTGTAAAATTGGAAATAATAAGTATGCCTATCTCACAGAGCTGCTGTAGGGTTTGAGTTCATGTTTGGGCACATGACTTAGAACAATGCCTAATATATAGTAAGGAGCATATGAAACTGTCTTAGAACAGTTTCTTTCTATTTAAATAGCAAAATGTATTCCTTGCTACAAATGGGTGTTGTTATTTATATGGATGATCCAGTGAATAAATTTAAATTAATACTTTAAACTAGTTAGGATAGTATCTGTATATATTTTGAGGCCAGAGCGATACTGTGCTTTCAATGTGGGTGTTTAATAGTAGAAATAATCTGTGTTACTTACACATAGTTTTGGCTTATAGCTAGGTCTATTAGGAAGTCAAAACAAAGCATCTTTTAAAGTGTAAAGATGTAGTTTATCCCATTATTCAAAAAAATATTATATGGGAACAAAATGACAAATTTAAAGTAACCACTAGAGTAAAAGGCTTGTAAATATATTTCTCTGACCTCATTTACTGTTGTTGTTCTAATTAATATGATCATATTACTGTTTTAAAGGAAGGGAAACTTTGAATTTATTGAAATTCTGATCAGCATTTAGAACTCCAGATTATTTTTTGTTTTCCAATTTGTAATGATAATTTCAAATACTTTGCATCTGTGAGAACAGTATTATATTTTGTCATAATATACTAATTAGTTTTTAATGATAGGAAACTGAAGCTGCAGAGAAATTGCGGATAGCCAAGAATAATTTAGAGATATTAAATGAGAAGATGACAGTTCAACTGGAAGAAACTGGCAAGAGATTACAGTTTGCAGAAAGTAGAGGTCCACAGCTTGAAGGTGCGGACAGCAAAAGCTGGAAATCAATTGTTGTTACAAGGTAGGAGAAGATGGTTTAAAACTTGTACAAAGTTTAATCAGTTCTAATTCTGGCATTATTGTTTTAAAAGATGACACTATTCTGAATAACCTAGTTTTTTCCTCATGAAAAGTTTGTTTATTTGTTTTAACATAATGCTCACTTTTTTCTGTTTTAGCATTGCGAATCTCTTTCTTCCTTAAAATGTTTTTGTTTGGGTGGCAGGGCATGGGACGGAGCAGAACTGGGCCTGCGCTAAGTTGTTGGAGCTACGTGTGCATCCTGCAGCTGCCTTCAGCTTTGAGCATGGCCTGATGCTGCCCACCTTCTCCTGGGTGCTGCTTTTCTCCAACTGCAATCTCAGCTTCTTTGTATTAATTTTCTACCACAAGTATGAGCCAGGAATAATGGAGCTGTCTTGTCACGAACCGTGGCATACTAGATCTGGGCTGTGCTGCAATGCTTTTGGAATTATATCCTGGGCAACTGTCTTTTCAGATAGCCCCGATAGATGAATTCAGCAGCAGCTTTAGTATCTTACTGGCCTCTGCTTTCTGGTACTTGATTTTCTCCCACCCCATGAACCTTTTCTACAAGAATGTGGAATTTCTGTCTGTGAAACTAATCTTTGTGGCTATGAAAGAGGTAGTCATAGTTTATGTGTGAACATTCATGTGTCCATTGCCACAGTCACCACGGGTGGTTCATCGTGACTATAATGAGTCGGTAAAAAGCTCTGGGGTCATTCTCATTCCCAATTTTAAGTAGGTACTTCAAGGACTCTGGAATCCAGTGCCCAGTGGGATCCTGCCCGTGTCCTTTCTCATTAAAACCATCCTGGATGAAGCTGTTTACTATCCAGCACGTCTGCTGTTCCCATTTCAAAAGGCAAACTCATCTTTATCTTACTATTGTCATAGAGTTCCTTATATCCATGCATCACCAGTTTCCCCTTTGATGTTTTTGAGGGCTTCATTTGCCCTGTCTGCTATTTGGAATTGCCTTAGTGGGAGGCAAGATAGCAACCACCAATACTACAACTAGGACGGGAGCACTGTGAGATTACAGCAAGTCCCACAGTGGGCCTGCCACACTGCACTTACTCCTGTCAGCCAGATCGAAGGAGAAAAGAGAAAGGTTAAGCAGGCACATTAGAGGGCAGCCCAGATGGCCATGTACTTCTGGAAAAGGAGTCCTTGGTTCCTGTCCTAATACCAGAGTAGTCAGAATCCACTCTTCTCTCCTCCGGCTCTCACTTTTCCCATCTACAAACCAGGAACAGTTATTTTATCAGAAAGCTAGCATCAGGGTTAAATCAAATAACAAGTGTGATAGTATTGGGGGGGGGGTCTCTTCTTTTGTCTTCCTGGACCCCAGCAGTGATGCTCACCCAGCAACCCTATCAGTTGATTTCTTGGTCATTCTTTATTTCCTTCTACAATCACGTATGGACTCAGAAAGAATTTTGAGTTACTTTGAGATCTGTTTATTCAGCAGACATTTACTTAGCATCTGCTACTGCCAGACTCTGTGCTTCACATTGGATGTTATTTCTAAAAGGCCCACCTTGCCTAGGTTCCTTCAGAGAATCAGCTAGCTTCCATGTTTTAGAAAGCCCTAATTCTTACTGTGACCTTAAGTAAATTATATGCTTCTGTGAGCTCAAGTTTTTATTATTATTATTTTTTTAATCTGTGGAGATGATGATCCTTGACCTTCCTTCTCTAAAAGGGCTCTGTGAGGCTGGAAAAGAGATTGTTAGTTGCAAAAGGGTTTGTAACATTTATAAATGGTTAGTAGGAGATGATACTCAACCATAATTGAAGATGACTTTGTATTTTAGATTATTTCTGTGTTTTTAATCTAAGAACTGTATGAGCATAGAGCAGGCCTTCGGTAAACCATTCTGAAGATATAAGTCTAAGTAGAAACCTCTTGTCAGAGAGAAGGTTCATTCTGATCCTTCACCCCCAGGTTCCCTAAATCCATCCAAAAAAAAAACCAACAATTGCTAGATTTTAGCACTGGGATTATATAGCCAGCTCAATAAAGCAGTTTAGAGATATCTCTCTTGGGACCCATGACACAGGTCTTGCTCATGCTGAAATCCTTGTAGTTACTCTGTTATTTACTCAACAAACTTATTTACACATATTCTGTGTCAGGTCTAATGCTGACTGCTGGGACAGGCAAGGGTGACGTAGGGGCTATTTTAGATAGGGTAATCTGCTTGGGTGGCTTTTGAACAGAGAATTAGATGAAGTAAAGAAGCAAGTTTCTGCTATTTCAGAAACTTTTGGTAGATAGTCTTGGTCAGGTTAAAAATATTTCCTTCTAAGTTTCTAAGATCTATCAAAAGATGTTTGAAGTATTTAGACAATCGTAATTTTCCTTTCATATTTTGTTGCCAAAGCTATACTAACCTTTTTAACTTAGCTAGAAGGTGTTCCTTCTATTTTTCTGTCTGGAAAAGTTTTAATATTGTATGCATTGTTTGCTTTTAGGTATGATGGGCCTGTTTATATACAATTTCTCTCACCCATGCTTTTGCACAGTTTTTTTCCCTTTTCCTTTTTTTTTTTTTAAGAAACAGTATGTTGCTATGTTGTCCAGGCTGGACTTGATCTCTTGGGCTCAAGCGATCCTTCTGCTTCAGCATCCTGAGTAGCTGGGACTACAGATATGTGCCACCGTGCCCAGCTTCTTGCCATCACCTTTTAATGCTAAATATGTAGCATTTGACTAGAAAACTTTGACTAGAAGAAACAGTAAAATAAGATATTTTTAGTGCAATAATTTGAACTTTTAAATCAGTAAGAGAAATCATTTGCATGTCTGTACTATTTTTTCTTTATACTTTTAGAATGTATGAAACCAAGTTGAAAGAATTAGAAACTGATATTGCCAAAAAAAATCAAAGCATTACTGACCTTAAACAGCTTGTAAGAGAAGCAACAGAGAGAGAACAAAAAGTTAAGAAGTATACCGAAGACCTTGAACAACAGGCACGTAATGTAATTTTTCTTTACATGATAAAATAATGCATTATATCACAAGATGCTCCCTGCATTGTCTTATGTAGATAAAAATAGACTCTTGATTAATTCCTTCCCTAGATGCCCATCTAACTGAACAGCATCACCGTTTGGCCCATTTGTTTAAGCCAAAAACTTTGGATCATCATTCACTTCATTCTTTTTCTCCTTTCTCACATCTTTTTCATCATTAATTCATGTCAGCTGTATTTTCAACCTATATCCTAAATCTGATCACTTCTCAGTATCTCCATCTCTACCAGTCTTGTCCAAGCTATTATTAATATCTCATACCTGAACGATTGCCATAGTTTCCTAACTGGTCTCTCAGCTTCCACTCTTGCATCATTTCACCTTCTCTTTATCTCTGACCTATCCTCCACAGAGTTTCCAAATAATCCTTTGCAAGCAAAAAGCAAATCATAGCAGTACCATTTTCAGGTCACAATCTTCCAGTGGTTCTCCATCACCCTAAAATAAAACTTAAATTTTCATAGCCTATAATTATGTATGTGGTCTGGCTCCTAATTTTCTCTCCAGTCTCATCTACTACTTTTCCTTTCATTCAGTGTTTAGTCATATTTTCTTTCAGTCCTTTGAACAAACCAAACTCATTCAAGTTTCAAGTCTTTGTACTTTTTTCCTTTGTTTAGAATACTATTCACCCAAATATTCCCATCGCTCACTCCCACATTTCATGTCTCTGCTTAAATGGAGGCTCCTCAGAGGGACCTTTCCTAACCCTAACCCTATATCACTTTCCATCATCACTCTCTGTCCTCTTACCCTGGATTATTTTTCTCGATAGCCCTTCCTACCATCTGGCACTTTTATCACATTGCATCATATCACAAACTCATGGTTTATCTTCTCCCACTATTAATGAAAATGTAAGAACCATGCAAGCAGGGTCTCTGCCTATTTTATTCACATTGTCCTCTGTGCCTAGGACAATGCCTGCCATGCAGTAGTTACTCAGTACTTAACTGTTGAATGAATGGTGAATTGAATATAGAAATATGCTTATGTATGCTTTTGAAAACCCGACTTTTAATATGCTTCATTAAAAATGTGTATCTTTATGAAACCTCATATTTCCATGTCAGACTTTATCTTCTAACTTTTCATTGTACCCAAAGATTGAGATTCTCAAACACATTCCTGAAGGTACCGAGACAGAGCAAGGCCTTAAACGGGAGCTTCAAGTTCTTAGGTACATCATGTGTTCCTATGACTGTTTTGTTTCTTTTTCTTTCTTTTTAAAAATTATTTTTTATATAACCAGGTTTGCTAGAGCTAGGCTTTTTCAGCCTTGCTGCCTAATAGGTTCATCAGGTCCTTATTTCATCCCTCTAATGCTAATCACTAACTTTCACATAATACATACTGGAAAAAAAGAGTAAACCCAATCCTAATTTCAGTTTCAAATTTGTAATGTAGTTTAAACTTGTCTAACAGCACAGAATGAATTAAGCCTGAACTTCCTAGAGATAAATACTAATAAATAAAAAGAACAAGTAATTTTTTACTTCCAGGGGTCTCAGTAGTCTACTTTCATTAGGCTCCTCTTATAACAAAACTACTCTGGAAAATGGCATCAGGTCAGTTATTAAAAACAAAACTTTGATTCCATACTTTGAGAATGGTGCCATTGCAGCATTGAGAATAAATGTTTCTCTTGATACATTCTGATTACTGTACACTAACTAGTTCATAAGAAATGCCCACATATTTTGTAGAACAATGTCTGTTGATTTATTATTTTTGTTTTAACACATTATCATTGTGATCTAGATTAGCTAATAGTCAGCTGGAAAAAGAAAAAGCAGAATTAATCCATCAGATAGAAGTTAACAAGGACCAAAGTGGACCTGAAAGCGTCAAACCTGGTAATGTATATTATAAAACTACCCCAAGTTTTTGAACCCAGGCTTGCCTTTTTTTGGTTCAGATTCCTTATCATCATTTCTCTACAAAAACAAATCCTTGATATGAAGTTTTAGAGATGTTGTCTGTCCATGCTATGAAAATATTCCTATTCATCCCTTGAGTTGTCTCTACTGTGGTAGCAACTACCTAAACGTTTTTCTCCTTGTGTTCCATCTGGGTGTTAGAGATTTAATCCCAATACAAGCCTATGCAATGAATACTAGGTCTGTTGTTTCCAGTTTCTAAGTATAGGCCTTTTCAGTTCCTCTGGACATTTTTTTCTAAATGTTATTGTTATTATTAATTTAAAAGCTACAAATAAGTAAACCCTGCCTATATTCTTTTTTTCCTTTTAGAAAGTAAAAAGAATGTCTTCCTACCCTTTTCTACTCTCATTCAAGAGAATTACTATTTATTCCCCTATTCCCGTGTGTATGCACACATACACATGTATACACGTATATTCATATATGTACACAAAGTACAGTTCATCCTCATTATTTGTGAATTCTTTATCTGTGAATTTGCTTACTCACTAAAATGTATCTTTAATCCAAAAATCAACACTTGTGGCAGTTTGTGGACATTCGCAGAGCAGTAGAGCATCTGAATAATCAACCTACACGTCCCCAGCAAAGATCCAACAAGGCAATGCTCGGCATTCTTGTTTTCATCCAGAGATGACTAGAGGATGGAGACAGTAGGGGCCAGCACAGCATAGTTTAAGAAGCTTAATTCTGATGCTTATTAGTGGGACAGTCTTCAGAGAATAACTTAACACTTCTGGATCTTGTTTTCTCTTTTGTAAAATAAAGAAAATAGAATCTACCAGGATAAGTAATTTCTAGGATTTTTAAGATAATAATCTATATGAGATGTATATATGTATGTAGATGTGTTTGTATGTGTCTGTATTTCCCCTGGGAACAGTAGTTTGATATTCACTAATTAAAAGTATTTGTGCTGAGTTTATAGAACAAAACTACTGTGAACAGAGAATAGACTTTATATTGTTTACATATACAGATATATATTTTCCTGTATGGTGATGTAAAATTGGATTCATACTATACATATTTCTAGTTTGCCTTTAACAATTTATCATGGACATCTTTTGAGGTCTGTTTATAAATCTCATTCTTTTAATAATTCTATAGTATATTATTACATGGATACATTGAACCATTTACCTTTTGATGGACATTTGCTTTCAAATTTCTGCTTTTATCAATATAAAATAATACTATGCTGAATCTCTTAACCTAATCATACCATTAACAGTTTACTGAAAACACCAAATTTTGCTCCAAAGGATTTTATCAATTTATATCTGAACAATCTGAGTATTTCATATAGCTTTTTCAGTATCCTACTATGTAGTCCTGTTGCTACTTTGTTTTAAAGTCATTGTGTATGCGTTATACTAGACACTATGCTAAGTGCTTTACAAGCATTTATTTTATTCATATAAGCCTAGATGATGACTACTATTGTCTCCATTTTACATGTGATAAACAGATTCAAAGAGGTTCAGTAACCTGTCCCCATGGTTACAAAAGCTAAGAAGTGGCAGAGGCAGACTAAAACCTAAATTTAGGCTGGGCATGGTGGCTCACACCTATAATCCTAGCACTCTGGGAGGCCGAGGCAGAAGGATCACTTGAGGTCAGGAGTTCCAGACCAGCCTAAGCAAGAGTGAGACCTCATCTCTACTAAAAATAGAAAAATTAGCTGGGTGTGGGGGCAGGTGCCTATAGTCCCCGCTACTCAAAAAGCTGAGGCAGGAGGATCACTTGAGCCCAGCAGTTGGAGGTTGCTGTGAGCTAGGCTGATGCCATGGCACTCTAGCCCGGGTGACAGAGTGAAACTCTGTCTCAAAAAAAGAAAAAGAAACCTAAATCTATGAAATTAAAAAGCTGCTTACGATTCCAGCCCTTAACCACTGTGCGCTATGCTGCCTCTTGATAACTAAAAGTATATACATAAATCTGTCTCAGCAGAGCAGCCAGCTTGGTGTATACCAGACTAGACACAGTACCAAAGTCCTGTTAATGCTGCTAACATTAGACAAGTTCTCTAGTCTTTCTAAACCTCAGTTTCCTCCAGGAATTTCTGAGCCATCTATTCCTTATCTCCCATGTGAAGGAGATAAAGATACCTGTCATGTTTCAAAGACTGTAAAGGCTTAAAATCAAACCAGAACTGTTTTGGAAATTCTAAATCATTAACTAAATAAAAGTGGTCATTAAGATAACTTTTGGAAGATGCTATACATAATATTATATGTACATAAGAATTTTTCCATATTAAAAAAAACATGATTCTATACTTCTAATACCTATCACATGCCTCTTCTCTTTTTGCTTGCTAAAGTCCTTCAGCCATAAAATGCCGTATCTTCCAGGCTGTGGGTTTCATAAGTTTTCTGCTTATTCTCCATAACAAATCCTTTATCTTAAACTTATTCAGAGTGGGTAAAAGCAGAGTCTAATTTTTGTAACTTTTTTGGCAGATGCTGATCAACTAAAGGAAAAAGTAAAAGATCTAGAGACACAGCTCAAAACATCAGATCTAGAAAAGCAGCATTTGAAGGTAATTAAATATTTAATTATACCTAATTTTAGTACTATTTTGTAGAAACAGCTGTTGAAAACTATTTTTATGACCACCATCTTTAAGTTTTAAGTATGTATCCTAAAAATTCCTGTAATTACATCTTATATTCATATTTGACCTTGATATTACAATCAGTATTAAATAAGAGCTAACAAAAAATAAAGAGAAAGAATTAAAGAGTAAATTTATTTTTTAATTATAACAAATATAGCTCATTATTTTAATATTTTCTTAATTTAAGTTTTGGGTCACATTGAGTATATTGTTTTTAGTTCATTTTGAAATTCTTTTCAGGAATTTTCTCTTAAGGTTATAGTTCTCTTAAAAAAATATTTGGCATGCTTTACCTCTTAAGACTGTAAACAACAAAAGGGCCTGGATATGAAAAGTAGTTAATGATCACCAGCTATTATAAATAGTCACTGGAGCTCAAATTCTCTCCCTTCACCAGATGCCTAACTTAGCCAGGCAGAAATCCGATGGTTTCCCTGATCATAAATATATTTATACAAAGTTAGTCATTCATTAAAAATTAGATATTTATAAAGAAAATATAAATGAAGTATAAACCAAAAAATCTAAACCAGAATAACTTCAATGTTGTGAATAGCAAAGTCTTTTTGACTGCCTTATAAGTATCGTATGTGCTTTTAGAGAAAGATAATCCCACCATGAACTAAGAGTTGATAAATGTTAGTCAAAGAATAGATAATTCGATTTGACAGTTAACAACTTATTTATACTGCACAATGAAACTTCATTAACAAAATCTTAAGAAAATACTTTTGCCTTTATAGCTGTATTTGACTATTCAGTGTACTTTGGCTTTCACATTTGTAGTTAAATCTCTTTAATTCAAACCTAAAGCATGTATTATATTTCCTATATGCAACTTTTAAAGATAATGTGTTTCTATTAGGAGGAAACAAAAAAGCTGAAAAAGGAACTGGAAAATTTCGATCCTTCATTTTTTGAAGAAATTGAAGATTTGAAGTATAATTATAAGGAAGAAGTAAAAAAAAATATTCTTTTAGAAGAGAAATTTAAAAAACTTTCAGAACAGCTGGGAGTTGAATTAACTAGCCCTGTTGCTGCTTCTGAACAGTCTGAAGATGAAGAAGAAAGTCCTGTTAATTTTCCCATTTATTAAGGGCCACCTATGCCTATAGCTTTATTTGCCTATTTATTAACTTTATAAGTTAAAATTCCATGTGGAAATAATCTCTGAACTATAGAATTTCCTTCTCACTACCATGTACCTTTACTTAGATTAGAATTTTTAGTACATAAAATGAAATGTTTAACTTATTAGACAAGTATATTTTTGAAGACTTTAGAATAAGTATGACTATCAGATTATCAGGGTAAATTTAACAGCTTTAACATTTATAATTGGGGTTTCATATATACTTTTTATATGTGTTAAGATTCTCAAATACTTTGACATATATATATATATATATATATACACACATACATAGATATACATATATAGATTATGAGGTTGAGCCATGTTTTGTTAAATGTTTAGCAAAATTAAATTGAACTTAAATTATTAAATGTTGGAAATAAATCATACAAATTGTTGGTTTAATTGTTGTCTCTAAATTACCACCCAGCTATGGTGGAAAGAATCCAGCCTTTGTAGAAGTTTGGGAGCTTACTGTTACTTACATTTTTATGGCCAAAGGTTAAAATTAATTTGCTGATTCTAAATAAAATTTTGAAAGGTATTTTGAAACTGGAAAATTCATCTCTTCAAGTGGTAGAAGACATACTACTATGTTTCACAATGAATACAAACCTTGAGATATTTTTAAACATGGCAGAATATTCAAGATTAGAATATAACAATAATAAAATTAATTTTAATTACATTTGCATTTTATACATCAAATATTATATCTTTGAGCCTACCAAATTTCTGATTATCTAATTTTAAAAAATGATTAAACAAACACTTAGTATCAAAGGCATAGTCATATTTGTTCAAGTTCATGTTGATAATAACTGGTTTCGAATTCATGTAAGTATCTGGAATTGGCCAGCATAAACCAAGATGATGGCGATGGATCTGGAAAGAGAAAAAAGCTTTAGCTATTCTCATTCATTTGTGAAGAATGGACAGCACAGGGGTAAGACTGAAGGATACTGTTTTTGGAGGCTGATATGATCCAAGCATGAGTCTTAGTCTAAATTAAAATTAACAGGCCGGGCACGGTGGCTAACACCTGTAATCCTAAGCACTCTGGGAGGCTGAGGCAGGAGGATCACCTGAGTTGAGGAGATCGAGACCAGCCTGAACGAGAGTGAGACCCAATCTCTACCTAAAAACACAAAAATCAGCCAGGCATGGTGGGGCATGCTTGTAGTCCTAGCTACTTGGGTGTGTGAGGCAGGAGGATCCCTTGAGTCTGGGAGCCAGAAGTTGCAGTGAGCTATGATGACACCACTGCACTCTAGCTGGGGTGACAACAGAATGAGATTCTGTGCCAAAAAAATAAATAAATAAATAAATAAATAAATAACGATTGGGGAGAAGTACACAAATTTAATAGATTAGAATCTTTAAGAACTGATAACTGGATATATGAAGTAATAGAAAGGAAGGTTAAAAATAATATCCAAGTTTTTACCTCAGTAAATTTCGGTGTTAAGACTAGATCTAGTTTTGAACATTATGAATTTCAGGTACATGTGAGAAACCAAACTGGCAAGTCTAAGAGACGGACTGAAAGGGCACAAAGTATAATATAACTCATTCTGTATGTATCAACTATCACCTTGGCACTCGTTTTACTCAACAAATTCTATAATCAAGTAAACTTGGAGATACTGAGGGAAACTAAGTTGGTACAGGATGTCTCCAAGAACACTAATGTACAACTTGAATTTCCATGTAGGGGTATGCAGTATCACTGAAGCACATCTGGTATGGCCAATGCCCCACAGCAAACACACTGGGAAACACTGTTTTAGCATTTAAAGAATGGTGGCATGTGAGATGAGGAACTTAATTTCTTTACTGCAAATCAGAATTGCTGCAATTTGTAAAGAGTATTTTAGTACTGCTTAGACTTTGTTATAGGAACATAACACAACATAGCCCCACACAAGCTATATTTTGCCATTACCTTAATTAAACAGCCGTCACTGCAATGCCATACTATTCCTTCAATTTTACCCTCTCTGCAACCTTCAAACCAGGACAAAAGATCATTGTGCTTCAATGTAGGCAGATTTCTTATTTGAAATGCTCCATGTGGTATAAGAAGATGTAATGGATGCTTCTTGCTTCCTAACCCTAAATGGTAAAATTTGCCATTAACCATACTCATTCAAAACAACTTTTCAGAAAGAATGAGAAAATTTGCCTCTCCAAATAAGTCTTCTAAAATACTTAGGAATAAAGTTAGAAAAAGTATAGTTGCTCCTTGAAGAGAATATAATCCAAGTGCATTAAGGCCTGCTTTCACTCATATGTGGCACCATATTCCAATAAACCTAAATTCCACCTCTGTGTACTTTACCCAGTCTATACCAGCGGTCAGCAAACTAGGACCTGCAGACCAAGTCTAGACTGGCACCTGCTTCTGTAAATAGTTTCCATGGACACAGCCACACCCATTCATTTAAGTACTGTCTATAGCTCATTTCATAGGTGTGGCCCACAAAGCTTAAAATATCTACACTGGCATTTTGGAGAAAAAGTGTGCCAACTCCTGCTCTACATACACCATTAGTCACATTCAACTATTACTCAATGTTTGTCAAACAGCTGCACCATAATCTCTGATAACTTGTCTAATTATCATCTTAGTTGCTTTATACCTGCCAATCAATCTACTTTCGATCTCAATACAAGATTTTCTTATTATAGCTTTAATATCCTTAGGTCTATCTTCTCATTCTCCCATCAACAATGTACTCCATAATGCCCTCAGGACTTGTACTTGGTTCATCATGGTATATATTTTGATGCCTGATATGGTATTCATGGTAAATTCTTTATTTACTGTATTCTTGGCTGTTTAAATTAATGCTATAACCATGAAAAGTGCATTTTCAATCAACTCAGCTCACCTGAATATGAAAAAGCAATGAGAAGCTATTCCTGAGTAATTACTTTTCATATATAGTTGTTTACTGTTATCACAGGAAAGAATGAAAGGATAAAATCAGCCTTTTGGATTAATAAATCAAAATGGTTAGTCATACATAAATTTTTCCATGAACATAAAGGTAACAGAAATGGATGTAATCCCAGGAAACTATTTAACACAAATTTGTTAGTCATTTCTGTAGTGTGTGTGTTTTTTAAGTTGACCCTAAAAAGTTCTCTTTATAAATGACAGTAACTATAACTAAATAAGAAAAAGGCTTCACTCACCATATGGATTTCCATTGATATTTGTTCCTACAAGCTCCAGTGTTTGCTCTAAGAGATCTGATAGTGGCACTGCACTAATTTCCAAAAGTCCAGGATCAGCAGGATGATGCTTTAGTACCAGGGCGATTTCAAATTCATAATTAACTACAGAGGAATGCCAGCAATACTGTTTGTTGTTTTTCTCTACTGGTACCCAACCTATCATTTAAAAAATATATATTTTATTACATCATTTTTCTATGGATTGAAACTATACGTAATTCTATTTTTGTTATAAATTTCCATATTCTCTGGATGTCTATCATACAGACATCATTTTTAAAATCAATGGGAAAGTTAACAGTTTCATAACTTTTTTCTTTAAATCATAAGGGTTCATTTTTTATTCTGTTCAGGAATTTTCACCTGTTTGATTATTCACTACAGAGCACCCAGAATTCTCTTACTAGAAATTTCACCCTAATTCAGTAAAAACTGAACACTATTCTAAGACATAGCATTAAAACTTTTTTTTAATAAATGCTACTTTCACTATAGTTTCAGAGACAATGGACATACGCAGTAAATGTTCCACAATTTATTCAACTGTCCCAATATATATTTAATAATTTATTGATACCACATTTATTGAATGTTATTTTTGTTCCCCTTCTCACTCTTGTTGCCATAATTGGCCTCTCATTGTGGAGAATCCATTACCAAAGAAAACTAGGACATACATGCCACTGTGACCATATTGTTGGCCTTCATTATTCACCCCAAATTACTGTAATAATTTCTTTGCTGATCTGCTTGCCTCCACTTTTATTATAGTTCTATTTCTAAAATTTAAATTTAGTTCCTCTGTACCCCTGCTTAATAATCATTATCTTCAGGATAAGCTTCAAACTCTTTTAGATGGAATACAAGGGCCTTTAAAATCTGAGACACCTCCACACTCAACTTCTATAGTCTCCTCAAGATGTCATACACCCTAAACGTTCCAGCTAAAACAAAGTGCTATATCCAAAATACTCCATGCTCTCTCCTCTTCCTGAAAGTCTGCCTAAGCTGACCTTCCCTCTCCTTGCCAGCTAAATTCCTGGTTCTTAAGCTTTGGTACAGATGTTAACTCCTCTTAGAAGCTGCCTCTAACCACTACAAATTGAACTAAGAATTCCTCTTCTTTTCTCCAGTTATATCTTATGTATTCATTACTGTTAATTCTTAAATCATACTATTATTGGTTGATTTCTCCCAATATCTAATAAAAGATCATTGAGGACAAGAGTTCTGATCTTCATTTTTGTATTACTAGAAACTAAGCAGGTATTGCACATAATAGGCATTCAAAACATGCCTCTTTATATGCCTATAATCTTAATCTGGGGGTATCTATAAACTCAGCTACCTCTGCAAAATTTTTCCCATTCCCAGAAAAACTATTTGTGAAACACCTATTTTTACTCCCTTCAATGAGAGATTCTTCTGGGATCTTCACAAAAAATAAACACATATACCATATGTTATTCCCAATTTAAAGGTAAAGACTTCTTGAAATATCATTTCAGACTACATCAATCATATTATCTACCCTGACAAGAACTTTAAGGTCATTGTCATTCAACACTTTGTCACAGACTACAGCTAGTAAAGTGTTCATCTTAGAAAAGATTCTAAACCTGAGAGGACATTCTTGATATGAAACATCTTTGATATAAACTGCTAGATTTTATATAAATTTGACTCAGAAATTTTATGCTATACATATTAATAAAATGAACCAGATTAAAATTAATTTCTACAATTTGTCATTGATTGCACGTTTTGTTCTTTTTACTAGTCAACACAAAATTCCATTTAAGAAGATTTCATGATACCAGGAATGTGTCCATTTTCATCAGGCACCGGATTCCCATTTAATTGTTCTATTTCTTTTGCTGGTATCCAGCACTCCGGAGCAGGTTTAAAGTCCTCCTCAACATTCCAAAAAAATTCTAAAAAGAGTTAGATAACATTATATGTGGTGATACTTTAAAAAATGTAAAACACTGAACAGATTCAAACTAAGAACAGCTAATAAAACATAATATCTGATATAATACAATTATTCTTAATTCATTGGGACTCCACAATATGACTGCACTTTTCAGGGCTAGGGTACTACTAACACTTTAAATTTTTAGTTTTAAATACATGACCATTTGTATATAGTGTAACCAATATTCCATTATGTATAAATTTATATGAATTTTTAATGCACTATGGACATATATATAAATTATATACAAGAATGAGTGTAGATATACAATGAGTATATATATCTACTACATATAATATTTAAAGGTGTTTTAATGTAATAATTTAAAATACTAATTTTCCTTTGAGATTTATGCCTGATTTGTAAAATTACATATTTCTCTCTTATAGAGACAAAAATCAAAATGTGTCTCACTCATTATATTTGTAGTAATTTGTATGTTTTAATAAAATAGACTCATACTATAATGAAGAGTCACAGAAATATTAAGAAAGTATTTTAAAATATTTTTCAAGAATATTCTGTACATAAAATTACTCAATTATATATTTTTTCTAAATTATACAGAAAGATGAAATGTATAGAAACACCATAGCAATAAACAGCCAAAAATTTCAGCTATTTAAATAACGAAAAGTTAAAAAAATAAAAACCACTAACCTTTTGAGTTTTCTTTTGAATGTAGAAAGTTTTTAAATCTTTTCTCAGCTTGTTTGTTAGGTTTTCTATCTAGCCGAGCCCAAAGGTATGGCTGATCTAAAAATTAATAATAAAAGGAAAAGTAACATATAAGAGACAGACAAAACTTATCTTGAAACATATTTCAGAGTAAAATTTTCAATAAACAGTAGGGTCATTTCTCTAAGAGAAGAAGCAACCCTAGAAAAACAAAGGGAAATATGCAGTCTTAAGATTATATATACCACCTAGCTATGCTATACCTGATGCTATGGAGAAGACTTACTTTTTGGTTAATGATGAGGATGAGATAAAAAGTAAACTCATGATCCTGTTATAAGGACATTCCATAGTTATATTTTATTAGTAATTAGTACTTGTGAGAAACTAAAGCTACCTCTATACAAAACAGAAACATAACCAGATAATTGTATTCACACCTCCCCTGAATATTACACTATGAGGGTTGATTCTGGAACATCTGGAATTAGGTTGAACTGTTTTACATGGGACTGACCCCTGGTCAATGCATAAAATATACTGATTAATAGTGCTGATTTGCATTCATGGGTCTGAAGAGTTTCAGGACACTGTGCCAATATTCTTTACCGGTAAGAGTGAGACCCTTGGAGGGCTCTGCTGCTGAAGCTGGTTACTTAGCAGGAAGATGCCTAAGGTGGCCAGCAAAAATATAAATACAAAATATAAATTCCAAGCTCAGACTCTATTTTGGACTCTCTGGCTCTAAGGTGTTGCCTGCACACATCAGTGGTTCCTTATCTGAGAAAATGTGTCCTGCCAAGGCCTTAAAGTAGGGCACAATAGCAGCTTTTACGTGGCCTCTCCAAACCTCGTGCTGTGAGATAGTCCTTGACTGTGATACACATCTTTACTTTTAATGCCCTTGCTATACTGTGCATCTTTTACCAGTAATACCAGTAATAAAATGTGGATTTGTAAGCACTGTCATTTTGGGTCCTCTGAGTCTTCTTTGGCAATTAAACTACAACCTTGTTTAACTGCCATCATCCTGCCATAATCACACATAATAATGCACACTAAAGTTTCTTAATATAAAAGCCTGAAAAATCTTTTACAGTTCTCTCAAATACTGGAACCCATTATATTAAGTGAAGTATCCAAAGAATGGAAAAACAAGCATCACATGTACTCACCAGAAAACTGGTTTCCCTGATCATCACCTACATGTACATCGGGGAAGGATACCAATTGGATATCAGACTGGGATGGGGGTTGGGGGGAGGGGATGGGTGTATGCCTACATGACGAGTGCGTTGCACACCCTCTGGGGAATGGTCATGCTTGAAAGTGCAGACCCGGGGAGGTGGGGGGGGAGGGGATGGAGGTATGACTACATGATGAGTGCCAGGCGCACTGTCTGGAGAATGAGAACGGACGCGCTTGGGACTCTGACTCGGGGGGATGGGCGGGACATGGACAATGTATATGACCTGAACTTATGTACCCCCATGATGAGCTGAAATAAAAAATAAAAAATAAAAAAAATAAAAAAAATATATATAAATCTGAAGTTTGTAAAAATTATTACACTTTGGTTCAGATATTATATATTACTTATTAGCTATCAAGATAAATAATATGAAGAACCACATTAATATTATATTGTCATTTCTGGTTGAATGGACCTTTGGGGTTTGTTTTTTTTACGAGTTAATATAAAAAATGCATTTCACTCACATCCATTAGGATGACTACTATCAAAAAACAAAAAAGCGGTGGTGAGGAAACGGAGAAATTAGAAACTTTGTGCACTGTTGGTGGGCATGTAAAATGGTGCACTCACAATGCAAAACAGTATGGTGGCTCCTCAAAAAATTAGAATTACTGTATGATCCAGGACTTCTACTTCTGGATATATACCCTTAAGAATTGATAGCAGGACCTCAAAAATATATTTGTTCACCCCTGTTCATAGCACCACTGTTCATAATAGTTAAAAGGTTGAAAGCAACTCAAGTTTCCATAGATGGTTAACTGGATAAACAAAATGTGCTCTATTTAGACAATGGAATATGATTTAGCCTTAAAAAGGAATGAAGCCAGTCACAAAAAGACAAATACTGTATGATTCCACTTTCATGAGGTACTTAGCCATAGTCAAATTCATAGAGATAGAAAGTATGGTTACAAGGGGTTGGGGGTGGGGAGATAGGGAGTTGTTTGATGGGTAAGGTTTCAGTTTTACAAGACGAAAACTGCTCTGGAGATGGATGCTGGTGATAGTAGCACAACAATGTGAATGTACTTACCACTAAACTGTACACTTATAAATGGTTAAGATGGTAAATATCACGTATATCTTAGCACAATTAAAATTTTTTTTAAATGCATTTCAGAACAGATTTCCTGATATAAGCAATGTGTCCAGATGCCCATTTAATGGTTCTATTTATTTTTGTGGAATTACGAGGTAATCTCACCATCCGGAAGTAATCACAAAGAACATTTCTCTTTTCAATGCACTTTTTTTCCTTAACATGGTTGACAATTTCTATTTGAGTTTCACTTCTTTTAAAGTACATTAAAATGAAATTAGTTAGCCACACTGCCAACAGTAATAAAACCACTAAAATCAGCACTGGGATCAGCACAAGAAGCTTTAGGGTCAGACAAACCTAGGTTCCATTGCCAGTTCAGCCATTCATTAACTACATAGTCTTGAACAAATTATTTAAGTTCACTGAGCCTCATTTTTCTTAACTGTAAAATGTAGAGGCTTCCTGTACAAGTTAGAGATAATATGTATGAAGTATGAAGCATTTATCATACTGCCTGGTCCTTAAAGAGTATTAAGTGTCAGTTTACTTCCTTTCCTGCCCCAAGAGAAAAATACAAAATAATAATACATAAAATATAACAATTGCAACCTTTTAATCTTGCTAAGATTTCCAAGCGTTCATGAAAAGCAAATGCCCCATTTCAGATTTATATAATTTGTAAAGTGATTAAGAAAAATAAGTAATATTTGTAAGAAACATAATAGTTTTATTTTACCTTTGTAGGTAGTAACATAACAGCATGTTCCATCCACTTTTTCTGTTGGAATTGCACTGTATATATCTGCATCTAATGCCTTGTGACTTATAGTTTCAGTTGCCAAAACTTTAAATGGCTTAACAGAGAAAAAGAGAAAACTAGTTTAAGATAGACAGCCTCTGTACTTTGCACACACTCTCGCCTGAAATGTTCTTAATTTCATTAATTTTAAGGGATGATCTCCTGTTCATCCTTAAAACAATTTAAAAATATTTCTTCTGTGAAGTTTTGAATCACCCCTTCTCTTCTATGCTATCACAGCAGTATCTGATTTTCTACACAAATCGGCAATTATTTACATGTTGCTTTATCCATCATAATGACTTAACACCAGGAACTATGTCCGACACAGCACTGTATCCCTAACACAAGTGTTTAGTAGGTTCAGTCATAGCTGACAATTATTTTCTAAATGCCTACTATGGATTAAGCATTGTCCTCAGCATTGGAAATAGAGGTGAGGAAAAAAACACCTGTCTTTGGTGAAACTTGCAGCTTAATGGAGACAAAAGAAACAAAATGCATAATTACAATGTTAGGTATGACAAGTGCTAAAGGAAAAACAAATGGAGTAAAGGCAAGAGAGGGATGAGGTACTATGTTAGATATGGTGGACAGGAAAGACTTCTTTGAGGAGCAATATCTGAGCAGATTTGAAGTGAGGGAATACACCATGTAAACATTCAGGGAAAAAAAGGCCCCAAGTCAGGAGGTTTCTTGATGTGTTTGAAGGATGCAAGGCAGCCATTGTGTTTGGAGCTAAGTGAAAGTAAAACTAGATTATGTGTTTAATCAACATAAATAAATAATTCCACAGGTGCTTCTGGTGGTTCAATACAAGTATTTTCCAATCATAATTTTTAGTTTTTCAAGAATCAATGTACTCTTCAATACAGGAGATTTTCCATCTTTTATAAACACAAACATTTTTGTGATTTACTAAACTTATTTTTCAATTAAGACTGGGTTCTTAGTGAGTCTTAGCAAGGATCTGGTAATGTATTTCCACCTCAGGCCACAGTCTCAAGCAGCAGACAATAGAGACGGAAAATAGCTCATATTTTGTTTTTGCTTTTTTTAGCCTTTTTTCCTAAAAAACCTCATATTCATATGTTAATTACAGAAAATTTATAATGTGAGATATAACAAGAAATCATCCATAATATCACCACCCAGATGTAATCACAAAAAACTTTTTGGCATAATTCCCATCTCTTTTTCAGTGCATTTTTCTCCTTAATATAACTGATGAATTTCTATTTTCTACAGAGGAAAAGCCAAAAATCAAATGCTTTCTGGATTTACTTATTTCATATGCTTTTCCTCCTCAGCTACACAAAATAAAAGCAGTATCTTTTTCTTTACTTAATATTTCATCTCTGAAAAATGTTAACTGCTATTATAAGCATAGGATGCCTAAACTATAATTATTCTCATCCTTTTCATAAAGTAATTATCAGTAGTATTACTATCTCCATTGTGATGGAGGTTGCATCCCTGTCTAAACATTTTAGACCACAGACTTTTACATAAATGTTTTATAACCTAAAAATACTTGGATGCATTATGAAGTTCAACAAGTACTCTTCTGGAAAATATACCACCTGCTTGAAAGGGAAATTAACCCCTGATGGTTTCTTACCATTAATAGTTCTTATATTAGATAGATATTATGGTATTACAAACTTCCATTTCTGAGCTATATTAACTATAGTTGCTTACATTTGTTTATTTATTTTGAAAATGTCCAAGAAGGCAAAAGAAAAATTGCCTCTGTAAAACAAATCTTTCTTGATTCTGAGTTAAGCTTCACTTTGGTAATAGTTTTCTCCACAGCTACCTAACTTCCCCACGCAGTCTCATGAAATCTTTCACTTTGGAAGTTGTATTCAGGAGTGTCACTATAATGTTGACCTTTAAAAACTCTGTGATCACTCATTCATCACAGAGCATTTAGTTTGTGAAAGGCCTTGTCTAGAGTCCTAGACTATACAGGCAGAGTATAAAAAAGGAATAACACTGGCTGGCATCACCTCTTAGGTGAGACCTCAAATGTGTACTCCAGTAAATACAGCCCCATTGATGACTCCAACTGGTCTACTATGCCACCTCAGATATGTTACAGTGTATACTTCAGTACCTTTTCAGTTCTAAGTCTCTGCATAATGAGTACTCAAAATTTGAGGCTGATTTGCGTTCATTCATGTTTTTTCCATAACAGCTTTCACTGTTTGACTGTTAAAACTACCAAGGATTACTTGCTTTTTGTTTTTCCTTAGATTTTGTTAGCTTTGAGAGTACTCACTTCTTGTCCCTTTCAGCTTTATCAGTAGTAAACTGTTTACATATTTATGGTTACTGTCAAGAAGATAAAAGAACATCAAAGATGGAGGAAAAGACAGTTTCTCAGGTTTCTACCTTCTGTAATTTATTTTCATTTCTGAGTTTTATGCCACTGTTTCATAGTCGTAATCTGAAGTAGCATCATCTTACATTGTTCAACAGCACTGCACAATATAAACATTATACCAGTGTGTATAAGCTTAAGAGTATGAAAGTGAAAGTACTATTTCAAAGAGGTAAACTAGGAAATTAGCCCCTTCTACTACTCATTCAGTACTTTTAAAATATAACTGATTGGGGATTTATCCTCCAATTTATGACAGTGGTATCAGAGCATATCAATTTAAGCTATGGTGGTAGAGCCACAGGGTCTAGATCAATAGTAGTACGAGTGAGTGAGAGTGTGTGTGTGTGTGTATTTGAATTTATCAAAGATCTTAAGGAAGGTAATTACTCTGCCCATGGAGTTCTTGATGAGTGTAAACATTCCTTCCATAAGAATCAATCATCTACCACTCTTTGCTACTGACATGTCCAGAGAACAATAGAAAACACTGAGGAGTACACCAAGTTCTCCTTCTCTACCTGTTATCAAAGACTTTAGACTATTACTGAAAAAACAAGGCATGTGTGTATAAAAAGCATATAATGAATATCAATTGGGTGGTCCTCTACAATTTCCAGGGAAAAGAAATCACTGGAATGATTCAATTGATCAAAAATTTCACAGACAAGGTCTGACTTGAAAAATTAAGAACACTCTGGAGGTGACCCAGACAGAGCGATTAGTCTGAACAAAAATATAAGAGACAGGATTGTGGCTCGCATGTTCACAGGATGAAAGAGATTTTTCTAAAACAGAGACTTCACTTTGAGAAGGTTGGAGAGTAAATTAGGCCTGATTCATGGGAGATCTTGAATTATAATTAAGAATTTGGATGCTAAGGTGTTCTTAACTGCAGAAAGATAAGAGGCTTATTTTTTCCTGGTGCACACAAAGTTGAAAATCACAGCCAGAGTGAACCACTAACACAGTTAGTGGCAATGTTTCATATGGATTAGATTTGTTAAGGCTTAAAAAAAAAAGGCTAATAACTACTGCTACAGACACTTAGTAAAAACTGGGATTTTGTCTAGGTAAGAATATGGTGATGATCATTCTGGATGGCAAGTAAGACCAATTAGGTAATGCAATAGGACATGAAATCATTAACTATAACAGTAATAGCAGTATAAAGGAGAATGAAAAGGTCAGAAATTATAAAATAAAAAGGTGAATGGAAAACTGGCATGAAATGACTCAAAAGTACCTTCCTTAATTCCACAAATACATATCCAGTGTCAAGTCCTAGAAGCCTGATTAAAGATAACTGGGCAGTCTTTGCCATAAAGGCCTGTTAGTCTAGAAGGCAAGAAGATGGCCAGGGCCAACGATGAAAGATGGGCTGGATTTCAACCGGACATGTTGATTTTGAATGAGTTGGCAGCATCCAGCTGAAAAATATGGATTCTACTGATCAGGACTACCATGTCCTTCATCAGTAGATTATTAAAGAATTATCCTGAATTAGTTACTTACTATTCATTTGCTAGCATTTACTGAGGGCCCACTATATGTAAAACACGTTGCTAGAAAACTTTGAGATGGAAACACCAAAGTTAGGATCTTTAGTGACATTTAATTGGCTAGCTGTCAACACTGCCACTGGTTCTCAGATTACAACAGGGAAAGTAAGTCTTCTAGCATCTCCACTTTCTCACCACACTCTTACAAAGCAGTAAAGCTTGAACTGTGGTGATTCTCTGGCTACTGAGGGGTTTTCTCCAGAAACCGCTACCCTGAGAAAAAAGGGACGTTATTATGGATATGGGTTTTCAATTTCCCTGCAAGGGCAGGACTGAATCGCCTGATCAGAAAAAATTCTCTCGCAGATTCCCTCCCTTACAACTAAGAAAGGACTAGAACCTGGAGCTCAGGCCGTCCGGGACTCCCACCCCCGCCTCCCCAGCGAAACCCGCAAGAGCTCCCGGCCTGCACCGCAGCTCGATCGCGCCCAGCCGCCCTCGCCGGGCTCGAACCGAGCCAGCGCCGCGGGAGCAGCGCACGCGTCACCGCCCCGCCGGCGCGGCGCTCCTCGGTACCTGATGCTCCCTTTTGGCGGATGGCTCCTCTTTCACCTCCGTCACAAACACACACGGCATTTTCCGCTGCACGGAGCCCAAGCGCCTCATGCTGCACCCAACAGACAGTGCGAGCGGAGAGCGCGCTCTCGAATTGCGTCCGGTCACGGAGAGACAGCCCTGCAGCTGCAAATCCACGGGCTCGGGCCACTCACACCCCGCGCCCAGCTACCGCGCCTGCGCCTCCGCGACGCCAACCCCGAGCGAGGGGCGGGATCGCACGCCCGGAAGCGGCCTCCAGACCGTGGTGCCTTCTGGGAGTTGTTGTGCAGAAGCTGAAGCGCCGGGTGCTCTCTCACGTGCGTCCCCCCGGGTTTTGATGACCACGAAAATACAGAGGTCCGCCTCCTGAGCGTGTGTACCTAACCACGCCGAGAGCCCGATGATATATTTGAAAATTAAACTATATCAAATTTTAAGTGATGCACATTTCAGATGGCGATTTAACACCATTCTAATGAAACCTGCTTGCCTGTTTTCTTTAACAAGTTAATGAGGAAAGCACTGTAGTTTAGAAATAGCTAGAGACATTCCCAGATTCCAAGCTGAATGAAAATTGGTTTCCCAGGAAGAATGTCAGGAAACGCTACAATTAAAACACCTGGGACCAAAAAATTTTTAAAAGTTACCGTTTGAATTATGCCTCATTGTGCAGCATAGTGTGGTCCAAGTTGGTTCTGATGTTCTTTCTGGAGTGAGTGCGAAGTTTAGCCTTAGACTAATCCAAAACTGCAGGAATACCAACGGACTTCAGTCTCAAGTGTTTCGTTAGACTCTTATTTACCTTAAAGATGAGCTCCAACGGCGTTCAAATGGCTTGAGTAGTTGTAGTCAATCTGCTTTGACTTATTGCTCAAAAGAATATTAGTAAGTAATAAGACAATGACTGAATAAAATAAATATTAAATATTTAGTAATAGTAGCCTTTCTATGTCATTACATCTACTAGTCCTCAGCCTAAAGTTGTAGAGGAATTTTGACTTTACTGTCATCTTTTATGTGCTTGGACAAAGCCCAGATCTCATTTCTATAATTGTCTTATCTTCATGTATCCAACTGTCCAGCATTTCACTGAATTAGCCCTTGGAAAAATTAAATAACTATATGTCATTTGGAGATATTTATAGTAAGGAGGTTCCCAAAGAATGAAATATCCCTAAAAAAAAAATTCATTGTTTTTTGATTGCTGGATTCAGACAGGAGGAGGGAGGAAGAGATTTGCCATTTCAAAGTGTTTACTTTCTTTTCTGCTCTCTTGTATTTTCTCATAGGAAAATACAAAAACTCTCCCACCCCTCACCTGCCCAATTTAAAAAAAAAAAAAAAAGCTGATGGCTCTGTGATATTGGAACAAGAAAGCTCTTAGCATTTTTCAGTCAAGAAGCATGACTTCTCTGTTCCTTCAGAGGAAACCTAAAAAGTAGCTTGTCTCAGGAGTCTCAAAAGACAACAATTAAATAACCTTTGCAACTATCAACTGACATTTTCCAAACTGCCACAGAATCTTCTAGGTTCAACATTCTGTCATTTCTGAGAAAAGATCATCTCTTCTAAAACACTCCACTTGCTCTTTGAATAGTAGCAACAAGGCTAATCATCTCTTAGGAAGCACTTTCTATTTCCAACACTATGGTTTCACCAGTGCCTGGAGCAAAACTTCTGGCAGAAACACAAGAGTCCAAATCAGGGAGAGCCACCGGATCAATTCACAGTTATAAACTGGACTCCTACTCTGATGGGTAGCAGCCATCAGCTTTGCCTGATCTTATAATCCTGAAGAGTCACCAAAGAGTTGCTACCATTTACTATACTTAAAGTGGTGTTACAGCATTACAAAATGGAAGAAAGACTTTCTTCTCTGATGTGTTGGTGCTCTAGCATGCATCAAAGATGAAAAACACTCAATGCAAGCCTGCTTTGGCCAATACAAAATACTTACAGAATCTTCAGCCCTACTGGGAGACAAATTTCCCATTACTCTTCATTACAAGGAATAATAGTCTTTCTGTGAAAGACTAGAATGAAATTCACAACAGGAAAGAATAGAAGTGAAGTGATTTAGAAAAAGGAAAAAAAGGCAGAGAAGGAAAAGTGAATTTTATTTTTTAATATTTTTATTTTTATCTATTTATATATTTTTTTGAAACAGTCTTGCTCCCATCACTCTAGGTAGAGAGAAGTGGCATTATTATAGTTCACTGTAACCTCAAACTCCTGGGCCTAAGCAATCCTCTTGCCTCAGCCTCCCGAGTAACTGGGACTACATACAGGCATACACTACCACGCCCAGCTAATTTTTTCTATTTTTTTGTTGAGATGGGGTTCTCTCTTGTGCTCAGGCTGTTCTTGAACCCCTGAGTTCAAGTGATCCTCCCGCCCCAGTCTCCCAGAGTACTAGGATTATAGGCGTGAGCCACCACACCTTGCTGAAAAGAGAATTTTAAAAACAAGAAAAAATTACGACTCCAGGCATTATAAAGACTCATGTAGAGAAAATGTAGAGATCTATTCAATGTTCTCTGTAACGACAAAAAAAAAAAAATCTCCGTGTGAGTTTGACCCATTTTTGCTGTGTCTGTTAGAATGTAGCTGTTTCCACCTGACTTCAAGAGGTAAAAACATTTTCTCAGCCTTGGGGTGGGGTGAAAATGAATACTTATTTTATCCATTGTAAAACATGGATTCTCACAATGACTTTAATCATATTACATTTAATTATGCAATAATGGTGTTTGGTAACAGTATTTGAAAACAGTCCAATGAAGCTACAAATTCACAGTTGGATGCAAAAACCACTTCTAAAAATATTTCTTAGAGTTGTTTCTCCCAGTATCGTATGTACTTAAGATGAGTGTTTTGTTGTTCTGGAGTTAAAAGGTAGGGCAAAACACAAGTAAAGATATATATTTTCCTATATATCTTTGCTAATATTTTCAAGAGTTTAGCCAAATTTTTATTCTCTACTTCTTTACTTCTAATAATACCTAGTTCTTTGCTTTTATTATCTTCTCTTATTTACAGGAGAACAACTCTTTCCTAAATTTTAGTTTCCTGTTTTATTTCTTAGATTTTTATCCTAAAGCATTGTATTCAAAAAGTTTGTAGCAGCTTAGCTTGTTTTACTTAAAAAGAGGGAATCCATATTTGTCTTAATCTTTTAAATTTCCAATTTCCAACATTTTTATCTAGTGTAATCTGTAATTTTCATAGTATCTTCATGGTATCTTTTAAGTCACCTATAATGAACATTTTTATGAATGTCTACTAGGTTCTAATTCTTTTCTTAAAGATACTAAAATGGGGACAGACATGAGACAATGCCTGTAATCCCAGAGCATTGGGAGGCTGTGGCAGCAGGATCACTTGAGGCCCGAGTTTGAGACCTGCCTGGGCAACATAGCAAGACCCCCATCTCTACAAAAAAAATTTTAAAAATTAGCTGGGCATGGTGGCATGGGCCTCTAGTCCTGGCCACTCCAGAGGCTGAGGTGGGAGGATCAGTTGAGCCTAGAAGTTCAAAGTGACAGCGAACTATGATTACGCCATTGCACTTCAGCCTGGGCAACAGAGCAAGACTATGTCTCTGAAGAAAAAAAAAAAAAAGATACTAAAATGAAGACCTTAAGAACTGCTGATTGAAAAGGCTCATTCTCGAAGCTCCAGTGGCGCAAGTGGTTAGTGCACGGTACTCACATGAAATGTCTCATTCTGGGAATCAGAGTATAATACTCCAGTTTGTTTTCAACAAATTTTCAAAATTTCAAGCACTCTAGAACCTGCTGTAAGAAGAAGCTACTGCTTCTTTTGTGATGGATGAAAAATAAATGGGATATAGCTACAAGATGAATAAGTAGTCCAGTTTATTTTCAGGTAATTATATCACAATCTGAATATGGTTTTTTCCCAAATCAGTGGATGGCAGAGAGTCCATATTTAAATAATTGTATTATCTTGGAATAAGAATAGCATATTTACCTATTATATTTTTAAATTTTGGTTTTATTTCCAAACCATGTATAGAAACAAGAGGGTTAGAAAATAGGTATTTACTTGTGAAATACTTATTACTTTTTAATTATTAAAATATAAACTAGTTTACATTCCATATTCAGTCAGAATGTTAAAAGATGAAATATGCTATTTTATTTTAGTCTTTTTCGGTTAATATACTAGAAATAAGTAAGGGAAATACGGTATTCACTAAGGCAATAGCCTTAGTGAACTAGCCTACAGTTACATGTGAGGTCATTTATGATGAGCAAACAATGGATTAGGTAACAGTGAGGAAAATTCTGGAAGTCTGAGTTTGTAGCTTACTAGCAACCACTTTCAACATTTCTGCAAAGCTAGAGAAGGTATCTTCTAATTTAAATTTCTTTAGGAATTGTCTATTATGTAATATACTGCCAACGGGAGGTCAGTTTTAAAGGAATACTGCTGATAGCCTGAAAGACTGTGGAAAAGAAATTCTTCTTCCCCCATTACACACTGATAGTTCTTATATTTGTATTCCTGCAATTCTTATATATATCTATATTTTTAAAAAACACATTGGATTAGCAGCAAGAGAGTTGAAAATGGCAGAAGTTGGGAATGACTGCTATTTCTTTTTTAATTCCACATGCATAAAGGTAAATATTGTACAATTTACAGTACTTCACATGCTTAGGCTTTCTAGTAGAATGAAGGAAGATATGGCAATAATTTGCATTGCTTTACCAAAATTTACTATTTTCCTACAAGATATATTATATATGTAAAATCTGAAGTAAAAGCTTATCATGTATTTCTGAAATACTGAATTTCTCTGAGGAAATCTGGGATAATTAAAATTATGATTTGCTTGAAATTACCCTTATATATGCTGGTTACATGCCTATAGCTTTTTAATCTTCATGTGGCACTTTTACTTGTATTATGGCTCCTTCAGACATCAAATCCTAATACTGAAATATCTGATGCATCATATTGTTTTGGTCAATGTGATTTCAGTTATATCAATTAAAGTAGTTGAATTTAGGTTACCATCAAACTTAGTGCAATAACTCTAATTGTTTCCCTATTACTGAATTTCCTCTTGTCAAAAGTCTAGGTGATAGCAAATATTTAAATATAATTTAAAAAGGAAAACAAAAGTAAGAGAAACAAATTGGCCAAATATGAATTAAAGTTTATAAAGTTAAATGGGAAAAAGTTTAACCCAAGGAATTAGGATTAATGGATCTCAGTGAAACCAAATAAATGTAGAAACTCAGTGTTTAGAGCTTCATGCTTATACTACTGAAACCCAATGAAAGAAATGACATACCTGGTTTAACATGGTTCCTCTCTGCTAGGAAGCCTGACTGTATTGGTTAATAGAGATCATCTCCATAATTAGAATATGGTTAGTGAGTCTTAAAAATTTTGTCTGGCTTTTTTCAGAAAGAGAAATTAAGTTATTCTTCATTGGATTGTAATCAAGGGTATCACTGGTTTTTTATATCTCTATTTTTAGTGAACTACATGGATTAATTGATAACAAAAAGTGACATTTTATCAGTGACTTGCAGCATGTACTATTTAATCATTAAATTATCTTGTCACTTTCTCACTAAAGTTAGACTAATTTGCTAAAATTTAGACTTACGGTCTTGTATTGGTAGTGTGTATTTTTGTGATTCTAATTTGATCTTCTCATTTAGCAACCTATTGTTGTCGAACACTAAAGTTAATATATTGTCAATATTTTCTACACTGTTTATTTATTTTTTTTTTTTTTTAGGGTTCCCAGTGCCAATTCCGACACTGTGAAGAGGCCCTTGGCAGTGACACTGTGTGCTCATTATGGAGAGAGAGGAAATGTTTGGATCCACTCTGCAGATTTAGACACATGGAAATGCAGGTAGAATTTCTCAGCATCATCATTTCTGTTAAAAGCATTTCCCTCTAATAATATTGAGTTACATTTTACAAAACAATAAGGAAGAAATCATTCTACCAGTATTTAATTTTAGGAATTTTGTGCTTTGTTCAGCTCAAATCTTAGAAAATTGGAGGAACATGTTTTAGAAATACCCATTGCTACGTAGCAGGGCTTAGAAACACTGAAATCCAGAAAACACACATGATCCTAAATCAGTAATTGCAATTTTTTTTCACATTGTGTTGTGTTGTAGCACATTGTGTTTATTGTGAATATGGCATCTAATCATTACATTTCTCCTCACCTCCTTTGTCTAGCAAAACTGCAGCATTTCATGCTTCTGGGAAACTCAACCTCTTGGTTGTGTGAAAATCAGTTGTATCTTTTATCATAGCAAACCTCGAAATATCAATGGATTATTTTTGCCACCAAGTAGCAGTGAGTATATTTTTTGAATAATGTGGACATATCATATTATAATCTGGTTTTGGAGTAGCAGCATAGAATGACATATTAAATAAAGTAGGACAAGGTGAGCAATGCAGTTCAATAGCCAATGGATGATTTGGGCTGATGCTGTCATGAATCATGAGACAAAGCTTAGAATGAGCCATCAAGTAGCTAATAAGATGAAGTGAACAAAGAGTGAATTAAACTTTCTCTGACTATTTATGTCTAAAATGGATTTTATTCATCTGACAAGTGGGATGGCTACTGACTTAAGTAGAAGGAGACTGTGTCACAGCAAAGCATCACACAGCTGGAGCCAAGGTCAGAGGTCATGACCTCACTGATGCTCCCTCCCTGTAATGTGTGGAAACCTATCTCATAGGTGGGGAGAGCAAGGACATGCTCTAGGTTACACACATATTCTGCTTCTAGTAGAGCAGCTTTATGTTGTGGTTCTTCCTAAGACCAATTATGGAGAAAATGCAATCCCATTGCTACAAAAGGCACAATTCAATCTAACTAAGTGATACTGAGATGCTACTACGCGGTGAACCTTAAGATAAGTCCTGAAAAGGGGATACAGAAAATACCAAACTGTAAAGTAGTGAATGGCAAGACCCTTGCTGAAAAAGTTGGCAATATTAGGTTTCCCTAATGCTGTAGCTACTCTGTTCTCCTGCTATGGCCACCAAATTTTCTCTGATCAAATGGTTCTAGAAGTGAACTGATAGGATATCTGTCCTTTGAGATTTGAAAATTTGGCTGTAGATAATCTTTGGCAAATGGATAACTAAAAATTAGGTTTCCCTGTTATATTCTTCTGGAAAATTCTGACCTCATAGTACATATCACTGCATGTAACACCTTGATCACTGTTTCTCTTCCTCACTAGGCTGTAAACCTCACAAGGACAAGGATCAAAACTTGTTTGGTTTTTTTTTTTCCCATCACTGCTTTGCACAATGTCTGGAACACAGCAGCTCAGTGAAATTGGATGTATGGATAGATAGATGGGGGATGGATAGATGACTTCAGAAAGGGAACCTTCTAGGACAAAAGTTAATCGCCTACTTAGTGATTAACTTGGCCCCTTTAGTTTACAGGCAGTATGATTTTATTTCATGAAAAACATACTAAATTCTTTTATTTATTTATTTATTTATTTACAATATCTAGTTAGTAGCTTGTTCTCTAGTAGTCTATGGGAAAATTACTGTATTTCAAACTAGCTTTTTCAGGACTAGAGGAAAAACAAAGACTGCATCTCTGGGAAAGGAATAGGAGAATGTCTGTGTAACTGATTATGATTTGGCCCCCTCACTATAAGACATACCCTGGGCTAAGTGCTATAGGCACAAGTTTTATTATTCTCATTTATTAGAAATAGAATCTGAGGGTTAAAGATAAATAGCTCTGGCTGTCCTGGAACCCTCACTTTCTTCAACCAACAGATGTTTGAGACTTAGAGTAAGCTTTCCCCTTAATAGGGTCAAATGTAGATCCTTGCATTGGGACAAAGCCCTTCCCCTAAGCATATCACCTCCATCATGAGAGACGAATAAGGAGGTACATAGGCCACTAATGCTCTGCTTCTTCGGACCTCCTAGAGGACAAGAGGGAGACCCATACACCTATCTCACCCTCCAAGACAGCCACATCATGTCCATGTATGTGTTTTGGATTCACCAGGGCAAATTTTATTCTGTCTTTTATTCCTGTTTATGCCAGTCAGTACAAGAAACTCCACCTCTCAAGTGACTCACTCCTATCCCTGTTCTGTCCTTTTCACTCAGTCACTCTTCAGTCTTCCATTATCAACGTAATTCTTTCTCTGTTTCTTCTCTAACTTTCCTTCATATTCATATGATTATGTAAGAGTAGTTTTCTACTGAAGACCCAGCTTCTCCTGTAGCACTTACCCCCCAGCCCTCAAATACTGCCGGACGGTGGGGAGAGATGGGAAGATTCTTTGGTCCTCATTGCCAATTTCAGACTGTTCTCTGGCATTTCTCTCTAAAACCATCCAGCTTGAATCTCACACCAACAGACTATTTCATTTTTACCCCTTAGTGTTATTTTTTGCTTTGTTCACATCCATCTAGGTTCTTCTTGTTTTCCAACAATATGAACTCCTGTTTTGTTGTCACTCTAGAAGTACTCGTGTGTCAATTTTTGGTGATTTCAATGTATAAATATATGACCTATCCATCACCTTAGCCTCTCTTCAACTCAGCTCTTCCATTGGCCTTATCCTCTCCCATTTCTGTCACTCTCTGTTAGTCATAGAATTTAACTCATTATTATTTAGAGAATGCGAATTACCTATTTTCCTGTTTCAATGCTTTTAGGACCTTCACTTAAACAATGCTTCAAAACCACTGGGACCTCCAATTCATTGATTCTACCATCTTTTCACAGTCCTTCACTCCCTTAATATCTTTTGTCAAGTCATCGGAATCATCCTCAAATTTTCTGTTTCTCTCATATTGCACATCCAACCCATACGGAAATCTTATTAACTCTACCATTCTAATGTATCCAGAATCTGTCTTTTCTCATCATCTCTACTACTCCCACATGGCCCAGGCCACCATTATCATCTCATGACTAAATCATCGTAGTAATCTGCTAACAGGTTTCCTTGCTTTACCTTTTGCCCTTCTATGTCTGTTCAAACCATAGCAGCCACAGTGATATACTCTTATATACTAATCAGATGTCACTTCTCCACTCAAAATTCTCCAATGTCTTTTCATTTCATGCAGAAAAGTTCAGAGTTAAACAAGAGACTCTATTTGATCTGGTGCCCTATTAGCTCTCTGAATTTATCTGCTACACTCATATATTACACTTGCTCATTGTACTCCAATCACATTGTTTCCTTGTTCTTCCCAGAGCATGTTAGTATGCTCCTGCTTTAGGGGCACCACACGAAATGATCTTCCCTCAATATCTTTATGGCTAATTCCTTTATTTCTTCAAATTATTACTCAAAGATCAATTTTTAATAAGGTCGGTTCTGAACATTCTGTTTGAAATGTATTCAGTCTTTCCACCTCCCCTCCTACACACTTCAGTCTTTCTTGCCTTGCTCTACTTTCTTTCTGCCATATCCCCTAACACGTTCTCAGATACAATGAAACATACTTCTTTGCTATGTCTACTGTTTGTTGTCTGACCCCACCCTATAGAATGAAAGGTCCATAGAAACAAGAACCTGTATCTTTTCCCTGGTAAACCTCAAACACCTAACATAGACATGTACTACTGTCTTTCACATAGTGGCCAGTTCCACCCCAGGAAGCCCTGAATGGTATTTATTCATATTAATAAATAGCTATTTTCCCTCTGCCCAAACACAGGTATGTACTCTAGGAAAGAGGATTCAATTTACACACTGTAGGTAAACTACCAAGCTCAGCTGAAATATGTATTGAACTACTGCATTACCTATTCATTTGGAAACATTACAATACCTTAGAAGGTATAATTTGATTCTTGGTAGACTCTATATTTCCTACAATATTTCCACCAAGGCCTGTATTAACCAAAACTTACAAAGTAATACCCTTACGAAAATTCACCTTTTTGTGTTTCTATAAATGCATATGATTAATTGATAAAATCAAGATGGGATTATGACAAATTATTTGGTAGCAAAATTTAACTGGCTAAGTATCAGTTCATACACAACCCTGTGCAATTTGTGTGTAATTATTTCTCTTGGATCAAAATAAGATAAAATTTATATATTTAAATGTGCAATCTGTAAAAATTTCTAGGACCTCTGCTGATGAGTTGAGACCTATCACATAGTACATATTAAGTAGGTGAGTTGGAGCTACAGCAATCCTATCTAAATTACCAGCTGTGCTCTTCCAGTATTAGGTGCTTGCCAAAAGCAATTTTTTATTAAATGATTTGCCATTGTATGTTATCTTTAAGCACTGAGCACAATTATCAGGAGTCTTGCATTTTTTGTCTGAGGGTATAAAACTGCCGGTTAGTCTTTTTTGCAATTTAAACTTTAAACTGCTAGTGGGTTAAGAAAGGTTTTGGACTCTTTTGAAAAATATTTCATTTAAAGACACATAATCTTGGCCAGGCGCAGTGGCTCACTGTAATCCTAGTACTCTGGGAGGCCGAGGCGGGTGGATCGTTTGAGCTCAGGAGTTTGAGACCAGCCTGAGCAAGACCGAGACCCTGTCTCTACTAAAAATAGAAAGAAAATTATATGGACAGCTAAAAATATATATAGAAAAATTAGCCGGGCATGGTGGTGCATGCCTGTAGTCCCAGCTACTCGGGAGGCTGAGGCAGGAGGATCGCTTGAGCTCAGGAGTTTGAGGTTGCTGTTAGCTAGGCTGACGCCACAGCACTCTAGCTCGGGCAACAGAGTGAGACTCTGTCTCAAAAAAAAAAAAAAAAGACACATAATCTTTCTGGTTTTCTCCAAGTTTAAAAATAAATAGCTGCTAAACCAATTGAGAATGCTAAGAAAACATAATTCAATTAATATTTACTATGATTATATGAATTCCCTAAACATTCCTGAGAACAGTTTCTATTTTCTTTGCAAGCATGGTAGGTACTTATTTTTTCTCCCATGGAGGGAGAAGTTAGTGTACTCTGTTAGACAAACTGTTGTTTATAAAACTCCTTCAATTTGGCTGAGGAAAAATTTTTTCGAAATACAGTAGCTTAAACGTTGAAACAATTGCTCATCTCTCCTTGGCTAGTTGCCATGTTATTCTATAATGAACAATTGGATGAGATAATTTGATTTTTATTTATTCTAGTTCAGTGTTTTAGTGATGCCTTGGGCAACTGATAATTTGGCCAATTTATTTATGTATTATTTCAACATATTATGGGGATACAAATGTTTAGGTTACCTGTATTGCCCTTGCCCCACCCTACTCTAAGCCTGTCCATCCCCCAGATGGTGCTCATCGCAATCATTATGTGTGTATATACCCATCCCCTCCTCCCCACTCCCAGATGCCCAACAGCCGATCAATGTTATTGCTATATGGGCACTTAAATATTGATTAGTTAAAACCAATTTGCTGGTGAGTACATGTGGTGCTTGTTTTTCCATTCTTGGGCTACTTCACTTAATAGAATGGGTTCCAGCTCTATACAGGATAATATAAGAGGTACTATATCGCCATTGTTTTTTGTGGCTGAATAGAACTCCATGGTATACATATACCACAGCTTATTAATCCATTCAAGTGAGAGTCAGCCACACTGTTTATGATGAGTCAGTAGATGCACTTTAAGGGTGTGCAGAATGACCTCCCTGTCAGTAGGTGGCCCTTGCTGGTAGGAGCAGGTTGCAGTGTTGTTTTGGGGACCTTTAACCATCTCTTGTTCCTCTGGAGAGGCACTCTAGTGCCTCAGGTGGTGGGTGGTGCCCTGGGACTTCCAGGAGTGTCCCTTATTCTCCACCTCAGTATGGGCAGGTAGGGGAATGAGTCTGAGTAGAGCTGGGTTGGGTGAGCCTGCCCTCAAGCACCACAAATGCTGTTAGCGGGGTAAAAGTTCTGTTCTCTGCTTCTGGGCAAAGCTGCCAGAGAGGGGTGAAAATGGCCCCACTCAGCCAAAAAGTCTGCATGTGGGGGTGGTGCTGTCTGAAACCTGCAGTCTGGGGCAGGCCTCACTCCTTTCCACCCTCCCCTATTCCATGGTTTCTCCTGGGTCTCTGCCAGCAGGCAGGACCTCAAACAAGTGGATCTCCCCTGGCTGTGATGAGGGCCAAGAGGGGTCCCCCCAGGATCACAGTGTGAGCTGGGTGTATGGCCTTTCCGTGGGAGGAGGGTTGCCCCTCAAGCACGCTGATCTTCCCCTGAAGGCACACACACCCTCAGTAGGCTTGTTCACAAATATCCCTTCTATGCCCTAGGGCAATGCGATCAAGACCTGGGTGTACAGGATCTTGTCTGTAGGCCTGTCCCCTGGGCCCTGGAGATCAATCCCTGACCCTGCCAGGGAGAGCAGTGCTGGTCTCAAGTCACCCACAGGGTGCCCAAGCTGGATGGATGTCTTCCTCCACCTTGGGATTTTCCCCGCTCTCCTGGAGTCGCCAGGCAAGTGGTACCTGTGAGGGCTGGCGGGTAGGGAGCTCACAGTCTGAGTACCTCTCAGTCCGCGGTAGGGCCCCAAAAGGAAAGGTCTCGTTCCCTCAGATGCCTCTGGATGGTGGCTAAATTATCTCTCTCAGCAGCCACAGGTACGGCAGGGGAAGGGGAGAATGAAGCAATATGGCACCTGCCGATTGGCTCAGGTCTGTGGGCCGGGAGGTGCCCTGAGGGAGCTGGGAGCCTGGTGCCTTGTCAACAGGAGACTCACTGCTGCTGGCAGCAGCTGTCTCTGGGCTGGTGTTGGCAGGTCTCTCCAACAGCTCAGGAGCCTTCCAGCAGTCTGAGATGCAAAGGAGGGGAAATTTAACTGCTTCACCTACCCTTGTCGCTGGTTTCCAAGCCTCTCAGGCCCTTTCTCCTTCCCGTTCTCCTCTGCAACTTCTTCCCATGGAGTCTCCTGAAGTTTCAGGCACCCTTCCTTCCGACCCTGATCCAATCTGTGTTTGCCTACCTGTTTATTTTTTTACTTTTTTCTAAAATCTGTCTTTCTTGCAGAGACACTCTGACTGGCAGTTTTTCTCATCGGCCATCTTGCCCCTCCCCGTCCTACCTATCATACACATTGTAAAAGAGCTCAGGCCAGGTTCTTTGTAGGAAATACCTTAAATGGGGAATTTGTTCATTTCTTTTCTCTCAATTAGATTTATGTTAAACACCCCTTTTTCAAAAATACTACAAAGATGATCAATACTATATTTAAAAATCCATACGAGTGTTTCTAATGCCCTAACCAAACGATTCCATGTGGGTGCTATTAAAGAATTAGTGAAAAGTAAAGAAAAAGCATTAATGAAGGACTTCTGGTCTGTGAATTTTACAAAAATTAGCATATTTTTTACTTTTTTCAAGCACAAGGGAAGGATAGTGCCCAATTACCAAAGAGTCCGAATAAAAACAAATTATTTAGTTATAAATAATTGAATTGTGTATGCAATAGTTTCTTATAACTTACATGTTTTGTATTGCATCTGCATTTTAGCTCTGGAAGGTATTTATAGCAAGAAATATTGCATTATGATGATAGCATATATGACATTTATTTTAATATAATTAAATTTGTTTTGAAAATTGACAAAGCATATAAAGTAGTTGTTAATGTTTGAAATGTCTGGCCATGATATAGTAGTCTATCATATATACTAATAGATGCTCTCTTGGTTGTAAGCAGTGGTATACTGCTAAATGTTTAACAAGTGGATACAGATATCAAGGCCTATGATGTGAAAGAGAGTAGGGCAGTGTATTATTGCCCAAGGGCTAGACAATTGACAAATAGAACAGAATGGAGAGCTGGGAACAGACCCTGGCACCTCTTTGAGATATAACACACTCATTATATTGGCAAAAATTGAAAATTCTTGCAATTGTTGGTGAAGACAAAGAGCATTGGGAATTCTTGTGCACTGTAAGTGGATATGTAAACTGACACAAGCACTTTAGAAAAGAGTTTAGCATTATGTAATTTATTAAAACAACATAATTACATTATAGACTTTGACAATTATTGGACATCAAAATAAAATTGTATTGGGAAATTATCTCTTAGTGAGATGAATAATGATCAAAATTATTCTAATCTGTTTATGAAACAAAAAGGCATATATTACTGCTATGGTTTGAATATATGTATGTCTCCAAATTCATGTTGAACATGAATGGGATTAAGGCCCTTATAAAAGCGGCTTCACACAGAGCTTGGCCCTTTTTTTTCTTTTATGCTTCTGCCTTCTGCCATGTGAGGACAGAGCATTCATCCCCTCCAGAGGACACAGTGATGAGGCACCATCTTGGAAGCAGAGATTTCTCATAAGAAATAAAACCTACCAATATTTTGACCTTGGACTTCTCAGCCTCCAGAACTGTTAGAAACAAATTTCTGGGTTTTTTAAAATTAACTTACTCAGTCTCAGGTACTTTGTTTATAGCAGCACAAATGGACTAAGACAACTGCTAGAAACTAATGTCCAGGACTAGCATATTATTCTAATATTTGCTAAGATAGTTAGAGGATATAAACATTTTATAAGCTGAAATAAGTACTTACTTCAATTGGAAGATTTCATAATATTATTTAATAAAATAGGTTTTAACTATCTCAAGGAATAACAATTGCAAGAAAATCATTTCAGAATTTTATCTATTTTATTTAAGGTATCATGAATAATTTCCAAACACATAAATAATTCTCCCTGCATTAAAAAAATATGATCATAGAATAACTTTCAAAATGGTGTTGTGAAGAGGTCCATGGACCTGCTCTCCAGTGAAATAACCATAGTTGGTGAAAATTACCTGTTAATTTTTTTTTTTCAAATCTCTAGAAACTGTCCTAAGGGCATATAGCAAATAAAGTAATATTTATTCAAGAAAATCTATAAATCCCAGTAAGAACAGCAAGTTTGTGGTATTAGAGCCACCACTCACTCCTTTCACCACCTCTCAAATTAGTGTGACAGAAACTCTACTCTGGGTGCAGCCAAGAACATAGGCCTCTTTTTACCTCCAGCTTCGAGTCAAGGACGATAGTATCTTCTTGGCATGAGCGGTCTGCTAACATTTCTCATCCTCCCCATCTCCCGGGTTGGGTGGAGCTCTATTTTTCAGGCAAGTGGGGCAGAGAGATCTGGGTCTTTCTTCCACTCAGCCCCACTCATAGGGCAGAAATCATATCCCAAATGCAGCAGGCTGAGAATAATGAAACTCCAATTAGCCTTGCTTCAGCTTGAGCATTGGGTGGAGGTTTCAGGCCAGGAGGCACAAGCCATAAAGATCAGAAATTACCACCTTTGCCCAGTGCCATACTTGTAAAAGCAGGGGTGTCGCTCCAGGAGAAGTGACTGTCTCTGTCCCTACTCTTAACATTAGTCCTTGGTCTTGCACAGGGAGAGAAGCAGGCTGTAAGAGTAGAGAACTCTGAAGTTCTCAAAAAGAGAACTGAATTCATTTGGAATAGAACAGTACTTCCATCAAAGTACTAACCAGGCCTGACCCTGCTTCCGAGAGAGGCTGGTATCTGTATAGGAGCAACAGACTAAACTGTAAACCAGTTGGAAGTTTGCCAAAGACAACCAGGAAAAAAAACTCGAGAAGAACTCTTCAGAAATTGGAACAAACTTGAAAGATTAGCCTCAGACATGACCTCTGCAAAGGTGTCAGAACTTAATTGGATCAAACCGTAGAACAATTTATGCCCTAGTGCATCGATGAAAACAATGGATCCATAAGCCAGCAACTAATGGAGGCTAACATCTGGTATTAATATGTTGCCAACAGAGATGGACAGCCTAACAGGGAAACCAGGGAGGGAGGCAAAGAGAGCCCTGCTAAAGCAATAGTCATCCCAGGGTAACTGCACATGCCAAGGCTATATCCTCTGAGGAATGAAAATGAGGCTGTACATTGTGGGAGAAAATAGATTTCACTAAGTGCAATACATACACAGGAAAAAAGGAGGCAACAGAATGCCTTTGAGATGGCTCTGATGTTAAACTTAGCAAAGAATTTAAAGCAGTAATTATAATATGTCCAAAGACCTAAAGAAAATCATGCTTAAAGAAGTAAAAGAAGGTATAATGACAATGTTGCATTTTCTCTGTAGATATCACACGACAGAAAGAAAATCAGGAAGGAATTCCACCACCGACCCAGAGTCAGGAACCTCTGAAACCTCAGGAAAATATATCACGACCCATTCACCATCCTTTAGTTTTAAAAACTAACTTTGAGGAAGAAGAGGAGGAAGTAGATGAACAAAATGGTTAGTAAACCTTTTCTTAGATTTACAATGCACATTCAAAAACTTCACGATATTTTATGCATATGTGTTTAACTAGTAGAGGTTTATGATATAATACATAAGGCAGATTTTGGTGAAAAATGACTAATTTTATTAAATAAATTTAATTTGTTATGTTCTAATTTGTTCTATATTTATATGTTTATGATCATTGTGATTGGAAGGTTTTTGTTGTATATGGCTGGGAGACATCTTATGCTTAAATATGTCCAGGTACTTGTAGAGATACTAATAACATCTCTTAATATATAATAACTGTTTCTAAAACACATTGATGCACGTGTGCCTATCTGTTTATCTACATATCTATGAAAAATCTATTTGTTTCACATTTAATCCTTGAAGTTGCAGAGATCTGTAGAGTAGTTTATAGTTTATAAAGCACTGTCATCTGTATTATCCTAGGTAATCTTCATGAGAGTATGAACAGGGTTAGGACCCACGTCTTTTGCATCTTAATCTATCCTTTTCCTCTGATATCATCATAGTACAGTGGTGCCAGTAAGTGTGTACATACAAGACAAACATGCTGAAAAATAAACTCTCACTCTGTCTTTGCTGTGGCATGTGTCCTTCTGTGGGTTACAGACCACCATATTTTCTGTGCTTCAGAGACACAGAACTATTTATTACTTTTTTTGTTTGCTGCAGCTCATGCCTGCGTATGCCTCCAGACAAACACACACCATCTCAACATGCGAGTCTATACCTACAGCTTCTCATTTCGAGACACATAACACATAATTAGTCATTTCTTTTCTCTTGACTGAGTTTTTATAATTTTTTTATACTTAAATTGTAGAAATTAGAAACATTTACCAGTATGCAAAATTATTTATTTTAAAAATTAAAAAAACTAATTCATCTATGAGAACAATATTTGGGATTTTTCTTTCTGGTTTATAATTTGCAGATTATTTGGCTTTGGGACAATTTAATTTAAAAAAAATATATCCTATAGATGCTTCTGGTTTATGGACAAAGACTCCTGAAGAAATTGAAGAAAAAAGAGCAATAAAGGAGATGTGTTATAAATCTGGTAAGAAATCAAACATTTGTGGATTTTCTAGTACTTTATGTAGTGAATATACTAACCAGTGCTTTTCTTATGGGAGATTAGGTGAATACTACAGATTTCATACTCCTCCAGATATTTCATCATCAAAAAGCGTAGCTCCTACAGCAGAAAAAGAGTTAGAAAAGCCTTTGGAAAATGGCAGTGAATTGCAAGAAGGTAAGAAATCAAAAGGCAGCATTCAGAGTGATGTGTAAGAGATATTTGGTGTAATAGACTGTGAATTATTTAGTATGGTGTATAAAATAATAGAGTTAAATGATAAATAATACAACAGGCTTGAGAGTAAAAAGGAAGTGTTTGTATTGAATGACCCAAATTTCATATGAAAAGCTGCTTTAATGGGGCTTGTGTTTTCCTAGAGGAGCCACAGAATGAAGAAACTTCATAAAGACATGATGACACTACACATTCCATGCAGTAATCCCATAAATAATTTGCTTTTACCATTTTATTTGTATTTGAAATAAATTCTCCTGTGTAAGTGGTCTAGGTTTTTCTTTCAGAATAAAAAAGTAAACTTAGCCCAGAAGGAACAAAAGGGCCATCACAGAATGAATGACATTAGTGGCAGAACAACGTTCATTGAATTGAGGTTCTTCTGTGTCAGGCTGTTTCAAGGGCAATGCTGGTGGACAAATCCAAGCCTCTGACTTTTGTGGAACTTATTCTTTGGTGAATCTGATTTTACTGTCGGAGAACATTTTGCCCTTGAAGGCAAGATAAGAAGAGCATTTTATGCTAGATATAAAACCAGAAACTCAGAGAAAATCCATGGGCGCCATAATTTTCTTGTTCCTAAAATGAGCTTAAAAACAAATTTTGAAGCAGTAGAAGAGATTTAATCCCTCCCTCTCCTCCAGAAAAAAAAAATGTATATATATAGAGAGAGAGATAGTTGGGAAAGTACTAGGATCAAGATGTGCATGGAAGTACAGGGTGGAATACATAAACTGCCATTTTGCAAATCTGTATGTGGCACACTATTTAAACATGGCGGTAGGTGGCAGCAGCACACCATGAGATGGAAGAAAAGTCTGCAAGACTTAATGGGAGCCATCCAGGGAAGAACAGATTGCAGGCCTGAACTACTTAGACAAGAAAAAACAAAACAAAATGAATAAAAAAACAAGTTAGCAAAGAATAGTAAAAATGGCAGATTATAAAGACAATTATATGTACTTTTGCTTTATATTATGCTTTTTAAAGCTTTTTATTTCTAAATAGTTTCAGTTAATTCCAGTACACGCTTCACCCAGATTTCCCCAAAATGTTAGCATTTTACCACATTTTTACTCACACTCTCTTCAGATACACACATTCTTATTGTTATTTTCTGAATTCTTTGAGAGTAATTTGCAGACATAATGCCTATGTGGTCTTCTATAGCTGTAGTATAAATATCAAAATCAGGAGATTGCCACTGGTACAATATTATTTACAGCTTTTCCCCCCACAAATTTTATCAATTATGCTATTAATGTCCTTTAAAACAAAATGAGTTTTTTCCCTGGTCTAGGATCCAATCCAGAATTTCATATTGCATTAGGTTGCTATGTCTCTATTAAAAGCAGCTTTTAACAGTTTATTTTAGAAGAAAATTATCCAGCAATGTATAAGGAAAACTGAGAGAATAATTTAATTATCACTTTGTAATTAGCATTTTGTAGTCAGTAGTGACTCTCATGCTTTTCACTCGGTTGTTCATGGTAAACAGATAAAAACAAAAGAAATATGACAAAATTCATTATAGAAAAACACATCAAATAAACTAAATATATATTATGTGCATACAATAGAGTTTTTAAATTGCCATTTGATAAATAGGAGAATATACTTGCTTGCTTCTTTGTTAACAATTACAAAATTTGCTTGAAATGCATGTATTTATAAATTTATTATTCATCAGATCACTGTGCAAATAATACTTACATTAACTTCTAAGCCTTTGACTTGCATCATAAATTCTATTGTAAACTTATTTAAGCATCTATTAATAATAGTTCCTGGGATGACTTTTTTTTCTTCTCATTTCCAGGGGATGGTCTTACCGTCCCAACAAAATATAGCCTTGAAAGGCAAGGTGAGATAAAAACATCATTGGATAGGAAACCAAGGACTGACATTGCTGAAAATGGAGGTGAGTTAATTTTATTACTGGAGGTGAGTTAATTTTATTACTGATTGAACATGAATATATCACCATATAATATATGAGTTTGAATTTTCTCTCATAACTAATTGTGTTTCATTTTTTAAGTCTATGTCATGTTTAACACAGGGGATTTGGAGGTACATCGCAAAATCAGATGCTTTCAGAAGCTGATATCTCTACCAAATACTTTGTGTGAATTTGTACTTAGTGTACAAGATATTCCATTTTCCATATTTTTATGAGAAATCTGATGTATGTGTGTGCCTGTGTGTGTGTGTGTGTGTGTAGACTTGACTCAGCCTATAATGGATTTAGGCATCAAGCATGGACTATACTTTAATAGAGCTATAAACAGAGGAGGAACTTAATAAATCCTTTGAGTAATTCGATGTTAAGGCAGCTATATTCAAATATATGTATCATTTGTGCCAAGGCACAACATCCTAATTGTGTGATATAGCTTTAACATTTTGAATAGCTTTTTAGCAGAAACCTTTTGGAAAATTCATGCTTTCACAGAAAGTTCTAAGCCCTTATTTTAAAAATATGCAGACTTTTTTGAGGAGGAAAAAGGGTGTGGCTGGGTGGGAAGAATGTGTGTGAAGAGCAGGAAGGAGGTTGAGAGCAGGTACCAATATGTCTTAGGCACATTAGTAATACTTTCTGCAGTCCCATTTTCACCCATTTTCAGCCATTTTCCTCTGTTTACTTTTTTTTCCCCTGGTGCCGAAGTACTTAATTGTTTCCTCTTCTTTCTTACATTTGCAGCAGTTTTAGACTAGCTGTCGTCGTCGTTTGTTTGCCTTGAAGCAATGAGTTTCTCAGAGTGGAGTTTGCACTGTCAGTTACAAACTAGTGGAGAACAAACTGGATCCACTTAAATGGACCAGTTCTAATTGTACATTTTGTTGACTACTATTAAATCATATTGCTTTTTTGGATATTTATCCTGGAATTAGAAGACTTTTAAGGAACATGAAAACTGCATTCATATATCTGAAGATGTCATATGGAAGATAAATTATATTTAATCTGAGTATTTCTAAAAGATGAGACTAAAGATTGTTATAAGTTAAAGGACAATTTTGTTAAATATGTGAATTTTCTTGCAATTATCTATGTGTAAGTTTACATACTGAGTATTCATACACATATATTAATCTAAACATATATGGTATATAGAGAGTTGGGATGGTACCACTGAGAAATGTTCAAACAAAAGTGGACAAAGGGGATATTCTAGAGGATACTCCTGTATTGAAAGGCAGTTTTACGCCGCTTTCTGCCATCACTGCCACTGACAGTAAGGTTTTGTCATAGGAGGTGACTGTTACGTCCCACAGAGAATCGTATTCATTGAAGTAGATGAAAATGAAGCTTTAAGTGAAGAGAAAGAAAGCACCATGTCAAAATGTTCAAATACTAAAGGTAATTCCTTCTATAATTTTCATTGATTTATAATTTGTCTAAGTAAGTTAAACACAAGGCTTGGTTGTTATGAAAACCAATATAAAAGGGAAGGTAATGAAGTCAAAATATACACTGGATAGGAGTCAAAAGCCCTAAGGTTCTAGTCTTGCCTCTGTCCTTAAGTGTATGCCTATGGGACTTTATTGTTTTTAGCCTTAGTTTCCTTATCTAAAAAATTAGCCCTTTGGACTACATAATTTCTAGGAGTATTGCTAGATCTAAAGTTATTGGCTCTCCTAAATGGTTATACCAAGTCCTTTTCAGTTTTTCCAGTTTATCAGTATGACTGAATTTTGTTAGGAAACATTGTTTGTGAACACTGTGAAGAGTATTAAGCTTGTGATGACTTCCCCGTTTTGTAATTTTTGCTAACTATGGTCTGTGAATAATCAAGAGACACGATAAAATATGTCCTTTATAATTTTATGCTGCCTTTACTGTGCTTAGAATCCCCCAGCTGGTACCTCTCTGCTGGGTACCTCTCTCAGTCACAGACTAAAAGGACAGCTGTCCTGTAATTAGAGGGCTTCACATCCTCTCCATCAAAATGTAAACCCATTTAATGTACCGTTTTCCCGAGCATTAAATATTCTCAAGCATAGGAAAAGTATTTTTATGGAAAATTTTATGCAAATCTCTCTTTTTCAGAGATGGAAAAGGTGCACCCAACCCATCAAAGACACTCTTAAAGCTATGCTAATACAGTAGCTGCTAGCCATGTGTGAATATTTAAAGTTAAGTAAGATAAAAATTCAGTTTTTCAGTTGCTCTAGCCACATTCCAAGTGCTCAACAGACACATGTGGCTAGTGGCTAGTGGCTACCATACCGAACAGCACAGATTTAGAACATTTCCATCACTATGGAAAGCCCTATTGGATAGTCCTGTTACAGTATGAACAAGTGAAAGTTGTTACATTTAATATTTTCAGAACCCCAATTTAAATGGGCCCATTTAATGTAAAATTGGTAACTTTTTAATTCTTTTGTATGGAGATATTATAAATATTGCCACAATTTGTCATTCACACATTGAAGATACTGGCATGGTATTTTTTTAATCAAATGAATATTTATTAGGTCTGGTGGGAACAAGAAAATGGGGTAGAAGGGATAAGTGTTCTATTTTAAATGGGATCATCATTTCGGCAGAGACCAGAAGGAAGAACACTCCAGGCAGACCAGCTAAATGCAGAGGCCTGAGGTCAATAACTTAGTTTTCAATTTTAAAATTTGGTTAGTGATGATATTTGGGAAACAATGTGGCAATTAGGGAACTTTAATGATGCTTTCTCAAAATTAATATACATATATATTCTAAAGAGGTATACCCATCATGTAATATTTGAATTATACCAACTGAAACACTTCTCTTACAAATATTGACATTTTATTTTCTTAATTTGCTTTAAAAGATAACAAGGACAGTCCTCATCTAAAGCATTTCCCAACTACCCGACTGGTACCTACAGCACATGTATTAAATGCTACTGAGGATATCAGTATGAAGTGCAGAGAGGACCCCTCTTCAAGTGAGACATTAGCTCTATCACTTTTTGGTCTTAGATATATTTGTCTAATCATGGATTTATTTTGCTTATTTAAAATAGAATTTTTAAAAAAAGAAAAAAACAAAGGTTTGAAAGTTATTCATGACTAAGAATTAAATACAAAATAGTCTTCTACTAACTCTGACAATGAATTGTGATGTAGGTCCTAGTAAATTGCATGCTTTCCCACTAGCTTAATTTAGATATGAACATTAATAATATACTACCTTCTCAGAAGATTCACTGGTATAATAACATTTTAAATTTTACCCATAGTGAAATACAATGGCATCTTTTTATTATGCTTTTGGATTATTTTTAATAATTTGGCTTCTCCTCGATATTCAGTCCTCAGAGCTACTTCCTTGATGCAATTAAGACTTGTGAATCTTCCTGATTCCTTCCCTCCTTCTTTCTGCTCCTTATTTTATTTATTGAACCCCTATAATATTCTTGGATCCTAACTAGGCACTGATGGGAATCATGATAATTTGCCCCAGAGAAACTCAGTTTAGTGGTACTTGTTACAAATATGGTTTTTAAACCTTAGGACTGGGAGAGTGGGAGTAGAGGTGGAGCATGATGTTTGAAGAGGAGACAGTGAATCACAGCTTTATTGGGGGCTTAAAGCCTAAGCTGAGGTTGAGAGCTAGGGCAAAGACAGATTTATCAGTTCACTGTAGAGAGCTAGTGGAGTCTACATAGTGCACTTGATGTTCATTTTCTCTTTGCAGTAATCAGTTGTGAAGGTTTCTTACACAAAGAAATAAGAGTGCCCCTCTCTACCAAATTATTTTAAGATTCTCTGGAGAAATGTACCTTAGAAATTTCTGAAAAATTGAGAATGCATATATAAAATTTTGGATATAAAAATAGGCAAAGTAAAAAATGAAAAATTTAATATTCTTAACACTTAGAAATTCTGAATTGTTCAGTATTGTTTGACCAAACTATCTGTATACTCAACTTCTTAAGATTTTGAAAGAATAAGGTAAAATTCACTGAAAGTATTTTACTTTAATCCAACTTCTTAAGAAGTAGTAGTTTTGGCTAAAAAAGTACAGAAAAATTATGTTGAAAATAACAATTCTAATACTACCTAACAATAGCATTATAATGAGACTTATAATTATATTTGGAATACAATTTTATTTTCTTTTGAAAGAATCCACATTCATTTGGAAAGAAGCATTTTTCTTTGATGAAACCTACTTTATTGAAGGTTTTCTCATCAATCTATTTCTAAGATAGATTTTTTTTTTTGGTACGTAAAAATAAATCACCCTTTGTTCTAAAAAGTAAAGCATTAGGGTGGTACATTTATTTTTTTCTCTTCCTTGACATGTGAATGCACAGATATGTAATTATCACCTACAGTAATTTTCAGATGAAAGCATCTCTTAAAAACATGTAAAAATTTGTATCTTCTCTAAGTGAATGATGTCCAGCCAGTGAGGAAGCCTCATTTTAAAGGTGTGAAGAAAAGGAAATGGATTTATGATGAACCAAAGAACTTTCCTGGCCCTGGAATGCGGAGAGGTAAAGAGTCTATATATTTGATATGTCTAAATTATAATTTAAAAAGAGATTAAATATCAAATATTTTCTACCTGAAAAACAAATCACAGTCATGCAACATAAATGTTATTATATTTTAGATGTCAACCCAGCTTCTCTTACTTGTTTTAGCTTACATTGTCTTCCATTGTGCTATCAAATATTTTAAGTGCAATATGTTTTTTTATGGGTGTGAAACCAGCTTGTTTTATTCTTCCCTCCTTCCCCCTTTTCTTTACAGCAGTACAGACTTCAAACTCCAAAAATAAAATGAGTTATTATCGCAATAATAAAAACCGAAATGCTGAGAATGCATCCTATATCCATGTTCAGAGGGAAACTGTCAGGACTGTCTCGTTGAGTGCACCTCCCCGCAGCAGGCCAGTGAATGGGACCTACAATAAAGTTGATGTTAACAAGGAACCCAAACTCAACCTCTATTCAGGTGAGGCCCTTCACTAATGTGCTTTACTCTTGTCTGGGGTTTGCATTCTCATGAAGTTTCTTGATGGCTTGCTAATCTTCACTGCCACCCACCCCTCTCTTTTTTTCCCAGGCCATCAGCACCATAACATCTTAGAAACCGGGGAGAGGATTTATTCCATGTGTAGGATTGTCCATGATTTAAAGGATATGGAAGAAAGCTCATGTTGGGTACAGATGACATGACACTGTACCTCCCTAGAGTTTTGTCTCAGAGCACTGCATTTTGTTCCCCCTGGATAGCTTTATTTCACTCTGGAGGATTGTTTTTAAATGGTTGACATTTTCTTGTTCCACTAACTGCCTTGTTCAATTATCACTGTCAGGCTAGTGCCTTGGCTTTTCTTTAGGTCTTCATGATTATTTTCTGAAAGGGTTAGTTTGGGGGTTAACTGCAATACTTTTGACAACCTCTCATCTCTCCTACCATGCACAGATTGCTCCTAAATCATTTCATCATGTAATAGGCAAAGTCATAGTATATGTCAGGAAGTACAAAGCCACAGAGGGGAAGGGAACCAAATGTCTTTTTCTTTCCTGTCTCAGATGAATTTTGCTCTTTTGAAGTTGAGTTTCAGTTTTTTCAACTTAACCAGATGCCACTCAATTCTCTATAATTTCATGTTTGTATTTTTCCATGTTCATAGTCTAGTTAGTGGAGTTCTGAATGTTTTGCACTTTTGGAAACATAAGACTCTCTCTTTCTTAGTTTCTTTATTTTATAATGTCAAATAGACATTAGTGTATTTAAATTATTTTTCTATTTGTTTTAGAATATAATGATATATGGATATATATATGTAAATGAGGATATTCTTAGGTGAAACCGGCTTTTAATTATTTGTCATTATTACTATTTTTTATTTACTGTTATTGTTATTATTATTTTATTATAGTACAAGTGGATGATGACTGTGAAGAATACAATGAATACGAGAACAGTTTATTGCCAATGTCTAGATTTGTATGACGGTGCCAGCACTTATACTCTATATTGCTTTTGTACCATTAGTACAAATGTCAACATAGGGAAAACAGAACATTCTTGGTAGTGTTTGGACCATGCTTTGAGAACCACAGCTGTATAGTAATACTTGAAAACACAAATATAACATTTTGGATAGTAGCTGAAATGTAGACATGTCAGAGAAAAGTAAGCATTTAAGGATCAGGTCTGTATATAAATGCACTGGTTTCCTGGAGCAGTGAGTTCACTATTGCAGAGTCATCATTGTGATCATGGAAGTCCCTTCATAGAAAGAAATGGAAATTGGGTTGTATTGCAGTTTTTTTTTTTTAAGTTCCATAAACATTAGCAGAATTGTACATAAAAACATGGTAAAGCAGTCCAGTGAAAATTTTAGTTACATTCAGATATTTTATTCTCCTCCAGCTTAGCCTAATCAGAGAGAGTCTTATTTGAAGAACTGGACAGCCAATTAACAGATCTGTAGCCATGTTCCCTGATAACTTAAATGGTCTTAATAAACTCATTGATATCCCTGATGCCCTAGCTTTGAAATGGAAAGTGAATTACTTAGAGAATAATTTCACTCACCCTTGAGATTTTTATAACTTTGAAATGCCTTGGAATATGATTTTAAAGTTATAAAATATTTAATTCTGGTCTTATTTTTTTTCTCAGACAAATATCCGCCAACATCATATAATGGCTCAGCCTGGCGAAAAAGAATTCCTTTCTCAAAAACATATTCGAAAACTGAAAAGATATATACAGGTAAATATGTACCGGTGATTTTAATGTATCATGCAATTCTGAAAATAAATAAGGTTTTAAGTTCACGGAACATAGTTTAGAAAACATTAAGATAAAAATTTCAAGATATATATGCACACTTAATTACTTGGAGTTTAGTAGATATCTTGTCCACCAGAAATTTAATTTTACTTTATATTATTGTGATTCTTTTTGCCTAATTTTATGTGGTACCATAAAACCATTGGTGCAGTCCTTTCCTGGGCAACAAACATAGTAATTGCAGCAATTATGTGATATATTATGGTGCATGCTTTGCTATGCTACATAGCCAGTATATAAGAATGTATTTTGATACAAATAAGATGTTAAAGCTTTGCTATATCTACTATAACCAAATATTGACAGGGACAGGCTGACAGGGCAACCAAAATGAAATTTCTTGGCCAGGAGGTTCTGAGGGACTGCATTCTCCCCCTTGTACCCTGGGTCTGGGACAGCAGGGGGTTCCTGGGAACCTTCTCAGGGTGAAGGTTTTCAGTAGCCCTGACCTCAGGTTATTCTTTTGCTGAACATCTTGGTATCTTTTCCCAGTCTATCTTTTCCTTTGGAAAGCCACACAGGATAAAATGCTCTCAGTTACTTCTCAGACAACTGAACCTCTCAGAAGTTCCAGATAAAGAGATCCTACCTAAATAAGTAGCCTGTAACTTTCAGAATAATGTGAAATCCATGAGCTCTTATATAAGAGCTTCTCAGAATGGTCCAGAACACATCCAGACCAGGAAGCTTCCCCTTTCCAAAATAAATAGCTGACATGGCATTTCTTGAAATCTTTTTGACTGCAACTGTGACTCAGTATACAGATCTCTGTGTATACATACACTGGTGACAACTGTTATTTTTCCCCATCTTTTCCCAAATCATATTGTACTGCAAGAGAACTCTGCTGCAGTGCTATTTAGTTGACTATAGTTTAACTTTGTATGAATTTTCATATGTGATTGCACTTTATTTTGTTGGGGGAAGAAGGTGAAAGGTTGATGAAAATCCTGGGTGAGACTAGAAATTGTTGAGCTACAGACTTTTCTCCTGTGGTTTTCTTTTGGGCGAGATGATATTTGGAGTAATGAAGAATGTGCTCTTCCCCTTATCCCTGGTCCCAGTGACTGATCTTGTATTTCAGTAACCTTCTTCTCTCCCATCCCAGATAAACACGAATCACAGGAATTGGGGAAGGGAGAGTTACTTCAGAACACAAAACGTGTACCATCTCTGTGTAGCACAGGATCTATGCTTCCCTGTATGGCTACATTGCACTTCCCAGGTGCAACCTACAGAAAACACTTTGAAGAGAATTTCTCAAGTAATCTGGGTCAGGGGGAAGGCAAGTCATGTCTAATATGGGAGGACTGTTGATAGCTTCTTGAGATTTCCAAGTGCCAAGGTTGCACGGGAGGGCATCACACATTCCTGTGAGCTTCCAGTGGGAAACAGTTTCTGGGAGAGAGGACCAGTGAGTCTTCTGGCTGGGATAGAAGAAATAAGCATCAGAAAAAGGCTGTTGTTGATTCGTATTGGGGTGGGGTGATACTTAGCTATAATCTTAACAGATTGGCTCTGCCAGAGAGCCAAACAGAAACCAACCAAGAATCCACTGACCAAACCCTTGTTAATTAGAGTATGGTCTGAGGACTAACAGCAATGACATCACTTGGGAGCTTGTTAAAAATGTGGAATCTCCATGACAGGATCTGCTTTTTTAACAACATCCCCAAGCGATTAAGATACAAATTAAAGTCTGAGAAACCTAAGACTACGGTATCTGGGCCACCATTCAAGGGACATAATAGTTCAGCACAATACCCAGACATGTCAAGACTGTTGAAATTATATTCTCTTACTAGTTCTCACCTAGCAGCACCTCAGAAATTGGGATCCACAGCAGGGAGGGTGGGGTAGGGAGAAAACCCTGAGAAAGAATTCTAAATCTGAATATGACTGGAAAAAATGAAGGGACTAAGAAATCACTGAATTTATGTGCAAAGGACTAGATAAATTTTTTATATCAGGAAGAATAGGGACATAGAGTTAAAAAATTAAATAGATTTTATAATAACATAATTTGTTTCCTTATTTTTCTTTTGATTGGGAAATTCATAACCTAGAAACTCTTATCCCTTCCAATTGTTGTTGTCACCAGAATAGGAAGAGAAAGGTTAGCTTGTGTTCTTCCTCTCACATATTCCTACTAGGGCACAGAGCGGCAATTCCAACGTTTCCCAGTGGACAGATGGACTGCTGGAGGGAAGGAGGCAGAAAACACAAGCTGCCACTAGTCTGTTCCTGTAAGGCTTTGGCAGCCAAGGCCACAGAAGTATAAATGGGCAGGAGGGGCCTTTTGGGAAAATGTCCTTGGATGTTATAAGGATAACACAATAGGGGAGGAAAATGTCTGTGGGAATTAGCAGGGGAACTGAAGGTGACTAGAGAGAGATATCACTCTCACTAGTGGCCTTTCCTTGAGGCCACATGTCCTTTCTGATAAGAATACTGCTGGTGTGAGTGGAGGTGCCTGTCTCAATACGGTGGATCATTCGTCTGTTCATTGAGTGTCCCCGAAGTGCAGCCTTATATGGAGTATTGCTTTCGTTTTTTTCACCCCATCCCACATGCAAAGCACAGTAAGCATGAAAAAGAAGTGGATTAAGTTTGAATAGTATTTTGAAAACATGAATTAAAAAAAAAGCTTAGTTTTTGCTTTGCCTTTAGATTTATGGAATGCAATTAGCAAAAGAAATATGAATATTGGTGCCCTGAGGAAGGCTGAAAAAGAAAATAATTGAAATATTTTGTGTATTTTATTATTAGAGCCAAGAAGAAATGGGAGCAAGTAAACCTGGAGGTTGAGAGAAGAGAAAAATGAGAAAAGAGAAAAGTGCCAGACATCATTTGATTTACAATCAAAAATGAAAATTCAAAGAATGAGATACTCAAGTACTCCATACTATATACTGGATAGCCAACGATGATAAAAATGCAAATTCTGAAAATAAGATGCAGGAAGTACATTGTGCTCTTTCAAAACTGATAAAAATGCAAATTACAAACAGCTGCCTGTGTATTTAGTAGGTTTGAAATTCATTCCATGCATTACCGCAAACATTTAATAAAATTTAAAGGTTTGACAATTAAAATCATTCTTTAATTGTAAACTAAGTTAAATTGCACAGATTGAGAAGTGAAATGGTGCCTTTGATCTCTGTTTTGCAATATTCATTATGGAGGAAACCTTACATTTTCTTTCTTTACCTAGATTTTAAGCTGGGCCCTCAGCAATGATAACACATAAAGTGTAAACAAATTCAGTGAAATCCCAGAGTTACAGTTTGGTAATAGGTACGTTAGAAGAATTCCAATAGAAATACACTTTAATGTGTGGTAGAAAGACACAAAGATTGGTTTATTATCCAGGGAAGTTGCTGAACAATATCTTTTAATTAGCAAATACAAAATCTGTCTACTGAGGTGTGCTACATTCAAAACTGAAAAATAAACCTTTTCCTGCCATCAATAAAAATATATGATCATGTTGGAGAAAAGGACATATTTAAGAAAAAAAGTGAATTAATCACATGGTGTCCCAAAAGTCTTAGTGGAGTTTTAAGCTGTTAGTAACACCAGAAGTACGAATGCTTACAAATGTAAGAGTGACATCATTTGAAAACTTATTTTGATTTATTTTGTACTTTTTTAGAATTCTGTATTTTGAATAATGAGTGCATTTTTATTTAATATTTAAAATTTTAGTCAAAATTAACCATCTGCAGAGTAACTGAAACAAAACTTAAAAATTTATTATTTAAACTTAAAAACAAGTATGAAAGCAATATAATTAACCTTTTTTAAAAAAATTCAGAATATTATGGGGGTACAAATGTTTCGGTTACATGGATTGCTTTTGTACTGCTTGAGTCAAAGTCTACCGATTTAAATGTAAATCTCACCCAAAAACATCCTCACAGGAGCATCCGGAATAATGTTTGACTAAATATCTTGGCATGGTGGCCCAGCAAAATTGACACCTAAAATTAACCATCATATTGGACCTACCTGTATAATCCAGGATATTCACATTATCTTATGGTCAAGTGATAAGCTAACTTAATTTCCCATTGCCATGTAACCGAAAATATTCACAGGTCCTAAGGATCAGGGTGTGGACACCTTTAAGGAGCCATTATTTTGCCAATTGCAACTACCTTTCATATGCATAATAAAAATGATAGTTGTTCCTATGTAGCAGACACTATACTACATAAAATAACTCACTTAAAAAATAAACTCTTACCCCCACCAAAACAAAGAAACAAACAAGGCACTAGGAGCTATTATTTTCCCCATTAGTGAGAAACTTAATTTCTCTTAATTTCACTAATTGGTTATATAAGTTGTAAGTTGCAGGGGCAGGATGGTACCATGTCTATGGCTCCAGGCCTGTGTACCTCATTGCACTAGACTGGATGAAGATCTGATTATACTTCATTTTCTCATGGCCTCACTTATCTTGAATCTACCCTGATCTGCTCTGGACTAGAGATGTCAACCTCAGAGCCATGATGTAGAACCCTTAATCAAGGTTTCTTCCCCATCACCTTCCTTTTTCTCTGCTTCAAGAGTGGTATAGATATGTCGTATGCCTCCCTGTCTACTCCTGAAGCAAATATCAAAATATGCATATTGTGGATATTACATTTAATTTTGAGTTTTCTGACAACCAAAGCAAGAAAGAAAACAAAGATAGTTATATCAGAAAATTATACTAGTGCTCCAAAGAGAACATTTTTTAAATAATACTACTTTCAAAATGGAAGACATTTTTGTGTAAATCTAACTATAATTCATTCAATAAATGTTAAAAGAGCACACTTTAGGTCAAGTCCTCTGCTAGCTATTACAAATACAAAGATAAATCAAATATTTCCTTCTACCTTCTTTCATATAATAAGTGATGCAAGCAAGTGATTTACCTGAGGGACTCAAATAGCTTGTTTTCAACTCTAGTCTTAGGACATGTCTATATTATCTTTAAGAAAAGTTTACCATGGACAGCTTTACCTTTGGAAATGATTTTTGGCTCCTTTTACCAGAGGCTGCCATTTGAGGTGGAAATGAAAGTTCTAACTCAACAGTTTCTTATTACTTACAATTAGTTTGTCACAACCTGGAGTCTCAACTGCTTGGCAAAAATAAAAACCACCACTTCTACTTGGCTCCTGGCATACTCTCAAAAGGACAATTTGTACCATTTGTAAGCTAATCAAAACAGATCATCCACAGTAAGGCAGGGAGAACTTTGGGTTCCAATTCAATCTGCTTTGAGTTGGCTTTGCTGGATAGTGTTTGCAGAGATAATTGCCCCTATTGCCAGGATGATGTTTATGTTCTTCTCCCCCAGGGGAAAGACTGCTGTAGAACAAATTAAGTGCAATTTAGCAGGAAGGTTGGGTGATTGCCAATAAATTCAGTAAACTCTCTAGGGCTTTAGAGCCACAGGGCCTTTCTTAGGCTCCTAGTTTTGCCATTGCTAATTGTTTGACCTTGGAGGAAATACTTACCCTCTCTGAACATGAATTCCCTCCTTTGTAATAATAATTTTCTGATATGATTGTTATAACCATTAGAGATAATATATTAAGCACCAAGAGTTGTGCCTGAGATAGAAGTGGTTTTTGATAAATGGTACCCATTTATTACCATTGAAAAATATCTGACAGGTCATCATCACTTACTGATCAATATAATAGAAATAATGTGATTGCACTCGCTCTTAGGACTTAATCTCTTATTTGATTTGCATGATATTAAACAGCAACTAAATATAAAATCTGGATGTTTCTGCTGGGGCATGGGTTAGAAATACAGTTTGAAGATGTTTTTGAGAGCAGATTGGTAATTCTCACACTTGTTTGCTCCTTCTCTATGAGATCCCCGGTGACTTAAGGATGCGCAAATGTTTCCCTTTCTTAGCGTTGATTCAGAAACAAATCTATATCTAATATTTTGATAGGAATATATTCTAAAACATAATAAGACCAAAATAAATTTGATACATTACAGCACTAAAAATTAAACAATAAAATACATGTTGCAGCAGAATTTCAAATATATTTTTGTTTTTTTAAAAATTCTGATTTAATAATTTATACTCCCTAGGCAGGCAGCCCTGGGAAATTTCTAGCCCAGGGCATTGTCGCTCTGCATATAGTCAACTAAATGATTTTCGTGTTTTTTTCTATAGGGAAATAATTTCAAATTTGGTTCCTCCTGATACCCAGAAGCTTATTTTTCCCTCCGTAGCTAGTTGGTTATTATGTTTCAAGGATATAAAATTGCTTAACATCATACTGAGTGAATTCTAATAAAAATACAAATTGTTTTATCAAAAGATATATTTTAAATTGAATAGATGACATACATTAGTTAGTTGTTGGTCTGTGTTATCCATATTATGCTTCTTCCATGGGCCTAAATAATGAAGACATGGTGACTCATTATTGAAAAAAAATAATTCTATTTACATAAGTATGTACTTTCTGAATCATCTTCATACTAGCATTGTGTTATATAATCTGTAAATTTTGCTCTCTGAAATATATTAATGTAATATTTTAATGCATGATTAAACATGCATTATATTAACATATTAAAATAATATGTTAAGGGTTATTTATTTTCAGAAATGCATAACATTCAGTTTTTACTCTGTGTCAGACTTTATCCAGTGGTATACTGATAAATGTTCAAAAACTGGTTCTCAGAAAAAACAGCCCCTCTTTGTAGCATCGCTGATTTCCATCATGTAAAAACTCCCACAGTGGCAGATCTAAAGCTACTAAAGTGAAGTCACTGATTTCACAATTAGGAAGAAATGCACCTAATTGGCTCTTCTGAGCTGGGAAAAAAGCTTACTCCAGCATGTTTGTGTATTCCTTATGTTATAGTGACATAACTTAAAATGATCAAATTAAATTCATATTAATTGAGTGCCTATTACAAACCAGTTCCAATTCAAGATATTGGAGATATCCCTTCAACTATATTTATGCACATTGTGTATGTATCTGTTTGTTTATTGTCAGGTTTTACCCTTAAGAGTAATATCCTCAGGAAGGTAAAGTCTTTTCTTTTTAGTTCATTATTGGTTTCTCTAAACCTAAAATGATAGCTGACACACAGCAGGCAATGAATAAAGATCTGTTGAATCAAAAAAGGAGACTCAAACTTCAGCAAGCTTACAGTCTATCAGAAAATTAAACAAAATGGTTTTTAAGATCAACAGACTAAATTACATTATGATTACCAAGCCTAAGTGCTTTTTCTAAAGTTAAAAATTAAACCCTAATCAATTCCATAATGCTATAATCAGTAATAATTTATACCTACAGCAAAAATTATATTTCATTAAAATGTTACCAACAGTATAATAGCAAACTTTTATAGAGTGCTTGTTCCATGGCAGGAATATGCTAAGTGAATTACATGTACACTATTATTGAATTTAACTCTCATAATATTCTTTCAAATATGCACTCATTTTATTATCTTTTTATAAATGAGAAAATTGCAGTTACAAATTGTTCAGTAACTTGCTTAAGTCAATTGCTGATTAAGTGTTAGGCTCCATTTTGAACTTAAATCTTTCTGATTCTAGAATATATATTTTTAACCCCTAAACATTTAAAAAAAATTTTTTATTTCAGCATACTACAGGAATACAAATGTTTAGGTTACGTGCATTGCCCTTGCCCCACCCGAGTCAGAGCTTCAAGTGTGCCCATCCCCCAGATGAGGTGCACCGGCTTCCCTCCCCTTTCCTCCACCTGCCAGACACCTGATGAATGTTATGCACTTAAGTGTTGATCAGTTAATACCAATTTGATGGTGAGTACATGTGGTGCTTGTTTTTCCATTCTTGGGATACTTCACTTAGTAGAATGGGCTCCAGCTCTATCCAGGATAATACAAGAGGTGCTAGATCACCATTGTTTTTTGTGACTAAGTAGAACTCCATGGTATACTTATACCACGTTTTATTGATCCACTCATGTATTGATGGGCACTTGGGTTGTTTCCACATCTTTGTAATTGTGAATTGTGCTGCTATAAACATTCTAGTGCAGATGTCTTTATTATAGAATGTCTTTTGTTCCTTTGGGTAGATGCCCAGTAATGGGATTGCTGGATCAAATGGTAGTTCTACTTGTATCTCTTTGAGGTATCTCCGTATTGCTTTCCACGGACGTTGTACTAGTTTGCAGTCCCACCAGCAGTGTATGAGTGTTCCTATCTCTCTGCATCCGTGCCAATGTTTATTGTTTTGGGACTTTTTGATAAAGGTCATTCTCACTGGGGATAAGTGATATCTCATTGTGGTTTTGATTTCATTTCCCTGGTGATTAGAGGTGTTGAGCATTTTTTCATATGTTTGTTGGCCATTTGTCTTCTTTTGAAAAGTTTCTGTTCATGTCCTTTGCCCACTTTTTAATGGGTTTTTTTGATTTTTTTTCTTGCTGATTTTCCTGAGTTCTATATAGGTTCTAGTTATCAGCCCTTTATTGATGTGTAGCATGTGAATATTTTCTCCCACTCTGTAGGTTGTCTGTTTGCTCAAAGAAAGTAGATAAACATTCTATTCACAAAAAAATGATAAGAATGTGAGGTGATAGCTATGCTAATTAGCTTGATTTAATCATTCCAGAATGTATACATGTATCAAAACATCACATTATAAATGTATATAATTTTTCATTGGTCAATTAAAAATAAATTTTTTTCAATGTCAAGGTTGTAAGAGTGAATGAAACACACACAAAGAACTCTGTGCTCCCATGAATTGTACATTGTACTGGGGGAGAAAGCCAGACAATGAATATATAGTAAGTTTAGACAGTGATAAATTCAGGGGGAAGGATGAAGCAGGTTAAGGGGAATAGCAGGTGGGGGGAGGGTAGAGTTTGCTGTTTTATGTAGGGTAAGGGAACTCACTTATAGGGTGACATTTTGAACAAAGGCATGAGAAGGAAGGGAGGAGCTACCTGTGCCTGTTAATTGGTCTTGTAATTCCTTTCACAAAGGAAAAGTAAACCCTCTCTTATCTTTATGACTGGAGGTCCTGCCAGAAGAAAATTAGGCTCCTCCCCTCTCTCACAGAAACTAGCAGATAGGGTCTGTTGTTTCCCTTCAGGATTGCTTTTCAAAGGGATGACCCCCAGGTCCTTGAGAAAGAGAGTCCTGGATTGTAAACCTAACAAGAAGCTTTTAAAAAAATTTACATCTCAAAGGGATAGTGAACGAATTTACATGACAAGTGTTCTAAAGTAGACGCTCTAAGGAAAGGGAGGCTAGGGGCCCTAGAGTAGGAAGAAATCTGTTTAAAGTTCAGTCAACCTGGGGGAACTTTATGGCCTTCTTGAGGTGGGCGTGGGGTAGGGGAATAGGGAGTGGTGGGGAGAGAGAGAGAATTAGTTTTGTAAAAGATGAGGTTAGAGAGGTGGAATGTAGAGGCAGATCAGATAGGGATTTGTAGGCCATCTCCAGACTTTAGCCTTTTCTCTGAGAGCTGTGGGAAGCCACGGAAAGGTTTGAGCACCAGAATGCCACAATCTGCTTTTCATTTCTAAAGACTACAGTGAGTGCTGGTCCCAAGAGATTCCATGTGGGAAGGGAGCTGTGCCCTTAGAGAGACGAGTGAGGAGGTTATCACCATAATTCTGGGAAGAGAGCCTGTGTCTTGGGTCAAGGTAGTGTTGGCAGGGGGTGAGAAGTGGCTGGATTCTGGTATGTTCGATAGTAGAGCCCAAATGTTTTCTCACAGATTTATAGGGTGAAAGAAAAAAATAAGGCAAGGTTAACTCAAGGTTTTTAGTCTGAACAAATGGAAGGAAGGCTGGAGACTAGGGGAGGAGTGTGGGGTTTGGTTTGGAACTATATTCAGTTTGAGATGCTTCAAAGGGAATGCCTATGACCACAAATTGAAACTGTTTATATCTCTTAAAAAAATTACATCTTAAAAAGTTCCCAAACCTTAATTTTAAATTCAGTTATTCAATTAAAATGCAACTATTTATTTATTGCTAAACATAGACTTTTTACCAGATTCTGCTAATAGAAGAGCCAAAGCCTTGAGGAAAGCTTGAAAATAATAAATAAGAATGAAGTAAAAAAAAAAATGTATGTGTGTGTGTGTGTGTGTGTGTGTGTGTGTGTGTGTGTGTGTATATATATATATATATATATATATATATATATATATATGAGTGTTCTGAACACTAGAGGTCAGCACTATCACAGGAATAGAACATTTATATAGCAAGCCTTCACAAAAAGACATTTTGTTTGGGTACATTTATTCCTAAATCACTAATGCTAGCAGTAGGAATCTTCAGAAATGAAAATAAACAAAGCATAACCTTTTCATGGAAGACATTTTATACAGAGAAAAAGTAATTTATTTCAGATTATAAAGAGCCAGAGAAGCTATAATGGAGCTTGGGGGCTTCTATAGTGTTTGAAAATAAAAGCGCAAGGACAGACGAAGCAGGGGACACACCAAGGCATATTTTTCTCTTGATGCCCTTGTTGAAACCATGCTGGCAGCAGTAGATTGCATGAGGGTAGAGAAGAGAGCAGCCCAGGTTGCCCCAGTTCAAATCTGGCATTCCTCTCAAGGGCTAGGCTGCAGCTTTGCTACATGTACCTCCTCAAAAAGGTGACATTAGTGCCAGAGGCCCTACTGAAATCACTTTTAGCTGCTGGGGCCAGCAGGTCATAAGTGCTTGAGTCAGGCATGATAGATAATCTTCCTTCCATCAGGGAATACAGGAGGATGCAAGAAATAAAACAAGAAAAGAACTAAGGCATAAAGGAACAAAGTGCAGAGTTGAAGCAAAACTAATAAAACTTTAGGGTCTGCAACAAAGGATGAGAAAAGTATTTATATATTTCAATACGAGAGAAAGAGACACAGAGTTGAGTAAAAATGGAAATATATTGATTTTTGTTAAAAAATGGGGTAGGTGCTGACATGGATAAATGAACTGTCAGAAGCTAACAAACTAGATTTAAATTTGGGGTGGAGGGTTGTCTATTAGAGAAAATCTTTTTTTAATAAACAAATTGAAAAGGAGAGACAGTGTGTGTTTCTGCAGGTATTACTTTAGCTTCAGCCTCTTAAACTGCTATTTATAGCTAGAAATAGATTCAATTGAGGTATGTTTCTTGTCAATGGTATTTTAAAATACGGTACACATAGTATGATGTTAATTATCTGGAAAAATTGCTGACTCACTTTCTCTTTGGAATAGAGAAGAATATTAATATTTGTTTATATCTGTTTGTAGGGATACAGGACATTATAATCTATTGCCCTGAAATCCTGAAGGACAATGGGCTAGATTTTTAAGGCAAATTAGGCACATGTGCTTACAAATTACCATAAGTACACCTCATTATCTGCAACCATTTAAGGGTCCTTTTTCTCTTTACCTTATTCATCTGTGTAGTCAATTATACATCTTTGCTCCTTTCAACCATAGTCCTCTATCTCCTCTAGACGCAAGATTTTGAGCAAGACTTTAAGGTACTGATGAATTTTTTTTCCACTCACTTTTTCTTACTTGGATTATTAAAACCAGCCTACCTTCTTTCTTTCCTTCCTTTGTTTCTTTTTTCCTTCTCTCACATCCTCTTTCCCTCCCTCCCTCTCTCATTTCTTTTTCCCTTTCTCCTTCTCTTCATTCCTTCCTTGATCCCTTATTTTCTCCCTCTCTCTTCCTTCCTCCCTCCTTCCTTCTGTCTTTCCTTCCCCCTTCTCTCCTTCCCTTTTTTCTGTCTTCTATATTCAATGAATATTTAGGAAGCTCGGTATGTATAGTACATGGCAGACACTTTGCAAGATGGTAGGATTTGAAAGCTAAAGAGAACACTAAAGAGAACACATGGTCCCTTCCCCCATGAAACTCAAGGTTAGTTTAGGTAGATTGGTATGAGAACAAGTAATTACGGAACTGTTCAATAAGTGCTATATCGAAGGAATTCGACTTTTCTCAATTTAAAGCTCATGACCCAGGAAAGTAGAACATCTATTCTTATTCTCACTTCACATATATGATAAAAGAATTAGAGAAGTTTACATGTAGAGATACATGTAAAAATTTATAATTCTCAAACAAATAGTGAATGGGTTTGATGAAGTCATTTCTGTTGCTTTTTCCAACATTAACTTACCATCACTTCAGTCTCACCTCTCATTATATCTCCTTTCATGTTTTTATAAGCGACTTGTATCACTTCTTTCCTTTGTGACCCTTATTTCACTTCTTTTTTCTTTGTGTCACCTTCATTGCTAGATCTTTCTCAACCTTTGTTTTTTTACCCCTATAGCTAATACAGTATATATATTTTTTACAATAGAAAGTTGTTTGTGTGACTGGCCTACCCCTGCTATTTTCCAGCTATTCAATAAAATATACAGTACTTTCAGTGGTACAAATTAGTTTATTAGATAAGATCCATTTTAAAGTTAGAGAGAATTTAACTCTTGAAGGATGATAAATGGTTTATATTATTTTTAGTTAATAAACTTTATTTTTAATAGAAGTTTTATTGAGCAGAGAATTTCCATATACCCCCTATTCCTCCTATATGCACACAACTTCTTCTACTATCAACATACTGCACCAGAGCGGTACACTTTTTACAATCAATAAACCTACATTGACACTTCATAGCCACCCTTAGTCCATAGTTTACATTAGGGTTCATTCCTGGTGGTGTACGTTCTGTGAGGTTTTGACAAAAGTATAATGACATGTATCTACCATTGTAGTATCATACAGAACGGTTTCACTGCCCTAAAAATCTTGTGTGCTCTGTCATCCTTCCCTCCCTACCAGTTCCTAGAAACTACTTTTTAAAACTTTTACTATCTCTATAGTTTTGCCTTTTCCAGAATGTAATATAGTTGGAATCATATAACATGTAGTCTTTTCTGATTGGCTTCTTTCACTTGGTAATACACATTTAAAGTTCCTCCATGTTTTTTCAAGGCTTGATGACTTCTTTCTTTTTAGCATTGAATAATATTCCATTGTCTGGATGTAACACAGTTTGTTGATCCATTCACATACTGAAGGACATGTTGATTGGTTCCAAGTTTTGGCAAATATAAATAAAGCTGCTCTAAATATCTGTGTGCAGGTTTTTGTGTAAAAAAATTTTTCAACTCTTTTGTGTAAATACCAAGGGGTACAATTGCTGTATTGTAGGGTAAAAGTATGATGTGTTTTATAAGACATGACCAAACTGTATTCCAAAGTGGCTTTACTATTTTACATTCCCACCAGCAATGAATGAGAGTTCTTGTTCCACATCCTTGCCAGCATTTGGTGTTGTCCGTGTTCTGGATTTTTGCATTCCAATAGGTGTATAGTTATATCTCATTGTTGATTTAATTTGAAATTCTCTAATAACACATAATGTTAAACATATTTTCATATACTTAACTACCATCTATATATCTTTGGTGAGGTGTCTGTTCAAGTCTTTGGCCCATTTTTTAATCAGGCTATTAGTTTTCTTATTTTCATTTCTTATTCATTTTTTTTATTTCAAAGATTTATGAGTTCTTTGTATATTTTGGATAACAGTCCATTATCTGATAAGTCTTTTGCACATATTTTCTCTCAGTGTGTGGTTTGTCCTCTCATGCTTTTGACAGTGTCTTTTGCAGAGCAGAAATTTTTAATTTTAATAAGGTCCAGCTTATCAAATATTTTTCATGGACCATGCCTGCCTTTGGTGTTATATCTAAAAAGTTTTCGTCATGCCCAAGGTCATCCAGATTGTTTCAAATGTTATCTTCTAGGAATTTTATGATTTTGTATATTACATTTGAGTCTCTCATCTATTTTGAATTAATTTTTGTGAAGGGTATAAGGACTGTATCTAGATTTGTCTTTTTGCATGTGGATGTCCAGTTGTTCCCATACCATTTGTTGGAAAGACTGTCTTTTCTCCATTATATTGTCTTTGCTTCTTTGTCAAAGATCAGTTGATGATATTTATGTGGGTCTATTTCTGGGATGTGTATTCCGTTCCATTGATTTATTTGTCTCTGTTTTCACCATTGCCATACCATCTTGGTTACTGTAGCTTTATCCTGTCTTGAAGTCTGATAGTGTCAGTCATCCAACTTTGTTCTTCTCTTTCAATATTGAGTTGGCTATTCTTGGTCTTTTGCCTTTCCATATAAATTTTGGAATCAGTTTGTTGGTATCCACAAAATAAGTTGCTGGAATTTTGATTGAGATTGCATTGAGTTTACAGATAAATTTGGGAAGCACTGACACCTTGATGATATTGAGCCTTCTTATCCATATACTTGGAATATCATTCTATTTCTTTAGTTCTTCCTTGATAACTTTCATGATAGTTGTGTAGTTTTCTTTATAGAGATCTTGTACATATTTTGTTAGATTTATAATCATGTGTTTTCTTTTTTGATGCTAATGTAAATGGTAATATTTTTAATTTAAAATTCTACTTGCTCATTGCTGGTATATAGGAAAACAATTGACTTTTGTATATTATAGCAACCTTGCTATAATCACTTATTAGTTCCAGGAGGCTTTTTTAAATTTATTTTTTCTGATTTCATGTATAGATGACGTCATCTGTGAACATAAGAAGTTTTATTTCTTTCTTCCCAATCTGTATATCTTTTTATTTCCTTTGCTTATGATATTGCATTAGCTAGGACTTCCAGTATAAAAGTGGTTGCCCTGGACCATACAATATACATTTACAACTAATCCAAGTCCACTTTCAAAGAACATTATACAGCTTCACAGGTAGTACAAGTACTTTATAGTAACAAAATAATCCTAATTCCTCCCTCCCATCTCTTGTACTATTGCTATCATTCATTTCACTTTCAGATAAGCATACATGAGCATATATATGTACACACACATATACAAACAAGGATACATAATTAAATACACTTTTGCTATTATTTTGAACAAATGGTTATCCATTAGATTAAGAATTTAAAAAATAGTTTTTATTTTACATTTATTTATTCCTTCTCTGATCTCTTCTTTATGTAGATTTGAGTTTCTGACCTATATAAATTTTCTTCTCTCTAAAGAACTTAACATATCTTGCAAGAAAATTCTACTGTGATGAATTTCTTCTTCTTCTTTTTTTTTTTTTTTTTTGTCCAAGTAAGTCTTTATTTCTTCTTTACTTTTGAAACATAATCTCACAGGGTAAAAAATTCACTCCATTCTTCTTGGGTTCTAGGTAGAAATCAGATATAATTCTTATTGTTACTCCTCTATAGGTAAGGTATTTATTTCCTTTGGTTTCTTTCAAGATTTTTTCTATATCTTTTGAAGTTTGAATATGATATACCCCAGGTTTTTTAGCATTTATCCTGCTTAGTGTTCTCTGGATCTTTGGTTTGATGTCTGAAATTAATTTGGGGAAATTGGCTGTCATTATTGTTTCAAATATTGCTTGTGTATATTTCTCCTTTTTGTCTTCTTCTGGTATTCATGTTGTATGTATATTATACTTCTTGTAGTTGTCCCACAGTTTTTGGATATTTTGTTCTGGTTTTTCTTCAGTCTTTTTTCTCTTTGATTTTTAGTTTTGGAAGTTTCTATTGTCATATCCTTAAGCTCAGAGATTTTTTTCCTCAGCTGTGTCTAGTTTACTAATGTGCCCATCAAAGGCATTCTTCATGTCTGTTATACTATTTTTAATTTCTAGCATTTTTTCTTAGAATTCCATCTCTCTGTTTACATTGTTCATCTGTTCATGCATTCTGTCCACTTTATTCTTTAGTGCCCTTAGCATATCAATCATAGTGGTTTTAAATTCCTGGCCCAATAATTTGGATATTTCTACAATATTTGACCAGGTCTGATGCTTGCTCAGTCTTTTAAAACAGTATTATTTGCATTTTAGTATGCCTTGCAATTTTTTTCTTAAAGGTAGACATGATTACCGGGTAAAAGGAAGTATATAGCCCTTTAGTAATGTGAGGTGAGGTAAGGGGGAAGGGAAGTGTTCTATAGTCCCATAATTAGGACTCAGTCTTTTGCGGTGTCTGTGCCCCCGGACTGTGCCCTTGTGTTTCAAAAGGGGAAGGGAAAGAGGAAGAGGAAAAGTAACCATTTTGAAATACTCCAGAGCATTCTTTTCTTCTTAATAAGGCCCGCCCTCAGTTTACAGAGACTACCTTGCTAAGATTTTTATCAAAACTTAACATATATGGCAAAAGGGCAAAATCCAACTGAGTATTAAATGGTGAACCAGAACAAACAGGTCCACGCTCTTACAAAGCTTATTGTTGAAGAGGTATGAAAGACACAAATTAAATAACCGCAAATACAAATAGTATTGTCGTGGTTGCCATAAGGAAAGCTACGTTGAGCTGTAACACACATTTGGAGGATTTGACCCCCTCTGGATTTTAAGGGGTCCTTGAAAGATTCTGCTCATGGTCTGAGAAGCCTTTTGGATCTTTGCCTTGTGACAGCTCTTCCTTCACCTTCAACATTGAAAAATGGCCACTGTTGTTTCTAGAATGAGATATTGTAGGTGCTGACTGTTTTATCTGAAGAAATAACTTGTACATGTTACAACAAGGAGAGAAAATAGGAATGAGTCATAGTCCTTTAAATTCCTGTATTTCTCTGTTCAGAATTTGTGTCTGCTACTTGCTAGTGTTTGATTTTTCCATTAGAGAATAGAAACAATGCCACTGCCTCTCAGTGCTTGAGTAAAAAAAAATGGAATAAAATAAAAAAAGGATGTTATTGGATCTTATCATAATTAATCAACTAGTTAATAAAAAACAGAGTTGAGTATTGAGAGAACTGAGGATATGAGGATATATTTTCTCTTTGGATGCAGATGATGCCAGGTAATATCTTATGGAACATGCTTATCATTGTATCTCTCTTTTTTTCTAAGATGGACAGGGTGTCGGGGAGGCTTACACTCCTCAGCCACTTAAATAAATGAAGAAAACTCATCAGCAGAAGCTAAGAAATCAGTGAAGGAAACATGTGATCATTACTTAATATTATCTTTGATAGAAAATAAAAAAGACTTGTCCAAAAACCCTTTGCTGACCTCTCCTTAATGGTCTGATGATTTGTTTTATAACTTTAGAAAAGGATCAATCTATCTTTAAGGCCTGTGGCAGAGAATGTTAGCTGTCCTTTGAAATCCATTTTCCTTTTCTTCCCCAGCATAAAGCTAGACTACATTTAATAGCTTCCTTTGCAGTTTGGTCAGGCCATGTGACCGAGCTCGAGGCCAAGGAGGTGACCAGAGTGATGGATGCACTTCTAGGCCTGGCACATAAAACATGCCAAGTTGCTCCTCCATGCTTTCTCTCCTTTTGGGCTGAACAGGATCATAAGCCCCAGGGTGAATCTGGAAGCCATCCATGTATTTTGAAAATGGCAGAGTCTCCATAGAGCTGGGTCCTCAAATAATTATATGGAACGGTCCCTCCTCCTCTTCGTGCTGCAACAGGAGACAGCATCCTCGGACTCTTACAAGAGAAAGAAATATATTTTTTGGTTCTCAAATCATCGAATTTTGGGGGCTTCTCTGTAGCACAATTACACTCCTTAATGTAGAGGCTGATAAAAATAAGTGACACATCCATGATTACGGAAGGATGTCTACACATTTGTGAAATAAGAGAATTCTCCTAGAGGAAATGATGAGTGAGTTACCATCATAGCTACTATTGTGATTGATACAGCAATTCTGAAATATTTATGCACACACACATATGACTGGACTGCCAAATCAGGTTTACAAGACGCTGAGATCTTACCCGCTATTAATGTTTGCTATGTAATTTTTAGGATGAGAGTCCTAAAAAAGGCTCGGCCAACTCAGACAGAGGTCTGGGATATCAAACATGTTTTTCAAGGTCCTTCCTCTCTGCATCAGACATGCCCCTGTGGCACAGAACAGATGATGTCTCTAAGTGTGCTTCACTGGCAGAGTTCTGCAATTGCAAAACATCTACATTCTCTACCCCCGAGAATTGCATAGCTTACATGACATCCCTCAGGGAGCTATGCCTTCTAGATCTTGGGCCCTGTTCACTGCAGGTAATCCTTATCCAGGGAGATCAGGAATATCTATGCAATATAAGGACATTTTAGAAGTAAAATCTTTTCTTCACAATATATACTAATGATCTATTTACTCAATGGTCCAGTTGACAAGGGGTTTAAACTGACTAGGTTCCCTGCTTCTTCCCTCTTCCCCAATGGTAGTCTCTCATGAAGGAGGTGAATGGATTGTAGTCTAGCTCTTTTAATTCTTTCTTTACTGTTTAAAATTCCATTATAAGAAAAAAAAAGGGCAGATCAATAGTGTTTTATGTATATTGCCAAAGATTGATTTGGATAAAGCTAAAAGAAAAATGCATTATATAGCAGCTCTCCACTTTGAGTTATGAAATTTTAGGCTTAGAGATAACTTAGAAGAGATAACTTAGAAACTATCAAGTTCACACAGCTAGTCAGTCGTCAATAAGAGTTATCATTGTAAAGAGAAATTAAAAGGAGCATAACCCTTTCTGTCTTACTTTTGAATCTTTATTTTATACTTCTATTAATAGAAAAAGGAAAAAATTTTTTTTTTTTTTTTTTTTTTTGAGATAGTGTCGCTCTGTTGCCCTGGCTAGAGTGCCATGGCGTCAGCCTAGCTCACAGCAACCTCAAACTCCTGGGCTTAAGCGATCCTACTGCCTCAGCCTCCTGAGTAGCTGGGACTACAGGCATGTGCCACCGTGCCCGGCTAATTTTTTTTCTATATATATTTTTAGCTGTCCAAATCATTTCTTTCTATTTTTAGTAGAGACGGGGGTCTCGCTCTTGCTCAGGCTGGCCTCGAACTCCTGACCTCGAGCGATCTACCCGCCTTGGCCTCCCAGAGTGCTAGGATTACAGGCGTGAGCTACCGTGCCCGGTTTAAAAAATGTTTTGAGTATAAACATTTTCTAAATACTTACATTGGTTTGGACTGAAACTTAGGCCATGACTCAGATGCAAACTGTCCTCTTTTGTACAGGAAGGATGACAATGAAATCCACAGCAGAAGATACAGAACCAAAATTTTATTTCTATCAGGTTTTAAGATTTGAAAGTAAAGGAAGGAAAAACTTGTGAGAGAAACCACCCTGAGAAATCTTCCAGCTCCGCCTCTGCAATGTTTCCAGTCTGAAAGTTGGCTAATGCTTAATATTTTTTACTTTGAGGCTGTGGATACCTGCTGTTTGATTTAAGGCATTCGAAAAACGATCAGCTTGCTCTGTGATGAAATTGCTGCAGAATAAACAGCCTCATAAGCCTCGCACTTCTGCTCTTTTATTGTATTATTCACCCCTTCAGTTTTCCTCCACTCTTTGGTAGCTTCATAGATTTCACAGAATCTCTTCCTAGCCTATGATATTAATGATGCCAATAGGCAGGCCTCAGAAGGCGCTGTTTTGAGAAGGCTGTACTATAGCAATCTCAGTATAACTCTCCTGAGTTTCTTGGGTTTTTTATTTTGTTTGGCTCTTTTTTTCCCTTTGCCTCGTAGAGCTGCAATTTGCCATGTCTTGCTACTACTTACATTTTCCCCCCTGCCGACACTGTGAATTAAGGTTGTTATTAAGTTACCATTTTATTCCTCTGGGACAACCCTGTCTCTGTACACTGTAGGTACAGCCTTTCCGTCAACCTGCTGTTTGCAACACACAAATCAGGAACTACAGCAGAAGCCAAGCATTTCCTTTGTTGTTGTTGTTATTTCAGACATATTGAGTACTGTCAATGTACTGAGCATACAAAACAGAAGTTTCCTACCCTCTACAAACTTGCAATGTTGGTCTTTGAAGATATTTATAAACTCATAGGAAAAAACAAAGCAATTAAAATTAGTAAAGGCAGCAATAGAACAGGCTCTAAAAATAAAGTCTGAAAATGCTCAACTAAGAGCATCTGAAAAATTACTTCTCCAGCTCTAAAGCCATGACCTGCATCTTCCATCTGCTCTATTAGAACACTTCACAAGAGCTTGAAGTTCTTTAGAGTTTATGATGAAAGTCTTATAATTGTCGTTCAGTCATATGTCTTGTGGCCCTTGGCAAGACAGAATCTAGCATGCTACACCTCTCTGAAGGGGTGCTACTTAGCTGGAGCTGCCATCTCTGAAAAGGGGTCCCATGGGGCTGGAACCCAGACTTTTGAGGAGGAGTGCCAGTCACATGGGGCTGGTATCAATGAAGCTGGTTCTGTGAGTGCTAGAAAACTTGGAAACCGGATTCCATTGCTGTTATGGCAAGAACTGCCTCTGCTGGGATTAAGATGTGTTGCTGGGTTGATGCTCCCAAGAAACTAAAGCAGACGGGAATCCTACAAGAAGCACACAGGGGACTCATGGAAGTGAGCATGTCTCCTTTTCTATCTTCAGCTTCCCAGTCTTTTGTCTTCCTCTGGGAAGGAATTGGCTCTGCCAGGGTGAAGAAGCCCTGTTTATATGATGCTCCCAGGAACCATGGCAATCAGGAAGCCCATCAGAAACCAACAGAGAACAGAAAGAGCAAGTCTCTTCTTCCTCCTCCAACCTTTTAGCACCCCTCGTTGTCAAAGTTCAACATAGCAATAGTTTGTGTCTATGAAATGGTTTGTAGAATCCCTCACAAAGCAGAATTGGAGAGGTGGGTTTGGAGCTGAAAGATAATAAGTGGCAAAATTATTTTTCCCACAAAGATATGCTTTCATTAATTGTATTAAAATTATCATGAATACTAAGGAGTATACAATATTTCTCAACTGTTTTGTGAACCATTAAGAGTGACGAAGAGAAAGGGTAAAGATGAGAGGTTTCAGGAGGCAGCTGCAGATACATTATAGGCATTAACTTCACTTTCAACTTGAGACAGTAGGGCAAGGTAGTTAGCCATGTTTTCAGTATGTAGGGAATGGAAGAAAATGAAAAAAAGGGAAGAAAGAGAGGTGATCATTTCCCAGAGCAAGTTGTCCCCACTTCCCAAGCAACATATAGTTTCTCTGTGTTTACCCTGTGTCTCATACCCTCTGTGATGCTCTGGGTGGAGCATAATAATAAAATACTTAGAATAAGCTGAGCAACTTTGATTAAGAAAGGCATGGTGAGCATATGCTCACAATTCTCCTCCATGCATGGAAGCCTCAATGTGGTTTCTGTTTGTTTTACTGGCCTACATGTTATGCAGTTGGCTGTCATCTGGTATGTCAGTTGGTGTAGCACACAAATGACTCTGCTTTCTCATTTCCCACAGGCAGTATTTATAATGGCATGATTATGTGTCCAGAATTCAAGCTAAGAAAAAAAAAAAAAAACACCAGAAAAAAAAAAACCATGAGCTGAGTGCTGTAGCCTTAGACTTTATTGAAATTAGAAGGTATCAGGTTTCACTGACAAGATAAGTGTTCTTTGCTACAGATATTAATGAAGACACCATTGCTTGCTGTGTGCCAGGGGTAAAAATAAAGAGGAGCAAGGTGAAATTGGCCCAACAGACTAAACTTACTTTTAAATCCAGGAAATATATCATCTCAAACATTTAAAGGAAATAATGCACCCTAGGAAAATAGAGTGAATGACCAAATTAGTTACAGGACACCAGATCCGTTACAGGACATCAGTGTTACAGAATGGGGGATTGAGCTCTTGTTTTAATTGTGATTTCCAGTAAATCAATGGCACATTTTTGTGATGACAGAAAATTATGAACAGAGAGAACTAATTGTTAAATGTATTTTTCTTCAAAAATTATCTTTTATTTCAACCCACAGTTTAGCAGTTTACTTAGATTGTTGTTGTTTTATTTTATTTTTTCACATTCTTGAAATGAAATTGGCCATATGTATAGCTTTAAAAACTTCAAGGAACCTCAAAGAAGATACAGTCGCATGTGCATTCTGCCTGTAACACTTATGAGTGAGATCCTTTGGTTAAAATATTTGAATAGGTCCAAGCTACAGTTTCTTTTCTAAAATGGGGATAAGAATAAGCTTAGGGTGGTTAACTCCCTCAACTCCCTAACTTGCCCATATGTACCACCAAAACATTAGCTATTATTATTTTTAGCTATCATTATTATAACAATTATAATTATCATATTTATCCTTGTTAGTATGACAGGTAATAACATTGGAATACTTACTCTGTTAGCTATATGTATTATTTCTTTTTAGTTTCACTTACGTTTGCAGACTAAAAACATCCCTTGCTTTCCTTGCCCATATGTCTTGCCTGAAGGAGTGGCAAGCTGGAGAAAATAAAACTCTAATAAGGGAAGCAAGCACGAAGCTATTTGGCAGCTGCTCCGTATAGTGCCAACACGCCAGTGGGCAGCATTCTGTCTCCAGTTTAAACTTACCTGCCGGGGTGGTGCTCTTGTGGGCCAATTCAGTGTGCATGTCTGATGTAACACATTGGTGATCAAGAATGCATTTAAAATTCAAATTTACATCACCTAGCAATGCCAATAACAATGAAATAACCATTTGTATTCTTATATAGTAACAACGATATGGGAAATCAGTTTAAAATAGTACTTGATCTGTATGACTATTGAGGAATATTTCACAATCTATTGTTGGACAACACTGGAGAATTTAAACTTTTAGCATGGAAAATAAATGAAAAATTCTTAATTTAGTCCTATTAACTTCTTGGGATACTGCTAGAGCTTATGGGATTTCTGTGAACTATGGGAACAGGTTTTGATCTCTCTGAGTAATAACAATACCTGGGAAATATATAGGGAAAGTAGAACTTGGAGACACATAACGATGCTACAAGGTGGAAATAATTTGAAAAAATGTCCTAAGGTTTTGGCTAAATTACTTAAACTAATTGGTAATTTCTTTCCTGAAATGTCAAATAACTGTGACATGTTAAAATGATGTGCTTGGTTTTAACCACTTGCAAGTGAAGTTCCAGGGCTCTAGCATCTGCTCATGTGCCAAGACTGTGACTAATGCCTGCTGTTAGTGCTGCTGGGAAAAGATGTCATTCTCTGGGTATCTTTTCTTGGTAATTAAAGAATATCTTCAAACTCACTGTCCATAGGGTGAAATTTTCCTCCCAAGTCTATTTTTCTACCTACAGCAAAGACCTAATTTATAATCATTGCATGATAGTGAAGACAATTATTCTATAATCCCAGAACTTGCAGAGCAAATTATCCCCTAAAAAAGGAAAGCTTAGAAGTTTTTATTTTTCAGTTTAGTAAATATAACACAGGTTCTTAGGTGACCCAATCACAATGGTAATTGATGTAAACAATGTAATCTTATCCAAGATCATCTAACATAGCTCAAACTAATCCACTTGTTTCTATCAGTACTGACTTTTTTTTTTTTTTTTAGAGACAGGTTCTCGCTCTGTCACCCAGGCTGGAGTGCAGTGGCCAAACATAGCTCGCTGCAGGCTGGAACTTGTAGGCTCAAGGGATCCTCCTGCCTCAGCCTCTCAACTAACTAGGACTATACCATGCCAGGGTAACCTTTCTGTTATCTTTTTTTAGAGACCAGGGTGTCACTATTTTGCCTATACTGGTCTCCTAGCCTCAAGTGATTCTCCTGCCTTAGCCTCCTGATTTGCTGGGATTACAGGTGTGAGCCACTGAACCCGGATTTGGTGACTGTTTCTTAACTCAGGTGTGGTGAACAGATCTTAAGATGTCCCTATCACCCCAGCTATATTGGGGAACTCCACATAGCAAGAAACTGCTAGTAGCTTCTGGAAGCTGAGGATGGCCTCTGGCTAAGAGTCAGCAAAAACTGAAGTTCTTCATCCTGCAACCACAAAGAACTGAAGGCTGCCAACAGTTATAAAAATGGGAAGCAAATCCTCCCCTAGTGTAGCCTCCAAATGAGAACACAGCCCTAGCTGACACTTGATTGCAACCATGTAAGACTCTAAGTCAGCTAAGCCATGTTTCAGACTCCTAACCCACAGAAGCAGATGTGTGCTATTTAAAGCCATTACATTTCTGGTGTAAAGAAAGCTAATACAACAGGTGTCTGTCATCAAAGGCTGAATCACTGCCCCAACTTCCTAATTGACCTCTTTGACTATAAATTTGGCTACTCTAATTCAGTCTCCTCCCCGTAGTCACTGTTCCTTCTAGAACACAAATCTTATGTCACTGCCTTGAAATCCCCGGTGACTCTACATACCTTTTGAAGAGCCTTTATCATGTGTTTCCCATGTACCTCTCCTGCCTACTGCTCATTACTCTGCCCCTACCTCACATGATGCTTTAACCCATGAACAACTTCTTCAGTCTTTGCACATGTTCCATTCATTTCCCAGTTGCCTTTCAATTCTCAATTTAGGCAGGACTTCCTAAATTTTGCTTATAAGCTTCTTCTACTTGCTACTGTAAAACTGTATATTTAACACTGTATTTATCAAAGTATATTATAATTGATTATAGACTTGTGTAGCTCTCCCGTAGACTGAACACTTTTGGGGAGAGAAGTCACAACTTGTTTATCATTAAATTTCCATACATAACACAATTGCTAGCATTATAGCAAGTAGTTAATTAACAGCTCATGAATGAAAATTCTATTTGTTTCTAAACTAAAAGTAATGTATAAGTCTCCACTGAACTGATTTATATTGCATTCTCCATTCTATAGTTATGACTATTATCTTCTTTCTGTGGTTTGATTGGTCTTAAATTTGTGGTTCCTAAATTTGCCATATTTCAAGATACATCATTATAGATGTTTTTTTAATATACAAATGTTTGTACATATCTGATACCCACTGTGTGAAGCTTTACAGAGGAGGACCCAGGAATCTCTTCTTTTAACCAATACTCCTTTTGAGTCTGTTGATTCAGTAAGTTTGGAAACAGTGGTTTAAAATGAGTACATATAATATATACTGCACACCTGAGTCCTACCTATTGGCTTTAGTCTACCTGTAGAGCCAATTAAATCAAACCACATTAATTACCCTGTTGCTAGAATTGTCCAGGACTAGCTCTGATGACTTGTCTGTGGTTCAGCAGTCTGTTTTCTGTTTTCCCATGGGCCACTTTCCAGAACTTTTTTATTCGTTCACATGTTGTTGACTACTTCTTGAACCCACCACATTACCATTTTGGAACTGGCCATAGCTTGATGTTGTTGACTCATTCTTTCTCCCTTGCTGCTAATACACCCAAATTAAACCTTAATGAAGCCTCTCACTTCCCAGAATTTAGCTTTCTAATTTATTTAATGTCCAGGTGTTCCTGAGTCACAAAATAGCAATTCCTGTGGGAGTAGAGATGCTGGAACTATATAAAAAACATTTATTGCATTTTAAGTAAATGCAAGGTTTTTCTCACTTTCAATTATAGGTTCCTCTCAGGGAATTTAAATACATAAGTAAAGTAGAAGGCTAAATATTCCCCATAGTTCTAGAGAACATAACAACAAATTCCTTGAGAGATAGAAAATTTACATGAATATTATTATTGTCATTTTCTTCACACTAAAATACTATTCTATTCTAGCTACAGAGTCGTGTTGGGTGGGCAGCAGGGAGCTACATAACCAATATAGATCTCAAGTCTTTAGGCAATTTCAGATACCTGTTCTGTACCTTACTAACTGGGCCACCCTGGGCAGTGACTTAATTGCTCACCACCTTGATTTTCTCATCTGTTAAAATGGATATTGTAATAGGTTTTTTTTTTTTTTTTTGGTGAAGAAGCTAAGATTTAATATAAAAATCATTTAGGACAGTATCTGGGACACAGTAAGTGCTCCATTACTATTGAATTAAAAAGTGGAAGTGAAATGACGCTAAATCAATTTTGTTGGCAATTTTAAGCCAGCTCACAGCAGCTTAAAAATAAGATAGAATTAACTAACTTGTAACCAGGAATTCAAAAGTGGAGTTGGGTCAGCACCAGTCATTGTTTAGGGATCTGGTTTCTTTTCTCTCTTTTCTCTTGGTACTACCCTTTTTTTGTATGTAGGTTTGTCTTTAGGATGGCTCCTATCATAATTGAAAAATGACGACCAGCAAAAGTAAATAGAAATGTTTCAAAACTCATTTAGGATGAAGAGGGAGAATGATATCTCATCTCTCCTTTTAAAGGAATAATGAAGAATTTTTCCATAAAATTCTAGTATTCCATTTTTCTGAAATTGGTACTAGCCTATTCCAGAAGAATCACCAATATTGGTGGAATGACATTTTGCTAAGAAATCAGATTCTATTCCTGGTGTGAGGTCAATTGCAAAAACTACACTGCTATTTCTTATCAGGGGAGAGAAGATTAGGAAGCCAAACACAGTATTCACTAAATTTGACTTTTCAATTATAAAATAAAGATGGATTCAATGATTAGTAGCATTCTTTCTAGCTCTAATGTTCTGTGGTTTTCTAAAACAGAGCAGAGATTTTTAACCATTTTTCAGCCATGGGTTCTTTGGCAGTCTGGTAAAGCCTATGAACACCTCAAATAATTACAAAGGGAAGAGGCTATATCATGGTAATTAAAACACCAAAATATTATGTATAGTAACATTTGTGATTCTTAGTGACATTACATAAAAATAAACACTGTAACTTTGAAGTAGTGATGAAAGTAAACAATAGTTTGAGATCTCTATTTGTGGTATCAGGCATTGCTAATACTGTAGATTTCACCTGCAATAGTAACTGCAGAAAATTATAAATTTAAGTTAGAAATTAATAAAAATAAGGATGTATTTTTTTCTACCTTAATCCATGAACCTCCTGACTTCTATCCATGGACCTCTTGGGACTCCCTGGACTCCAGATTAAACAGCACTGTCATACTGCACTGTTTTAGGAAATCAAGAAAAATCTATGACATGAAGGATTACAAGCTTGGAAATTCAGTTGTAATTCTCTTAAAGCACTGACCACAGTTTTCTCAAAATCTAATTATGAAAATATGTGATGCACTTTGATAAATAGATTGCAAGCTTTTTAAAGGAGAGAACCGTCATCCATATCTTTCACTTACAGCATGATTCTTAAAACTGACCTTACAGCAAAATCACTTTGGGAGATTTAAAAAAAAATGCAGATGCTTCCCACTTACCCTAGACTTTTGTAATCAGGATGTCTGCACGGAGACCTGGAAATCTGTATTTCTAAAGGCTTCCAAGATTATTTAGATGCAGTTAGTTTTCACCAAGTTGATGATTCACATTAGGAAGCCATTCTCATTTAGCACCTGGCATAATGCCTTGCACAAATTACATCCTCAGTAAGTGGTTAGAGATTTAAATGAGAGAAACTAGAACATATAAGGGAAATTTACATTTAGAAACAAGACCCCCCAAAAATCTGTCAAATATGACAAAAAATGCCCTTAAAAGTTTTCATTTCTTTCAATGTTATTTTTTTATTTTATTTACTTATTCATTTTTTTCTGCTGTAGGCATTTTATTTTATTTTATTTTGTTTTTATTTCAGCATATTACAGGGGTACAAATGTTTAGGTTACATATATTGACTTTGCCCCACCCGAATTGGAGCTTCAAGTGTGTTCATCAATGTTAATTTTTAATAACAAAATTACATTGAAGATATATGCTGTGTCTCTTACATAAGAACTCTTGATACAAATTGTTCCTAGAATTCTGTGTCAGAGAAATTTTAATTTCCCTCACAAACCACTTTCAGCTTTTTATTATTACACGAATAACATGAAATTCAGGAAGCATTGACCAGATTAACCAGAATTGACTGGAGGTAGTGAGAGACAAGAGGTGGCACTACTGTTTGGTAACATGTGCCAGGTGCATTACAAATGTCACTGTGTCAAGAGACATGGAAGAGTCGATCAAACATAATTATTCTGACCGTGGCACCAAACCACGCCCTGTTGGCTTTTTGGATCCAAATTTCAGGTATATGCAACCCTAATACCACTGTGGTTTTTAAACTTGGAGCTCTGGAACATAAGAGAATAATTTGTTGGGAAGTCCCCCTAACAAATTATGGGTTAACTATGTGCAGATTTATTTAAAAATCAATCTATGCCCATATGTTACAAATTAACTGTAGCTAAGCTATGTCCTTGTTGACATACTCTTTGTGCCAGTTGACTAACAAAAATACTCCTGATTCACCATGAATCCTTCTTCACAAAAGGATTAAAAAACTATTTTTACTATTGATGGCTAGAGCCATTGACTTAGGTTTTATCTTCCCCTTTTTATTTTGCACCATTTGCCTTTGTCTGTTAGTTATGGAATATGCTGTTTCTCTTTTGCTGAGTTCCAGAGCTCTCTAAATTCCTTTGCATTTTCTCATAGTTAATTACAGCTCAAAACTATGCCATAACGATTTCACTATTCTTGTTGCCTTTTTTCCCCCTTGAACTCTGTATGTATGGCATTTCTTTACTCTGTGTAGGGCCCTGTTGCCCTTTGCTCCTTTCTTTTTGCTTAAATTCTTGAAGTTGTAATTTCACACTCTGCCACCTGGTTCATGTCAAACCAATCTTAGGCATACCTTCCTTTTAATAAACCCCGTTTTCAAAGATGTATAAATATTGGATGCTTATTCAGTATTTAACAAAAAAATACCAACCAAGTATCACTTCCACCAGGGAGCCTTCCTTGACGTCCGAAGTACAGGTTAGGACTCCTCAGTCAAACAAGAACACCTATGTGTGACTAATTTAAGCACAACAGACTTTATGGGATGACTTAGACTTCTCAGAATTTACCATTAGGAAAAATGTGTTGGAGGCTATGAAAGCAGAAGGATCAGCAACTATCTTGTAACAGAAACCATTTGCTTTGGTTGCTTCGTGGGGATGAATAATGAATTGCTTCTTCTATATTTGTGATACTTACAAGACGTATGCTCTGGGAGAGAGCAGCTGATTAGCTGAGCTAAGCTAATACATCCATGCCCTGAATTAATTGGGCTGTGAAAAGAAAGAACTTGAATCTTTTCATTTCTGTAGTATGAGTCAGGCATTTGAATTTACCATTCTACCAGTACTCAGTGGAAAGATAATTCTCTAGAAGGACATCCAGGAGCTTTAGGAAGAGAGAATAAAGCAAGAATCTTTAAAATTACAAATGTCCACTTCTAATTTATTTATACTTTGTACTTTATAAATTACAAATGTACCTTCTAATTGTTCCGATGATACTCTATGATTTCTCCATTGTGATACTTACCATGTTATGACACTTGCCTGTTCTCACTGGGTTCTAATTTGTGGAAGGACAAAGACCATGCTTGTCTTGTTTATCATATCATGCATCCTCTGGACTTAGCACAGGGCTTGGCACATGTAATGTATAGAGGCTGAATAAATAAAGAATTTTTTTGGATAAATTTGATTAAAGTTATCGTGTTGCCAGTTACTACTTTTCTGTGGCAATAGCAAAAAACTTACCTCTAATACACCAATTAGTAATGGAAATTTATTGATTCATATAACTGAAAAATCCAGAGGTAAATCAAATTTCAGATATTACCAAGGACTAGTTTCTCTGTTAGCCCAGCCTTCTGCATGGTCAACATTTCCCCAGTAACTGTTCTTCCACAGTCTTGAAATGGTTGAAAATAGTTATCAGAACTATGGATAGTCCTTCTTTTATGTCCAGTAGACAAAATGGATAGGTTTGGATCTAGAATTCCTGGAACAAACCTGAGGAAAACCACTGCTTTATTTACTGGGTTTGGTCACTTGCCTACTCTTGTACTAAATCATTTGTCCAGCAGGAGGAAACAAGCTTATTTTTAGCCTGGAGTGAGGATTGGAGTACATTTTTTGTGGTTCTACTTTATTTCCTAAAATAATTTGGGAAGTGGTAAGAAGGGAAGATTTCTTGGGAAGTCACCAACAAGCATTTATATCACCAGTCATGCTTTATGGCCAATAATAGCCATATATTTACTTTTTGGGGGGTATGATCCAATCCCATGTACTATCTATTGTTCTACTTAGTATACTATTCTTCCCTTTTAGAATCCTAGAAAAGCTTTTAAATCTTGTTTCTCAGTTGAAGTGGGGGGTGGGGGTGGGGGAAAACAAAACCAGAAATACTTCTGTATAGTCAAGAAGACTTTTACTGTGGAACAACAGATCTTTTCTGTTGTAGTTACTTGTTTTCTTTTTTCATTCTTCTTTGCCATGTCTGGCTGATGGAGATGGCAGGCAAACTTCTACTCCCATAAAAGGTTGTCCAGAGACACAGAAAAATCTCTTACTCTTAGTGCATTGTAAAAGCCTATACTCTTTTCCCTTAATTCCCACAACTACAATTTGGTTTTGCTGACACAATTATGGAGAGTGATGTACTAAGCCAGGAAAAGAAAGAGACAGCTGAAATAGCTTTTTGCTGAATCCCCAGAAGCTTTTATATATTCCTCTTCAAGTAAGAAAAAAATCTAGAGGAAAGCTTTCTAGAGGATATTCCAACAGCCCCATTTATTGAAATACCATAAAATGTATTGGTTTTTCAAAGGTTGTTAATGGAGTGCAGCATTTAACCAATTCACCATCTTACTCTCTCCACTTGTTAGCATCCTATCTATTATCTATTTTATGTCATTATTAAGAACCTGGGTGTTTTCAAAACACTAAGCTAGGCACTTTCCTATCATTTCTATTCTTTTAGGACATCTAGAAAGTAGAATAATATTTTACCCAATAAAAGCATCATGTGTGAGAAATATGGGATATATGATATTAGTATAAATTACTCTAATTAAATATAAGGTACTTGAAAGCCCAAGTCATGACTAAAGCAAGGCATTGCAAATAATTTAGGGCTTTAGGATGAATGATATACCACCTCAAAAAAGTCCTCTAGTTCTTAGAATTCTCTAGTTGTGCAAAATGAAAATTTGGGGGAAGATAAATTCTTTCTTTTGCACCCTTTCTTTGTGCCAACTGCAGTGTAAATCCTGCCACAGCCCTAAAGATGCTTTTATCTAGTGGACTATTGTTAATGGATTTTTAAAGTTGTTTTGCCCTAGAATCGATGTTTTACCAGATCTGAATTCTGTTCCAGAGGTTAAAGAGTGAATTTTACCCTGTGATTTGTTTAGACATCTTTTTTAACTTCTAAGTAAAGATCAAAACCATGTCAGAACTTCAAAATAGTCAATAAAATTCAGAAAGTAGCTCACAGTTAGCAGAATCCTGGATTTTTGGTCTGTGAGAAACTAAGAATTTACCAAAAACCAATAACATTTTCGTCTAAAGAGGCTGATTTTCTGAGTAGAAACATGTATTTTCTTCATGCAAACAATGTTCCACATCTGTTTTCAGGCTTTAATTTTCTTTACCATTCTTGTTTCCTTTATTCCCCCCTTCTTTTTCTCTTTGGTTTTTTATCCAAAAATCAATGATCCCTAAGGATTTGTCAATTGATTTCTCTCTTCCCTTAAGCAAGGAGCCCTTAATCAGATTTACTATTTTTCCCCCCATGCTTACTCTATCCTCCGTGCAAACAGCAAGATTTCTAAAACAATTGTCATCTGGCAAGTATAGATGATGATCATAATGCAATGAGTCTGCGAACATTCTCAGAAATCAGAGTGCTTCCTACTGAATAGCACCGGAGGAATGATTGCATGCTGGAGATTAAAGGGAAATACTTCTTAAGGCAACAAAATATCATCACAATGTGTTCATTTCACTACATATTCTTTTTAAATGTATCACTAACGTTGATGACATCTGAGTGAAAATGTCCTGTGAATTCCTGAAGGATGCTTCTGCCTGCATAAGGGCTCATTGGAAACTTTTCCAAGAGTTTATATATTTATAATTTAATACGAATAAGGGAGGTTCAATGTCAGGAGAAATCATTCAGAAATGGTAAGAGATGAGGACTTCAGGGACTGACTATTATATCTGTCAAACATTGTTATATTTTCTCTCAATTTTTTAGTCTTTTCCCTATTATTTTCAGATATATTTTATGGGACTTTTTGATACCCTCTATCATAATACTGCTGTTTTGTGGTTGCCTGTGGAAGGCATGGGATCAGTTCTCCCCACCCAAAATTTCTTTTGATGTGAAAACTGAGGATACCCCACATGTTGCAAGAGAGTAGGAGTAGGTTCACATAGTGAGACTTCCTAGGGAGAACAGGGCAAACATCCAAGCCAATCTGGGATGGCTTGAGCAAAAGGATGAATAATAGCTTTTGTCTTTATTGTGGTTAGAATGTGGGGCTGTTGTGAGCATTCCTGGGCACTGTCCAGCCCAAAGTTTGTGTGGTTTGAACTGCCCATTGGCACCAAGATAGGGAGCACCTGGGTCTTCTTATTGGCTTGTCCAGCTGTACTGTGGGGGGCGGGGGAAGGGGCAGGGGTGGATCCTAAAAGCTTTCTAGGTTCAAATGTGGAGTCAAAAATGGAGTGAAACTCTTTATTACAATTGCTCTAAATGAAAGTCTGTTTTCATAAATTAAAAAAAAAACTAAAAAATATATAAGAAGTTAGCAGCCAAATATAGTATGTGGATCTTGCTTGGATTTCTTTCTTTTTTAAAAAAAAGTTTTGACATGATTTTAGATTACAGAAAGGCTGATTGACAGGAAGCCCAGACTTTATTTCACACCTTTCTTTCTTCTAGGAGTCCTTAGTTGAAGTTGTACCTAAGAGCCAGAACTGGGACTTTCTGCTCTGATGTCTCTCTCCGGTGTCTGCCTCCCCGGCTCTCCTTATGCTTCACTGACAGATGCTGCTTTCCCTCCTACTGTGACTGCCTGTATTGCTACCCTGCTATGACCAATATCTTCCAAAGCCCTGACCTCCATGGCTCTTTGGGCTTCTGCTTCTTGAAACTTGGTCAGTTTATTTAGAAGCGTTCCCCATCAGCAGAATTGTTGAGCCTCTAGGTATACTTGTCCCCCCTTATACCTGAGTTTTCTCTTCTTCTTCATGGGGGTTGTAGGACATGGGGAGTGTTATAGGAAGGTGCTGGGTCAGGTCACAGGTAGCACCTCATATTAAACCTGGGATCACTCCTCTCGCTACATTCCATTGCTTGTTGTCCAATCTCAGCCATTTTGCCAGACTGATTCTTTATTTTCTTTTCTGAGCTCCTTCTTCCCTCCAACCTCCTTCCAGATGGGCTTCAGTTGAGGTTCCTAGACCATTAGAGAGCTCTCTATCTACCTATACCTCATTTATGGGCTGTGGGTGTCAAGTTTCTTACCCATGGGGCTCCTGGGCCCCAGGCAAATCAAGGATGTGACGGAACATTTATTTTCCTGTCCCTGAACATTCTGTGACATAAAAGTGAGAAACTGTAAAAATAGATGAAAAGGTGAAAAGATAACCAAGGTAGTGGTATTACAAAAGTCAAGTGAAAATGTGTTAAAAAAGGGGTGATGAACTATTGATAGATGGACTAAAATGAGGCCAGAGAATTGATAAAACTTGGCAAAGTAAAGGTCTCAGCTAACCTTGAATATCAGCCTTTTGGTGAGTTTTAGGGATAAAACAGGAAGAGAGGAAGTGGAGATGCTTGAATAAGAACAGCATTTCTGAGGAATTTTGCTATGTAAAGAGGGCAGGAGTGAGAGAGAGAGAGAGAGAGGGAGAGAGAGAGAGAGAGAGAGAGAAATCATTGCATTGCAAAGGTGATGGCTTTGTGTAGTAAAAATGAGATATGAGTCATGACACAGGTGGAGGGGCTGGCCTTAGAGAGAAGCCTGAATCATCCATTCATTGTAAAAGGAGGGAAGGCAGAAGAAATAGGAAAATCAGACAGATGGCAGTTTTGTGGTAAGCACTAGAGGAATTCTCTTCTGATTACTTTCTTTTTCGCGGTGAAATAAAAAGCAAGTCACTAGTGTATACTTATGCTTATGTGGTAGGTGTATAGTTTATGCCATCATTTGGGTTAAAGTCTTCCCAATTTTTCCCTTTTAAGGTCAGAATTCTTTGTATAAGAAACTACTTCCCATAACGTGAGGAAGATGCATTTGAGTCAGATGGGCTCAAATCAGAGATTGCATTTTTTAGCAACTCAGCACCTGTAGTCATCCTGTAGTTTAAACATTTTAAAATTTACTTCTCATTATTTAAATATCAGAAAATTTTAGGTTAAAATTAAATTTAACACTTCTCTTTTTAAAATGGGTTGCCTAGTAGCACTGGACCTGTATTCCTGCATGACAATAGTAGGATGAAGTTGAATAACACTGTCCCGTTAGACAGGCCACTCCAATTTTCTAGAGTCTCTGCCAACACTTCCATTATTACCATATCATTGGCTTTATTTATTTCTTTAGATTATCTTCCTAGCTCCTGTAAAGGATGTGCAATTGAGGCACAGTCTTTGTATGCTGCCACACCAGGGGGCATCATTCCTACTGTAGCCTCTCTGAATGGTGCCCCCTTACAATTGTGCCCTGCGAAGATCTGTGCCTCTCAAAATATTTGAAGTTCTTTTCTGGATGCCTAACATTGAGTTAAACAGCTGAAGAGCACTCCTAATAGAATGCTTCTCCTACCTAAGTTTATTTCTATTCGATATGCTGCATTGTTCTTCAGAAAAGGTTCTGAGATGTTACTTTCCCTCAGAGCCTGTAATGGGTTGAACTGTATCCCTGCAAAACATATGTTCGAGTCCTAACCCTGGGAATGCGATCTCATTTGGAAATAGGGTCTTTGCGGATATAATTAAGATGTGAGTTAAGACGAAATCTTACTGGATTAGGGCAGGCCTTAAATCCAATCATTAATATCCTTATAAGAAGAGACATAGAGAAAGAAGGACATCTATACACTTACAGGAAGAAGGCCAGGAGACTAATAAAGGCTGAGATTTGAGAGATGCAGACACAAGATTGCTGGCAACCACCAGAAACTAGCAAGAGGCAACAAAAAGAGGCAACAGTCTTCAGAGTGAGCATCGCCCGATGACACATTCTTTGATTTCAGATTTCCAGCTTCCATTAACTGTGAGAATAAAGATCTGTTTCTCAAGCCACATAATCTATGGTAATTTAAGACAGCCTCAGGAAACAAATACAGGACCCATATATGTAAAATTTTCTCTGTTAACTTTTTCCCTAAGACGCCTTGGAAACTTTTTAGCACTCAGTATTTGTACTTTACCTTCATCTTCTTATTTGAAAGAGCTTTCATTTTTCCAGATTAAAGAAGGATCCTGCATTGAATTATGTTTGTTGCCTTTTATCAATGCTAAAGTCATTTAAACTCCCTAGGCAATTCATACTCACTGATTTTTCTCCAGTGTAATTAGTACATGTCTTTAGGTCCTATATTATATACCTGAAGATTTTTAAAAGTATGAGGTACCCTGCTGTGTTCTTTAACTTTTAGACCATAAAATGTATAATTATGCCATCCAGTGATTGAGAGCTGAGCTTCATTGTTTTAATATATTTAGGGAAGACTAGAAGTGATTGTAGTTATCATTTTTAGTGGATAAAGACCTGGACAATAAAGATTAGTTTTTTGGTAAAAAACAAAAACAGAAAAATATTGTCTAACAGCATTTCACCAGATGTAGAATTTATATTAGAAAAAGGATATTGTTCTACTTAAAGGAATGAAATAAAAAGTGACATTCATGAAATGTTTATCAAAAACCTTTATGTGCAAAATTTATTTTGGTTCCAAACATCAAAAGTACCTAGTAGTAGCAATATTTTCTTTCAAATAGTTTGGAGTACCACTTATACAGACAGCCGTAAGATAAGATAAATAGCAGACATAAATGTTGTAATAGGTGGCTTGCTCTAGGTGAAGAAAATAAGAGTCATAGAAAGACCCTTGCTTTCCAGTGAGCAGTGTATTCTTTTAATTTTTCATACATACCCGTATATTCTTGGTCCAATCAGAAAGTAAATCATGTAAAAACAAACACATCAGACATTGGGCTTTGTGAATTTCAATTACGTGATGAATTACATGAAAAAGATATGAAGATTTTATTGATTTAACATTTTAGTAACTGGAAAATTAATTGTGAGATGGAAGTCTCTCTTCCAAATGAATGACTCCATTAAAACATTTAATAATCTCCATCTCATTGAAATATATTCCACTGTTAAAAATTTTCTGAATAATTAAACTGCTATAATGGTTGCAAAGCTAGATATTTTCTATTATTTTTCTAAATGGATATATTAAATTAAATGTTGTAGTTTTAAGTATATGAATGTCTAACCCTAATGGAGAAATGATTTTCCAGAATCCAAAGTCAGCTTTCTTAACAAAGGTAATCAAATCATAGATATATTATTTTTGGTAATCACATATGCAGTTACTTTTCAGAGATGTGTTAATATTCAGTCTAAAGTAATAAATTGTTAGTGTAGGACAAAGCTAAATTATTTCATATTTAAAAACTGTTAATATTTCTTTACTATCATAGGGAAAATTTTTTTTGAGGTCCACATAGACTCTTTTTACTACTGACTTTCCACAGAGGAAGCAGCATCTGAAGAGCTATTGAGAAATATTTTCCTGCAGATAGGCTTGTTGTTGTCATTAACAACCCTGATGATATCACCCTCTCTAGATGTGAATCACTAATAATTATAATACATAATAACTAATTCTGTTTCCATGATATGACTGTATGAATTAGAACCAGCTAATTCCATTTAGTCAGTTCACTCTGAGTAATTGTGATGTGTTAGAACTTTAATATGCCATGAACACAAAAGGCAATAGTCAATGAGAAATTGTTTAATTTAGTTTGTATTTATCAAAGAACTTAATGCCTACTATGTTTCCAATACCAATGATACAGCAGTGAGCAAGACCCGAGGCTTCATAATGCTTATAATCTATGGGAAAATAAATAAATATATCTATGTAAGAGATTTTCTTTTCCTAAGTTTTTATTGTACACATTAAGTGGACAGATGTAAAGTTTTGGCCAAGTAAAGAAGTTTTGTGCTCTTTGCTTCTATTGGATCTGGCAGATTAATCCTTTTGCCTTTGTTTTAAATGCATATATGTATATCTTTTACAAAGTTATGCTAATAATTAGTTCCCCATTTTCCCTACCCCAGATATTGGCAAAGATAGTACAGTTTCGTATACTCTTCACCCAGTTTCCACTGATGTTAACATTTTATATAAACATGGTACATTTTCGAAAGCAAAGAATTTTATATTAGTACATTATTATAACTAAAATTCTGACTTTGTTTGGATTTCACCAATTTTTTTCACTCATCACCTGTGCCAGGATTCAAAACATGATACCACATTGCATTTAGTAGTACATCAATTTTGTGATTCCTTTAGTTTTAAATCATGTCTTTTGACTAACTGGAGATAATACAATTTTGCTGTTTTTCCCTTTTCCTACTCATTTTCTGTTTCCTGTTCATATCAAAAAATTACTGTGGTTTAAAAGGATTTTTTATGTCTGTCAAAACAATAAATTTACAGCTCTGCTGAATTTCAGGAGGTAGGTTTTTTTCACTTATATGCAAAATAAGAAAGAAAACTTTAGGAAGGGAGACTAAGACCATCAACTCTTCTAAAATTCATGAGACAGTTCAACATCGTGATACCTAGTATAAGAAACCACCTTTCCCATCCAAATACTAACCAGGCCCTACCCTGCTTAGCTTCCGAGATCAGACAAGATGGGGCACTTTCAGGGTGGTATGGCCATCAAAGAACATGAACAGAAACTTTTGAAAAGAAGGTAGAGTAATGGCCAACAAACATGAAAAAATGCTCAACATCTCTAATCATCAGGGAATTGCAAATAAAACCACAATGAGGTATCACCTAACTCCAGTGAGAATGGCTTTTATCAAAAAGTTCCAAAACAACAAATGGTGTGGATGCTGAGAGATAGGAACACTCACACACTGCTGGTGGGACTGCAAACTAATACAATCTCAATGGAAAACAGTTTGGGATACTTCAAAGAACTAAAAGTAGAACAACCATTTGATTGAGCAATCTCACTAATAAATATTTACCCACAGGAAAAAAAGACATTCTGTAAAAAAGACACCAGCACTCAAATGTTTATAGCAGCATAATTTACAATTGCAAAGATGTGGAAACAACCCAAGTGCCCATCAATACATGAGTGGATTAATAAAATGTGGTATAGGTATACCATGGAGTACTACTCAGCCATTAAAAAAAGTGGTGTACTAATACCTCCTGTAGTATCCTGATAGAGCTAGAGACCATTCTTCTATGTGAGGTATCACAAGAATGGAAAAACAAACACCACATGTACACACCATTTAATTGGAACTAATAGATCACCACCTGTGTGCACATGTGGAAATAACATTTATTGAAAGTCAAGCAGGTGGGAGGGGAGAAGGATGGGATGGGTAATATGTACTATCTGGGGGATGGGCATGGTACAAAAGCAATTTATGTGACCAAATCAATTGTACCCCCATAATATTCTGAATTTAAAAAAAAAAAGAGCAGAACTGAAGTGTCCTGAAGAAGAAGAATATCCATGTGTGGACTGAGGCTTCAGCTTCTGCCTGACCATTTCCAGGCTGCCCTTCCTGATGGCCTGCCCTCTGAATTTTAGGCTGCCCCTACCCTTACAATCTTGTAAACCAATTTCTTCCAGCGAAACTGTCTGTCTGTGTTTCTATCTATCTGGGTTCTCTTTACCTGGTGGTACCCTATAACAACCACAGTTCTTTAAATTGGAAAGTCATTATTTCTTCATACCCTGTCCAGGGGATTTCTTTTCAAGTCTTAATCTTTATTTGCCCATTTGTTCTCTAGATATTTCATGGTTTTATGTTTATTTTTAATCTCTGATCTATTTAGGGTTTGTTCTAGCATAGCATGAGATAAAGATCCATATTTCTCTTTTTCCAGATGATTACTCAATTTCCAACACTGTTCATTACTGTCTTAAACTCCTGTATGCATTTGGAAACTTTTTTGGACTTTCCATTTTTCCATGCCACTCCATTCATCCATTCATCCAGTGTCATGCTATTTTAAATTTTAAGATCTTATAATATAGAGCTCACCTTGTTGCTGTTCCCACCTTGTTGCTCTTCTTTTATTCAGACTTTTCTTGTTACTTTTGCTCGTTAATTTTTTTCCATACAAACTTAAAGTTACATAGTTTCATTAAAATGTATTGGTATTTTTATTGGAATTATGTTAAATTTATAAATTTAAGGAAAATTTGTGTCATTATAGGTTGAGTTTTCCTAATTAAAAATATGAAAAATCTGGCTATTTATTGAAATCTAAGTTTCTGAACTTTTAGTTTTTCTCATAAAGGTTTTATATATTTCTTGTTATGTTCATTCCTAGGTATTTTGTCATTTTGCTGCTAATATAATTGCAATCTTGTTTCCTTTATAGCTTTGCTTCCTAATAGTTATTCTTTGTATATAATGGAGGCAATTGCTTTCTAGTGTTAATTGAATACCCAGCTATCAAACAAAATTTGTAGAATTTGTATAACTAATTTTCTTCAGTTTCAGGTACACACAAATTTCAGCTCCAAGTAGATAGTTTAATCTCTTCTATTTTTAATTTTTTAATATATTTAATTTTCTTCTTTTATATCGACACATTATCTAATGCTTCTAGTATTGTTTTATTATAGTGCTGTCAGGGAATCTGTTTGCCTTATTAATATCTTCAGCTTAAATGCCTTGTTTCCCGTTTAATATAATGCTGGCCTGCTGTTGTCATAAAGTACCTGTCAGTTCTCATTTGATAGAGGATTTGTTTTTAAAGACAAAAAATAAGTGTTAAGTCTTTTTCAAGTGCTTTTTCAGGGTCTATGGAGTTGATCATACATTTTTATCTACATGTATTAATAAGATGAATTCTCTTAATACTATTTGTATTGCTAAATATTACCTTTGAATACTTGGAACAAACTCTGCTTGGTTATGAAGTAGACTTTCAATAGTCTGCACAATTATTTTGCATCAATTTTCAAAAGTGAGATTCAACTCTATATTTCTTTTAAAATCAGATTTATTTTTAGAGTTAAAATTGATTCAGGGATATATTTTGTTGTTGTTGTACCAATTATTCTCTGCCCCATCCATTTGAAGGGTTATAATTCCTCATTCCATTGACATCAGTTTTGGCCTTGTCACTTGCTTTGACCATATGGACAGTTGTGACATATGCTATTCTTGGACATAAAATTTACGAACCACCAGAATTTTCTCTCTGTCATGAGGCCAACATGTCTGAGATACCTGCTGCTCCTTCTACCTGAGTCCTCAAATGGAAAACAAAACGTGCAACATACAAGGAGGCAGGTCTCCAAGAACATGAAATGTGAATGAGAAATAAATCTTCATTCTTGTAAACCAATAAGATATGGGGGCATTTGTTACATACCCTTATTAAGATTATTCCTAGGCATTTAATCATTTTTGCTAGCATTAATATTTTAATTGCAGTCACTTGTTATTTATTCTTAATAGTTTTTCTAAGTACATTTAAAGGAAATTTATTTCCAATACAGCTCAGGAAAAAAATAGGAAGTTTCCTTCTTTCCTTGTGATCCTGAATAGATTAAATTGCATGGTAATTTTCCTTGTGAAGCCATTTGGGACGTAACGTTTTTTATGGAGGCTAGAGTATCTCTTTGATAGTTTTAAAAATTATTTTTTGGGGAAATTTTCTTTTTAGACTCTCTATCTTTTATTATCAGTTTTGGTAAGCCATATTTTCTCAGAAAGTTATCCATTTATTTCAGATTTTTATATTTCCTAATAAAAAGTAATTCAAATTTGCCACTTATTTAAACAATTTTCTCTTTGTTTTAAACTTTTAAAAATCTATTTCATTAGCACAGCAAAATGTGTGAATGATTTAAAATTAGCATCAAAATTTGAAATTTCAACATTTAAAAATAAAATAAACATCAGTATTTATTTGGGTCAAAATGTAGTTAAATTATATTTTTAATAGATACATATAAGAAATACATTTTCCAAGTGTTAAAATAGATCATCATTTATGTTGTTAAGACAAATGCCTCAGTCTTGCTTGGTTCCTAACTTTTCTATCCATTACAAAACCCACACCTTGAAAAAAGTAGAGAAAACCTCATTAAAAAAATTGAAGTTGGTTATATGTGAGGAATATGAAAAAATCTCTTTTATTATCATTGTAGAAAAACAGATATAGCAATAGCAGTCAAATTGAAGATCAATTTGGAGCTGGACTAGCAGGTTAAGCAATAAAGAAATATTGATTAACCATCCACATTTTAATCAATAATTTACAGCATGACAGAAACTGTGCTACTAAAGTTTGTGGCTGGCAAAAAAAGCTAGGTTAGATAACTAATATGATGGATGGCAAAATAAAGATTCAAAATGGTCCTGATAGTTTAGAATATAGGGCTGAGACAAACAAGATGAAATTTAATGGGATGAAGGTAAAAATCAGTATTTTTGTCATAGAAATGAATCATCACAGCATGGAATGGGGCTGAACATTTATATAGAACGCAGTCACAGGACCGTGACTGTACATTTTAGTTCACCGTGCCCTCGGTCTGAGCCAATGACATTTTTTTGGTTTATACCTATTTCAGAATTAGCCTGATCTCAGTTTGGACTAATAGGAATTCAAGGAACAGATCATAAGAAGTACATATCTGACTATTTGTGCTGGACAAACTCTTTTGGGATTACAGTATTCAGTTTTGACCTATATTTTAAGAGGGAGACTTATAACTGGAATTTGTCAAATAGCCATTTGGATTGTAAAGCTGATGAGGTCTGAAACCATTATCATAAGAGGTAGTTTTAGAGGCATCTGCAGTTTTGAGTGTGAAGAATAAAAGACCAAAGGGAATTTCTCTTCCAGTAAGTTTTCCATGAATCTCTGGGTTTGCCCAAGGGCCCTCTTCCGTGCCTATCGCATTTACTGTACATCCATTTACTCATTCCAATAGGGATGGACTAGAATGTCTGTTATATGGCAGGAGCTGTTCTACATGCAGGGCACATAGCAGTGAAGAAAACAGACAAGATTCTTGCTTTTATAGAACTGACTCTCTGTGGGGGTCACAGACAGTAAACAAGTACACACATTCGTGGTAAGTGCTTTAAGAAAGTAGAACAGCGCATGGTAATAAAGAGTAACTAAGTGCTTTTTTATATCTTGGTTATAGAAGACTTCTCTGAGGAAGTGACATTTAAAATAAAATCAATTACAGGAAGGAATCAGCCAAGGTGTAGAATTACCACCTTCCTTGCAGAGAGATTCATGAGGCCAAAGGTTTTCCAGAGCAGGAACGTGCTTGGCTTGTGGCAGCAACAAGGGATGAACTGGTAGGAGGTAAACATAAGCAAGGCTGTTTCTTATAGAAGGGTTAAGCTGTAGTTATGAGTCTGAGTTTTATTCAAAGTACATGAGAAGTTTATGAAAGTTTTAAACAGGAAAATTCCATGATGAGATTTGTAAGCTGCTATGAGGTGTATTGATTATAGGAGGAAGTATGGAACAAAGGAAACACTTAGGGAAGCATGTTCTTTCAGCACTCCCATATTATGTGGGCATTATTTGCTTATATATAGTCATTTCCCATTAAGCTGTAGCTTTCTCAAGAGCAAGAATCACATCTTATTTATTTTTGTGTCTCTGGCAACCAAAGAGTACTTGAAACCCAGAAGATACTCAATAAATTCTTTCTTGAAGATTACAGCTTTATTCTGTCTGATCTCTTAAATGGGAGAACTAATATTTGAAAGCTGATGATGTTTATTTCTGCCATAGGGAATGGAAGCAAAGAAAGCTGGTCTGTAACAACAGCAGAATGAAGACATAAAAGCAAAGATGTGAGACTGAGATAAAGGATTTCTTTGTCTGCCATAGAACTCCATTCTTTGGTTCCAGTTTATTCCTGACTGTATTCTGACTTTGGGTGTCATGAGACTATACCTGAATCCTTATAATACACTATATTTTCTTCTTTTTGTGTTTCCTTGATTAGTGTTGATTTCTGTTATTTGCAAAGAAGAATCCTGGGATTAATTCTCAATTTCTATTTACTTGCTGAGTGATTTAAGTTACTTAACTTAACATTAAGTTTCTAGTTTCATTCTCCTTAAAATAGATTTGATATTATTGTAATTACCTGGTGATAATACAAATGCAGATAATGCAATTAGTGTTGGGTTCTTCTCTGTCTAGTTCCCGTTTATCATGGCCACTCCCGTGCAGAGGGTAACCATGATGGAGATTTGAATGGAAGCAAAAGGCCAGGTGAGTAAGTGCTAGGCTAGCCCATCTGAGGAAGAGGGGAAAAGAAAGGTGAGTCCCCAAGTTCCTAGCATTTTCTCAGCCCGCTAACCCTATATCTGATTGATAAAAATGATGCTGAAAGATTCCTGGAACTGCTGCGTGTGACTTAAAAGTCCAAGCCAATTACAAGGCCCAGCATTATCAGACTCATGGAGATATTTAAGCCAGAGTTAACAACTGTCACCAGGTGACATGAAGCTATAGTTGGGACCAGGATGGCTATATCTTGTACCTTGACCCATTTCTCCTTGAAATCTTGTGCAGGTTCAACCCAATCATTTAATTTGCAATAACGTGACTTCATATATTATGCAGTTGAAATTTTTATACATCAGTTATTACATTATGGTGGGACTTTACTATAAGACCTATCAATAAATGATTAAAAAAATTAAATGAGATTACACATGTAAAGTTCTTGATATAGGACATTGAGTACCTGATAAGTGTAAATCGTTATTATTTTCAAAATTGTAGTTATTACAATCAAAGGATAAGCATATAAAGCAGGTGAAACTTCATATGGTTAATACAGACACTTCTTATATAGTTAGGGAATAGGGTTAATACATATGGCTGAACTAATAATTTATGAATTTTATTTAAGTTATTTTTTATTCCTCTATCCAGACTACTTGTGTGTTGTATATATGTTTAATATCTTCAAAAGAGGAATTGGTAGTGGTTTGCTCTGTTGGCAATATTGCTTATACATATGCTCTATTATGCCTAGAGATGGTGTTATTTTTATTTTCCTGTCATCACACTGATCTCTTTTATAAGAGCAAACATTTCAAAATACGAACATTTGGGATTTAGTTTATTCATTTTAAAGCACCCATCTTTTTAACTTGTATTCATTTCCCTTGATATATAAAGTCTGTAGACTCTGTGCTACTTAGGATTTGTAAAGCAATTATTAAAAGTCTTTGATATTTAAAAAAGTTCTGAAGCTTTCAGAGTGATTAATTATTGATTACCCAAATGAATCAACCTATCAGGCCATAATAAATATTTAATAATTTTTGGAATGAAGTGATGCATTCTTGAAGATTTTTTTATTATATTGTTCTTCTGGCATTTAAAATTTCTGTGCTGTATTGCAAAAAGATATAATCTTCTTTTAGTGAATAGAATTTTTTCTTCTTTATATCATGTTTAATTTTTTATTTTAAGTAAACCAAGCACATAATGTAGTTAATAACCACACATTTATCATTCAAATATAGATAGCTTTAAATTTATCTTTGGGTTTTTTGTGTGTCTGATGTTCTGTATTAACAAGTAAAAGATTCCTGCTTTACACAAAACCACATTTAGATGTTTTCACTGTTCTGATTAGGTATGTCAATCAGTGCAAAGTTACTTCTCAAAAAATAATTGATCCAGATTGTTTGTAAAAAAAATTGTTAAACAAATAAGTGCTGTGACTTGTTTCCATGAAATCAATGACCTTCTTAAACAAATTATTAGTCAATCATAAAAAATACCAACCTATTCAGCAATGAAAATGTTTGCATCAGCAACTGCATTCAAACAATGAGATACATAAGATATACTCCTTGTTTAGATATGTTCGAGTCTTTAGAGAACATAGTCATGTTAACAGCATTATTAAGTCATTCATTTGTTCATTCAACAATTAAATATTATGTAAATACTCTGTATTATGATAGATTCTGAGGATGTATCAATAAAAGGACAGAGGTGGTTCCTACCTCACAGAGCTTGTAGTGTGAGAGATAAATGCAAAGCCAATTATGTAAAAGTGCTGTGACAATGAAAACACCCAGAACTAAGGTTGCACTCAGTGAATACACTGAATCCTGTGTGTGTGTGTGTGTGGGGCGGGAGTGCTAGGAGGGTAAGTAGGCATTTGCAAAGTGAAGAAGGAGGAAGAACAATTGAACTTAAAGGAAGGGTACATGTAAATTCTCAGGGTTTTAAAAAAGGTAATCAGTAACAAAGAGAGGAATGAAGGAGGAAAAGAATCATGTTAAAAATTGTTCTTCTGATGTTTAAAATTTCTAGTGTGCTGTATTGCAATCATATGTAATCTTTTAGTGAATAGAATTTTTGTTTTTATATCATGTTTAATTTTTTATTTTAAATAAACCAAGCACATAATGCAGTTAATAACCACACATTTCTCATTCAAATATAGGTAGCTTTAAATTTATCTTTGTTTGGGTTTTATAACTATGTTTACAATAAATATAGTTTTAAATAAACATTAATGATTAAATAAATGAATTAAATAGTTAAATAAAGGTATAAGAGCAAGTGATGGAATAAGAAATATAGGAAAGATGCAAATAAAAAAAGGAACAAGAAGAAAACAGAAAAATATAATATTAAAATATTTTAATTTTAATATTATACCATATAATATTAAAAATCATAATATTTAGGAATTGTTTAAAAGGTAAGCATGAGAATCAAAGATAGGTATTGGATAGTGTGTTTCTACAGATGTTGTTGAATATTACTTTTAAAAAGTTTCCATTGCAGTATAGGTTTTGGAAAAATTGAACAGGACTTGTCAGAGCTTTTGACATTGTAAATGTCACAAAAAGCATTCGTGATTCTCATATAAAGCAATATGATATGTAGCTTTCCTCCAAATTTCTTGACCATAAATGCTCTTTTATTTTACGAGTATCTTCAGGGATCATGCTTCTCAGAAACATAATGGGAAGAATGTTAACTGAGTTGTACCAAGAAAAAAAGGGGAAGAGAAGAATAAAAAACTTGCCTGACTTTGTTTTGCCTGAAAACATCTACGCTTAAATGGGTTCTCCTTGCAAACCCATTTCTGTGCCAGTCACTTCTCCCTCTACCCAGTATTCATTCTGCCAGGATTTATTTTAATTTTCAAATATAACCACCATGACCTCCTGTATGTATGTATATCCATATATGTATATGTACACACATACATTCATACATATGTATACACATACACACATACATGCATAAGTACAGATATATCCTTTGTTCTTAAAAATCATTTTCTAGTTTTAAAAGTAAATAGTACCCACAAATCTAAGATATTCAACAATTTTAATAGTGGTTAAGAGTAGTATATGACACAAAAGGTAGTAATAAAAAACCTCCTATGGTTTAAGATTTAAAAGTGAAAAAATATATAATAATAGGAAAAAAATGTAATAATGTGGGAAACGCTATAGAAATATTCTCCCAGTCCTCAAACACATCACAGCACAGAAACTCTTAAGGGATCAATAACCAGGGTGTTTATGCATGCCATATGGAAATATTTCCTCTGCAGTGTGCCTGCATTGCTATTTAAATGGAGAATAAATGTTATGTTAGCAATATTTTTATATAGCTTAGAATTTTTATTTTTTTATTTTTTTCTCCATTGCATCTGGATGGTAAATAAATGAAAAAAAATTCAGCTAAAGAAGTAGTTATTTATATGATTTATAAAATAAAATGATTAAAAATGAAACATTCATAATTTTATTTTGAAATAATAAGCAGCATTTCTTTTTCAAAAATAATAAGTTCTATGAGTAGGTGCATATGAGCTCTAAAAACAGTAAGAAAGACTTTATGGACTGTTAGTCTATAACTGGAAGCCAAATGTTGGACATTACAATGAACCTTATATATTAAAGTGCTAATTCAAATAGGAAAATTCAGTAACTTTGGAATTTCTAAAGCTATTGTTTATGGTTGTATTTCCAGAGGATCTGGATAATGTACCAATTCCTTTAAAATTTTTATCTACCAAATAGAAGTAAAGATGAAAATTGTCTTAACATTTTTGATGTTTTATATTATAAAGCATTACATATTATAAGGCAATATTTCATAATCAAAGGAAAATTGGGGAATAGGAAATTGTAGAAAGATTGTGAAAATTGTACATAATTTAATCACCCAGTACAAAGCACTCTTAACATTGACCGTATTTGTCTACATATGCATTGTCTATGTATTTCTCTGTTTATAAATTGTTATAGATATACACTGTTTTACCTTTCAACATAGGATTGCACTGTATATATTCCAAGCCATATATTTTTGATGATTTTTCCTCAACTGTACTGTAGGGAGATTCTCTTGTCTACCCAGACATAGGTATTAGAGGTGACTATGTGGTATCCATAGCGTGCTTCCTTCCTGAGCTCTAACAACCCTTTGGTGTTATCTGTCACTATCACTTACCCTGGGTATTGTTATTGCATGCTGGCATTGTTTTCTCAATAAACCCTACTTCCTTTTCCATGGGGCCGCAACAGAGCTGACCTCTCTGGAGCTCCCAAAGCGTGAACATCCTTTTATACTCTGAACAGGAGGGAAGAGAATACCTCTCTCTAAGCCCCTAAAATTATGTTTTCCTCAGTGTACTAAAACTATGATGTTTGGGCCCCAATGTTAAGCAGATATTTTTTCCTTTTATAAAGGTTTTATTGTTTACTTATAATTGTGGGCAACTTCTTCCCTCCATGAAACAAAGGAGTAGGGGAGGGGTACATCTAATTGACAATTTTTGTTGTGTATTAACGAAGATTCTTTGGCCAAGCTTTAGTTGGGCTTCTGAACCTTATCCTAGGCCTATGTGTGCACTTCTTTATAAAACCCAATTTTAGCAAAGAACGCTGCTAAGTCAGTTTATCAAGAACCTCCCTATCCTGTATATCTGATCAGGTTCCTTATTCTCCACTATCCCTCAAGTGATGTCTGATCACCCTGGCCTGTCTTCAGCAAGAATCCTGTTAAGTTGCTTTAGCCAGAATCTTCCTTACTTTTAGTGTGTCTGTCTTAGTAATTTTTCATCCACTGACTCTCACTTTGCTCCTTGCCTATAAATTTCCACTTGTACATGCTATGTTTGGAGTTGAGACCAATTTCTCTCTCACAATGTGAGACCCTGTTGCAGTGGTCCTTATACCTACCATGACGGTCCTGAAAAAAGTTTCCCTTACTGTGCTTCAATAGGCATCAATTAATAATTTCTTTTCAAACAGTACTCATAATGACTTCTCCCCTCACACCACTAAAACTTTGTGATTGGTCCATACTAGTGACTCTTTTGTCATTACTGTAAGTGTAAAGATCCTCTCAGTAGAATCCTCAATTCTTTATGTAATTAGATTACTGCAGAAACTTGTCACCATTTTGTCAGGCATACCCAGACAAATCTGAATCCCTGCAGAAGATGTAGCTCAAGTGCATCCTATAAAACTCCTCTGCATCTTTTCCTCCTCCAGCTTTACTGAGGTATGCTTGACAAATAAACATTGTATATATTTAAGGTACATAAGGTGATGTTTGCTATATGTATACCTTATAAAATGAGTCCCTCAGTCAAGCAAATTAACCTATCCAGCACCTCACATATTTACTTTTTTGTCTGGTGACAACTATTAAGATTTAGTTTCCTAGAAAATTTCGAGTATATAATACATTATCAGTAACTAGTCACCATGCTATAGATTAGGTCTCCAAAGCTTATTTATCTAATAATTGAAAATTTGTATCCTTCGACCAGCACTTCCCCATACTCTTCCGCCTGCCCAGCCCCTGGCAACCACCATTCTATTCTCTGCTTCTATGAGTTTAACGTTTTTAGATTCCACATATAAATGTAATCATACAGTATTCATCTTTCTGTATTGGGCGAATTTCACTTAGCATGATGTCCTCTAGGTTCATCTATGTTGTGGCAACTGTTAGGATTTCCTTCTTTTTAAAGGCTGAACAATATTCCTTTGTGTATATATTGAATATAGCACATTTTCTTTATCCATTCATCTGTCAAGGGAGTTTTAGGTTGTTTCTATATCTTGGCTATTGCAAATAATGCTGCAATGAATATGGGAGTGCAGACATCTCTTCAAGATACAGATTTCATTTCCTTTGCATATATACCCAGAGTTGGGATTTTTGGGTCATTTGATAGTTCAATTTTTAGTTTTTTTGAGGAACCTCCATATTGTTTTCCATAATGGCTGTACCAATATACAATTCCACCAATAATGTACAAGGGTTGCCTTTTTAACCTAATAGTGTGTCTTAGAGAGCCTGCTTGTTTTTGTTATTAGGCTTTTGCCAGATATAGTATTGCAAATGATATTTTTGTACACGTTAGTTCCCACCTGTCTGAGTGCTTCTATAGGAAAAAAATTAAAAGTGAAATTGCTTCATCGAAGGTTATATGTACTTTGGAATATTAGAAAATGTTCTTATATTATTAAAATGTTTATTTCTTTCTCAGTTTGATTAACAAATATTTATTGAACACTTTATTTGTGCCCAGCATTGATACAGGCAATGGCAATAACAGCTGTGAACAAATGGATACGATTCTCCTTCTCACTGTGCTTTTTCACCCTGGTGGGGATGCCTGCAGTCTAGGGAAGAACTATTTGTTCCTGTAGAGCACTTAATTTTTAAGGTTTATTGAGATTTGAGCAGTTTTCTTAGTTATTTGGCTATATTCATATATTAGAAATTATATCAACCAGGATTCTTAGCTGCAGGTTTACTTAATTTAAGAATGAAAAGGATTATTAATAGTATAATTATTTGGGATCTTATGGTATCATATCTCTAGAATGAATTCCTAAAATGGAATTCAGAAGTCAGAGTATATATATTTCAAATTTAACAGATGTATTCAAATTGCTCTCTAAAAATGCTGCAGAAATTTATAATCCCCCAAATCCCTATGAATACTGGACATTAGTAATCATTTTAATCTTACCAAACCAACAGCTGAAAATATAATTCATTTTGTTTTAATGTGAATTTGTTTAATTATGACTGAGATTGAGTATAGTTCACATGTTTATTGATTATTATTTTATTTGTTTTTTAAACCATTGGTAATGTCCTTTGTAATTTAAAATTTAAATGGAATGTTTTATTAATTTATAAGAACATTTTTATTTCTTTACACAGAGGTTGTACTGGTTTGCAGTCCATCAGCAGTGTATGAGTGTTCCTATCTCTCTGCATCCATGCCAACATTTATTGTTTTGGTCCCTTATGAATATAGATGCAAAAATTCTCAGCAAAATCTTAGCAAACTGAATTCAGGTGCTTATCAAAAAAATAATTCATAGCGACCAAGTTGCCTCATCCCAGAGATGCAGGGATGGTTCAACACACACAAATATATAAATGTATTTCACCACATAAATAGAAGTAAAAACAAAGACCATATGATCTCTTAATAGATGCAGAAAAAACATTTGACAACATTCAGCACCCTTTTATTACATGAACACTTGACAAAATAGGCATCGATGGGACTTACCTAAAAATGATAAAAGCCATATATGTGAAACCCACAGCCAACGTCATACAGAATGGGGAAATATTGAAAGCATTCCCACTTAGAACTAGAACCAGTCTATCACCATTTCTATTCAACATAGTGCTGGTAGTCCTAGCCAGGGCAATCAGAGAGGAGAAGGAAATCAAGAGCATCCAGATGGGAGCAGAAGAGGTCAAACTATCAGTCTTTGCTGATGATATGCTCTTATATCTAGAAAACCTCAAAGATGCTGCCAGGAGACTACTGGAATTGATAAACAAATTCAGCAAAGTCTCAGGTTACAAAATCAATGTACAGAAATTAGTAGCATTCCTATATGCCAGCAACAGTCAAACTGAGAACCATATCAAAGACTCAATACCCTTCACAATAGCAACAAAGAAAATAAAATGCTTTTCTTAGATTTTTCTTTCCTGGTCTTTTAAAAATATTTAATAGTAGAGGTGTAAGACAAATAGGACTAGACTTGGGATGTTAGCTAATATCATGCGTCCAATGAGGCACCTTCTTAACCATATTTTAATACATTCTTTAAAACTAGAGTAATTTTTATAACACCAATGTGGTTCAGCAGGAGAAGGGAGTTAACCAGAAATTAGTTTCAGAACTCTAAAGGGTGAATGTTAGTGTATAAACTCAGGTGAAATAAATACCACATTTATTTATTTCTCTAAGTTAAATTACATTAGACTCTGAGTTCCTATGCCATTTTGGGATTTATGTCATATTCATATTCCATGTCTTCCTTGTTCCCTCACTGAAGGTTACAAAACAATATGGGAGGCTTATGTGGTTATCAGACATTATGGGCTGTCTTTGATTCATAAGCCAACAAAATTGCTCCAGATATCCTTACACTTCCATAAGAATAGAAGAGTCAGGAAAGAAATACACCAAAAAGTTAATAGTAATTACATTGAGGGTGGATGCACAGGTGTAAGATGGGATTGGAAGGAGAAAGGATATCTTTTTCTGTTCTTAAGTTTGTAATTACAAGTGGTGGTTTTATTGATAATTTTCGTATCATTTTTGTGTTCTTGGTATTTTTCAAATACAAGTAAAGATAAATAGAGCACTTATTTTTTATAGGGTTGTTATAAGGATTAAATGAATATTGAATATAACAAGTTTATCGCAGTGTTTGCCTCACAGTAAACTCCTCAGTCTGATGTGCTGGATTGTTCTATTGTTAACATGCTTGTGTTAGAAACTGTGTTTTCCATAATCTCCTTCTTTGTATGCATTCAGATTAGTGTTGGCTAAAAGTGAAGTCGCATGATATTTGAGAAGCAGAGTGAAGCCACAGCTATTATGATGTAAGGGTCACTGTGGATTAGAGATTATAAGAAATTGATGAAGTGATCTGGGCAGGATCCATTCCGTCTTTCTCTTCCCCAATCCATTTCTAGAATCCTCCCTACTGGCCATCCTCCTAACCCATATCAGCTAGTCCTACCATGGCATGTTTAATCATGAACTCGCAAAGGGAGTAGCCACTGAAAATATAGTACCTTTGGTAGATTTTTAATTACTCTCATTTTTGATACCTCTTCAACAGTTGGATATGTCAGGCTTACATATATCCCTCCAAGTTTCTGTTCATTCTACTGTGCCAGGACTTGTTAGTGAACAGTCTTTGCTTCTTCACCTCATCTTTTCAGACTTTTACTCTCCTGGGGAGAGTGATGTTCTCTTTAGGCAAGGAATAACAATGGAACAACTGCCATTGAAATGGGCTCTCTGAAGTAAATGGATATGAGGGTATACCAGGGAGTCAAGGACCAGCTAGTGGTATTTATTGGCCAGAGATGATGGAGGGGGGCAAAGTTACAGGGTTACAAGGTGAGGGCTATTAGGAGAGACAAGGCAGATACTACTAACACTATCTCTGTCTACTGAAGTAGCAAACCAAAAGCAACCTTGAATTTCTGCAGATAGTGTCAGCATTGAGGGCCTGAAATATGCAAAAGTGTTGATTCTCATTCCATCTCCAACTAGTGTATCTCATCAAAGAGGACAGATGGATCTTGGAGAATAATTGTGTATTTTGGTAAACTTAATCAGGTGGTAACTCTGATTGCAGCTGCTATACCAGATGTGGTTTCATTGATAGAACAAATCAACATATCCCCTTGGCACTTTGTATGCAACTACTGATCTGGCTAATACTACTTTCTCTACATCTATCAGTAAAGAACAGTTGAAGTTTACTTTTGGCTGTCAAAGACAATGCACAATTTTGCTGTCCTCCATCAGAACTGTATCACTTATTTAGCCCTCTGTCATAATCTAGTCCACAGCAACCTGGACTGTCCTTCCATTCAACTGTCCATTGCTGGTTCACCTCATTGATGATATTCTCTTTGTGCCTGGTAGGCAGAAATTTGCAACTACCCTACACACTTTGGTAAGATAAATATGTGGCAGAAAGTGGGAAATGAATCTCGTAGGCATTCAGGGGCCTGCAACCTTTATAGAATTTCTCGAGGTTCAGTGGTTTAGATCAAGCCCAAATATACCTTCCAAGGTAAAGGACAAATGTTGCACCTGGCCCTTGCCATCACTTAGAAAGAGGTACAATATATACATCATTTGATGTATTATTTAAAAAATTTGCCATTATATAAATAGAATTTCTTCATATTCCTAAAGAATATGATAGCAATGCTGCATTTATAGATGTACTACAATGATATCACTACATATTTAATGAATTATTTATGTCATGTTTGCCTATTGCAAAATAACTGAATGAAAATATAAGTATTAAATTAAAAAATAAATTGTCATATTTCAGAATCCCACTTCATTAGGCCAGGTAACCCCTACATGAATTCTGAGATTGTCTGATTTTTCATCTTGACTTTTGCTTCTTTAAGCTTGGTAGAACATTCTAATTCTAAATCTTAGGAAGATTTTTCATCTGTTATTTATTTCTACAAGTGAAGGTGCCTGATAAAGTTTTATTTCAAGACTACATTATAGAAAATATGTAGAATTTATACTGATGATGTCAACAATGTGATGTAAATTGGGGATAATGTGATTTGATTATTCAGATTGAAGCTGAATAAAGTGTGAAACATATCTTTATACTTGCTCTATCACATTTGTGTTACTTTCTGTGTATTCAGGCTCATTGAATAATAAACATTCCTAAATTAGTGGTAGAGTAAATCCTATGGTCAGTTATTATAGCTACATTGTCAAGTAATGATAGAGCTTAATTACCCATTTTGTAAAATCACTTCATTTTCTGCTTACAAATGCATAGCCCTTTGCAAAAGATTCTTTCTACCTTTGAAAAGAAATCAAAGCATTCACATCAGGCATTCAAAACTTGAGAACCTGCAGTGAGAGAATCACATCAACTACAATAAGAAAATATCCTCTGACAAGTAAGATTTCACCCACATAATTGAATGATCATGACAAGCTGTGATCAATAATATCAAATGTCCCTGGGACTGTTTCTTATCTATTGTTATATTTCTGAAAAATGATTTATACTACAGAATTCACTGACTTCAAAAGCAGATTTGAGGGTCTTGATGATGAACTAAGAGATGAATTTGTTAATATCTCCAGACTACCTGCATGTAATTCACATAGAACTTGGCATGAGTGTGGACATCAAAACGTATTTAATTATCAGACAGTAGCTGGATAGTTAATTTAGATATTCTGTAATTACTACTCATTTAATATAGGAAATTTATAGTGTGAAAAATCAAGAAAAAACTGCTTTCAGAATCTAACACACTCTGGCTCTGTAAGCTATGTATCTTCATATTCTCATTAAAAAATATCATTGGCATAAGATAAACTTATCTCATCACCTGTAAAAAATATTAAATTACACACCAATATAAATTCTTTGTAATAGTTCTATAAATGGAGAAAAAACAGGCAAAATACAATCACAATATATGCTACTACAATAAAATATATTAAGGCACATCAAAATTTCAATCACCAAGGTATTGGTTTCACTTGGAGTCATAATTAATTCATGTTCTGTCTCTCCTGTGTTCAGAGAAAAGTATATAAACAGCAAGAGTTTTCATTCACAACTCCTCTTCTGCCAAATTTCAAATGAAATGAAACCAAAGCAAATGCACTACAAAATTTGATTCAAAGGAAACCTCAGACACTGAAGCCATTAAGCACACATTTCCTAAATAAAAAATGAGTTGTCTGCAAGCTGTCTTGACATGGTCTGCAAAGTCTCACTGCATAAAACAGCAGCTCGGCAGATTGTCAGAGAACTCCTGAGATAAACAAAAACAAAATCAAACATCTTCCTTCCTGTCTTTCCATTTCAGCTTCAACTTGACAGAAGAGAAATGCTCCTTTACTCTGTAAGAGAGATCCCTAAATATCCCCATATGGCACTTGGACATTGCTTTTCGATTTTGGAATAGGTTTTCAAAACCCAGGAAGTAATGCATTGAGTGTATGCAAAAGATGCATGATTAATGACTCATTTGGGAGTTTAAAAATTAATTACTTTTATTAGGCATATCAACTCCTAACAATTATAACCCAGATTTCAGAAAAATATTTTTAGAGTGATTGTAGTCTTCAAAAGCAAAAATATCTGAAATCTGACAAATGAGCTTAAATCCTATTTGTGCATATACCATCTCCAAATTGGAATAATATACTTGAAACTCTCTGAGTTTCAGTTTCCTTATCTTTATAAGAATAATAAAAGTACTTACCTCATAGAGCTGTCTTAAGAGTTAAATCAGTTAATACATATTTTAGAATAATTATTCATGCCTTGTAGTAAATGTTATATGTTAGCTTTCACATGGCAATTTTTATTATGTTATTATTATAGTTTTACTTGTTTCTAAGTTTCTAGGTGGTTTCTGTGAACTTGTAGCTCTTGCTACTGTAAGTCATGCTTAATCATTATGTCTTGGTTAAATAGCTTCCTTTGCTTTCTGAATTTCTGGACCCAGGAAAACAACTGTGAATATCTAGAAAGATGAAGTGCAGGGGAAGGTGAGCAAAAGCGGGTGCGCCTAGCTTTTGAAATGCATTAAAAAAAGAATAAAATACTTTTATTCCATGTTTCTGTTTCTTAAGCCTTTTCACAGGCAAAACTGTGAAGTTGGCAGATTGCTTTAGATTTTCTTCTGTTGGTTGCTACTCCTTGCTATACCCCTGCAAACAAGGCTTCAGAGGTACTCTTGCTTTCACAGGGCCTGTCACGGCAGGTGTCATTATCTTTAGGCAGTGGTCCACGCTTTGCATTTCCCCTTATTCTTCAAGTCATTGGTGGTCGTTGAGATGACCAATAATTAAAAAAAAGGATATGGTTGCCAAATTAAGTTGATGAATACTGCTTACACCACGTTACTCTGAGAGATTCATGATGCATATTATCATATTAAAGGTTATGGGAAATTTTATGAAGCTGAAGCATATTTAACTTTATTTTAATCTAACATTTTCCTAGTGCTTTATACAATACCTACTAACATATCAGACATTCTGTTTTAGGTAAAAATATTGGAAATACTGAGAAATTAAAATGATTATACTTAAAGATGAACTTGATATAAATAAAAAAGACATGGAACAGGAGTTATGCTTAACTCATTTGTTGTTTGAAAATATTCGGACTCTTTATCAAAATTTCACTCTTTTGAGTTGAACACTTGACTCTACAAATAGGCAGATTATTATTATTTTTATTAAACTGATAAATGAAAGTGAACTAAGATCCGCACACTGAGTGAATGGCAAATGGTGAATGGCTCATGGCACAACCTCTATGTAGCTAACTGCATGCAGTGAAAAATTAGGTTGTCTTATTCTATGAACTATACAGTAGCTCACACTGTGCTGGGAATTAGCCTAAATTAAATCTAGATCACAGAAAGGTTTATATGCTGTTACCAAAACAGTAGTTATCAATCCTTTCTCTAATGAGAAGTCAGAATAATTGAAACTGAACTAGACTAATGTGTTTCCAACTCTTAGTGCAGTTGGAGAACATAGAAGCAGAAAGTCTACAATGACTATTATTTTTACAGCTCAGTAGCTCTGCCAAATGTGCATTACGGTGGGAAAAATGGGATTCTATTAAATGCTCTTGGTCCCTTTTAGAGGCTGGAAGAATATTAATTTGCCATCTTTTTATGTAGGACCACAATTACACTGAGCCTCAGTCAAGTGGAAGCAAGTTGTCCCCATGCCCCAATACCTACTGGAAATCTCATGTTTCCTCTCAATCTCTTACCAGAAATGTTTAAGAACACCACATGCTTAAATAGAATAATGTAATCATAGTGACTACACTATGTTTCCCCAAATTATCACTTTCCAGTTTTTATGTTTCCTAAAGTCAGAAGTATTGGGTAGAATTGTGCCTCCAATATTTTCTATAATTTGCTGGCTTTGGATCTCCCATCTTTTTCTTGATTTAGTCGAAATAGCTAGTTTTTAGCAAATTAGTCTGGTGTTCAAATTCATCCCTGACCCCTGGAAGTTAAAACCATATTTTGCATTCCTGCTCTTGAATATATATTCCCAGAGCATAGAAAATAGAAATTTATTGCTTTATGGGCTATATATTCACACTTATTTACTTATTTTCTTTTTTCTTTCTACCATTTTTATTAAAAAGTGAGCACTGGAATATTGAGGGCTTGGAGAAATTTATAGTGAGATTAAGAAGAGGGACGTGATGATGGATGTGGGGAGTGTGTAGGACCAGGAGCGACAAAGATGAGAAGGAGATTTGCCCAGTTATATATGTGCTTCCAGGAGACTTTCTGGCATAGGAAAAATATCTGACTGAGGTTGGCAGCTAAAAAAGAAAGCAGTGAGATAGGAAAAACTAAGCAGAAAATCTTTGTCTAAAAATTGTGGGGAAGAAACCCAGACATTAACATAGACATAGTGGATGCAAAAATAAAGTGAGTACAAAATGAGAGTGAAATGGATGGGGAGATAATGAGCCCCAATTGGGAAGATTAAAAATATACCAAAATTTTTTATACATTAAAATTCAGAAAACGTATTTGAGAGTTGGTGGTCCTAGAGCTGAGAAACACTATTTCAGTTGCAGTTGAGATTAAGGAGATGTCCACATGTAACACATCTAAGAAAAAGAATAACAAAGGCTTAGAAATTCATATAAACTTGCTGCATCACCTTTAACAAACCAATCAACACCTAAATTTATTTATTCTAAAACAAAGTGAGGTTAAGAATATTAATAAAATGTTATTCCATTCCCTTTACAGAGCACTTGGACTTTCAAAATATCAACTCATTTCTTTGAGCTTCCAGGCAGCATAGAGGTGTGAGAAGTGTTGCAGAAATGTGCAGACTTTCCCAAGTCATAAGTAAACTGAGTGACAGAACTTCAAGAACACACACACAAAAATAGTCCAATCAAATTACAACTGTGGTGGAATTCGGGAGAAAATGCCAAAGGAACACGTGGAGTTAAAGGGCTGAAGAAAGGCGTTCAAGAAATCAGTAATGAATGAGCTGTGAGCCAACACCACATACCAGGTGGGAACCATAAGGCCAGTTACAGTTTCAGATATTTTCCTGAGGAAGAGCTAGATTCCCTAGACTTCTAAATAAGTTATTTTTCTAAATGCTATATCATCTGCCATACCAAGTAGTTACAAGGAATGATAAATAATAATTATGACTTCCAGGATTATATAGCTAATGGTAGATACCTAAATCAAAATTTCTTAGTATCTCCCCCAAAAACCATACATGTAGGTCATTGAGAAGAGCAAAAAAATGATACATAATAATTACCTACATCATAATTATAACACCAAGACCATTTCAAATTTCGAATTTTGTGTAAGTACTGAAATAAACATGCAAACCCAACAGATTCATTCTCAGAACACATGACTGCATGGAGCAGTGCTATGGTTTGAGTGTGTCCCCCAAATTCATGTGTGGGAAACTTAATCCCCTTGCAGAGGTGTTGAGAAGTGGGGCCTAATTAGAGGTAATTGGGTAATGATGGATTAATGTCATTATCTCCGGAGCAGGTGAATTATCTTGAGTGTGGGCTTGTTATAAAAGCAAGTTTGATCTTCTCTTGCCCCCTTGCTCTTTCTTGTGTTCTCTTGCCCTTCTGCCTTCTACCACGGGATGATACAGCAAACAGCTTTCACCCAGATGTGGACCTCTTGACCTTGGATCTCCCAGCCTCTAGAACTGTAAGAAATAAATTTTTAAATTCATAAATCTTTATAAATTACAGAGTCTATGATATTCTGTTAGTGCAACACAAAATGAACCAAGACAGGGAGTCACTCAAAAACTGAACAGACAATAAGAAAAGTGGATAGGGACCTACTAGTGATAAATACTGAGAAAATCACACACCTTTAGAAGGAGTCAACATCCCAAATAGAGAAATACTGAGAACGGGTCAGGGACCTCGCTTGTCATACTTCTGGCTATTGGGGATAAAAAGGAAAAAAGTATGGAAGTGCATAGACTAGTAGTGGAAGTTCTGCAAAGGCACCTCTTCTGGGTTAGAGTGGGGAGACTTGGAGTGATAAACTTCCCCTGGAGTCTTGTTGGTGAAGGAAAAGAAAAAAGCAAGCAGTAGAAGTTAAAGATCTTACAGAAATTTGTGATTAATGATGTTGAACATTGAATAAACTTAATTGCAGAACCGAGACTAAAACTAAGGTGGTGAAAGGGTGGAAGAAAAGTATATATAATTACAAAGTGGATATAATGCAACTAGAAATGGGATGAGAAGAGTGAAATAAAGTAAAAATTTGAATAAGCTCATTGTCAGATGAATAATAGAGGTGTATCAAAAGATATAATTACATTTGACAAATCAAATAGCTGAAGCCTAAATAAGGAAACAAAATATGTGTCTGTATATCCCTGGGCTCTGTCCATGGAATGGGGTCAGAATCAATGACCATCCATTAATGACACTAGCTAGTACCTGGATCTTGGTTTATATATTATAATCTTCATTAAAAGTCAGTAATTTTTGAGAAATGGGTGATTCCAGGTTTGTGGCAGTAAAAGTGTAATGTGAGTCTAGAACAATTTGATTTACCAGAAAGCTGGAAACCAATACTACTATGCTGAAAAATAACATGGAAAAAATTATGTTTAAATTAAGATAGGACCTGGCTTGAAGGAGCTCATGTGGCCAAATTTGGGACAATTAGAATATCTAAAATATTGGCATTAAGGTATTAAAAATCTATTTTTAGTGATTAAAAAGTAGCACAAAAGATTTTAAGACCTTTTGTAAATAAATTTTGCTAACCGTGTATTAACCAGAGTTGAAAAATAAGATACACCTCCTTTCGTTTATTTTTAAAATTTTGGAAAACTCTAAAATTAGTTCACCATTTACTAATTATCAAAACCGAGTGCGTATGATATACTACTATCAGTGTTCTTCTAAGCTTTTATGTTTTATTTTTACAAATTCTCCCACTACCCCTGAGAGGTCAGCTTCATTTCATAGATTACAAAACTAATTTGGAGAATTTAAGGAATTAGCCCAAAGTCATGTGAGACAGCCAGGTTTTCAACACAGGCCAATGTATCTCTGAAGTCCACATCATTGTTCCTTGACCTGCCATTTGTCCAACTTAAAAGTTTTAAAAGACCTTCCAAGTCATCACTCTGTTTGGTCATCACAACACTCTGTGAGCTAGTCACATCATGAACTGTTTATCACCTTTGCTTTACAAGCAAGGAAACTTAGTTTCAAGTGTGTTAAATATCTTGATTAAATTAGCAACATAGGCAGGATTTGGATTTAAACTTTTTGAATCCTACTTAGTACTTTTTCACAGTAGCATGCTACCAAGAAGCTATTATCTTGGGGAAGTTCTCAAAGAATGACATGAAATTTTATACTGATGGATAGCATTTTATATGAGTTTTCAAGAGGAAATGCTAGAGGAACTTTTGGAGACTGTGATAGACAAAATAATGGCCCCCCAAAAAGTCCAGATCTTAATTTTTAGAACCTGTGACTATGTCAAATTGCTTGGCAAAGGGAAAATAAAACTGCAGATGGGATTAAGATGGCTAATCAGCTTATCTTAAAATAGGAGATTATTCTGGATTTTCCCAGTGGGCCCAATGAAATTATAAGGGAGGTAGAAGAATCAGAGTCAGAGAAGGATATAGAATGATGGAAACAAGGTCAGAGTGATGCCATGTGAGAAGGCTATGATTTGCTGGCTTTGAAAATGGAGAAATGTGAGTCTCTAGAAGCTAGAAAAGGCAACGAAATGGATTCTCCCCTTGAGCATTCAGAAGGATAGCAGCTCTCCCAATTTCTTGATTTTAGCCCACCAAGACCTGCATTAAGCTTCAAACCTTCAGAACTGTAAGATAATATATTTGTGTTGTTTTCAGTCAGCAATTTTGGTGCAATTTGTGACAGCAGCAACAAAAAACTAATACAGAGACAAAGGCTTGAACAGGGAAGAAAGGAAGTAGACAAATAGTATGAGTTCTTCTTGTGTCAGTCTTCATGAGATGGAAATGGATGGATATACTGATGCCATTGATTCTGAAAAGGCTAGAAAGTCATAACATGTTTGAGGTTAGAAGTTGACTGGGGAATTATAAAATTGTTAGGAAAGTATAACTTGATTATAACTCTTCCTTAGTTTCAATAACTTTCTCATTTGCTCTCTCATCTTTTGGGGAAGAATCAAACCTTTGTAAAGAAATATTATTGTGTTAAGAAAAGAACATGGGAACAAAATTCTGTTCAAATTAAAATTAACCACACACTCGAGGCTCTGACTCAGGGGGATGGGCGGGACATGGACAATGTATATAACCTGAGCTTTTGTACCCCCATGAAGAGCTGAAATAAAAAAAAAAAAAAAATTAACCAGGAAAAATTTTTTAAAAAGTGCATAGAAGAGCAAGGGGCTTTGTCTTGTCTCATCTTTCGTCTTAGTACTTCTGACCTGCTGTGCCTACTGGGTCATAGAAGACTGTTTGGCATTCTTTTTTGTGAATCAGTTTGAAAGACAGCAAGAACACATGCATGCTGTGTCCAAAATTTTACTAAATCTTTTTAGGGACACTTCAGAAGCACAAGAGAAATGGATGGAGAAATCTGAAGATCATCCATTTGTACCGATTGCTAGATAAGATTACATTAGGTTGACCTGCATGGTTTCAATATAACTGAAGAGAATTACTTGAAAACGAGTAGGTGATTGTTTCAAAAGTACCTCATTTCACTTTCATGTCACATCTTACAATGTATGTTTTTCCTTCTCTACTGTAAAATCTTTCTATTAATGTCTATAAGTCTAAAGCAACACTGGCATTTTGGATACAATCATTTTTTAATATTATTGTAGTAGTAATAATATATTTACATTTTCAAGTATACTTGTGGAAATAAAACAGGGTTTAATTTCTCTAAAGGTAGAAGAACAACAATATTTTAGTCATGCTTGCATCTAGACATTATTTTTATTGGGAAAGCTACTAATTATTGCAACTAAACTATTAATAATAATGATGCAGTATTACCATAATATAGATCCAACAAAAACATTAAGGCATATATATGAAACATTTAGTCCATAATTATTATGAAAAAAGAACAAGCACCCCAAACTGAACAGAATGTGTCAGAAAACAATTTGATCTGCCAAATAGATAAGGCCATAATAGGTTGTCTTGAATTTTCATTTATTTAATTCAAGCTGTGTTGTGAATGATGGTGAATGTTGGGTTGAGAAGTTTCATCTTAACTGTGAAGCAGTGATAAGCCATCTAGTATGTGTGCTTTTATTTGGAGGAGCTTGGGTAATATACCCAAACCATCAGAGAATTAGTTTATAGTATTTGCAAATTCTAGTCTCCTCTTCAGAATCATGCCTGGGCCAATGACTGTATCTAATTCATATGAAACTGTAACTCAAGGAATATTCCTTGTTACACTCAGCCCAGTATATCAACCTGAGCAAAAATGAATTTTAACTTCATGAGAGAAATAGGTATGTATAAACAAATACTTTTTTTCAAGGTTGGGAAATGGATCATTTTGTTCTGTAGCAGTCTTGATTTACAAACTCTCTTGAGTTACACAAACATCTTTTCTCCAGTCCTTTTTATGAAGCACACTGTGGTGGCAAAGGACTGCTGTGTATAATTCATCAGAAGCACGGAAACATGAGCTATGATTTAGGCCTCTTAGAAAAGTGAATATTAGTTTCTTGATGTAACCGAAAATAGCTGGGGTTTTGTTTTCTTCCTAATCACAAACTTGAAGAGGGCTACAATGAAGCTTTAGTGACTATCCCTCTCAAGTGAATCTAGTTCATTTATATTCAATGTCATATTCTTAAGTCATAGCTTCATTACACGTACAGCTAGGTTCTCTGGAGTTCTTCCGTGCATCCAAGGCTAATTTCTCTATCATTGTTCTGTATCACATTCCCTTTCACACTTTGACATTGCTTCAATAATTATCCTCTTGCTTTTTCTAGTTAACATATAAATAGGCTCAAGCTAATCGCATCTTTAAAAAAAAATAAAGCTAAAATATTCACTGGACCCAATTACTCCTTATAGATATTTTTCTCTTACTTCTTTCAGAGTTGTGTATGTTATACCTGGGTCTCACACTTAAATGTCTGCAGGGACCAGGCTGTTGATGGAAAAGAGAGATGTGAAGCCTGAGGACAACAGTGGGAAATTGCAGAATCTGTGCCCATCAGCCTGGGCCATGGCTGATTCTGCCATAAAAAAGCACAGATTCAGTTGGCAAAGCTTCTTATTTTCCAAGAAAACCTGGAAATCTGTGTTTTATCTAAAATATCTTAAATGTTAAATGTTACTGACTAACTAGTAAAACCAAAGAAAATAAAATACCTGGCGGTGCTGTTAAAACATTTCCATAGGCTGAATTCAGCCTGCCACCTGCTAATCTGTAGTCTTTGGAATATTATCATTGTTCTCATTTTCTCTCTTCTTCCTAATTTTTCAAATCATTGCAATACAACTTTACATAAATTAAACTGTAAGTAAAACTCCACATAAACTAAACTACCTTTTACTAAACTCATTTATAATCTCTTAAATATCAAAATCAGCGGTTACCTCTTTGCAGTGTCTGATATTCGGGATCATTCCTTTTGTTCCAGGCACATACACCAGTGCTTCAGTTAGTCTTCTCAGTGTCGTCTTCCTTGAAAGCACCTTCTTATTGTCCTTTGCAGACCCCTTTTCTTCTACATTTCCCTAAATATTGAAGTGCATTAAAATTTCCATCGTCAGTCTTCTTCTTTCTCTTCCCTTCCTCCTTTTTACTCTTATTGTTACTTTATGGAATTAATTCTGACTGGTGTCATCTAATCCCATTACCTCATCTTCTGCTTGTATTAACAGTGACTTCTAAATGTGTATTTCCAGCTTGTATCTCTCTTCTTAGTTTCTAAATTTATAATTGCCTATTAGACATCTATTTTAGGCTTCTGCAAGCAGCTCTTGCTCAACTGCATACATTTTTCTCTTCTAAATTTGGGTGACTAACTAACTGTCCAATTTTGTCCAGGACTAAGGGATTTCCGAGGACATAGAACTTTCCATGCAGATACTGGTACAGGTCCAGAAAAAAACTAGAATGATTGGTCACTCTCCTCCTTTTCTACCTTACTCCTCTTCCTCTTTTTAAAATTTTAGTTAACAGAATAAAAAAAGTCAGCTCCCTAAATGAGAAAATGAAATCATCCTAGACCTGTGTTCTCAAAATGTGGCCCTCAGTACCCTTGGGATGCTAATTAAAAATGAAGATTTCAAACACAAGTCCTGCCCTATACCAACTAAAACAAAATAGCTGAGGATAAGGCATTTGGATTTGCATTTTAACAAGTTTCCCATGAAATCATTAAACTTATTTATGTGTTAAAATCCCTGTTTTAGACCTTTTTCTCTCTTGTCCTGCCCACTCAGTGAATCAATAGGCTTTGCCATTGCTCTGACTGTAAATCTCTTCCCCCTACTCTATTCTTACACATGCCTTCTAGATCAAGCTCTCATCATTTTAATTTTATATTGGAGTAATTGTCTTTCAGCTCATTTCTTCAATTCTAGTCAAATCTTTTTTTGGAAACATCCTCCACAATGCTGCTGTATTAATTATTTTAAAGTGCAAATCTGAAATATACTCCAAATCTCTTAATGTGCTCTGGGTGGAACTGGATGGAATTCACTGTACCCTGAGACCTAGGCATGACCAGTTAAATAACTTTTTCAAAGCATCGTGACGGGAAAGGCATGTCACATGAACCGAGTCACTCTGGTCTAACTAAAGCCAATCCCAGAATACTGTATGCATGAGCAAAAAAAGAGGCACTCTCTTCTCATGGTCTTCAGTGTGGAATGTGGGCCTGGAGCCACTGTCAGTTTTATACTTAACAGTGAAACCAACACGGAGGAGAAAAAAGCCAAGAGACAGTCCCTGACAACACGCTGTAAGTTCCTGGATCAATCCTTGCCACCTATGTTGGTGATTTACCTAATATCTCTCAGCTGTAAATCCATACTTCTAAAATGTAGGAGACTGGAACTTTCTGCAAACTTCACAGACTCACTCGACAGCCAACTTCCTATTAGGTTCTGCCACTAGGAGGCATTAGAGTGACAGTGGAAGGAGCAAAGAGGACAGAGGAACTTTCCTCCCTCTTGTTCTTAGTTTCTAACAGCATGGCTATGGCCACCGAAGACAGTTCCGGCTTCAGCCTCCAAGTTATTTATTTATTTCTATAATAGACTTTTTAACAAGATTCTTCCCTTCCTTCCTTCCTTCCTTCTTTTTTCTTTCTAGAAGCTTTAGGTTCATAGTAAAAGTGAGAGGAAAGTATAGAGATTTCCCATACATCCCTGTGCCTACACATGCATAGCTCCCCCCATAATCAACATTCAATAAAATACTTTTTTAATTGTTTTCAAATATACATAACATGAAATTTACCATGCTAACCATTTTTAAGTGTCTCATTCAATAGGTTTTCTTTAAACTGTAGTGTTAGGTTTATAGGAAAATGCAGAAGATAGTGCAGGGAGATTATATAAACTCCTCACCTAAGTCTCCCTGTTATTAACATCTTGTATCACTTTGGTCCATTTGTTACAATTAATGAACTAATACTGAAACATTATGATTAATTGAAGCCCATAGTTTATTCAGTTTTTAAAATGTATTTCCTCAGTTTTTACAAATGCCTTTTTCTGTTAGGGGATCTTATCCAGGATACTATATTATATGCATGTGTCATGTCTCCCTAGGCTCTTCTTGCCTGTGCCATTTTTTCAGACTTCCCTTGTTTTTGATGGCCGTGATAGTTTTGAGGAGTACTGGGCAAGTGTCTTGTATGGTGCTCCTCTATTGGAATTTCTCTGATATATTTTTTGTGAGTAAACTGTAGTTATAGGCTTTTAGGAGGAAGACCACAGAGGCAAGGTGCCATTTTCATCACATCATATCAAAAAGGGATGTACTATCCGCATGACTCACCATTGTGAATGGTTAACCTTGATCACCTGAGGTAGTGCTTGCCAGATTTCTCCACTGTAAAGTTACTCTCCTTCCTTCCCATCACCCCAGCTCCTCTTTTACTGAAATTTTTGGAAGGAAGTCACTCACTACACACAACCCACATTTAAGGACTGGGAATTTTTGCTCCCTCTCCGAGGCAAGCTCATATACATAAATTATTTGGAATTCTTCTGAAGGGAGATCTGTCTCTTCTACCTCACTTACTTAATTATTCAGTCATTTCTTTATATCAGCATGAACTCATGGATATTTATTTTATACTTTGAGTTATAATCTAATACTATATTTTTTTGCTCAAATTGTTCTGGCTTTGGCCTTCGGGAGTCCTTTCAGTTGGCCCCTGTATCCTTTTGACATACTGTCATCAATTGGGTTTTTGTCATTGTTCTTGCCCTTGTTGAGCACTTCCTTACTTTTTGGCACTACAAGATGCTTCAGGCTCATCTTGTTTATTTCCTGCCCCAGTCCTAGAATCATCCATTTCTTCAAGGATCTCTGATTCCTTTCATTGGAGAATGGTATTACAAGCCAAGATCTGGGTACTAGATGGGCTTCTTGCTACTGGAGTATCTCTACTTCTAGGTCTTCTCAGATGACAGAGCACAGAAATACATGTGCATATACTACCCTATAGTATCTATACGTATTCTACATATAACCATCTATATCTATATTAAGGTAAGCATGGGTTCTTACTGATTGGAGTCTACAACTCTAATCCATTAGCATATGGATCACTCTAGTCTTCTCCACTTGCTTATCTGTATATGCCTACTCCAACAGTGAGTAACCTAGCTCCCAACAGAATACAGGTAAAGCAGTGTCAGTGCTCCAATTTGTTGCCAGCCCCAGGGGCACTGTGATCCTCAGAGATTTGAACACCAGATATGCTGGAGGCCCTTCTCCAAGATCCTAGGTTCACTTTCATTCTATCAACTTTAGGGATGATAGATTTGCTCTGAAGTTACTAATATCTGAGTTTTTATAACTCAGCATGCCCTTTGCTTCCAACATCAGAGTAACCAATTCCCTGAAGTAAATGCTTTCTCTTTGAAATGCCTAATATGATTTGGTTTCATGTCTTTACCTTAACTGGTCTTTGAGCCAGTTCTGTTTTTTTTTCCTTAAGCTAGTTTGAGTTATTTATTGTCTCTTGTGGCCACAAGGGAATTAAGTAATATACCATACTGTTCTTTCTGCTTAGAATGCTGTTGTTCTCACTGCTCACATAGAAAATTGTCAATAATTCTTTGAGAATCAGTTTAAGCATTATGTTTTCTATGAATCCCTGTCTAACTATGCCTATTCTCTGGCATTGCACCAATTCGATTTCACCCTTTCTGCCAGAGTTATGTACTTCCCTCTCCATTTTCTTTGGATGTTTTCTTAATATTGAATTTTATTATTACATGATAATGCATCAGACATTATATGAATTTTATAATAACTTACAGATCCACTTAATAACTTAAAATTATTGTGATTTTAAAAGGGCCCAAAGCACTGAGGCATTTGTACATTTTACTTAGTAGAGAAATAGTTTGTATGAACATATTAACATCAAACCTAGAAATGACATTGGGGTTCTTTGAAATAAAATATAAATTAAAAGGAGATATAAAAATCTAGGGTATAGGTTACATTAAAAGGAGTCAAATTATATAATCTTTGACCTCATAATTGGACTCAGCAGAAGTTTTTGGTACAATAAAATAAGCTACGATATACTAAAAGCCAGAATTCTAAACTTTGGTAACATTAATGTTTTGAATGTGTGAAAGAACTTTCAATATCAATGTTAGGACACTGTAGCTTTCTTTGGCTGAAAAAGATACCCTAGAAACATTTTTTCAATTAAGCAATGAGTTGAATATGCTGTGTAAAATATATTAATGTAATTTGACTCCCTTTGACTTAACCTGTACCGTGGACTTTTGTATCTCCTTTTAATTTATATTTTATTTCAAAGAACCCCAAAGTCACTTCTAGGTTTGCTGTTTATAATTCCATCTGGAAAAAAACAATCTGTTGAAAGTACCTACTACATCCGTATGAGTTTTCAACCACTCTGCTATCTCTAGGTTTGCTTTTAGAGATGCCAAGCATGATAAGATGCATTTGATCCTGCACTGCTAATGTGCTTAGTGCCATTTTATTAAAAGCTTGATCACACACAGTTCTTTACATCACTAAGGAGACCTATGAGACAGGACCTATTGGCAGGGGCATGTCAAATGATGTATTTCTCTTTCTTTTCCTTTTTGTACTTGAAAAATTATGTCATTTTAAAACCAATTCTATCATATATCAGTAGATGGTCTCTCAAATTTTACAAATGTAGACCAAATTTAGAATATAACTCTTCAAATTCTGATGGTATTTCAATAGCTCTGAAGTTCTGTTGAAATTTCTTGAGGTTGTCCTCTGCAGGGACTCTCAAGGGAGTATATCACTAGATCTCATTTCTACAGAGGAAACCCACTAAGATTGCTCCAGATATACCTATGCTAGAGACACCATTCATTCATTTTCTGAGTGCCAATCACATTCCAGGTACCACATAGACACTAATGATATATACAACAAAGAATAATACAGGATATCTGCAGAGCATTCTGTCAGCCAACCCAGTATTGTTTCTGGGAAAGAAAGAACAGGATATTTACAAAAGCATTATTACCAGTTTATGACATTTCTGACCCTTTAAACATTATGTTTCCCAGCTAGATACTTTAAGAGTCTGGCCAGGAATGAATGAGGAGAGAAAATTTCACACTATGGAAAATAAATTGACATATAGAAAAAAATCTAGGAAACCAGGGCAGTGAAATGTTACTACCCTGCTAACACTAATATGGTTGGATTGCTCTGAAAACCCTGTGATTCTTTATTGCAGAAAGTCATCATTAAATGCTGCTGCCCTTTACTAGATGTGCTTCCACTGGGAGTTGAGTTACCTGGTAATAATCAACCACAGTCATTAGAGTTTCTTGTTTCCTATCAATGTTCAACTTGTTACTTGTGAATAATTTGAAGACACCAAACTTTACAGTTCTGCTGGAACATCCACCATTCAATCTATTAAAAAGTCTAAAATACTGTTTTGGAGCTTTTGGTCAATATATGATAATAATAATAAGGTTTACTTACATCTTATTACATTCTCTGGGGCCAGCTTCATTTGGAATTCTCAAGCTATTTCAGCACAATCTCATTTTTTTTTTTTTTACATCAGGATGTTATGGGGGTACAAACATTTTGGTTGCATGTTATGACTTTGCCACACCCAAACCATGATTTGAGGTGTGACTTTTCCCCCCTACAATGCTCACCTCCTCCATTAGTTGTGAGTTTACCCACCCACAAACCCCCAATCCCTGAAGAATATTACTACTGTGTGAGCACCATGGTGTTGATCAGTTAGTGCCAATTTGATGGCGAGTACATGTGGAGCCTATTCTTCCGTTCTTGTGATACCTCACTTTGGAGGATGGGATCAAGTTCTATCCAGGAAAATATGAGGTGCTAGATCACTGTCGTTTCTTATAATTGAGTATAAATTATAAATATTCCTTCCCCCTCTTTCTCTTTCAAAGGAAGAGAAAGAAAAGAAGGGAGTTAACACTTCCTGAGTGCCTCCTATATTTAAGGAAGAGAGGTAGCTGCTCTTCATTTCTTTTAATCGTTACAATAAAGCCAAAAATTGCACAATTCATCAACATTTTACAGCTGAAAACAAAACAAAACAAACCCCATGAAGCTCAGAGAATTTAATAAGTTGCTCCAATCACACAGCTAATGAAAAGTAGAATTAGGAATTTAGTCCAAAGCCTGTTTAACTTTCAGTATTAGTGCTCCTCTCCAAGAGAAAAATCAGCAACTTTACTTTGCCTAAAAATATAATCTTTTTTTCTCTCAAAAGTATGAAATGTTAAATTTGAGGTTAATATATAGCAGAAAGACCATGATCAAGGACAAATTCTCTCAGTGTAGTTTATTCTTTAGGCGTTAAAGTTCTGGATTATGGTGAGAAAACCCTTTTCTTTATTATAATTAACTGTAAAATTAATTTACATGATGAATAATTTAACATAATTATTCACATGTACTTTAGTAGGATTTTTACAATGAAAATAAGACAATATCATGACTTTTAAAAAACTTTTATTTTTGTTTCAATAGAATTAGGGGGTACAAGTGGAATCTTGTTTTTTTTTAATCTTTACATGGATATATAGTATAGTGGTAAAGTCTGGGCTTTTCGTGTACCCATCACCTGAATAGTGTACATTATACACAATAGGTAATTTTTCAACCCTCTCTCCTCCCTTTTGAGTCTCCAGTGTCTATAACTGCACTCTGTATGAACATGCATGCCCATACTTTAGTTCCCACTTATAAGTGAGAACATGTGGTATTTGGTTTTCCATTCACTTAGGATAATGGCCTCCAGTTCCAAGTTGCTACAAAAGACATTATTTCATTCTCTTTTATAGCTGAGGAGTATTTCAGTTACCATGCTACTTAAAATAAGGTTTCTACATCTTCTTTTTTGGGCTAAAACAAAGTGATAATACAGTCTTAGGAACTAACTTTGAATTTTGGAACCATTTTAAAACTGATACTATATTACTAAGTATAAGAATAGCATATAAAACTAATTATTGAATTGTTTAAGAACATCCATGTGCTGTTATTTCACATTTCTAAACATAAAGATAATATATTTTAGGTCAGGTTTATAAAGTCTTGTGATACCTTCAAATGATTTTCTCCCTGCAGTACATAAAGAATTTAAATTATGAGAAAATGCATCTTGTTCCTGTACATTTAAGAAATACAATGATTGAATTATATCTAGTTTCAGTATATTTTTTAAAACTTTTAGGTCAATTGTTTTAGTGTCATATAGGTCTTCATACTACGGATATATTTGATGGAATTTAGACTTTCAAGACACTATGTTTATGCTATGGTGAAATGTGATCTATTAATAAAATGAAAAGTGCGTAGAAATTGAGAGTGCCAACCAGGTTTCTACTGTAAAATATTATATATTTTTGTGTGTGCCTCTTATGTACTTCCAGTAAATCTCATAGTGAGAAAACGCTCTTATTTCTTTTACATTCATCTTTTAGTATCTAGTACAATGTGTGACACAGCGTGAACAATAGGTAACTGTCCATATCACGCATGTATCCTGGTGTTTGGCATCATAGAAAAACACTTTTCTATGACTAACTGAAGTGTTCATTTTGTAAAAGTTCAGCTTTTACAGAAGTCAGCTATATGGAATTGAAAAGAAAATAAAGGTATTGTAAGTAAAATGGCAGTTTATCAGTGTTTATATCTCTTTGGGCAATCCTTGTATTTGACTTCAACAGAAGAGAATGATTAGATGTCTATTAGATATGAAAGTAGTCCTGTTAGTTATCCATCGTGGCCTCTGGAATGTCACTGGCAATATTAGTCTTAGATATGCTCCTTGTATGAATCATTGGGATGCACTCTTATTTTGCAAAAATGGCAAATGTCAATATGCTCCTTTTCTTTCTTGTCTTAACCCTCAGGTTTTGATTCTGAAATATCATTACAAAGCTATATTTGCTATCCTTGTATGGTTTCTCAAAAACCTGGCCAGAGGATCTAGAGATAAGTAGCAAGCAATTTCATTCTTTACTTCCCACTGAGCTTTGCTATTGCAACTGAAATGGTATGTGACCTCTGTATTGCCAGTCACAGCAGGGTAACTTTAAAGGACAAGGAATTTGGCTGGAGTTAACATTTCAACCCTCCAACATTCAGGTTATTTTTGATATAAGACCGAGTATACATAAGTGTTACTGGCTGAGCACTGAGCCATTTTTTTTCCCTTTGTCTTTTTCTATTCAAATATGAAATATATTCTTTGTGCAAGAGTATTAACTTAAAGTAGCATTGCCTCAATTTATCCATCTTTTCTCTAAATAATTTCTTTATGGCTGTTTCAGCAAGTCAGAACACTTTGTTATTTCTACTAGATGTACATGGCTTATATTTTATCACATGGGCTCCTTGGGGTGAGACCTATGTGTTGTTTGTAACTAATAGCAACCGAATCTGCATTATATTCTTTACTTTTTAGGTACTTGTAAAATATCAGAAAGATAATTGTTTGATTTTTATGTCTCTGTATTTACATAGGTCTCAAGTATCACACTGTATTTCAAGCAATAATATTTACAGATTATTATGATGAATAAAACCAGCAACAGTTAATAGTTTCTGGTCATTTTCTACATGTCAAACGCTGTATTTGTGTATATGCATCCCTGAATATGTTGTTGACATGCAGATTCTGATTTAATAGGTCTGAGGAGAGTCTGAGAATCTGCATTTCCGACAAGCCCTGAGTGATGCTGCTATTGCTGGTTCCAGGAACACATAACAATCATATAAAGTCGATTCTCATTTTTCACATGAGGAAATTGAAACGTATCGAGATGAAGTAACTTTCCCAACGTCGTATAATTATAATTGGGCTGCAATTAGAGCTGGTACTCAGCACAATTTCTATTTGTTACCAAAGCTCATTCTTAACCAGTGCTTTTAAAACTTACCTATGGGAAAGTAACTATTTTTCTCCCCCCCAGTCTATTGCAGGCCAAAGATTTTATAAAGTACAATATAAGTGAAGTGCCAGAAAAGTGAAATGGAAGAGTATATGTTTTATTTTTAAATTAAAAGACATAAAATCACACTGTCAAGTTACCATATATGTTTCTAAACCTTTACCCTCAATTGCTATGTTGTTTCATTGCAGATTAGTAACAATTCAAAGACCAGCCAGCACTGGTCCATGAACCAGGCTCTGAGTAGCATTGCTCTAAACCGCTAAGATGTTCAGGAACCCAGGATTTTTAATGAACTTTTAAATTCAAGGGAATGACATTGGTAGTTTTTTTAATTAATAAATTTAACCTTGTTTACATTTAATACATAGACTTGGTAAGAAAAAATATACTAGAAAATATCAATAACAAAAACTAAAAATAAAACTTAATTCTGCCTCCCTCACAGATTTTTAAATGAAACGTTACAGATGGGTCGTAGGCTATAAGAAGACAATTGCTTTAATAAGCAAAATCAGTTGATCTATTTGCTTTGTCTCCAATTATTTAGAGAAAACTATTTTTTCTTTTAAAAAGGGACTGCGAGCTGGGCACAGTGGCTCACACCTGTAATCCTAGCACTCTGGGAGGCTGAGGCGGGCGGATCACTCGAGGTCAGGAGTTCGAGACCACCCTGAGCAAGAGCGAGACCCTGTCTCTACTAAAAATAGAAAGAAATCAGCTGGACAACTAAAAATATATAGAAAAAAATTAGCCGGGCATGGTGGCGCATGCCTGTAGTCCCAGCTGAGGCAGGAGGATCGCTTGAGCTCAGGAGTTTGAGGTTGCTGTGAGCTAGGCTGATGCCACAGCACTCACTGTAGCCCGGGCAACAAAGTGTGACTCTGTCTCAAAAAAAAAAAAAAAAAAAGGGGGATTGCTATTTACTTTTTAGTTCAATTTTATTTTTATGCCTCCTAGTTTCTCTGTTAGTATGGAGTGGCATTACACACCTCATCCTTGATTCTGAGTGGAGAGTCAGGCAGAGGTTGTATCAATATTTTTTCTATCATTTCATAAGAAAAATCATACTTTGTGTTATTTATTGATTTAAAAAATTTCTCCCTTCTTCAGTAATCTCAGAAGAAAACACAAGATAAAGCAGCACTGCTTGTGAACACATTGTCTGATGGGTCTTTTCATAGATCAGCAGAGGGCATGTCTGTTCTTTCTCCCTTTGTCTTATTAATGTGGGGTGTTTTCATTTCTATTTTAGAAGAGCATCTGCCACAATTTCAGAATTGTCTTACCCCAGAATCATTTAAAATCAATCTGAGGACAATTATCTTTAGTTCTTTCATGGTCTTTTAACTTGTATTGAAGTGCAAGATTGTTTTCTGTTGTTGACTATTGATCTACCACCTAAGATCCAATATTTTATGTTTACATAATATTAATGTTTTTGCCTGCCTTCTGGCAGTCATCAAATTCCAATTTTAAGCCAACTTAAGTTTCAAGTTTGAAACTTAAAAAACTTCGTTCTTTTGTTCAGAAGGGCTATTTTTTCCCCACTATGTAGGAATTATAATGCAATTGTTCTGAATCTACAAAAAGGAGCACAGGAATCTTAAATCCCAAAATGCTTGCAATAATATTATGTAGGAAATAAAAGTAAATAAGTTGATTAATTTTTAAGGTTGTACCATGATATTTTAAAGGAATCTATTACCATATATCAGAGTCCTAAAGAAAGAGTTTTTTCATTTCCCTGAAATTTTTTGTTTTTTTGAGTAGTCACTTGACATAGTAAACCCAGATAGGAGATAAGGTTTGCAAATTGGGTCTGTTAGTGCAAGCTTCCTGACATTAACACATTGACTGCTACACTAGAAAAAAATTTTTTTTTTCTTGGAGCCACAGTGTTTTATCAGAAAATAGAATAAAAACTTTGAAAACAAAATGATCCTTCCTAATTTAATGAGAAATGAAATTTATTGACTTCTATTCATTTAATCCACATTTTTATTCAATAGGATTGATTTGTCAGCATTAACCGTAACAACAAGAACATCTACCAGAAAGAGTTTCATGAACCCATTGAAGGGTTTTGCCCAGGTTTTGCTTCACGAGGCCCTGGGCTCAAAACTAGGGTGAATTAAATACAATTCACATGGCAGTTAATGTGTTAGATAAGTGGTTTAATGTCTTTAATTTTTTTTTGTATTCTCAACTATAAAGTTGTGCTAGTAATATATTTACCATTGTTTGGGTACAAAATGAGGGAGCATATGAAAAAACTAGTATGTTTAAAATGTTCAGTGATGTTAATTTCTTTCTTTTAAACTTCAGTTTTGAAGGGGAATGGGTGGAGAAGTCACCACTGACAGTTTCATATTCACAAACAACATCTGTGAGATAATAGTTGTTTATACAAAACTAATTATTTTTTATTGACAAATAAAACTTGTATATATTTATGAGGTACAATGTAATGCTTTGATATATGGAATGATTAAATTAAACAATTCCTTATGTGGGGTGATTAAATCAAGCTAAATTAACATATCCTTCATCTTACATACTTACCATTATTTGTTGTGTGAACATTTGAAATTTACCCTCTTAGCAGTTTTGAAATATAACATAATTATTAACTATAGTCACCATGCTGTGCAATAGATCTCCAAATCTTATTAACCCTGTCTAACTGAGAATTTGTACCCTTTGACCAATACCTTCCCATTTGTCCCCCCACCCCTAGTAACCACCATCCTACTGTCTACTTCTATGAGTTCCACGTTAGATTCCACATATAAGGGAGATCATGCAGTATGTATCTTTCTCTGCCTGGCTTATTTTACTTACCAGAATGTCCTCCAGTTTCATCCACATGAAACGAATTCTTCTTTGTTGCGATGGTGGGATATTTCATATCCAAGTCTATATCAATATTTATTTTTATATAAATACATTTACAGCTATTTATAGGTCCATTTTTAACTTCATATCTTTATTGATTATCTATACCTATATATCAAATCTATTTATTTGTCTCTATCAATCATCATCCATCTGTCTTTTTTTAACTTATTTTTCTATCAGTAGTGAGGAGATAACACTTATGTTGCAACCCAAATATGTAAAAAAAATCTAAAATACATCTAATTCTTCTTTCTCACCCTCGCTCCACAGAGTATTAAGTTGGAAGGAGAACTATAAACATGCCAATTAGCAGTATCCCCATTTCTTCTGATTTAAACAGTGTCCTTTAGATGACTGGGTCCTCTTTAGGCAAATACTTGGTTTCTTATCTTTTCTTCTCCAGCAATCTGCTTCTATCCAAGATGACACCTGAGTAAAAAGGGGGCCTAAATGATCTGGGGTGGTGAGAAAGAAGAGTGATGTTTCTTGAATCCTCTATTGTGGTTGTTGGTGTTCTGATATTCTGTGGCCATTTTAAAGTGGTAGGTGGCATCTATGACCAAAGCCTGTGTTTCCATTCTTGATCCTTCACATCCTGCAAGGCCTGAGACCTCCTACACCCTTCATGTTCCCTCACTAGGGTTCTTGGGAACCTCTGAGTCATTAACATGCCCTGTGCAGGCCATGAGGAGTCAGGGTACTGCATAGGTTCTCTCTCTGCCATAATAGTACTACCAAGTGTAGACCCTGATGGACATAACACTGAAGGGGATATGGGACTTCTCCTAGAGGCCTCAGCCTCCCTACGTATGGCAGAAGTGGGCCTACTGTTTTTCAACTGCCTCCATATATAATTGGATAGAAATACTACCTATGTGAAGATCAGCCTTGAGAAATAGAAAAAAATGAGAACCCTGGAATCTGCCTTGTTATCCTCCTTTGGTCTCTCGTATCCTCCCATCTTCCCACTTAGGAAGAAGAAGGAAGGCACCAGTTTTCTACTTCCTCTTCTTTTATGATCCAGCTTCCCTATGCCATACCCTCTACTTTCCTCCATGGAATCAAGGCAGAAGAGGTATCATTATAAAAAATTATACACATTAAATTTATTCCAAAAATGTTTGAACGGAAGTATAGATAGATACTCTTAAGACCATTACTCTTCTTTAAAAGAGAAAAACTATAACAGAAGCTAAAAATGATAACCTAAAAGGGGGTTATAATGCTTCAGAACATTTAACGACCTAGGAACAGTTATAAATAAATTCATCACTGCAGGGAAGTTTATCTATAGGCATTACTTTAATCCTCTGGAAAAACAATATGGACTATAGCTCTTCTGAGTTGTTAAGTGTCCTTTTCATCTGTGACTTTGCCAGTGTTGTAATGTAATCCCAAATGCCTGAAACTATTATGTTCATTCAGCTTAAAAAATTAAAGCAATGATATTAAGTATATTTTTCTTATGGATATTTTGAACTGACACATTCAATTATTTAATTAGACTTATATGTTATCACAGTGATGAGACTAAGTTCAGACTGCTATTTCATTTATAGAACATCTGAGAGTAGTCATACTATATAGGCCTCATCTATATATTTACTCTTTCCATAATCACCTTTGGTATACATATATATTTTTCCAAAGATATGAAAATATCATTGCCATATTAACTCATTCATTTATTCAATAAAAGATACACTGAGTATTACTGAAGACAAGGCAATGAGCTTGTTCTGTGGATACATACATAAATAAAAAATTCTGCCTTCCTGTGGAACACACAGCCAAACAGAATAATTAAGCAAATAAGGAAATAGTTTAATAGGATATATTTTTGCAAAAATTTTCTTTCCTTGTTCAATAGATTAAAGTTATAAAACACAATCATATGGGTTTTCAGCTATAAAAACATGCCTGTCTGAAGTAATTAGTTCTAATGATCAGTGTTATAGCTAGTGTTATACCTATACCTAGTGTCATACCCTGCAACCTCTTGATAAATCACAATTTTATAGCCCTGTACAGAACTTTTAATCTTGACTACCAAGAAAAGTCTACGTTCGGTTGTGTTTTCTGATTTCAAAAGCAGAGATATGTGTAATATTTTTAAAATTAAGCTATACTTTACATATAATAAAATGTACAGATCCTAAGTGTTTAGTTTGATAAGTTTTGACAATTATCTATTGCCTTTTTAGATATACCTCTATGTGCTATATTTTAGTGGTTATTCAAGAGGTTACAATGTATATCTTATCGTACCACATTCTGATTTCTAACCCTTACAACTTATGCTCTAGTGTCCTATATCAATTCTATGATAACCAATCACACAATATTATTTTCATTTTAAGTAGTCAATAAATTTTACGGAAATTTTAAAACATATGTATGAAAATATAATATGTATAGTAAATAAAACTATGTTTTATTTTGATCCACATATTTACCCTTTTTGGGGTTTTTCTTTTTTCTTAAGATGTGGGCTTCTATTTGCCATTTCCCTTTATTTAGGCTGAAGAATATTTTTTAGTATTTTTTTTTTGGTAGGATACATCTGATGAGATCAATTCTCTCATTTTTGTTTCTTTGAAAATGTCTTTCACTTCCATTTGTGAAAAATATTTTCATTGGTTAGAGAATTCTAGATTAATCTTCTTTTCTTTTATAATACCTTACTATGTAACTTCTTTCTCTTCTGGACTTTATTATTTTTGATAAGCACTCAACCTTTTTTTATTATTGCTGGTTCTATACATTTTTTTTTTTTTTTGAGACAGAGTCTCAGTCTGTTGCCCAGGCTAGAATGAGTGCTGTGGCATCAGCCTCACTCACGGAAACCTCAAACTCCTGGACTCAAGCAATCCTTCTGCCTCAGCCTCCAAGTAGCTGGGAACTACAGGCCTGCGTCACCATGCCTGGCTTATTTTTTGTATATATTTTTTAGTTGTCCAGATAATTTCTTTCTATTTTTAGTAGAGATGGGATCTTGCTCTTGCTCAGGTTGGTCTCAAACTCCTGAGCTTAAGGGATCCTCCCGGCTTGGCCTCCCAAAGTGCTAGGATTACAGGCGTGAGCCACTGTTCCTCGTCTGGTTTTCCATATGTAATGCATCTTTTTCTTTGGCTATTTTTATTTTTTTTCTTTATATTGGTTTTAAACAGCTTGATTATGATATACCTCGGTGTGATTTTCTTTATGTTTACCCTCCTAGAGTTCGTTGAGCTTCTTTGGTATTTAGGTTGTTTATTTCATCAATGTTGGAAATATTGTTAGCTTATATTTCTTTAAACATTTATTCAACTGTACTCTTTCTTTCCCTACCTTGTCAGACTCTGATTATACATGTTAGATTATTTGATATTGTCCCACAGTCTCACATATTCTGTTTTATTTTGTTTCTACATTTATTTTTTCCTTCAGGTTGAATAATTTCCATTGACTTTCCTTGAATTTCACTAATTATTTCTTCTGTTATGTGGAGTCTTTTCTTAAGCCTATCAAAATAATATTTTATTTCTCATATTTTGTTTTTACTTTTAGCATTCTAATATGATTTATTTTTATGATTTCTCACCTGAAAATCCCATATATTTAAACATTATCCATTCACCTTTTATATATTTATCAGTTTTTTTTAAAAGTCCCTGTCCAATAACTCCAATAACCAACTTATCTCTTTCTATTGGCTATTCCTTTTCTTGACAATGGGTAACAGTTTCTTGAATCTCTGAGTGTCTTGTAATTTGCATTACATGCTAGACATTATGTTTATAAGAATAGTAGAGACTAAAGTAAATAATATTTATCCCCTGAATATGGAATGATTCTTTTTTGGTTAGGTTGTTAATTTGGTGGGAATGAGTCAACATAATGTGTGGTTAAGTTGGATTTAGGCTCTGTTGTAACTTAAGTTAAATTTAGTTTACCATTAGCTTTGAATATTTTGAGGGCAGAATTGGGATTTTCCTTTTAGCAGGCCTTGGAATATGATCACTTGAATCAAGAGATCACTTCATGCTTTATTACTAACCAAGAAGCTTTCTGCCCCACAGAATTTCTTCTTTGTCCTGTTGACAAGCTGTTAACTTGAGGAGCCACTGAAAGCTCAGAGTGCCTAACAGGCATTTCTTTCTCTCAGATATCATGTTCAGCTCATAGCCTTTAGATGTCTACTGCAGCGCTTTCTACAGTGAAAGCTAAATGCTTTGTGAGGGATTTCTGTGACCTCTCCTGCCTTGCTCTTAGCCATTAGTGAGCTATAAGAAACATAAGAAAGTGTTAATAGCGTTGTTATGGCAGAGTACTGATGGGCAGGAAAGACTGAAATGTGACATTTGAGCTGGCCCTGGAAAGATAAACAGAAGTTGTCTCGATAGAAGCAGTAATAGAAAGGCCCTAACCCATATGCTTTAAGTGTTAGATTTAGAAGGGGAGTTCTACTTTACCTTATAACATCCCCAGAAAAACTGATATTTAGCTTTTGTGCTTTTCTTTTACTTCATTTATATTTTATAGTCAAATTTTATTATCAGATATTTACTGTCTATTTTAGATATGTTGGATAAAAATGATGTTTAAGTTTCCTCATTTTCTACTGCTCTTCATTTACCTGTTTAGCAGTAGCTAATTTGTTTTTGTCATCTATTTCTGTACTTTTGCTTTTTCTTTAAGTGGGAAAGAACATTCAGATTCCCATACTTCAAGCTTACTTTTTCAAAATACTGAAAATATAACATGATTCAGTTAAGAAAAATTTAAATGTTTCCAAAAATAGTGTTGATATATTTTTTTCAGTTTATTCACATTATTTTTACTTATTTAATATACAAGGTAAATTAAAAAAGTAAAACAATCAACACATAAGCATATATTTATAGTTTATACTTTCCCAAGTCATAAGTTGAAATAGTCAATCTTATAAAAATATTAGAGGAAAAAAACCTATTTTTGTGTATTTCAGTATGACATTTGGTATTCTGTTATTGATTTTTACAGATGTCACATCCTTATCTGTCTACACAGTGAATGATTTCATTATATGTGAAATTTTGAATGCTACACACAAGTTTAAGTGAGGGTTATTTTTTAAATTGTAAATCAGTTCATGTGATTTTTCTGTTTTCAACCTTTTAATAGTTTCCTATCATGCTTACTCTGAAATCCAAAGTCCTTACTGTGGCCTACAAGGCCTTGTATCAGCTGGTGCCTCTGAACTTTTTCTAAACCCTTTCCTCCTTCTCCACTCTTCTTCAACCAACTGGTCCATTTGTTGCTCTTCAAACATTATGAGAAAGATTCAATGGCCAAAAATTGTAGATTTTCTCTGTCATAGAATAGTCATCTTTCAGATAACCACCTGATTTGCATCCTGATTTCATTCAGGCCTCTACTGAAATATCATCTTTTCTGTTGGTGCTTTTCTGATTATCTGAAGTAGCACTTCTCTTTACTGTTCGTCTTTTTGTATGGCTTCTACAGTGCTGGGGTGAATCATCTTGCTAGACATCTTAGCTCTCTGCAACTTTCCCTGGCTTGTATACTCTGTCCACCTTAAAATCAAAATTCTGTATGTAAGAGGAGCTTGGTCTTTAAGTAGGGAAAGTTTTTAGAGTCATTTTGAGTAATTGCTCAAAGATCAGTGCTTACTGCCCAAGTTTTCCTTCCCTGAGAGTGTGAGAGCTGAATAGTACAAGATACTGGAAATGGAGCGGGAATTTTTTTGCTAAGGCTGAGAATGGCTACAAATTGACAGGGCTGAGAGAGTGTAGAAATAGATTTCAACAAGCCAAACCAAAGCTGAGAGACAACAGCAACAACAAGAAGGCATATATCAAGACAAGGGTACAATGTTACAGAACAGCTCAATAAATAAGGACAATAACAAAAAGAATTCTGTTAGTAGGGTTAATTCTGGGGTGAATGCCTAGAGATTCATACTGGTTTGCTGATGTATCTAGGTGTCAGTTATGGTACGGTAGACCCTCAAACACAAAGTGCCAGGAATATGTACGATCAGGTATAGTGTTAAGAGTCTTAAAATGTATTCCTCACAATAGTGTACATTTTACAGATGAAGGAAGTCAAACTTAGAAAATCACACCCAGTTCTGTGATTTCAGTGTTTATTGACATGATGTTCTACTTCATGGGTAAGGTATGATTAGAGTTGGGGCTTGAATGTTGGATAATAGTTGTATACAAAGGTGGGTGATGAGACAGGGAGAAATGTGTCCTGGGCTAAGAAAGAATGTCACTAAAGGCTCAGGGATAGGAACTTGTGGAACATGTTGGGGAATAAAAAACAGCTTTTCAACCCATCTTTATCATGCCTGGTTCAATTCAACAAGTACACATATCCTAGGGTATATGTAAACTTTGATATCAGATACAAAATTTGAATACTAACTTCTTTGGATTACTGAATTACCAAGAAGAAAAAAAATCTCAAGTTTTTTCTGATTCTAACCACCAATTCAGTAAGCACTTGGGTGCAGTTTATTTGGACATTTATTGAATTTATGTGACAGATTCTATGTTCAGTGATGGGGTTATGAAGATTAATAAGACATGGTCCCTCAAGGGGCTTAGAGCAGTGGGAGAAATAGATTGGTATAATTAAAATACAATTTTCTACATGTACTAGTAGAAGTATGTGCCCACCAATACTGATATTTTTCTTCAATCAACTGATTGATTCAATCAGCTGAAATTATTCTTCAATCCAATAAGGGGTTGTTTGAGTGTTAAAGAAAAATAGCTCTGATTTTTAGGATTTTTGCTTTTGTAATTGTTTAATTTAAAAAGGAAAATACTTTTTTTTTTTTTTACATTACAGTTAACTTTCTTTAGACTTTAAAAGTGATTTATGTATATTAAGTAATATTTTGTGAATTCATCATTAAATGTATTTTTGAGGAGGATCTTTCCAGAAAATTTATTCCCATACTATTTATTCCCAAACTATTTATTTTGTGCTCTTATTTTTTTATGTATTTATTTTTTATTTTTAAATTGACAGATAAAATTGTGTGAATTTACAATGTACATCATGATGTCTTGAAGTATATATACACTGTAGAATAATGAAATCTAATTAATTAATGTATACATTATCTTATATAGTTATCATTTTTGTGGTGAGAACACTTTATATCCATTCTTTTAGCATTTTTCAAGAATATAATATATTGTTAAATATAGTCCCTGTGTTTTACTATAGATCTCTTGAGCTTATTCCTCCTATCTAACTGAAATTTTGTATCCTTTGACCAACATCTCCCCATTCTCCCACAACCTCTAAATGTATTTTTAAGTCAAAGAGAAATAAAGACAATCATAAAAGAATATACTGTAGGGTATAGATAAGAATTCTTCTGGCTGAGTTTATTTCTTTTGTCTTATGTCATCCTATTCCAAGTTTTTATTGCACATCTCTCAATTTTACAAGCTCTCTCTCACATATCTCTTGAAAGCACAGTGATTTATTTTTGTTGTTCTTGGTTGATGTCAGGGTGTATACCTGCATTTCATGTGTGTTTGAGTTGGCAGAAAATAAACAATTGGCTCCAGATATAAGTGTCCTGCTGGTCAGTGCTTCTAAGTGGCATCCAAAGCAGAAAAATCAATAGTTGTTATTTGATTCTTGAAAAGATGTTATGTAACATTTGAGAGCAGCCAATATCTGTAGAAAACTCAGAGTTGAATGAGTTAGTATTTTTATGTACAGATAAGAATTTGATCCTAGGAACAACAACGAAAAGCTCAGAAACCATGATTCTATAATACATAATATTATTTTATATTCTCTCTCCATATATAACTTATATAAATAATATTATATAAATAAAATATTTAATAATTTTTACTTTATAATTGATAAATTGAATGTAGTAATAAATATTTTAGCAGCTTGACAAAGGCATATATATTTGAAAAAAAAGAGGAATAAGATATAGGTATAAGCATGTCTAATATCCTGTAGATGAAACCACAAAGTTGTAACCAAGAGTTTACCTTCATATATATATAAAGCATCAGAATATGAAGCTTGTACACTTTTTCCATTAGTAAATTATTACTTGCTCCCTTTACTGCTATACTTAGCTAAAGTCCAACTTTATGGGCTATGAAAATGAGGATGGAAGATGATTTTCTCTTAACATATTTTATTTTATTTTATTTTATTTTATTTTTTTTTTTTGAGACAGAGTCTCACTTTGTTGCCCGGGCTAGAGTGAGTGCCGTGGCATCAGCCTAGCTCACAGCAAACTCAGACTCCTGGGCTTAAGCGATCCTACTGCCTCAGCCTCCCGAGTAGCTGGGACTACAGGCATGCGCCACCATGCCCGGCTAATTTTTTTGTATATATATTTTTAGTTGGCCAGATAATTTCTTTCTATTTTTAGTAGAGACGGGGTCTCACTCTTGCTCAGGCTGGTCTCGAACTCCTGACCTCGAGCGATCCACCCGCCTCGGCCTCCCAGAGCTAGGATTACAGGCGTGAGCCACCGCGCCCGGCCTACATATTTTAAATGAAACAATATTCATAGCAAGCCCCGAACATACATAGGCCATTTTCTCCTGGTGGGCATGTCTCAGATCAGCATAAGAGGAAGGAGAGAAGTCTAGAGATGTAGCTAAGATGGGAAGGAACAATCCATAAGTATTGGGTGACTGCAGTGTGCTCAATTTGTGCTAGGAACGACAACTAGGAAAGAAGAACTAGGTGGAAATTCTGAAAAGTGTCAGAGGAGAGATGAATAGTGTTGAAATTTTAAGAAGAAAAATCTGAGAGCAAATCACACATCTTTTGATCAGTGATTGCCATAATGAAGAAGGCCATACCCAAAGAATGGAGATATACTGTTATGGAAGTAGAAAGACTGCTAGGCTTTAAGTCTTTAGAGGCTAATTCTGCTCTGGTATTAATTTGTTTTTTCAATTTAGGCAATGCACTTAAAAAAATGAGTTTCAGTTTTGTCATCTGTAAAATGGTCTATTTGTCTCGAAGTGTTCTTTCACCTCTAAGGGTTCTTTCAGATAATCCATAGATTCTTTCTCTAATTCCACTGAGGAAAGAACAAGAGAAAAAGTATTAGTTTATAATGTTTTGGGTTTTAGTTAGAAATAAAGACAGATTTCCTGGCAGTGAAAGTGACTCAGTATTGAGAAATGCTTCTAAGGGAAGCCAAGAAGCTATTGTTCCTGCAGATTGGTTAAATCTTTGACTTTCTACACAGCCTGAAGGCAGCGGGGACAGAGGATCAGAGGGCTCCATGGGCTCCTTGCAGCCCTCTGAATCACCCCCAGATTGCGAGCTTTGAAGAGAACTACAAAATTACACGTTAGCTTTCAGGTTGTATATATTTTCCCTCTGTGTTGTCCAGAAGCTATCTCAGTACAATAATCTTCCCATGCTTTAGCTTTTCTTCTCCGCAGCTCCCTCAGTTATTAGATGGATGAAAAATAGGGAATTGCCTTGTGGTAATGGCTGAAACACACCTGGTCTAACATACTTCAACGCTAGGTGGCACTCTAATCATAGAAGAACTATCATTTTAAAAATCAATAACATTGACTTTATGTATGAACAATTTCACTTGCTTTCTGTCTTAAAATTGTTTCCCCCTTACTACTCAAATGAAAAGCTGAGCTCTCAGAACACTTGAATTTTTTATGTGTAGTTTTAGAAAATCGTCAAGTTCAGTTATTTTGTTAGGTGTTCAATAATTTATAAGGCTTTTTTTTTTTTTTTTTGAGATAGAGTCTCACTCTGTCGCCCTGGCTAGAATGCAGTGGCATCATCATAGTTCACTGCAACCTCAAACTCCTGGCTATCTGGGTATCTGGGACTACAGGCACATGCCACTGTGCCTGGCTAAGTTTTCTACTTTTTGTGGAGACGGCGTCTTGCTTTTTTGCTCATAAGGCCTCAAGAAGCAAAATTCAATAAATTCATGGGTGGTGTGAAATATCTGTGTATGTTTAGTTGGTTCAGGTTGGTTGTTGTAAAGTGAATTATACACTTTTCAAGTACTACAATGTGATGGGGTGATATAAAAATTTTTAAAGTGTTCAAAAATATAAGGAAAGGGTTTAAAGAGGAATGTTTATTGGTGTGAAATGAAGCAGACAAATGGCCTTTTTGCATTTCCATTGTTACATCTCAGTGCATTTGTTGCTAATAACCATGGAAGTATTTAATGGGAATAAATGGGTTTCAAAACACTTTCTGTAAAAATCTCTTTTAAAAACCTCAGCTCCAAAGATAGATAATATCCTTTCTCTTCTGCTTAGTCTTTTTGAAGCCTGGCTTTCACTGATAAACAATGGATTATTTACATATGTATACATTAGTGAACAGCAGGAATCCTTTAAATTTATTCCTAGAATGACCAAGACAACCAGAACCCCAAACCAAATTCACCTGTGGTTTAGCTTAGCTGAGCCAGGAGGGAAAATAAGATGAACAGACTGCTACAGTTTGGATGTCTGTTCCCTTTAAATCTCATGTGGAAATTTGATCCCCAATGTTGGAGGTGGGGCCTAATTGGAGATCTTTGAGACATGGGGGTGAATTACTCATGAATAGATTAATGCCCTTTCTGGGGGCAGGATGGGTGAATGACTTCCTACTCTACTAGTTCATGCCAGAGCTGGCTGTTAAAAAGAGCCTGGCTCCTCCCCTCTGGCTCTCTCTTGCTTCCTCTCCTGCCATGTGATCTCTGCACATGCCAGCTCCCCTTCTCCTTCTGCCATGAGTAGAAGCAATGAACTTTCACCAGATGCCCAGTTTTCTAGTTGGCAGAATTGTGAGCCAAAAAAAAAACCTCTTTTCTTAATAATTATCCAGCCTCAGGTATTTCTTTAGAGCAACACAATTGGACTGAAGCACAGATAAAGAGGTATGCATTACCAAAGTGATTCCTTTTTTTCAGGAAACAAATAAACAAACAAACAAACAACTTATAGCCAAATAGCAAAGAAGCTGATATTTAAAGGTGGCTTTCAACAAAGCAATAATCCAAATCAAGGACAGAACAAAATAGGAAATAAAAATTCAAAACAACATACATTTTCTTTTATAAAATCAATACCTGAAAAAATATGACTCTTTCTATATTTTGATAAATTCTGTAAGATTTTAAAAAAATTCTGAATATCAGTGTACCCTGAGAAACATTATCTGATTTTTAAATGTAGATTTAAAAGCTGGATGATTTAGAGAAAATTATATACTTTGCAAAAGAATTAAATTCATTTTTCTTTTAATTAGTAAGTTATACCAAGTCATTTGAAATATGACTGTCTATGAAAATTAAATATGTACCTTACTTATAAGAACACATGTTTTGGTACCTGTGCTTTTCTTACCCTCCTGGAGTAATTTATTTATTTTCCCCCTCTTTGTTTTGTTAGCATTTTAAATTTCTTATAAAAGCTTGTAATCTCCTGGGCTAAGTCTAGTGTACACCATGTAGTAGATATCTGATACATATGTGAATAAATTGATGAATAAATTTCCTATAAAGAGGTAGTAGTTTACACAGCTAAGAAAATAAGCAATTAAAATTATAATGTGGTTGTAAGGATAAAAATTTCTTTTTCAAGTCACCTTCAAGTGACAAGATGGCCTTAATATTTCCCTTAACTTGACTAGACAGTTTTCTTTTTTACTATCTGCTCCTGACCTTCCTTTTCTTAGAGCATTTACTTTAGGAAACTTGCAATTGTAAAGTCTCTCCTTGTCTCCTTTAGATGTAAATCTTATTGCCAGTTTTACAACCCAGGAATGTCTTTCTCAAAGACCTGAGAGCCATTCCTTGAAGTGTAATCATCAAGAAGGATCAGATGGGCCCCTATCTCCTACCCTCTGTGGGAGGATAAGGGCCTGACTTCAATGAGTTCCGATTAGTGAACACAGACTCATGTCACTGACCAAGCTTCCTCCCTAACATCCTCCAGTGCTTTCCACGAGCTCACTCCAGTGCTTAAAAACTGTCTCCTCTTTTGTTTCCATGGAGTTGGGTTTAATCTCTCTCCCCTATTGCAATCATCTTGAATTTAGTCTTCCATGCTGTTTAACTGTCTAGTGCAATTTTCTTTGAGACAAGTTTCATTTTAAAAAAATCAATAAATCGCTACCTAAACATAAAGATATGTTATACTAGATAACACCAGTGGTTATTTTAGTCAGTGTTAAATCCCTAATAGTATCACCAAGGATATCTAGGTAGTTTTTGTTATGAATATGAACCTTAAATGTTTAGCATGTACTTCAATAATTTTTATATATTCATAAATTCCTGTGGGACTATTATACATAGGTTAATCAAAACTATGGTTCAACATGTAACCATTATTAGTGTTTTACTTCCTCTTGGGGGTAGATCATCCAAACTATTGCAAGAAATAATTTATCCAGTAAAACTGTTAACAGAGGTCTGGTTTGTATGTTTATTTGTGTGTGTGTATGTGTGTGTGGGGGAGACAGAGAGACAGAGAGAGAGAGAGGGAGATGGGGGCATAGATAGCATTCTGGGAGTTGTCATGTAATATCTTCAGGATATATTCTAGTCACACTCAATATGCTTACAATTAAGAGGGAGTCTGTTGACACTAGTTTTCAATTGATACATTTAGGACTCAGATTTAGGAATTCCACATACATGATAGTCATAATTTTTAATATTATTACCTTATTATCTCCTAAATATATTTCTCTGAAGCTTCAAGGGAGAACTTTAACTCTTTATTTATATAATATGTTAAAGATTTATACATGACGGTATAGACATTGATCAAATACTTTTCAGATTCTTCCTTAATGTGGCTCCAAAATTCTTATATGAAGATCAGACAAACAGAGCAACCAACTGTGAGTTTTAATCCTGGAAAGGAAGGAAGCTTCTTCTTCTTCATAGGAACAGCCACTAAGCTCTGGAACTTGGAAACTAAAATTATTCAGTTTAGCCAATCCACAGAGCTAGAAGCTCTGGAAACCTAGCTAACTCCACCCTGCCTAACAAGTTGGGCCCACATATTTCAACAGTACTCTGGCTAACACACTTAATGCTATTTTTATGGGTGACCAGTGGGAAAGTTGCCTGAGCTGTCCATCTATGAAGGTCCTTAACGTATCATTGGAATGCCATGGCACCATTGGAAATTTAAGAGCATGGAGAAGGTTTGAGTTAGAAATTTCCTCAAGGAGCGTATGCGGCTGAAGGAACATTTGTTAAGACCTTTGAGTTCATGGGTTTTTGCTTGATTGAAGTAAATGGAGATCGTTCTGACTAAATAATGAATTAGTGCAGTGAAATGTAGACTTTTGTTTAAGTGCAGGTTGCAAGTCTGGGGCTGGGCTTAAAGGCAACCAATTGAATAAATCAATAATCATAGGGAATTAGATGAGATCTGTTGTAACCACGTGGCCTGCTTTCTTATTTTGTGTATGTGGGTCTCGATTTTCCAAGGGGAATTTACCAAATACAGCATTTAGCACTGGTAATAGCACAGACATTTCCTTATTTCACCAGTAGATACTAAAGGATCTCTTAGGTCAGGTTCTGTCAAGTTGCCAGAAGAAGCTACTGGTTGTGAAATTTCAATTATACCATTACAGTGTCAAGTGAAAAAGGTAGCATTAAGGGGTGAGAGTCTCACCACACTATATAGTCTTGTTCTGATCTCTTGGGAAAAGCTGTGTGTGGTGTCAAAATGTCAACTTCTCATCCTAGTTTGCAGTTTGAATGCCTCTGGTTATGGTATTAGGTGGTTTGGTGAACTTTCTTTGTGACCCATACATCCAGCTTGAGATTTGACCCTTAAAATGTATTTAGTTTCAGGTTATAGGATGTTAGGAACAGAGTAGTTTTCATTCTTAGTTGGAGAGCTGTAGCCTAATATTGAAGACAATTAGGAGAATTCATGATCTAATTCAGTCTATATTCTACTGTGAGGCTATAATGAGATAATACATGGAAAATGCCCAGAATAGTACTTAGTAATGGCAAGTAGCCAATAAATCCTAATTTATTTGTCTCCAAGAATATTTACATTTTTACAACATTCAGAAGTTTCCTGCTTTGAAATATTTTTAGAGATTCTGCTTATAACACTCAAAACTTTTTCTTAAAAAAACTCCAAACCAAAAGCAAAAACAAATAAAATTGGAGCTATAGAAAACAAATTAGTGACATTGAAACAGCAAAGACATCAAAAACAAAATTTATGTGGGTAACAGAATCAAAGACTATTTCTCTTTCATATAATGGCAAATGTAAACGTATTTAGTTGGTGGGCAGTGTCTGGAACTCCACTACCATCTTCCTAAAATCGTTGGCCCCAAAATTACATACGTCACTGCTGTTCATATTCTGTTGGTGACATCAAACCATGTGGCCATGCCTCAATGCAGGGGAGGCTGGGTAATACAGGCTATGTTTAGGTTCTGTCTCCCTGTGACAAAGGAGGCTCCAATTTTTGATGGATAGTTAACTGTCTTTGACACGGCCTCCACTTAGAGTAAATGAATCAGTGGTTCCTTTACATTTCAAGTGACATGGTGATTCATGACTAGTGAACTTTAGCTAGGTCTATATTGAAAAGGCACCTGTTTTATTTTATTTTTGGGGGATCTTTTTGCATTTAGTCAAACAGTTGGCTCTTTTGTGAACAATTTGTAAATCTGATCCTTTCTTGAAAGCAGACTTGATGAATAGTGGAAGAAATAAATGGATGTATATATCCAATTAAGAAGAGGAGAAGAAAGTAAAAGCATTTAAAGTCTTCTGATTGGCTTCTCAGTGTGGCCAAGATAATTATTTTCCCACATTTATGATGAAACAACACCTTTCCCAATTTGTCCTCCATGTGATCAATGCATTTCATACAACTCATGTCTGGAGAAAAGGTTACTGTTTGTGGCTTTAATAAAGGCTTATTAATAGACAATATCTTCTGACATGCTAAGGTCCTGAATAACATTCATCTTTATCTCTGAATACCTAGAAATACATAAAATGATTCAAACTCTATCTATATGAATAGATTTATTTTTAAACTTATTCTGCTAAAATAGATGCATTTGCTTTGATCTGACAGAGGAAACCATCTCTCCTAAACAAATAATGGCTTCTCCTGGTTTTGTTTCTGTTGTATTCCCCTCACCCACCTCTATGTAGCACAGGTTGATGTGCACAGTTATCTCTTGCCACTGTCTTTGTCCAGCTCCTCTGTGTTCATGTGTAACCATTTATTGAAGTCATACTCCTGAAGAGGAAGGCATCACTATATGCTAGGAGGAGTCTGGGATGGCTTAAATCCTTCTCATCTCAAGACACTCTTTTATTTTCCTGGTATTATTAAGCTGCTGTTCACCTGTGCTTGACTATTTGCACCCTGCATCTGCCTGCACAATTGAGTTTGAAATGCCTTCTCTCACCTGCAGCACACTACAGTATAGCTCCACACCACCTGAGTGGCATATAGTCATGTATTCTAGCTGTGGCTCAGAAAGACAATAATGTCTATGGCCATAAAAACATACTATGCAATCTTTAGTTTTCTCATCAGTAAAATCAAAACAATAGTTATCTACCAAATAACTAGCTTTTGACAAAAGTAAGGAGAAATGAAAGCGAGGCCGTTAGCCCAGTGACTGGCCCTATGTTTCCAAATTTAATTATTATTATTGTTTCTTTAGATGTTTTTATATTTAATTTTAATTTCTTGAGTGTTCATTTGTTCTGGAGTATCTGCTGTACCTTTTCCCTTTTCCACATATTGCACTCACATAGCTTCAACAATTACCAGGTGGTGATGGCTCCCAAAGTTGTATCAGCACCCCTGGCAGTCCCCAGGGGCTTAAGGTCAACATTTCCATCTACCTTGATATATCTCATGAACTTCTCCTGTGGGATTTGCTGTAGGTATTTCTATACCCCATTTATATACCTACCACCAAATTACTTTTCTTATTTAATTGTCCTTATGATGATATGTTATGTGCTATTATTATTAATATTTTCATTTTAGTGATGAGAAACTGAAACTTGTAGAATCAATCCCACCAAAACACTCACCGTCCTGGCACTTAGGATTACTTTCTCCTTTATGCTAAGTAATTTTACCTCTTCCCCATATTCTTTCTATCTTCATACTTTGTAACTTGAGGTTACAAACAGCACCTAAAATTTTTTCAAAAATGAATTTGTGTTTCTGTCCCCGGTGATTGGTTTTTGGTGATTTTTGTGAGATATGGGTAGATATTTCTGTATTATCCCATCATGAATCTGGAAAGCCTTATTGCTGTACTTTAAATGGTAACTCACATGGCCTTATAGTTATTGGGGGAATTAGAATGGTGAGAAGATTTTGAACAAGGCACCCAGAAAGGGAAGCTAAGACAAGATTCAATAAGAGGCATATTTTATAGTAAATTCAATGGACCGTATGCCTGGAAGGACACAGTGAGGAAGTCGAGAAAGTATGGACTTTGGTGTCTAACTGACCTAGGTTAATACCCCAGCCATCACGGTTGTTTACAATCTGAAGTAATTTCTTTTATCCCAGAACCCTGGGATAAAGGTTAGTTGCCTTTCTTTCTTTCTTTCCTTACCTTCAAAATTATATATACTTAATACTTTTCGATGTGCCATTTAACTGTATTATGGGTACAATCATCTGCACCTGCACATAATTAAGGTTCTTGCTGAAAGTTATTTAGCTGATGATGAAGGTTGCTTAGTCGATTAGTTGTTCTTAAATGTTCTTGAGACCACCTGCTGGATTTTATGGGCTGAATGGAGTAGTGATTTGAATTTTGATACATTTATGCACTGTTTGCACTGATATACCATGATTAGTTATATTCATTTAATAGGCACTTAGCAAATGCCCTTGTGAAAGTGAGAAAATGTGGGCAATTGCTTTTTATATTTTGTTCTTTGTAAGAACATTGGCAATGATGATGAATAATTAATCAGCTAATTGTTGCCCTGTTCCGTGTTCTCTGTTTGGAAGTGAGATGAGCTCTTTTATACATAGTGATAGGATTTCAAATCCCATTTTAGTTTATAAGTATAGGTGTGAATTGTTTTTGTTCTAGAGCTTAAGGGCAGAGATTGCTTGTGAGAAACTCTGACCCCTAAATATCACCTATTCCCTCTTCTGCATGAAGACAAACTTTTTACATTTACACTTACACTCTATACATTTCTTATTGTGTATACATTTATTGTATCCGTTTGAATTTACTAATTTTGCATGTATTGATTTTCATAGTTTTGTCTCAAGTGTGTATACTTAACATTGTTATGTGAAAATGTACAAACATTTAATAAAATGAAACAAAAGAACAATCCAGTAACCTTTAGTATTATAGACGTTTTTATTTTGTCTGAAGTCAATACACTCATAGGATTATTTTTTGCCAAGTTTTTCTATGTGACACTTTCCTTTTTTTCTAGATTCAAGTTTTGGAGTTTATTTCTTTTTCAATTTTCACAGATTGCTTAGGAATGATCCCATTTTTGATATACCTGTACAGGAGATTTGGGTGGGATAATATCTGCAACACAAATCTGGATCTATCCAAGTGTAACCAATTTAAACTTATTAAATTGCTGCAGCATTCCAGGGGCCCTGATTAAGAGCTCCTCCAGTCCAGGAGTTGAATAATTTCACTGCCACTTCAGGCCATTGGATGTTTTACATTATCTCTAGTGGTGTCCTTTCAGATTAAACATAATCTCATTAAGCAATGCTTCTGGCTTTTTGGGCTGTATACTATCAGCTGAATAATATCCTGCTGTTATTTGGGACCATGTTTCTTAATTCTTTGTCTTGGATGCCTGGCACACTCTGGAAATAAGCTTGCATGCAGTAGATGGATGGATTCTTCTTTAGTAGACTTGATTAAGTTGTCATAAAATATCTATGACCCAAATGTCCTCAGGCCACATCACACTTAAACGTAAATCTCTTCTGTTCAAATTTCAGTCTGCTGAAAACACATGTATTTCTCCATCCCTCCTAGCTACTATTAGGTTCTTGAGGAATTTTTAAAGGGGTCTCTTATATTGACAAATCAGTTCAGATTTTTGTTTGCCTTCTCCATAGTTGCTGGCTTACGATGAGAGCAAACTCCATTCTGCCAACTAGCGGTGTTACCACTGAAAAAGTAGGGTGACATGAGAATCTTCCCATATCATCATTGCCATTTCTGGTAGGCTATTTTTTCAGCAGAAATAAAGATCCTTTAACACTCTTGGTCTCCAATTCTCTGAACTCTGCTGGAATAATCACAATTGTAATGTAATGCCAGGCACTGTTCTAGTAGTTTGTTTTGTAAGCTCTTTTAGCCAAAGTTGTTGTCATATATAACATGCAGTTAATAATAGTACTTTTCTTCTTTAGTTGTCAAGATTTAATAAAAATTTATGTAAAGTGCTTACTAAAGCTGGGAAAATATAGGGCTCATTTTTTTGTGTTTCCTTACTTTCAAGGGTCACAGTTTTGCACTGGCTCTTTTCCAATGCTTAAAAACAGTTGCCTCACATCATGGGTCCAGTGTGTAGCTATTTCTGGAGTGAGGGAAAGCTTGGAACCAGTTGCTCCACCATGGCTGGAAATAGATGTTTCCTTTGTTATTCATCAGATACCTTTTCTAAGGTAAATAATCAGGAATTCAATGCTAATCTGATTTTATTGCCATGCTTTCTATTTTCCCTTCTAAATTATTATTCTAGGTAAATATCTATCACTATTTATCTATGCATCCATTGATCTATCTGCTGAAATATTCTGGGGTGTCATAATCTGTGGAGTTTGGTGTGTGAAAAGTCATTTGTAACTAAAAATACTTAAACTATGGATATTTGTGATTTTTTTCTTTTAATAAATTAAAAGGGATTTAAGGTTAAACAGTTAACAATATTACCCTTACTCACTTGCATTCTTAAATGCTTTCTTAAGTTGATGAGAGAAAAGTAAATCTACAAAAATTGCTCTATGAATTTGGCAGAATTCTTCATATAACTGTGGGGCTATGTCTATCACATCATCATCTGTCATGCATACCTGGATAACAGAGGTTGAATCAGCAATATAGAATGGCTGCTTTAAAAGGATTAGAAAGTGACAGGTGATTTTTACCTTTATGATATTTCTCTATATTAAAGACAATAAGCTAATCTTTAAGATATTTAATTCAATTATTAAAATGCTTAATCTTAGAAGTGATTTGCTATGAAAATCATGAAAATCTATTGAAAATTTATAGTACTTATGGGGAGATTTAGCTATTGGAAGGGCAAAGCATTCTAGGAAAGAATATTTCAATGGGGTGTGTGTGTATATATGTGTATATATACATGTATATATATATATATATATATATACACACACATTTCAGAATATTATGGGGTACAAATGTTTAGGTTACATATATTGCCGTTGCCCTGCCAAGTCAGAGCTATGAGTGTGTCCGTTCCCCAGATGGTGCACACCGCACCCATTAGGTGTGAATATACCTATCCCCTCCTCCCCACTCCCACTTGCCTGACATCCAATGAATGGGCTTTTAACAAATTTTAAGTCTGAGGTGAAAAGAAAAAAAAAATAACATAAAAAAGTTTGTAGAAATAAATTAATCTAGAAATAATAGATTGTTTTTCAAGTAAAGAAATACAAATGGTTTCTTAGTATACAGGAGAATTTTTCATAAATAATATAATCAAATATCATTATGTTAAACATTACAACACTAAAACCAACAAGCAAATATTTGACACAGCAAATTATAATGGAAACAGCTCTGAATTCAAGAAAGGTGATGTCATTCTTAGACCTGTCTTTCCATATGAGGTAATGAAATCAGTCTGGGTCAGTTTTTTCCTTTATTATGTTATAAATGAACAGATATACTAGATAATTTTAATGTTTTTTTATTCACCATTCTAGGTTTTATTCTTTTATATTTGGAAAAGTCCTGATTCGCATTAAAGAAAAATCTATTTTTAGCAATTTTACTTTAGATATACTATTGGAGAAAAGTTTAAATAAATCATTTTATGAAGAAAATGAAATATTACAAACTATTTCACAGTCTTGAGTATAATCATACTTCTCACATATGTAATTAAAAATTGAATTTTATTATTTTCTATTAATTGATAACTACTACAAGTTTGACAATCATACTTGACTCTATCTATCTTCCACAGCAAGTTTTTAGTCAGCCTGTTAGACATAAAATCATAAACCAACTTGATGATTATCAGATTTCTATCTGACAGGTAAGTTGGTTTAGGCAGGTCAAGATGCAGATGTTTATTCATAGTCACACATATCAGTCTATTCCTACAATTTTATATTTAAGAGTACCACATGCTCATGGTCCTGTCTTGCAATCACATCTACAAATATGCCTTGGAATTGGTTTTGGTAGTTAATTTTTCTTACTGTTGACATTCAGGTTCTCATGGGAGATTCTTATTGCTAGACTGATAAAAAATCCATATCTACTTGCAGCAACCAAGTTTAATTTTCATGGCTATACTAAAAAATATATGAAACAAAGATGTTAAGTCTGTACATCTTCACTGAATTTATATTTGTTAATTCAAAGTTTAGTAGAGTTCCATTAGTGCAAACAAGAATTACTTTTATACTATAAACCAATTTACATCCTTTCCAATGGCCTTTTTTGAATTCTACCATTTAAATGGTTTCCAGCTCTTACTTCCCTAATGATTTAGAGATTAACAATTCCATTGAAACAGAATGCGACCAAGGGAAGTGTGAAAGAAAATCTCCAAGACTCCAGATACTTCTGATGTTTTTTTTCATATGTGAGTCACTTAAAAGGAAGAGAGTCATTGAAAATGAAATTTTTAGAAGATATTTTTCAGAATATGCTGTTTATTATCTGAGTAGGGTGATTAGGAATAGAAAAAATAGCAATAATTTACATGTTCTTAGTTTATTCTCTGTCGGGAGGAGAATTATCAGATATTGATTGCTAAAGAGTCTCAACAAAATAATGGGAACAGAGATGATTACTGATTTGTGCAGTAGCAAGGAATCAAGATATGAAACACATTATACTAAAGCTGACAAGAAGGATAAAATTGCTTGTTTGAATAAAGGTAATGAGAAATAGATACTGGAAACTAAATAGAAGCTATAAAAACCAATAATTATATTATTCTTTAATGTTTCATAAACGTAGTTCATATCAGTTTACATCGGATCCTCAGCAATCCTGAAAAACCAAGCTCGAGGCGTTTTCTCATTTTTGTAGCTAAAAAATCTGAGGCTTAGAGAATTTAGGTGATTTTTCGAAGTTCTTTCACTTTTAATGTGGTATATATGGTATCCATATGAGTATTTTCTCTGCCTATATCAATGTTTTTTTATATTATCTGTTCATATGTGTTTTCAAATATCCAGAGCTCATGTTAGACACTATAGCTATTCAGAAACTATAGAAATGAGTTTATCTGGATAATTAATTATACCAGAGAGATGAAAAGATAATTTGTTACTTTGTTTTAATTTTTATTGTGAAATAATATACATAAAAAATCTTTTAAACTTTTTTAGTAACTTGTAGTCACCATTAGGATATTAGTTATTGTGAAGTGCTATAACTGTATGTATAAATATATTGAGATATTGGGCTAAATGAGCCACAAGTATAAAACATAACCAAGGTGAATTAAATTATGTTAAGAACTGGTATAACAGTGCCTATCAATTTATGAAGGTCACAACTGCCAAACATTTGAATAGTTAATAAATCAGTATGAAACAGACCCACTGGCATCTGCCTATACTTGCCTTTTCCCACTTATGGTGATTGCCCATTGTCCTTTTGAATATAACATCCAATGATTTTTCCACCTATTATTTGTCACAAAAGAAATTTTCATATAACTGCCTAGACGCTACTCCTTGTCAATTAGTTCATACTATATATCTTTTCAGCAAAACATCTAGACTTCTAGACTTTTAGAGAAAATGCCACCAATCAGGGCACTTCCTTTTTTTAAAAGGGTATGTTAACCAATCATAGGGATGCAGGAAAAGTCTCTGGGTCTTCACTTCTTTCACTTGTATAGTCCTGATATTTTGGGATAATTCTGGATGGTAAACTATTCACCATGCATGAAGGGATAGGTTCTCTTTTCCTTGGTAAACATGTCTGGCAGGAAAACAATCACTGCTGGCAATCCCCAAAGCCCCAGAGAATGCCTAGAGGAGCGTCTCAGCCATGATTACAGCCATCTAAAATTATTTATAGAGCACTACTAATGGGGTTTAGAACATGCCACCCCAAAATATCACTGGAGGAGATCAGATTATGCCACCCTAAAAGATGTCATTTTGACATATTGCTTACTTTGAGCTAAAAGAAATAGAGAAGCAGCCAAAGCAGAAAAGCTCTTTACCTGTCCCTCAAATACCTAAAACAGAGTGTAAAGCTCCCCTTTTGTAAAGAAAATTTACATCTATAAAGAATATTTTCATTAATGAAGTATATATACTTCATTAATGAAAATAATAAATGCTATAAAGTTGTGGGAAGACAATTTTCATCACCTGAGAGATTTTTATCTGTGTAAAAAGGTAACTTTTATTCACTATACATTTTGTTCCCCACTCTCCTATAATTTGCCCCCAGCCAAAAAACCTTGAAGGGTAGATGGAAGTATTTTTTCCTCATCTACAATACTAAGTGCTAGATATTGTTATAGGTACTGAGTGTGGTATTTAGCAGTGAACAAAACAGAAAATGATTATGGTCTCATGGACTTACATTATTTGATAGGGAGAACACAGGAAAAAATAAAGAGGTTTTTAGTAAGAGAGAGTTGTCAAAGTCAGGCATATTTTAGATGAGATTGAGATATAGAACTGGAATCACAGAAGCAGGAAAGGAAAAGAAGAATGTGTAATGGTTTAGAACCATTGACTCAGATGTTTATCTTCTTACATCTTTGTTATCAAAGAGCAGCTGCGTTCACTCAATCAGGGTTTGGTCCACAAAGCTGCTAGATAACACTGAATTGATAGTATCTTTTCAACTGTTAGACAAAATATTATCACCCTCATTCTACAAGGAAATGGGACACTTCCTCCCTACTCTTGCTTTACTTACTCTTTCACATGGTTGAGTATCAGATTTTGTGTTTGAATCCTAACTGGTTCTTTTTTATGACGGAGAGTTCTGGGTAAAATAGTGTGATCAAAGTGTGCTGTTTGCATAAATGTTTATGCCTAGTTCTAGTACTGACCTTCGGGGCCAGTAAACGTGTGATGCAAACAAACTTTATATCTCTCAAAGTTTAGGAGGCAGAGCAAACTGTCAGTGGTGACAACAAAGAGATATGTGAGACATCAGCTCTGTTGCTGGCCTTATGTTGAGATCTGCAGCAAAGGGGAGCTCAGTAGATTTGGCTTATTGTGCTTCCCAGAAACCTTCTTAAACTTGAGCTCACAGAGCAGGCTCTTACTTTTATAACTTCAGCACAAGGAAATGGTGTTCATTAGTGCAATGGGACACTGACCTTCACAAATCCCACTGCTCTGCCAGAATTAGAAAATGGTGTGATCATCCTCTTCGTAGAAGGTAACTTACATAAAAGGAGGAAGATGAGACACAAGAGGGCCATGAAGCACTACATCTACATCTCTCATAATACTGTACATCTACAGATATACACAGAGTATTTGGGACTCAGGGTTTAAATTCTGGGTCATCCACTTTCTAGCATTGCATCTTTGGGCAAATTATTTAGGATTATACCTACAGTTTCTACTTAATAGGGTTGTCCCAAAAATTAAATAAGTGCATGTAATGCTCTGAAAAATGCCTCACAAACAATAAATGCTTTTGACAGAGTTTGTGAATTTCTTCTCACTCCCACATCTGTTTTCTCCTTTTTGCTTTACCTGATTCCCCAGCTAGATACTCTTTTACAAATTCCAGTGTGGCTAGGTTTGGGCTTGTGCTGTGAGAATAGTAGTATGTATTACTTCTTAGGGTCACACTGAAAACCAACACAGAATAGGAGCTTCTTGCTTGCACTAATGGGGTGATGTGAACCAGCTCCAAGGAGTGGACTGGCATGACTGTGTCAGTCTTTACTCCCAGAAGGATGAGACCCTTGGGGTCACCATGATCCACAGAAATAGTCTTTCATCCTATTTCTTAGGTGAGGAGAATTTCCAGGCTGTCAGTTTTGTATAAGTTTGTAGATGTATATAGTTGCGATTTGTGATAATGGGGGGAGACACAAGGTCATGCTTGAGAGGAGTCTGAGGTTGTACATAGTACTTGATTAAATTACGTTGTCAAGAGATAAGTGCTCTTGCTTTGACCAGGGATTCAAAGTGAGCCTTGGAGCAATTGGAAAACTAGGGTTAATAAAAATGAGCTGGACTAAGGAAAGTAAGAGGGGAAAATCCTGGAGAAGCTGACATAGCTATGTTTTGAGTGGTTATCTTGTGTTTTTGTCGGTTGGACTAGCCAGATTTTAACAAATGGCTTAGGATGGGTCAGACAGAAGGACACGCTGAAAGTCCTGGTAAGCTGGCCTCTGGAAAGCTAATATTTTACAATAATTATTGACATGTGTGGCTATATCATAGTGCCCTTTTCTATTCATGTCAGAAATTTAGTTAATAGCGGAGTCTTTTATTCTTGGTGTAGCTATGTCCTTAGGAAAACATTTTGATAATTTGTTCTCTATAGATCAGGAATATCAGTTATTTGATGATTTTTTTTAAAGTTTGATTTATTTGTTTGCTTTTAATTTAGTTAAATGTTATATGTGGATAAAATAAGAATCTCTATTTCAGAAGTGCCAATATGCCCTTCTCTTTTTGGAAAATAGATTAATGGCCTTTGTTAAGTCTTGGAGAGCATCCATGTCTATATTTATTTCAAAAATTTCATTCTCTCACTGAGGATCAAACTTGCCACATCTTTGTAACCAAGACAGTAAGATTCAGCAAGGAAAATACAAGAGGTGATTAAGTATCACAGAATGGAAAAACAAGCACCACATGTACACACCATCAAATGGTATTAACTGATCAACACTTACGTACACATATAATAAGAACATTCCCTGGGCATTGGGCAGGTGGGAGTGGGAGGAGGGGATTGGTATATTGACACCTAATGGGTGCAGTGCACACCATCGGGGGGATAGACAAGCTTGAAGCTCTGACTTGGGTGAGGCAAAGGCAATATATGTAACCTAAACATTTGTACTCCCGTAATATGCTGAAATAAAAAAAAAAGATTTAGTAAGTAAAGATATTAATAAATTTAAGTTTTCATGATGAGTGTCTTGGGATACCTTGGGAGACATGCTCGAACTTCAGTCAGAAATGCTTCGGTTGTACTTATAAAATGAGACCAAATATGGCAACCCATTTCACAGCAGACCTTTCATGTTTGTGCTGAGGTTGTGATTTATACATACGCCTAATGAAGACAGTGTTTTCTCCAAAATTTCCATTACCTAGCAGGCAAAGAGATTACTCCCTAAGGGAAAGATAACAAGTCTAAAATCCTAGGATATTTTATTTATTTATTTATTTTTATTTCAGCATAAAATGGGGGTACAAATGTTTAGCTTACATATATTGCCCTTGCTCCACTAGAGTCAGAGCTTCAAGCATGTCCATCCTCCAGATGGTGTGCACCACACCCATTAGGTGTGTATATACCCATCCCCTCCTCCCCTCTCCCATCTGCCCGACATCCAATGAATGTTTTACTATATGTGCACTTACGTGTTGGTCAGTTAAAACCAATTTGATGGTGAGTACATGTGGTGCTTTTCTTCCATTCTTATGATACTTCATTTAGTAGAATGGGCTCCCAGATATAAAACCATCCTTATATAGCCATCTAATCTTTGACAAAGCAGGCAAAAACATACACTGGAGAAAAGAATCCTTATTCAATACGTGGTGCTGAGAAAATTGGATAGCCACATGTAGAAGACTGAAACAGGATCCACACCTTTCATCTCTCACAAAAATCAACTCACAGTGGATAGCAGACTTAAACCTAAGGCATGAAACTATAAGAATTCTAGAAGAAAATGTTGGAAAAACTCTTATAGACATTGGCCTAGGCAAAGAATTTATGAAGAAGACCCCAAAGGCAATCACAGCAACAACAAAAATAAATAAATGGGACGTGATCAAATTAAAAAGCTTTTGTACAGCCAAGGAAACTATCATGAGAGCAAACAGACAACCTACAGAATGGGAGAAAATATTTGCATGCTACACATCTGATAAAAGGCTGATAACTAGAATCTATATAGAACTCAGGAAAATCAGCAAGAAAAAACCAAATAATCCTATCAAAAAGTGGGCAAAGGACATGAAGAGAAGCTTTTCAAAAGAAGATAGACTAATGGCCAAGAAACATATGAAAAATGCTCAACGTCTCTAATCATCAGGGAAATTCAAATCCTAGGATTTTTAATTGCTGCTATTCTAAAAGCAGTCTGATATTGCTGTTTGCTTCTGATTTCTGGGTTCCTGTACCCAGGTTCTATCTCCAATTATTTGGCTAATGGTGGGAGAAATTACATCAATTTCTTATTTTCTGTGTCCTCACAAGAAGGGGTAGAATTTGTCCCAGGTATCTGCAACAGTCCTAGCATCCTGAAAGCTCATATTCCTCTGTGCTTCCTTGTTGGTGCAGTGCTCCTTTCTGTGGTTTTTATCCATAGAAATGGAAATATATTGGTTTTCTCAAAAAAAAAAAAAAAAAGAATACTTAGGGTGATTGCTTAACTAATTGGAACTTACAAATACTTAAAATTTTAAAAGCAAAATAGATACTTTGTATTATAGAGAAATAAAAATTAAATTTAATGATCACATAATAAAATTGATTTTTTAAAACTTTTAGAGTGTGTCTAGCAATCTTTGCTTTTTTGCCTTTTAGTTTTTACTGCAAGAATGGAAAAATATTAAATATTTCTGAATTTTAGTGGTAAAATAATACTAGTTCTTTTTCCACTCCTCATCTAATACTAAAATTAAATTTTTTATTCTTTTCAAGAATATTTTTAAAAAGTCTGATATCCCATGATATCTCCCAAGCTGTTCTCAGATGGTATATTATTTTATTGCAAATTTCTAATGAGGATATATCAGAATTGTATCACCTATCAAAAAAGGAGCTTCAACTTACATGAATATTAAAATCTATTTCAACAAATCTACTAAATGTTTTTGTCTTTGAGGTTTAGCCTGAAGTACTATTTTTGGTAAGAATTCAAAATACAGTTATTAAATACTGGCACAAGATACATCACTTCACTTAAAATGTATGGTAACAAGAAAGCAGATTGTCATAATATTAGTCAAATCTCAGAGGGAAATAATTCTTTTCATTATAGATTTTACATCACTATTTTATGGCTTTTAATTGTCGTACTACAGATTAAGAATAGGCAAACACTATGAAATATAATGTTAAATGATTTGTATTTGAATTTTAATGCATTGAAAAGGCTACATAAAAGGGTTTGCATTGATAATAGCAGCATAATAGATTGGGTACATAGGGTAGCTAAATAGTGTAAAGTAGTAACTGCTAATAATATAGCATTGTATTTAACATTGGTTAATGCTAACATTGTTAGTTGTGTTCAGAGCCCTAGGAAAATCAACTCTTGTTCTTACTTTCCTTTTAATTATATTTGGAGGCTGAACTATAATTTAAATGGTAGATGGTCTATTATTTGTGAGTGCCTTAGAGGCAATAAAAATTTAATATTATAGGTAGGTTAAAAATTAAATAGGGTGATGCATGTTAATTTTCTCTTACTGTCAAATATTAGTTACTGAATCTCAAAGAGTACCTAACTGATGTGATAAAACAGTATGGAAATAGATTCTAGATGAGATGATCTGATAAGGAATGGGAAGAAATAAATGTTTTGTTAAGTGTTATCTTTAGTTTACTCCACATAGAACAGCTTAGAGAGCTATCTCCAAAGAACGGAAGATAAGTATATTTGTTTTATTTTGAGTTTTTAACTTTTACCTAGATTCCAAACTCTGGGAGGTGAGGTACTATGTTTGCCTTGTTCATGATTATATCCTCAGTAAGGGTTGTGCAGAACTCACTTCAAAATCTTTTTATCTATTCCTGTCTCATAATACTGTAAAATCTACTAAATCAGATAAATCATATTCTTTACCATTATCACCGTAATCACTGTCATCAGGATCATGAGATTAAAAAAAATTTATAATGCTTGAGGCACAGAATCTATCTTGTTAAGCATTCTTGACCTTAAGGATCTTTACATGAGACAGAGATACTGTCACGGGAATGTCCCTGACAAAGCAGATAAAAAACTTTAATAGTTCTTTTTCTTCACTTTTCTTTCTTTCTTTCAATAGTTTTTTTTAGTATTTCTTATCTGGAAGCACAGCTGCTTGAGGACACGAGGTGGCCCCAATGCTACAAACAGCCATGTGACTCCCTGCCAGATGCCAGAAGTTCAGACCTGTGCACAGACGATGCAGACCAGAGTGGGAGATCTCCAGTTACCTTTAATTCATTAACATACCATTATAACACTAAAAATCGTTCCACCTAGTGAAAATCATTGCCATTTTCTGTACATGAGATGTATGAAGAAGTATGTACATCAGCTGTGTCTTTGCATCCAAAACTCCACCATGGACAAGCTTACACACCTCCTCCATCCTGTATCTAACTATTTTAAACTCCCACACGTCCCATTGCTTGGGAAGAAGGTGCCTTTAGAGCACAAGCTCACCCTTCTTCATTCTTTGGCCAAAGAATCAAAAACAAAACAAACAAACAAACAACAAAACCCCTAAATGCCTTTCCAATTGGATGTTCTTTCTTTGTGGCTGGTATAAGGTAGGGAGAAAACACAGTTTTTCAGTAACAATATGACCAAGTAGACAATAGACAAACCCCATTACATGCAAGTCAGATGAAATTTCACAGCATAAACCAAATGTGAGTATATTTTGGACATAACATGGAAAAGTAATTTTAAGAGAAACTTTTTAAGGCAAATTGTTTTAAAAGTTTTTAACATAAACTTTTGGATAATATTGACACATGGATTATAAAGAAAAAAATTAGACTCTTTTGAATGGTGAAAAAAATATCCAGCATGAACTTGAAAGGAAAATTGGAAGAAATGGAAGAATGGCTGAATTTTGAACAAATTGGAGGAAACATAAGTCACCTACTTATGTGGATTGTATCAAGAAAGTTGAGACTGATTCTGGTCTCCACATTAAACAATTAAGTACTATATTCTACAGAGAGATTAGAGGGCTGGATTCTCTTGCTGGCTACTCATTTTAATGCTCTCATTTCACTTAACAGCAATCATGGCAAGGAATATTTTCAGTTATGTTTCAGTCCAGGTATTGTAATATTGAAAACTAGTAAGGAAAACCATATCGACTTATTGGAGATATAAGCATGAAAATGCTAGTTTTCAAGATATGATGATACTAGTTATAATATTATGGATTTCATAATTACACATGAAAATGTATCTATACAGTAAAATTATATATTTTATTGTTATCCCCAATACAGAGTTTATCCATCAGCCCTTGCCCTTCCCAGGACATTGTTGAAGTGAATTAGACCCTTAGAGTTACTATGGGCATGGGAGTACTTCAGAGACAATGCCTGGGTATACTGCAGTGTGGCAGTAGGCCACTTCAGTGCTTTTTCTCCCATCTAACTAGATATGCCACAAAAGCTCAGATACTAACATCAATAGGGACAGGCTTGAAATAAGATGCAGCAAAGAACAATAAGCGTACTTCAAAAGTGGTTGCATTTGCAAAGTGAAACTAAATATTAATGTCAATAAATTGATGTAATAGAAATTGCAGTGTTTTGTAGTTCCTTTCTGCTTCATTGCAAACATTAAAGGAGAGAGTGATCCTAAGAAAGCAAAATAGTCTGAAAACATTCTGGAAATGGCGTGATTTAATCTATTGCTGGAAGACTGCAACTTGAGTAGAGAATATAGTGTTCTTCACTTTCTTGTTCTTCAGAACACGAAAGATGGTATTTTATAGGGTGTGTAATACATCTTAAAAAGGAAGAAATAATTTAAGTACTTCATTTCTATCTTCTCATTGACCTGGTTTTTATGACAGCCTACTTCTGGCATCCCATTTAGTTATTTGTGAAATTGCTAAATGATGACCTTGGCACAGAAAGTCTGACATTCTTATAAGTGTTTAACCCTAATTTCTAACCCCAAGTCAATCTGCCTAACCTCTTCATTGCTACTGGAGCAGTAAAAATACAATGAAATGTACAGACCATTAGTTCCATTCTAAATGTTCTTAGCTTCCTTGGAGACCTCAAATTCTTCACAAATTTCCAGAGTTCCAGAACAAATACTTTAACAGAATATTAATATAAGAAGTGCAGACTGATCCTTTGGTCGATCATTAAATCATGTCCTGTTGAGTTTAAGTAGTGCAGTGTAATGTATTTTATGTCTGTTGCCTCAAGATGAATATTCTAAGTTAAAATAAAGCCAAGCCCTAAGAAGAGCTGGTGTGACAATGTTTCTGCATTTGTCTGTAGATCAGGAACAAGTGAGAAGTGATTAAATTTTCTATCGACCATTTTTTTTTTTTAAATTTTGGAGTGAATGGTACATTAGTTTCCCGGGGTTGCCATAACAAAAATACTACAAACTGGAAGGCTTAAAATCACAGAACTTTATTTAGAAATTTATTTTCTCACAGTTCTGGAGGCTGGAAGCCTGAAATCAAGTTGTTGACAAGATTGATTCCTTCTGGAGGCTTTGAGGAAGAAACTGCTCCATGCTTGGATTCTGGTGGCTGCTAGCAATGCATGGCATTTCTTCACTGGTAGACACATCACTTCAATTTCCATCTCTATTGTCACCAGTTCTCCCTGTGCACCTCTCTGTGTCTTCACATGAGCTTCTTATAACCACACCAGTCTTTGGATTTAGGCTCCATCCTAACCCACAATCACCTCATCTTAACTATATCTTATAAAGATTCTATTTCCCAAGAAGATCCTATTCTGAAGTTCCTGGTGGACATAAATTTGGGGGAACATTATTCAACCCCAACAGAGAGAGGAGTAGCTTCAAGTCAAACCTGTCTTTGATTCTTTGATGGAGTTTTGAGGTAGACGCTATTAGTGTTCAATGTCACCAGTTCTCCTCACCTTTTTGCACTTATGGGAAATATTTCCCGGTCCCTTTTCCATTTCATGGGACTGTGTGGCTAATCCTGCCCAGTGGCCTGTGACTGGGAGCGACAGGACTTACTTTGGGGCTTAACTACTGAAGAGCCGCTGTGGGAATCTCCATGATTATTTCTGTTCCAGTGAAGCCAGAAACTTGGTGTTGAGAAGGAAATGCTACACATCAAAACTACCTGGATAATGGACGTTATCTGAGTGAGAAATAAACTTTTGTTATATTATGCCACTGTGATTTTGGTGATATTTGTTACCAAAGCAAGCTATTGACAAATCTGACCATGAATATATAGGTCACAGACTAATCAGTAGTCTGAACTTGAAGCATGTATGGTCTTAACCCAAAGTTTTTATTCCAGATATTTAAGTTTCTTCCTTTTTCCTAAAAATGTAATTCCATTTACAATCATTTGTTGAATTCATTTATATTGAGGACCTTCTACACATATATATTTAGAAAACCTTAGATTTATATTATCTTTGACACTTGAATATGGGCAAATAAAGCCAAAGATTGGTGCTAAATTCTTTTTAAAAAGCTATTTGTGCTAAGAGAGTTATGACATGAGTTTTTGTCATTTAACTATTATAAAATTCCCAATGGTACTACACTGGCAGGAAATAAGACTTTAAAAATGGTATTTCTATATCAAACAAAAATTTGTTGAGCTGTACTTTAAACCCTAGAACTTAGCTTCAAAGTAAAAGCTTTTATTATTGAAAATAAAAATGGTAATCTATAGACAATCTTACATTGGCTGCAAAGAATGCTGTGACATTTCAGACATATGTTCAACTTCCAACTCCATAATGAGTTTATTTTGAGTCTATTTATATACAGTTCATTTGAAGGGCAAAAATGAGAAGTTATACCCAAATGGCAGGGGTCCAAAACTGATGTAAGTTAAGCAATGATTTTATGTGTAATATAACCCCTGCTGGGGTATCTGAAGCTTTTTCTAGAATGCTACATAAAAACTTAGTGCTAAAACACAACGGGGAAACTAATTTAAAATTGAAAAAATATAATTACTCCCCAACAAGAATGAACTGGAAGATGCTTCAAACAGGTTGAAGGGCAGTGTTCATTGACCTGAATATGCTATCCATGGAGGAACAGAATCTGACACATCATAGCAAATACTCTAGGCTGAGCACCATCTCTAAAGCTGGCTGGTTAAATGGCTTTGTTACTCTGTCATGAGGTAGAATGCCAAGGGTGAGTGATCCTTTACCACCCTCCTTATTTCAAAGTTTCCTCAGGAAATGCCTATGTGTTCACTGGCATGGGTGATCTGGAAAGGATCAATGTCTTCTAGAGGCCTGGAAATCAATCTGGTCTCTTGGCATCTTTTGAATTGGAATGACCTTGAACTCAGTGAGATATGACATTGCCCTTAACACAGTCCCCAGCTACCATGGATTTGGAGAGCTTACCTGGGCCTACTTCATGTCATCATATTCACAGTCTTGAAATGTAGCCCAAATTGTATTCATTAAATAAGTGTTTTCTGGCTATTTCCCATGTCCCAGTTTTTTTTCAGGGTTGATTGTGCAATGATGAATAAGGCAGATGTGGTCTCTACCCTTCTAGAGCCCACAGCTGGGAAAAACAAGCATTGCATAAACAATCAAATAGACAGCAATTATAATTGTGTTTTATAAATACTTTCATGAAAGGTAAATGCAGCAAATGATAAAGTTCTCAACTCATGTTGATGATACTTTGGTAACTTGAGATAACTCATTTTCAACTGCAAATAGAAGATCTTTAGTTTCATGTGTGCAATCTTCCTTTTCCTGTCAACATAAATAGTTTTGAACCTCTGAGGTTTTAAGTGCTACTATTGAGGATATGTGATAGGTTTTTTTCTGTTCAACCTGGTGTTAGTCATGGCAAACATCTCCTTTTCAAGAAAAAATGGAATTCTGCAACATTACCCTATAATCCTTTCCCATATCCAATCATAAATATAATATTTATTATAAAGTCCTGAGGATAAGGGCCATATGACATATATCTTTATATCCTTCACAGCACCGAGCTGAATGCTAGTCATACTGATATGACAAGAGGGTATTGATAGACATTGGTTGAATGGGGGGATATTAAGTATTATTTTTATATGGAATGATGGCTTAAGAAAATAAAAAGTAACAGGTAAGTAGAGAAAAGTACCTGACTTCATATCCTTGACAATAACTCAGTAAATAGTGGCATTTACATAAATGTTAAAATATTTTGGAATGCTTAAAAGGAGTCTATTAAGAACTCAGTTTCTGCTAACTTGAGGGATTTTAATTGCTTACTGAGAACATTTGTTCTTTTTTATTTTCTTTTTAAAAAGAATGGGGTCTGGCTATATTGCCCAGACTGGAGTGCAGTGGCTATTCACAGGTGCAATCATGGTGCACTGCAGGCTTGAACTTCTGGGCTCAAGCAATCCTCCTTGCGCCTCATCCTTCTGAGCAGCTGGAACTATAGGCACATGCCACGGCACCTGTTTCTGTTGATGGCATTTAAATTCACTTGACTATCACAGAAATGGAATTTAATGAACTGCTGTTGAGATATACAAATTGAAAAATGACTGGATAAACGAAACCTGTCCTGTCCTCATATCATATAGAACTTATTCTTCTACCATTTTTATATAGATTGTTTTCATTATTCTAAATGAAATAATAACCTGCTTAATAGTAATAGTTTCCTTATCCTTAGGCCACCTAGAGACTTCTTGCCAGTCTGTCTGGATTCCTGACTCTCACTGCTGTAACCTGAACACTGTCCAGATTGCATATCCTTTGACCCACTTACATAGCTTGAATCTTTTGGTCCATAGGCAACACCCAGGTTCTGTTTAATGTTCCAGGTAATTCACCCAAGATCCCCTTATGGTCTTCTGTACTCTGATCCCATCTCTATACTCACTTCAACTTAAGATATTGTCATCTCAGTAGTAATCCCTACCTGCAGTCACTCTGGATTCTCTGACATTTGGATCTCAATTTTTCCTCTGTCAAGTCCAACCTGACTTACCCAGTTAGATCTCAGAATATCCAGTTATTGTGTGAGGCAAATACAAGCAGTAACCTCAGCCACAAGAAAAATAGTCATTGCCTCTCAACTTTCTGTTGGCCAATCTAACACTAGTGAGAAAAAGATAAACTATAAATTTAATCCTAAATTCTTATATCATTCCCATGGCTTCTAAAACTAATTTACCCCGATGCCTGGTAGCATTTTGCTATTTTCAACTTTTTGCCAACCTGGACATTTCTCAACTGTTTTAGTGCATTGTTTGTCCTCTCTCTGCTGCCTTTTGGCTCTGACGTTGTTGTATATGGTCCTAGGTCTGCCTTGACCTTGGTATTTACCTTTGACTCTTGACTGGGGTCTCATTCTCCTCTGTGGTTCCTTCTTTGACTTTTCCAGGACTCTTTCAAATGTCTTGACCTGTTTGTCTCTGTTCTCCACTGATTTTTATAGTGCTGGCACTACAAGATAATTAGCATTGTTAAATAAGCATGTGTCTTGGCACTTGTGGTACCTGAAAATTATGATTGGATATATTAAATTCTTATATTTTCCAAGAAACCAAGTAGATTCTTTAAATTATTTGGGTTTAAAGATACAAAAACTCCTCCTGATTTACTGCCAAGCTCCATTAGTGATGATTAATCACAATAAGAGGCTGAATGAAAAGTAGAACGCTGCTCAGACTTTAAGTTAAAATGAGGAAACAAATCTCTCTGGATTACCAAGGGGGATTTACTTTCCTAAATGTTATGCAGGTAGCTTAAACTAAACATGTGCAATGGGGTAATGTTTTAAAAATTATTGATGTGCTTTTTTATTTTGCCTTTCAGAGTACAAGACCATTGTCTTAGTCTGCCTGAGGCAACAGCATGCCTGGGGAAGATTAGGATTTGTTACAGAAGGAATGCAAACAGAAAGTAGCCAAACAATAAAAACGAGAAAGGAATAAAGAAATAAGATGGAAGAAAGGCTTTGTAGAATTGAGGCTAGTGATGGTAGTTTGCTCCCGTGATGATAAATCAGATTGTTAACTATTCGTAGAGAGAAGAGTGCCATAATTTTTATATTCCCCATATTTGCAAATAAACAACCCATTTTGGAGCAGTCACTTCAAAGCTCTTCCATAATTTGAAGAACATAACCCTAGTCTGCATGAAGTCTTTGTCTCTGTGGATTCTGGAAAGAGAAAGATAGAGACAGAGAGAGGGAAATAAAGCAAGTAGTTACAGGTCCACATTTTCCCTTCTCTGGGCTTTGGCCCAGACAAGAAATACATGGAAAAGATAAAAAATATAAACAACAGACGCACAATCACTTCAATGTGTAGCCTGTTAAGATTAAAAATAAATGGTTCTGAGGATTGGCTTTTAAGGCACCCTTTGTTCCCATATGGATCTTGCGAGAAGAGGGTTTAGGGCCACTGTTAGAATAAGGAGATTACCTAATAAGGACCACAGGGAGGATCACCCTAACCAGGGCCAAATCAGAGTTGTAGGTAGACCTAAGAGGTTTCTATAGCAAGAGCTGAGGTGAAGGCAGTGAGTTATGAATACCGCAGGGCATGGCCTCTAAAATATGTTAGCCACAGGTTTTTGGCATTAGACAGGCAAAGGTTAGGCACAGGTTTTTGGCAAAGCAACCAGAATCCAGGAGGACAAGGGTATTGCTGAACCACTAGAGCAGCAAGAGCCAGATAACATGAGCATCAGAGGATTTTATGTCTTTTCTCCTTTATCATAAGGGCAATAAGCCCTACTCCTCTCCCAGAACCAAGAGATTAATCATCTGAACATATTTTATGCAAGAGACACTGGATTCAAACTAATCTTTAAACTGGATTGCACATTTAGTTATTTTCTTTCTCCTCACTCACCAGAAATGGATGCAGCTCTTGGAGAAAGGCCAGATTACAGAAAAAATATAGAAATCGCTTTTTATCTATAGACCTAAATTCTAGCATGACTGCTCATAATTTTATCATCGATCAGCTTTTTTCCCTGCCCCTCCTCATCACTGCTGATAGCACTGATGTCCTCTCTGTCATTTGGGATCAACATCCAGAATTATGTTTGATTCTATTTCTCCCTTTCCCTTAGCATCAAAGTTGTCAGCTTTTGTAAGTCTCACATTTTTTATGTTCTTTAGTTTCTCCCCTTTCCCTGTTTCAGTAGCTTCTAATTGGTCTGCTTTCCTCTGGAGCCTTTCTCTTCCAATGTTTTCTGTGCATGACATCTAGATTAATCTTTTTAAATGAGGACTCTGAGCCTATGAGCCACTTTTCAAAACATTCAGTGGTTTACCATTGTATCTATTAAATTATATGCAAACTTCTCAATCCTACATAAGGAATCTTCCAACATCTTACTATAACCTATTTTTACTGTTTTATCCTCACTTTACCACTATAAATATTCAGTGGGATCGCCAAGTAGAGTACTTCTTCAGTCAGGCACTGCTGGCTTTTAAGTCCTGCTGTGTTAGCTAGTGCTGTTCCTTTTGCCTGGGGTGTCATTTCTATCTTTTCATTCTTTTCTCCTTATATTCCTTGTGGGTAAATCTACTATCTACCTCGCAGTGCTTGGTCCTCTGTCATTCATATGGTTGGGGTTTGGAAATCTTTGTTAAATGAAAGATGCAACGTGGTTATTGTACAGGGTTCACCTCTGACTATAAGTGAGAATGGAGATCCAGGAGAAAATACAGATTATCCTCCAGGAATTACTGAGAAAGTGTCACCAAAAAAAAAAAAAAGTAAGAAAAAATTCCCAACAGAATGAGAACATAGAGCTGACAAACACTGACACTGAATTAATCCTTGCAGTTTAAACACAGGTGCCTTTTTCTATTTGTCGACTTCTTTTTTGTTGTTTGCTTTATTACTATAAACACACTTCTTAACTCTCTCTCTCTTACCTTGGTACAAACTAGAGAAGACTGATGGACCATGAATGTGAATCATTCATTCATTCATTCATTCAATCAGTCAGTAAAAAATAAATACGGTACTCAAATAATTTAATCCTACCCCTGACTCCCTTAAGCAGAAACCTTCTCACCCCTCTGCTCCCTTTTTCTCTTTTTTTTTTAAGACAGAGTCTTGCTCTGTCACCCTGACCAGAGTGCTATGGCGTCAGCCTAGCTCACAGCAACCTCAAACTCCTGGGTTCAAGCAATCCTTCCGCCTCAGCCTCCCGAGTAGCTGGGACTACAAGCATGTGCCACCATGCCCGGCTAATTTTTTTTTTCTATATATATTTTTAGATGTCCAGATAATTTCTTTCTATTTTTAGTAGAGACGGGGTCTCGCTCAGGCTGGTCTCGAACTCCTGACCTCGAGTGATCCACCCGCCTTGGCCTCCCAGAGTGCTAGGATTACAGGCGTGAGCCACCATGCCCGGCTCCCTCTGCTCCCTTAATACTGCATATGCCTTTGATTATTATACTTAACTTAGTATTTTATAATAATTTGTTTCCAAGTCCACCTCTTACATTAGATTACGAGCTTCTCAAAAATTGTTTGTAGTTTTATTTACAGTATATTATTCCCAATGTTTGACACTGAGTGCAATTCTATTTCTATATTTTACCAAATTTGTCAGAATATGGTTATGCTACTTTCTTCTACCCTGAACTCTTTTTTTCTTTGACTTTGCTCAAAATTTTGCCTCATATCCATGGGTAATGCTCTCTCTCCGATCTTCACCTATTCCCTGCTTGACTGTGAGCTCTTCAAGAGCAGGGCATGCGTCCCCATGCACCTGGGCATCCCCAGCACCTGGCCAGATCAGCTGCACTGTGGAACTAAACTGTTGTTCAGTGAACACTTTTTTGCCACGGACAGGGGCCTATACCTAGAACATACATAATACATGGTGCATAATAAATGCCTTTTAAGAAAACATATATTGAATGGATGGATGAATAAATGTTTTCTATTCCTAACTGTTTTCCAAACATGAGGCTTAGTGCCTGTAATTTACCAGTCTATCTATGTAACTGATGCATTTTATTTATTCTTTTTTTGATGTTCAACATATTATTTATGTATTTGTGTACATATGTGTGTCTGTGTGTGAGACTATGTTTGTATCTCTTCTTTCCCTTCACTGCCCCATCCCAAATTATAAGTTCTTTCAGGAGAGGAACAATGTTTTATTTATTTTTAACTTACCAGTATATTACACAAAAGCACTAATAATTTTTAAATTGAGTTATAGCTAGAAGCTTTCACTTTTAATAGCAAATGTTTCTTTAACTGTTTAAAGTAGATTAGCTTAGTAGTTTCAATAAGGGTAAAATATCCTGGATTGTAGGTAAAATCTCTTATCCTTGTCCATGCCCTCAAGACTTTGTACCATCTTGGGCATATAACAGCACATTCAGAAATACTTTCTGAGTCATTACTTTGATTTCCCAGGTGTATAAATTATTTTTGAGTAGTGGTTTGAACATTGAAGGTTTTGACTTATTTGGCATCTGGATGTGTCTGACAGATGATTTAAAGAGTCTTATAATTATAAAATATGATCGTTTATTGAGACAGATGTACATATGGTACACCTTTTGAAATTAAATAAAAAGTGCCTGAGTCTAACATCTGTGTGGAAGGCATCCATCACAGCAGGTCTCCCAGAAACTGTTTGGTGCTTTCCTTGCTTCCACTAAAAATAGTCTTTCACCATGCCTGTTCTATAAAAGTTTACTATTTTCTTTCAGATACATATCTTTATAGATTTTGTTTTATTTCAAAATCCTAAATGTCCTTTGTAGTTATGGGTTTATTAGGTTAAATTACATATTCGTTAGGATGTAGACTAAGGTGTTACAATAAGGGAGTCCAGCATATAAACTTGGAGCCTGTTTATTTCTATGTAGGCAACAGTCCTGAAGTGAGTAGTCTGAACTGGTCGGGGCAGCTCTGCTTGCCTAGGTCATTCAGGGACCTGGTTTCACTCAATCTATTGCTTCATAATCCCCTGGGGTGTTCTTGTCTACTTTGTCAAAGCTAGACCACCATTTGTCCACAATCTAATTGAAATAACTGGGAAAAGGAAGTCCAAAGCAAACATCTTTGTTTTTAAGGAGACAGCCCAGAAGTTACTCAGGTAACTTCTCACATCCTATTGGCCAAACATAGACACAGCTGTGAGAAAAATTAGGAAGCATAGTCTATACAACGGGTGAACAAGTGGCTGGTTAAAACCTTGGAGTCTGTATTATTCAAAAGAAAAACTAGGCAACAGATACTGGTGAACAGTCTGATTCAGTTTGCTTCTCTGGCCCTCTTCTGTGAGTATCTTCTTCCCACATGCAAACATACTCTTTCCTTCTCCAAATGAGGTAGCCAATGTTACTTTATCTCATTCTCATTAAAATTGAAGCTCAGTGAGTGTTGCATTTTTCCTCTATCAATTTTGAACTTGGCCTTTTGCAATCTGGTACTTCATAAACTCATACACACCTTCTGTACTGAGTCCCTGACACCCAAGATACAATGGTGGAGCTGGAACAGAATAACCATGGCAAGCTCCTCTTAGTAAACTAGGAAAAAGGGGAGTAGTCGCTGCTCCATGGAAATGACAATAATCTGGTATGTAATTATTTTAAGACCCTTGGTCTAGTACTGGAGTAAATTCCTCAGCTGGACTCTTGTTCTGAGAGGCACTCTCTGGTCCATTTTCCTTTAAGTCACATTGCTTTTCCATTTGAGATGGAGTAAGATTTTACTCTTTTCATTACCTTCCTCTGCCACAGCTGAAATGTGCACTGAGAGTGTGCTCTCCATGAGCACTGCACTGCTTTAGGGACAACCATGGGCTCTTGCTGGTCACACTTGTGGTTTCTTTGCACAGCTTCCACCAAAGCTCCATAAGCTTCCAGCCTGATTCCAATAAAATTCACATAAAAGTCACCACACTTAAAGATTACTTTTATTCATAGTTCTTAAGCCTCTGAGATCTTTTCTTATCTACTGCCTCTGTGCTTGAACCCTCCCTCTCAACTTGAATTTAATATAGACTAGTTTAAGGTTATCTGAATTCCTTTATAGCAAAAAATAAAGGATAAAACAGGTTATCTAAAAATATAGGATTTAAGTAGGAAGTTAACCTGAACCTTGAACCTGGGCTACTCCCATTGTTTGACTAAAAAAAAGTCTTACTGGGAGAATTTTAGGAAAGTCTCTGAAGGACAGACTTAGCTTCTGCCATTTGGAGCACAAAAGTAGTTGACTTTTTCAGCCCTATGAGGCCACGAATCTCTCAGTCAAAGTAAATTGAATGCTGCAGGCAAAAAGGGCATCCATTAAAATGGCTCTGTTTCCTTCAATTTCTTCTTGCAAGCTGATCTAGTCATTAAAAAAGGTCCTTTTTATCTTGTAGGACTTTTCTAAAAGAAGCAAGGAGCCACGCTATCACTTTCTGAGTTTTCCAATCAGTTTTCTAATGCAGTGTGCTTAGCAAGCCCATTACTGGCCTTCCATTATCTTACAGGCTGCATTTTTTCCCACTAGCTTTCCATGGATTAAAGTAGGTCACTAGCCTTCCACCAGTCAGTATCTGTTTCTTGTTCCTTATCCACCGAATTGCTAAACCAATGACACGTATTTTGAGTATTTGTTATTGTAGTATCTCACATCTCTTACCAAATTTTTATATTAAGATACAAGAGACATCTTTATAATAAATGAAATAAAAAGATAGTTATTTTAAATAAGATTGGGTAATTTTTTTCATATTCTCACCAGGGGAGAGAGCTCAAAGCTGGAGGAGTAAGTCTACTTTAAAAAGCCATTTGTGGATCCAAGTTTAGGATAGGATAATATCATGATTGATGTTCCATCATCACCTAGGATTTTGTCCTCTTCTATGTGGGTTGGAGGCAGAAGAAAAAGTTCAGAACAATTGGCTTCATCTTCATAGTGATGACTCCGAAGTTGCACATCTCTTGAGATTGCATCCTATTTGACCTAAACTTAATCCCACAGCAACATACAGTTGCTATGAAGGATGGCAAATCAAGTCTGTAGTTAACTTGGGTATTCTAAGCTCATGTAAGCTAACACTAAAGGGTTTTACTATGAAAGAAAAAAAAAAGAAAGAAAGAAAGGAAAGAATGGATTCTTGAGGACACTTAGCAATATGGAAGATTAATTTATAAATAATGTTTAATTCTCAATTTCAAAGGAGTTTACTGTCTGTAATGAAGGATTGATTTTGTCCTTCTGTTTCAGAATTGAAGCATTAATAACAAATGTTGCTTCGTGGTTACTAAATTTAGGACATAGAAATTGTTATATACTCTTAGAATGTCATCAAAACCACAATCAAGTAGAGGATTCTTAAAGTTTGGAGGAAATAGCTCCATCACAACAATAAGCAAGCACTTTTTCCCTAGTAATTCTTAAAATTATTTGATTTTGAAAGTAATGTAACATCTATTAACTGATTTTGATTTTTTTCTTAAGCAATTTATTTGAGTCACTGTACTTTTTGTACTATTCTTTAATATATTCTTTACAGAATTCTCAATTGACTGAAAAAATGATTAACAGTGGGCTCCCCTGTTGTGATTCACCAGATGGTTTTGTGTTTTGGGCCAATGGTTTTTCTTCTTTTTCATATTGTTTCCCCTCCCCTGGATTCAAAATATGATACTCATTTTTAATTTCATGACTAAAATAAAACAAATCTTTTATTTTTTTCATGCTAAAGCTAATGGCCAGAATGTTTGATATTGTGAACAAGGTAATTTAAAAGTATGCCTATTTTCCTCAGTTACTTTCTTCACATAGTATTTTGTTATTGTTTTCTAATAATTTAACTGCCATTAGTTTTTAACACTTTTTGCAATCTTCCCTTTGGTTCCTCTATTACTTTTATGAATTTGCTTTAACAATTTTATTTAATGTACTGGTCAAAGTCCTCCTGAGGAAAGCTGTTACTCATCTAATTATTTCTACCCTGTATAAATTGTACACAGTTTGAGATACAGTTAAACAAACAAACAAACAAAAAACAGAGAAAGATATAAATGCCTGAAAAATTTTCCTATGTTTTAATCTAGTTATGTTAATCTCTCTGACAAAACATTTATGAAACTTTAACTCTTTCACTGATCATACAAAATTTTCAGAAGTTATGTTTCTTAGTACAGATCATGTTTTTTATAATTTACTTTGTAAATAAATGATTAGTCTCTAAAACTGGCCAAACTGTCAAAGTTTGTTAGCTTATAAAAATAATTGAGCTCAAAACAATTACTCTATAGTTTTTTGATACTACTGACCTATAAAAGGTAGAGTTTGGTTATATATCTCAATAATTTTTTTAATCTAGAGAACAAGCTTGAAATTTGATAAAAGCAGATTTTTAATTATTTGATTTTTCATCGGAATATAGAAATTTAGCTTCAGAAGATGTGGAATCACCTAGGTCAAGAATCCAGGATTTAAATGCTTTAGATACCTTGTCCAAGGGCCCACGGTCAGCTGGGGGGAGTCTGGACAAATTCATATACTCCCTGCTCTCACACAGTGTTTGTTTTTTTTTTTTTTTTTGTAGGGCTACCGTAACAAAGTACCATAAACTGGGTAGCTTAAACAACTGAAATATATTTTCTCACAGTTATGGAAGCTAAAAGTCTGAGATCAAAGGGTCAGCCATATTATCTCTTCTGTGACTTCTCTATTTTGTTTGTAGGTGGCTGTCTTCTCCCTATGTCTTCATGTGATCTTTGTTCTTGCTTCTGTGTTTTAATCTTCTCTTTTTATAAGTATACCAGTAATATTGGATTGGCACCTATGCCCAATGAATTGATTTAAATTTAATTGCCTCTTTAAAGACTATCCCTAAAAACAGTTGCATTCTGAGGTACACATTCTGGGGGTTAGGACTTCAACATATGAATTTTGGGGGGAAGGTGGACATGATTCAGCCTGTAACAGGGGCATTGGCCCACCAGGAGTCTTCCAGAGGGAGAAAATATCTGGTAGTCAGCGTAAATGCTTTCCAGCCTTTCCGCTGTGCTAGAAATCAGGAATATAAAAAGTGAGGCTTCCTTAAGTCAATCCTTAATTTTTATAAAATGCTCTGAATTTGCCTCAAATCTTTGTAGGAACTAGTTACAGGAACTCCAAAGAAACAAAAATAATAACTTTGAATCATAAAACTAATTGGTATATATAAAAAATATTTTCCTAAAGCAAGCAAGAACCAGAAGAACGAATTCTACACAGGGATCATGTTGGCCATATTGGTCAAAACACATAAGCAGCGCCCAGCATAGAGAAGCCCTAAATAAATTTTTGCTCATTGACTGTGATCGAATCAATGACGAGTATTCCTCTAAAACTCTGCTACATACTGGGTGGTAGAGTGCTTCCAGTCTGCCTCCTACCTAATAAAGTAACACAATGGACATTTACATGACATCTGAGTGTCCTGACTCCCCATATTATCTCACAGGTCTAAGAAGACTAAGACACATTTCATTTTTTAATCCACAATGTCTACAAAATGTCTCTAACAATATGATGTCAAAGATAACCAGCTCACCATAGAGCTCCAATTATTTTGGGCTACTTTAAAGCTCACTGATTAATTTCAAAATCATAAAATATTATACCTTGTGTTTAGAGTTTCTCAAAATCGTCACTATTGGATAGTTCTTTGAGGCGGGGTGCTGCCTGTGAGCTGTAAGAGGTTTGGCAGCAGTCCTGGACTTTACCCTCAGTGCCACTCCTCCAGTTGTGACAACCAAAACTGTTTCCAAAAATTGCCAAATCTCCCCTTATGGGCAAAATTACCCTCTGTTGAGAACCACTGCTTTAGTTTGAATCTAGATCATGCTTTAAATGTGTATTTATTGTTTGAGTTAGATTATTGAAAGAAGGTCACCTAAGTGTGCATCTGCATGAAACAATCACTTTTCCTGTCCATGTGCATACTAGTTTTGCTGACACCAAGGATTCACTTTCTTTTTTCTGACACTTCATTATTTGTTGAAAAATGGTCTAATTACAGTCTTCTCTCAGAGTCATAGTTCTAATTATTAGTCACATTGACCTTTTTGTTGAATCAAAAGAAACAAATATTACATCATAAACCATAAAAGCACTGGCATTAAATGCTAGTTGCAAAGCAGTACATTGATTATGTACTTCCAAATTAGAATGAAACATCTTTTCAAGGCCTGTATTTGAACATGTTTGAAATTTCCTTTAGAAGATTACTTTATTTTTAATGGAGCAGACAGCAGGCTTTCATGACCACAAAGTTCCCCTTATGAAAAAATTAAATCAAATTTTATTTACTGCTTAATGAATAGATTTCTGTAGAGTTGGCATGCAACCTCAGATCCTTTCTGACTTTTTAAATGTGCAAAAGTCAAATTACCCAAGTCATTTTGTGGAGTGTGGTTGACAATGAAGACAATTTTCTGCAAACACTCATCAAGGCTAAGTTCTGTTAGGGAGCGTGTGAACTGAAGGGGCTGAAATTCAGCCAGAGTCTCCATAGTTTGATATTTAAATATTTTTGATGCGTCACATCCAACTGCAGTGTTTCCTTCTTGTAAAAGCTTACATGTAGGCTCTGCTCCCTTACTGGGTTTACAGTCAAATGGCATCAGTGTAGCAAAGTAGCTAATACCTTATTTTAAAATTAACTTTCAAAAACTTCCCTAGACTACTTCTAGAAATTATCTCTGGTTAAATATGAGTAATGTGCACATTAACCATTCTATATTTATAACGTAGTCCTTAATAATTTTCATTGTTCAAATATATGCATTTTTATTTAGTTGTTTTTGGTATGGGCTTTTAAAATCTGAGTTCAAAATATTAAATTCTTCTGTAAGAAACAACGGCTAATTAAGAAATCCAGAGGGAAATTTTAATATCTATCAAAATACAATAAAACGAAGACTTTAAGTTTAAAGTCTGTGAAGTCTGTGAAGGGTATTGTTAATGAACTAACTCTGACAGCATTCTAGTACTGAGCTAGTTTTAAAGAGCATAGAACACACACACAGTGGTTCCTATCAGACATTCTTTGCTGTAGATGAAATTAATCCAGGCTATTGTTTCTCAATAGTTTCAAGAATATGGCATCCTTTAAAAAATAATGATAAAATATATTCACTATCTTATTCTATTTATTTATGTATTTAGCAATGCATATTTATTAACTGTGGTGAGGTAAGCAGTTTTGTATGCTTGGGACTATAGTAGCAAACAAAAAATGTCCTCAACCTATTGGAGTTTACATGCTACTGTGAGAAAAAGTGAATAAACCAAAAGAAATTATAAAAATACATGATGCAATACGGTGATAGGTGCTATGTAAAAACTAAAGCAGGGTAAGGGAGACAGGGAGTACCTGGGTGTGTGGCGGTTGAGGAAGGCATCTGTCTGAGGTCAGTTCCCTAGAAGTACAGCCTGGGATGGGAATTCTTGTTCAAAAGCTTTATCTGAGGGAGAGAGAATTGTTCTTGGGATAAAGAAAGTGAGACAAGTAGGATAGAGCTGGGTGAAAAGATCAGCAAGTCTGTGGTCTCAGCTGGAGACTTTCAGGTAAACCACAAGAAACCGTGAAGCAGCAATTGTACTACAGAAGTGGTCCCAGCTTGGGGTAGGATGTAGCCTTTTGTAGCCTGTGTCAGATGGTAGCTGGCTGAGCTGGTGTGGCCTAGGGGGAAGACACCTCCACTTCCCAGAGATCAATAATCTGGATAGAGGAGCAGTGAGTTCTTGTTCAGCGAATAGTAACAGCAGCTGAGGACTGGTGTGCCAGTCTGTGACAGGGATCTACCTGAATGGGACATGCAACACTATTTTCTTGTACAACTGAGAAGGTAATGAGAACATGCGGGAGAAAGATAGCTAAATATCTTTGAGAAGAACATTCCAGGGAGAGAGAACGATGACTGTAGAGACTGGAACTTGCTTGGTTTGAGAAACAGAACCACATCCAGTATAACAAAAATCATGTGATAAAGAGGGAGGATGGAAAGAGATGAGGAATGCAGGGGTGAGAGTAGATCATGTGGGAACTTGTAGGCTACTAAGTGAGATGAGAAGTGGTTGGAGTTTTCTGTATGGAGTGCAAGATCTGGATTTAGTTTCAACATGTTGACTTCAGCTGCCATGGGGAGAACAAGCTGTAGGGAGCAAGAATATAAACTGCAGAATCAATACTTGTCCTTTTTGCATCCTTTTATTGAACAACCACATGCTATCAGGAGCTATTGTGAATTTATCAATGCTTTCACATGGTCTTGCATGTGATAATTATAATTGCATTCATATAGAATTTGTTAGGTACTATGTGTAGGCAGGGGGGATATTCAAAATATTTAGCAAACAAAATTACAGAGGTTCCAGTCAATCATTATGAAAGCCGATTTTTTAGCCCAAAGTGTAGACAAAATGTGGTACTTATTCAGTCTACAGATATCACATGATACACAAATAGATTGTTGGCCCTTTAATATAAACCCTTGCTTTCTTAAGTGTTCAAGGCTTCTGTACAAGATGGTAATTTTGGGTCTATTCTGAGAAAAAGACCACATGGGCCAAGTAGGGTGATATTTTATGATGGAATGTGGAGCTTGTTAAAAATGCCAGTTATAGAATATATAGGAAGTTCTTAAGTTGGAAAACAAAGGGTATTATAAGCTAGCAGGTAGAGGTCTACAAGCTGAAACCTGGGTGTTGAACCTAAGGGCATTTCCTTCCTAGGTACCCTTATTGAACATTGTATTTCTACTCTAGACTTGCATCACTTTTTATGTTAATGACTTATTTACTCTTCCTAATCTGTGGATTTCATTCTCTCTAAGACCACCAAATCACTTTTATTTATTTTTGTATATTCACAGTGTATCACAGTGCCTGGCACTCCCTAGACACATAAATCTGGATACTTGAGTACTGTAACAATAGAATATCACATTAGATAATGGGATTAACTACACAAAAAGTGGATTTGTCTTGGATTAAACTGCATGTGTACTCCTTAAATTTCTACAAATTAAAAAATACAAAAAAAAGTGAATTTGGTTCGAAGACAAAGAGATGTACTATGGGTCAAATCAGGAAAGAGCCTTACTTCTCAAAAATAGCAATAGTTTGACCTAGGCTTGGTAAGTCAAATCAAGTAGCCTCATTAGAAATACAATAATTCCAAGAGTTAGATGGGTAGCTTCTTGATAGTGGACTTTTATATGAAAGTGAAAGAAACTTCTGACACTATATTTTTAAATCTTTGTGCTATAATAGCTTAGTTCGTACCCTAACAGAGAAATCAACCCTTAATTGATAACTTCTAAAACTATATCTTCAATCTTAATATTTACTCTGGACTTCAGACATATATCCAATTGCCTAGTCAACATTGTTACTTGGATGTCTACTAGTAAGAGCTATTAATTAACCCTGATATTTGAATCCACTCTTCCTTTATTTTCCCATTTAAGTATATAATGTTATCCTTTAATTAATTGTCCATGGAAGAAAAGGTGTTATTTTTTATTTACCTCATCTACCCATTTTAAGTTCATCAGCAAGTCATGATGAATCAGCCTTCAAAATACACACAAAGCTTGACTTTTCTTGCCCATTTTACCTCTGAATCCTAATCCAAGACACCCCTATATTTTGCTCAGATCTTCATGTGACTGGCCTACTTTTACTCACTATTGTCCTGAAATCCATTGTCCACAAAATTTCCAGGATAATTTTTTAAAAATAAAACTCAGTTTGTATTATTTCTTCTCTAAAAACTTTTCAAAGTCTTCTCTCATCATACTTAGAACAAAATTTGATATTCTAATTATGGCTTTATAATTTAGTTTTTGGCTATCTCACTAAATTCATCAACTATTCTCTCCTATGCTGATTCCATTCTGGTGACTGCCCTGCTTGCTCTTTCATAAGATGTCCAATCTTGCTCAGTTGTTTTGTTGTTGTTGTTGTTGAGACGGAGTCTCACTCCACTGCCCTGGGTAGAATGCAGTGGTATCATGGTAGCTCACTGCAACTTCCAACTCCTGGGCTCTAAGTGATCCTTCTGCCTCAGCCTCTGGGTAGCTGGGACTATAGGCATGCGCCCCAATGCACAATTGGCTTTTGTTTTTTTAACTTATTTTTTATTTTCTTTTTCTTTTTAGTAGAGATGAGGGGTTGGGGGAGGGGTTCTCACTCTTGCTCAGGCTGGTCTCGAACTTCTGAGCTCAAGTAATCCTTCTGCCTGAGCCTCCCAGAGTGCTAGGATTACAGGCTTGAGCTACCCACTGTGCCGGCGGAGATGTCCAATCTTGTTTCTGGCGTAGAGACTTTGTACTTGTGCTCCTCAATGCCTAAAGCACTCTTCCTCCATAAAGTTGCATTGCTCATTCTTCCATTTTAGTCAGATTTCTACTTTGATAGCTCTTCCTCACAATAGCCTTTCTTGTCCACTCTGTCTATATTAGCCTGCGGGCACATGCATGCTCACACATCCACACACACTCATACATTTCCTTGCTCCCTAGTCTCTTTCCTTGTTTTATTTCTTCTTTGTATCCCTAAGAGATTTTTGCATTGTGTATTTATTTGTTTAATGTCATTTTTCTCCCATTGCAATAAAAGTTCCCTGATTAAAGGAATTGTGATTCTCTTCTTTAGAATTGTATCCTCAAAGCATAAAATAATAGTGCTTGATAACTCTCAGACTGTAAGCTATTTGCAGATGCCAATTAGGCCTTTAAGGTGCAAACCTCCATAGATTCTCTCAATGCTCAAGACTGGGGAACAATATCTTAATTTTCTCTGAGGACTAGTTCCATCCTTTGAGATCCTTACTTTTTTTAAACTGCTGAGTATGTGAGTGAGCATGTGTGAGTGTGCGTGTGTGTATATGTGTGTTAGGTTTAAAGCTGCTATTGCCTACAGATGCATCCACAATCAACTTAGAAATATAAATTCTTACTTAGTATTCTTTAAAAAATGAAAATTTCTTCCAACTCATCGATCCTTAAATAATACAAACCATTGGTAAAATAAGAGCCATACTCCACTATGCACTTTAATACATAGTAGCTGTGTCAACTGCTCCATTTCAGTGAGTTGAAAGATAGACTAAGGGAAGCTGAGTTAACATAAAGCATAGAGCTTATGGGGAACCACATTAAGTACTCTGTGATACAGAAATTGCTATGCCTAGTTTTCCTAACACTGTATCACTTACTTACAGTAATTGAGGGTGGACAGGAATGAGGATAAACTGGAATGGGATAATGACAGCATAGATTGGTTCCAAATGACTTGAGTGTTTCAAACAGAATTTTATATTAGTTCAGTCTCTTTATTACATTCAGAGGCACTTGGCATTCTTTTCAGTGGAGAGCCTAGAGAAGCAAATAAAATAGTTATACCAGAATATACAAAAATATACATGATATCATCATCAAACATTTTGCTTTCTTTCCATTATTTTTTACTGCTAGAGGGGCACCATAATTAATGTATTTCATTATACTTCTTGGGACTTGGTTGAATTTAGGAGTTATTTATAGTAATCTCCTACTTGAAATTTATAGATTTTATCTTTTCAACGAACTTAAAGAGATTAAAGTATTATTTTTAAAAAATATTAGGCTGGGCGTGGTGGCTCACGCTATAATCCTAGCCCTCTGGGAGGCCGAGGCGGGTGGATCGCTCGAGGTCAGGAGTTCGAGACCAGCCTGAGCGAGACCCCGTCTCTACTAAAAATAGAAATAAATTATCTGGACAACTAAAAATATATATGGAAAAAATTAGCCGGGCATGGTGGCACATGCCAGTAGTCCCAGCTACTTGGGAGGCTGAGGCAGTAGGATCCCTTAAGCCCAGGAGCCTGAAGTTGCTGTGAGCTAGGCTGACGCCACGGCACTCACTCTAGCCAGGGCAACAAAGTGAGACTCTGTCTCAAAAAAAAAAAAAAAAAAAAAAAAAAATCATTGACAGTGTCAGAAATATTTTATGACAAATATAGTTATTATTTGCTTAAATAGAAGTATACAATTATGAAAAATAATACACTGCTTTTGAAACTATATTAGACAATGGACAAAGAGAGCTTAATAGTGATCTCTTTTTTGTTTGTAATGGAATCTCTTTGTATTTATTTTGCAACAGCTTTATTGAGATATAATTTACATACTATACAATCCACCCATTTAAAATGTGCAATTTAATGATTTTAAGTATATTCACAGTTGTGCAATCATGACCACCATAAATTTTAGATCATTTTCTTCCACCTCCAAAGAAACCCTTTAGTAAAAACCCTTTAGCAATCATCTCTATTTACCCCTGACTACCCTACTCCTTCCTTTGCAACCACTAATCTACTTTCTGTCTATAGCTTTGCCTATTGTAGATGTTTTATATAAATGGAATCATACAATATGTGGCCTTTTGTGACTATATTCTTTCACATAACATAATGTTTACAAGATTCACCCATATTGTGTTATGAGTCAGTTCTTTGTCCTTTTTTATTGCCAAATACTATTCCATTGTGTGGATGTACCACCTTTTATTTATCCATTCAACAGTTATGGGCATTTGGGATGTTCCCATATTTTAGCTATCATGAATAATACTGCTATGAACTTTTGCATGGATATCTGTTCATTTCTCTTGGGTGTATAGAAAGAATTGTAATTTTGGGTCATGTGGCAATTCTATGTGATGCTAATGATGTTGAGCATCTGTTCATGTACTTATTGGCCTATTTTATTTCATGTTCACGTGTCTGCATTGCAATATACTGCCCAATATTACATGTTGATATTTTTGTCCTTTTGTAATCCTGGAAACCACATATTTAAGTTTTTTGGAAGCATGTATAAACCAAAATGAGTGTTCATATGTGTGTCTGTGTGAGGTTAATCGCATAGATTATATATGAACTGCTTAGATACTACTTTTATTTCTTTTCTAGTTCTTAACTGTTTCCACATAGATTGCTGGATATTGAGACTTCATATCGTTATTTGAATAGTATTACAATTGTTGATTTGGAAAATTTATCAATAATCCATTTACATAATCATAAAACAGCTTATCCTTGGATTTTATCTACTTCTATGTGCACTTTTCTAATAGCAAAACAACTCTAGGAAGGTATTTATTTTAGAATGAGAGAGATGATTCTAAACATTAAAGAAATAGAATTATACTTACTTTAAAAGTTGGCTGAATCAAATTAATATTCCCTTTGAGTTATTTAAACTTGATATTGACAATGAAATTATATACTGAATGAAAAAATGATTCAAGCTAATAGATTCATGAGAGTAGAAGCTGCTGCTTTTCGATGCAATATTTAATTACAACCAATATCTGGAGCTTGGAGGAGGTACATTTATTTTTAACTAGGGCTGCTTTTAATGGCTCTATGTTATCATTTTCTAAAGAGAATATGTAATATGTAAGATAGTTCAAGCTATTAGCAACAAACATTTTTTTTTAATCTGCACATATCTGAGGTTTGACTTTTGCCATTCAAATAGATACTTTACAAAATTATACTTTAACAAAAACTTCTTTCCTTATCATTTCTGATTCATTTAATTCAAATCTTTTTAAAATTTTTTCCCTGGGGTATAATACATGGACTATGTTTAAATGTTAGATTTTGTTAATTTTATTTATTCTTTTAGCAATGAGGGTCAACCCCTGCATCTTCCATTGGTATTATGGGACATGTGGCCCGGGCTTCTGAACTCCATCAGCCATCTAACTCATTAGCTGAGAAAAGGAAATACCACAAAGAAAATTTTACCACAGAGACTGAAATTTTCATAACTTTCCCCTAGTGTAATTAGCAGTGCCAAGGATCCTTCAGTAAAAAGAGATTTTATTTGACTTCTTTCACTGCTGCAAAGGCTGCCAAAGCTATGGAGAATCCTCAGATGCCTGGTTGACTGGCACAGCTGCCATCCTGCATCATAAGCCCCCAAACCAAGAAGTTAAACACAGTAGCATTATAATCGAGGCTATCTCTAATGTTTGCTTTATTCATATACTATGGTTGTTCTTCTTGGTAAGAAGCTAAAAAATATTCACCTGGTTCAGAGTGCAGACTTTCTAAATCCAACCTGAAGTTACCAGCTACGTGATTTGCTAAGATTAATTTGTCTCTTAGTTCTTTCAAGTATGAGAAAATTCCTGTATAGTGTCTATTTGGCATGACAAGATATCCATTCACTGTTACTCTTCTTTCTATAGCTTTTTCTTTATCAGGGAATGGGGGAAGCAAACCCATGGGAATGAAACGTCTTAGATATTGTGAGGCTGATCACTGTTGGGCAACAATTCTCCATGAGTCTCTTGAGTTTCTGTATGTCTTGTGAAGAGGCACTGATGACTTTTTCTCTGGGCTATTTTTTTTTCTCAAGGATATTTCTATAACAAATAGCCTTGGAAGACAGAGATAGTGTCTCTCCCTCTGGGATAGAGAGCTGAATTTTTCCCTAGCCAAGAGAATAAAGATAATGTTTTTCTCGGAGTCAAGGACTGGGCAGATATGCTAGCAATCCCTTTCAAGGATTTCAGTTCTCAAGCCTTAGGGTTCTTTAGCTGTTACACAAACCTTATGCATGTGTACAGCCACCCGGACTACTACTTATCACCCCAAGAGACTTGGGGACAAGGGATCATAATGCAAACATGAAAATGATGCTTCCTGCAGTGCTGTGGTTAATAAAGTCCTATGCTTCTGATCCAGGAGTCTCACGCCTTATGCTAGCTAGCATCCATATGACAATACAAGCTAATTTAACTTGCAGGTAGAATAAAACCTCAGATACTTCATAGTTCTTGAAAATCATGTGAGTGTTGAGGTTTTGTGCAGTCCTTCTACAAAGGGATTCTGTGGGAGAATTAAACCCTGTTGCCCAAACATACTTATTATGTGTAATGAACTATCTTTTCTCCTATATATGTGGAATGATAGTATGAAACATTAAGAAAACAGCCAATCAAATCATTCTCTATTAGGCTAATTTTCTCATGGAATGCAGTTGAAGAAGGCCATGTGTAACCAAAGGTGAATGTTTGGCTTCACATCTTTTCTGACTAATTGGCACTGTGGATATCTTTTGCTAGCATGAGATTAGGAATAGACCGTCAGATGGTAATAAGAAATATAAAAAAATTTCCCCTTCTCGAAAGATTGAATACATTATTTACTGTCAACATGAGTGGTTTGAGGAAGCGGTTCTCATGAGATCTCTATTCCCTAACTGCATGACTTTGGTAAGTATGATATGGAGAGAAAATGCTTGGAGTTAGTTTAACTCCTAGCTGACCTGGTGGAAGTGTACCTGAGCAAAAAAACTAAGCAAACTGGCTCTCTGTTTGCAGACACAATTATAAGGACTCTAAGGGACCATCATACCATCGTGTATCCTTGCCCTTTTCCCTCCCTGTTAAGAAAGAATAAACACAGCACCAGTTATCACTGTAGAAGCCAAGGGAATATAAAGCAGCCATAGGAAGCAGATAGAGTGACATTTCTAAGCAGAATAAATCTTATCATATTCCATATAGTAGACAGTAACATCTATAAATTGATCTCTCCCACCATACCCATAAACCAAACATTAGCTGCTAGGACACAGCTGCTTGTGGATTTGGGAATAGTATCACCACTCAACTGTGGGGAAAAAAAGGAGAGCAATGAGGTACACACTTGTTCCACTTGCCATCACTTTACTTTGATAGTCTACAATGAAGTTCTACTGACATAAAATAATTTCATCCTTAATGATGTTTAGATACCTTTGCATAATTTATAGTTTAAGTCTTTAGATTACAAAGATGCTAGACGTTTGATGGAGAGAATGGTAGTATGATTTGTAAAGGAGAAAACTAATATCTTCCGGCTTCTTATTTTTTTTTTTACCCGAAAGCCATGGACTCTTTGAAAATTCTAATGGTAAAGGAAGAGTTTGTTTCATATCAAAACGTATTCTTTCTGCTTTCGCCCCATTTTCATTCTTCTGGCTGTTTGCTTTGTGTCACTGTCCTGTTGCTGGAGCCTTTTCTTGTTTTCACGACCCCCTGCAGGCTGACCTGCATGCTCTAAGCCCATTCTTCCTAAATTCCAGGATTTCTAGGAAATCTACTTACTTTATGTATTTCTTTGCCTGCCCAACTCCTTGATACTTCTTTAGGGCAGACTATGGATACTGATTTATAAAATGTTTTGACTTTACTGTTTTCTTTATGAATGTCTAGCATAGCTGTTTCTTTACCTTTGGTTACTGCCAATGGCTAGCTTGATACTATTCCATGATTTTTAAGAATTCTATGACTTCTCTTTTACTCATATGTTTTTCTACTTAAAGTTTTAAAAATAGTTTTAAAATTTAAAGTGATTCAAAATTAAAAATTAATGTTAAACTTTGGCAACTCTTCTACATAAGTTCTGGAAGCTTCCTTGCTAGGTGTAATCTGATATATTTTCACACAAGTCATAAATCATGAGGGTTTAGTAATATATAGGTACTTCTATATAAGGAAATATTATATAATAGATATTTATGTATTCTGTATTGTAATTCACTTTATTATTTAAGTAGAGAGAAAAAATATCTCAAGAACTTCTTGAGAATATTTTAAGGCTTCTTCTATACATTTGGTTCCATACTTTTGGAAATGTTCAGAAGTTAAAATGATTTCTGATAAATTTATAAAAAGATTGAAAATGGGTTCAAAAATAAAAGCTTAAAGGTGTTTTTTTATTTCAAAATATTAAAGGGGTAGGCACAATTGTTTTTGTTTCATAGATATCTTGTATAATGCTTATGAAGGCTTTTGGTGTGCCCATCATCAGAATGATGTTCATTCTACCTAACAGTTAAGTTTTTATCCCTCATCTTGCCTCCCACCTTCCTGCATTCTTGATTTCTCATGTCCTTTATATCGTTTTGTTCCTGTGTGTACCCATTGTTTAGCTCTTAGTTATTAGTAAGAACATATGGGTTTTGGTTTTCCATTCCTGAGATACTTCACTTAGCATAATGGTCTCCAGTTCCATCCAAGTTGCTGCAAATGACATGATTTCATTCCTTTTTATGGCTGAGTAGTACTCCATGATATATGTATGTGTGTATCATATATATATATGTATATATCACATTTTCTTTATCCTTTATTCATTCATGAGTTGATGGGCACTTAGGTTGATTCCACATTTTTGCAGTTGTGAATTGTGCTGCAGTAAACATTCTAGTGTAGATGTCTTTTTGATAAAATAACTTCTTTTCCTTTAGGTAGATACCCAGTTGTGGGATTGCTAGATCGAATGGTAGGTCAACTTTTAGTTCTTTGAGAAATCTCCTACTGTTTTCCATAGAGGTTGTACTAATTTGCAGTCCCACCAATAGTGTATAAGCATTCCTTTCTCTCTGCATTCACACCAGCATCTATTGCTTTTTGACTTTTTAATAATGGACATTCTGATAGGGGTAAGATAATATCTCATTGTGGCTTTAATTTGCATTTCCCTGATGATTAGTGATGTTGACCATTTGTTCATATGTTCATTGGCCATTTATATATCTTCTTTTGAGAAACCATTGTTCATGTTTTTTGCCCACTTTTTGATGGGGTTGTTTTTTTCTTGCTCATTTGAGTTCTTTCTATATACTGTATATTAGTTCTGTGTCAGCTGTATAGTTATGAATATTTTCCCCCATTCTGTAGGTTATCTATTTGCTCTGTTGGTTATTTCCTTCTCTCTGCAGAAACTTTTTAATTTAATTAAGTCCCATTTATTTTTGTTGTTGTGTATTTGCCTTTGGGGTCTCAGTCATAAATTCTTTGCCTAAGCTGATGCCTAGAAGAGTTTTTCCTATATTTTCTTCTACAATTCTTATGGTTTTTATGCCTTACATTTAAGTATTTTATCTATCTTGAATTAATTTTTGTATGTGGAGAGAGATAGGGGTCCTGTTTCATTCTTCTGTATGTAGCTATCCAATTTTCCCAGTACCATTTATTAGATAAGGCTTCTTTCCACAGTGTATATTGTTGTCTGCCATGTCCAAGATCAGTTGGTTGTAGGTAGATGGCTTTATTTCTATGGGACTTGTCAACAGTCGCCCCTTGTAGAAAAATCAATGTGAACAACTATCCTTTCACAAAAATACATACACATGAGCTAAGGAATCCATATGAGAGATTACAACATCTGGATGGGCACAGGTATAAGATGCATTGAAGATGGTGGTAAGAATAGTTACATGTCACCCTTCCCTCAAGCCTATGCAGGGCAGTGTGTGTGTTGGAGGGGGGCGGAGAGAGTTAGTTCACAAATTTAACTACACTAATTAAGTGATGTTGGTACTTCCTCAAAGTTACCTATAAATTCAAAACAATTCGAAATAGGAACACTCTTACACTGCTGGTGGGACTGCAAATTAGTGCAATCTCTGTGGAAAAGAATTTGGAGATACCTCAAAGAGCTACAAGTAGAACTACCATTTGACCCAGCAATAACAGTATTAGGCATCTACCCAAAGGAACAAAAGTCATTCTACAATAAAAACAACATTTGACTGTTTATGGCAGCACAATTCACTATAACAAGGATGTGGAAACAACCCAAGTGCTCGTCAATCCATGAGTGGCTTAATAAAATATGGTATATGTATACAATGGAATACTACTCAATTATAAAAAATGACGGTAATCTAGCACCTCTTATATTTTCCTGGATAGAGCTTGAGCCCATCCTCTGAAGTGAGGTATCACAAGAATGGAAGAATAAGCACCACATGTACTCGCCATCAAACTGGCACTGACTGATCAACACTAAGGTGGTCACACAATAGTAATATTCTTTGGGGGCAAGGGGGGTTCGGGGTGGGTAAACTCACAACTAATGGATGCAGTGAGCATTGTAGGTGGGAAAGGACACATCTCAAATCATGGTTGGGACATGGCAAAGTCATAACATGTCACCAAAATGTTTGTACCCCCCTAATTTTCTGAAATAAAAACAGATTCCAATAAAAATTCCAATGGTATTTTTCAACACCTAATTTCATATGGAAGAACAAAGAACCTAGAAGAGTCAACACAATTTTGAATAATGAGGTGGAAAGACTTGCTCTATAGATGTCAAAAATTAGTTTAAAGCTGCAGTAATTAAGATAGTGTATTATAATATTAATGCATGAAAAGATAAATAGACCATTGGGAATAGTATGGAATTTCATGACTATATGGAAACCAAGTAGCCTTGTGATCTGAGTAAGGCTCAATTATTCAATAAATAATGCTGGACCAATTTATCAAAATGGGAAAAAATTTCCCTACCTCATATTATATAGAAAAATTAATATAGGAACAATGAAAATTTAAGCTGGAAAAGTAAAATATTGAAACTTTTGGAAGGGTGTGATTTTTTAAAAATAAGATATAAAGGGACATGCTCCAGAGGAAAAGATGGCTACATTTTGACTTCATTAAAATTAAAAACTGTAGAAAATCAAAAGTTATAAGAGAAACAACAGAGTAGAAGACATTTTCAGTGCCTGTAGTTGACAAACTCTTAAAATTCATAAAATCTTCCCTCAAAAACAAAATATTTCACAAATTAACCAGAAAAAGACAACCAAGTAGAAGAATGGGCAAAGTGATATAAATATTGAATTTACTTAGAAGAAATTCCTAGTAGTCATGATCTATTTGTGGTAGGCTAATAATGGCTCCCTCCAAAGACTCCCTAATGGAACCTATAACTATGTGAATGGAACTCTGTACAAATGAATAAATTAATACTCTTGAGATAAGGAGATGACATGGAATCATCTGGGTGGGCCCAATGTAATCACAAGGCCCCTCATAAGAAGGAGGCAGGAGAGCCAGGTGATGATGGAAGGAAGAGGTTGGAGGAATGTGAAGAAAGGGTTGCAAGCTAAGGAATGCAGGCAGATTTGCTGGAAAAAGGCAAGGACAGAGAATGTCCTGAAGTCTCCAGAAGGAATGCAGCCTAGTTAACCCATTTTAGAATTCTGATCTCCACAGCTATGAGAGAAAAAATCTGTGTTGTTTTAAGACACTAATTTTGCATTAATTTATTATAACAGTAATAGAAACTAATATAATAATTCTCCCTCTCTTATAATCAGGGAAAATAAAATTAAAATGAACAAAATGCCATTTTATATCTATTAGTTGAGTAAAATAATTACAAATCTGGAAATAGCGTGTGTAGTTGAGGATGCAGAGAAATGAAAATTCTTATGTATTCTGATAGGTATAAGTAGAGTCTAAAATGGTATATCCATTTTGGAGAGAAAACACCAATAACCTAAATATTCCTTTACTAAGTATATACCACAGAGAAACTCATACAAATGTGGAAATTATGATAAAAATGTTTCATTGTAGAGTTTTTTGTAAGAAAAATTAGAAACAATCAGAATGTTTATTAGTAGTAGAAGAGATAAACAGCAATATATTAGAAAAATAAGAAACTATAGCTATTCAAACAAATGAACTAGAGGTATACTTATCAACAGAGAGAAAATAAATAAGTTACCAAAAAGGTTCAATATGCTGCTATTTATATTCTTATATTTATTGCCATAAAAATACTATATATTTTCTGTGGATACAGGAACATTCAGTAAACAAATAAAATATTTATCAAAATGATAGATGCAAGAAATATGATCATGGCTACTCTGAGAAAGAGAAGAATGGATCAGAGAGTGATTCACAGGTGCTTCACCTCTGTTTATGTTTTATATCTTAAAAAATAAGCTGAAGTGCACAGAGTGAAATCTTACAATTTTATAAAACTGGATATTTAGTAAATATATATCTGTTATATTATTTGCTAGTCTCATACACATGTTCAACTGTTTCATAATTTAAAAACAAAGCAAAACAAAGCTTATTCTCTCTTTCGACAAACCCAATTCTCAAAAGATTTTTTAAAAATGATGTTCCTGGATTTGCTGTCCTAGAACACTAAACTCTAAAATGACAAAGGAGCGGATTTTTCATTACGTTAAAAACAGCTTAATGTCCTTGCCAAAATCATAATTAAACTTCTATATACTAACGTGTGCCATATACTAAAAACTTCGTATGGATGGCATAAGATCTTCAAGTTGATTTTCAAATAGTGCAAGATATGGTTGAAAAATGCCCTAGATTGTCTACTAAAGGCCAACATTATGGTTCTGACTTTACCAGACCAAGCTGGATGACACTAAATAAATCTCCAAACAATTTTCTCTATTGCTAAGATTTGGTGACCTGAGGCTCCTTTCTAAGACATGAGGGAGATCAGAGGAAAGATATGATATATTTGTCAAAAGAAATGCAACTATTTTTGGAAAAATCTAGTTTATAGCTATTCCACTAGATTTGTCCAGAAATTTATTTCCACTTCCCTCTGGTCATATAGCACTTAGGTTTTACTTTTTGAAGTATGTATCTGGAAATACTATTGGAGCCTTTCTAGTTCTAGGATTCAGGCAAAAATAAGAAAATGGGGGAAATCCTTTTCTTTGGCAGTGAATATTTTGTTAGCAGATTAAAAATTTAAACTGAAAAGTCTTATATTTACTGGATGAGAAACTGTCCTACTTCAGGTTCATTTTAAGTATTTTTCCTTGTAATGGAGCTTTGTCAATTTAGAAAATGACATTGCTATTTAAAATGCCATTCCATAACCCTCTTTAATTAAAGTGGCAATATACCATCAATCTGCTCCCATTAATAAATTTTTAACCATTAGAATCTGAGCTGTATGATATACAGTTTAATTTTCTTTTCAGAAACTATGCACAGACTCCTCAGAGATTTGAAGAGGAGCTTAAAATTCTGTGCTTTAGAAGTGGTAGCTCAGACAGAAGCTAAGGAAAAAGAACAAGGAGAGAAAACAAGACAGAGGGAGGTAAAGAACAGAGAGGGACCAACAAACTGGGATGGGGGTGGGGGGAGGGGATGGGTGTATGCCTACATGACGAGTGCGTTGCACACCCTCTGGGGAATGGTCATGCTTGAAGGTGCAGACCCGGGGAGGTGGGGGGGGGGAGGGGATGGAGGTATGACTACATGATGAGTGCCAGGCGCACTGTCTGGAGAATGAGAACGGACGCGCTTGGGACTCTGACTCGGGCAGATGGGCAGGACATGGACAATGTATATGACCTAAACTTATGTATCCCCATGATGAGCTGAAATAAAAAAAAAAAAGAGAGAGAGAGAGATAAACAGAAAGCTGAGGATCAGATGGTGAATGTGAATGTCCAGAATTTGTGTTAATGCAGTGATGACCCCAAGTAATTGAATACTTCTGATTTAGGTCCTGGCAAGGTGGTGGGGGCATGTTCTTCTTAGCACTGAGCCCATAAAAATCTATTCTGTGTCTGAGAGGTGACAATATTTCCTACACTCACTTCAATCTAATTTCCTGTGGATTTCAGTTCCTTTTTTACTTTCAGTTATGACATTGTTCACATTACTGATTTGGCAGATTCAAATGATGAATGACAAGAGAGGCAGAACATTGTGGAAAAGACTGGACTATTTGAAAGAATTAAAGTATACAAATTTCAAAGGGCACAGTTTTACAGGTGCGAGAGTCAGAATGCCGGTTAAGTGGCTTATAGGTGGAAGGTGGGGAGAAGGGCATGGGGTATTGTAAGAATACAACTGGGAATTCCATAGTCATCTAATAACAAGAAACAAAATAAATCTTGCTGCAAGAGTGTTAGAACTAACTAGAAAACTGAAAATCTAGAGCAAAGGATACTTTCTCTATGCCTCAATAATTTCATGGTTTCTTTCATCTTTGTTCATCTCTATTTGTGTGATTTATTTTACTCTTGTTCTTGACTACCTTTCCTGCATGTTCATTCTACTCGTGAATGAGTGAGCTTCACATGATCTAGTTCAGATGAGAAATGGATGGATCTCCTGTATGTCTCTCTTGTAAATCACAAAAAACATATTGTTCACAAATAGCCCAATTCATCCTTTTGAACCAGATACCATCATCATCATCACCATCATCATCATCGTCACCACGATCATTACTAACATTTATTGAATGCTTACTATATTCCATTCACTATTTTAAGTGTTTTACATGTATTAACTTAATGTTTACAATTCTTCTAAGTAGGCATTGTGCTATTATGTTCTATTTTGTAGACATGAAAACTAGAGCATAATTAAGCAACTTGTTGAAAGTCACAGTGACAGCTCTTCTGTGCAGAACCTATATTTGAATCCCAGAGATAGTCTTGGAGCCTGGGGATTTCCCCTCTATACTATACTATATTATACTATACTATACTATACTATACTGTACTATATTTAAGTGAGCTGTGCAATTTTGTTTCATTCAGCAAGAATAGGGCTGGGTGTTATGCAGTTTTCTCCTCGGATGAGAAAAGCAATGGATAGACTACTATCTCTTAATTTAAGAGAAATTTGACATTTAAAGAGGTAAAATTTCCATGGCAAGTCTGGTTGAATACCCAGAGTCCTCAGGGCAGTATCACCTTGATGGAGTCAGCCAGGGGTTTTATTTTTTTTTTAGTGTTTTAGATTTAATTAGATTGAAGTATAGAAACTGGGACACCAATTTACAGATTTATAATGGGTCATGAAAAGTCAAATTATAATCAGAAGGGTGTCTGAAGAACAAAGAAAATTAGCTGTATGGATCAACTAAATATTGGAATTGGCCTATTTCAATTTATGAATCAATATCCCCATGGAAAAATACCTACCACATTAACTGAAAATACAGGTGTCAGGATGTACCCCCGCCCCCACCCCAGAATAGTTTCTGAATCAGCTCTGCCAGTTTCTGACATTTATTTTTTAGTTTCTAATTTTGCCTTTTTTCTTCTTAAAACTGTTCCCACTCTATCCTTAGGTGTATTTAGTGATGTTAATTATCTTACAACCATATTTTGCTTAAATCCGAAATTCATTTTGTCTCCTTAAGGTGGCTTTGCTGGTTAATTTTTTTATATCATGTGTTATGAACTGATTTCATAGTTAAAATCACAGAGGACAATGCACCTTACCTATGTATATATTATTGAGGTTTCTTCACTATCCTCAAAGTACTACTTGAGGTGGGTCTTTGGAGAATATAGTGGATAAGGATATGAATTTTAGTGCCAGATGTACCTACATTTGAATTTGTGGTTGCCAACTGTAGCTATGTAATATTTTGCAAACTCACAAAATAACTCTGTGCCCTAGTTTCAGGACTATGAAATAGGGAAAATAATAGCATATATCTTAGGAATTGTTAAAGTAATTTAAATAAATTTGCATAGTACCTGGAACTTAATAAGAATAAGCATTCAATAAGTGATAGATATTATTATTATCATTAACATTCTTTTTAACAGGATCATTACGTGAACCACTTACACACATGATCTAGTCAATAACACACTCCAGGGTACACCTAACAATATCAAAAGATCTGAACGTCTTCTTATATAATGAAAGTTGGGATAGATGCCTTGGTGAAGGCAAATCTAATTTTATTGTCATAGTATATGTTTTGTTCTCTTTTTTTTTTTTTGTTACTTGCAGATGTCTTTCCTTCAAGAGATATGAGAGGCTTGATAAGCAATGTATCAGTTATCTATTGCTTTGTCACAAACCATCTCCAAATTTAGTAGTGAAGAATAACAACAAATTATTTCCCATGATTTTATGATATCTGGGGAGCTGCATGTGGAACAGCTCTGATTGCTTGTGTGGCTGCATTCAGCCGGGAGTTTGGCTAAGGCTCCAATATCCAAGACAGACTCTCTTGCCTTGTGCCCTGTCTTCCTTCAGTGGTGAGCTCAGTTTCTTCACACTATTGCCTCTGGTTTCCAAGAGAGTAAGATTCAATGTGCCAAGCCTCTGCTTACATCACGCTTACCACTAATCCTTTGGCAAAAGCAAGTCACATGACCAGGTTCAGAAGAGACTATATAAGAACATGAACCATGGTTCATTAGAAGCTACCAACGTAACAGTCTACCACAGGTAGTGCTTCTTTAAATTAATTTATTCTCATTGACTGCATTGAACTGAATATGAAAATGTCATTAGATTTTTCTAGGGAGGTTTAATTCTGTTCAGTTTGAAGAACTTTCTAGTGGTTAGAACTGTCCAGCAACAGCATAGATAACCTTGAATACATGAGTTTCTAACAATAAAATTCTCCACTGTGACTGAATAACCAATTATCAAAATATTATATAGATGGTTTAATAGCTTGTTTGGGCATTGAAGTAATTGAATACTTCAGTCTCTTTCAACCTTTAGAGTCTATGCTTCTGAGTATCTATTGAGCACTTTTAATGTCACAAGCACTCTGTTTTCTAGATGATGCAAAAGTGTATTTTTGAAGTCAAACTTGTATTAAAATACCAACTGTATCATATACTAGCTATGTTAAAACACTAACTCACTTCACCTCTCTGCCTCAACCTCTTCATATGGAAAGTGGAAGTCATAGTTATACTTTTAAGTGTTTGCTGTATTGAATAGCACAATGTATATAAAGCAATAAGCCAAAAAGTAAATACTCAATAATTGTGAGTCTAGCCAGGGAAACAAAAAAAAAACCTTCAAAATTAGTTAGCATTTAGACTTCAAATAGTCTCTAAATTAATTTGTAATGTTGTAAGGTTGAGAAAAAGAAAATGAAGGAGACAGTCATTGAGAAACACTTGAAGTGACAATATTAAAATTACTATATCTTATTAGAATATTATGACCTTGGTATTGATAGTATAGCCCAAATACTCCTGTAGGACATTTTTTCCCTTAAACTTTTTTTCTTTTTTCTTTTTATTTCAGCATATTACAGGGGTACAAATGTTTAGGTTATATATATTGCCTTTGCCCCACCCGAATCAGAGCTTCAAGCATGTCCATCCCCCAGACAGTGAGCACCGCACCCATTAGGTGTGAGTATACCCATCCCCTCCTCCCACCTCCCATCTGCCTGAGAGGTAAAATAAAAATTATTCCTATTTCAAAATATTGACTGAGAGGTCCAACTTTTATTTCTTGTTTTCTGTCTAATGCATATTATTAAACAGAAAACAATCTATACAAGAAAAGAATACAGGTGAGTAAACACAACCAAAACCCAGCAAGAGGCCTGTAGTGACCTATTTTCTCCCATTTCTTATGTATCTTTAATAGTCCATGAAAGATAGAGTCTAAAAGGTGTTTTCAGTTATCTCTTCAATATCCCATGTATATTTTTAGAGATACTGATGGAGTAAGGACTCTAGGTTGTCAATTGGGCCCATGCCAGTCACCTAGGCAATGCATGATAAGATTGATGAAGAGGTTATTGCTTCAGAAGATTTCTGCTACAGATGAAAATATTGTGGAGGCACTAAATACAGCTGAGTTCAAACAGCTTAAGGGCTTTTCATGTTTGATGCCTTTTCCCTGCTTTAATGTATCCAGGGATCATTGCAAAGGTAGGTTGAAATGTGTTTTGGAATAAAATTCTCTTTTGCATGACTTTCCCTTCTTCAGAAAACTTTGATTTATTTAACCTTTGTTTTCAAGAAAGTGAATCTTTGTTTCACATTTCCTAGGTGATGGATTTTTCTCTTACATGAACCTGTACCATCGGGTTGCCTTAGTCACACTGCATTATGTTGCCCTAAATCAAGTAACAACACAATGTGACTATTAATGTTGTGATGTGTAAGAACATGTCTCACTTGGGAGTGGGGGAAATGCGGTTTTCTGAAAACAGCTGTCTTTGCATTTATTCAATAAAACTTTTCACCTTGGAAACTGTTGTTTGCTATGTAAGCATTTTCATTGGCAATTTTGAGATATATTTTAAAGTCTGTTTTTGTCTCTAGTGCCATCAAATATTCATGATTCCACTAAAGCTTTCAATAATGAAATAAATTATAAAGACGATTACAGTGAATGCCTACCTCCTCAGTATTAAGATAAACCAGAAAGAATACAGTCAGAATGTTCCAGAATAGACCTTTCCAATGGATTGATCATGATGAATCAATAGACTTTAGTATTGATCTTCTAGCTGGCTGTTGCCACCACAACATTCTCTTCTCTGATGTGATGTATAGGAATCAGAGAAGCAGGCTTTACAAGCATGTCAACTCTCTTCCTCTCCAAGCTGCTCTTAGCAAACTTCCTCTTCCTTTCTGTTCAGTAAATTCACAGTCATTGATCATGAGACTCAAGAAAAACGAAGGATAGTTCCCCCCTCTAGAAAATGTGCATAAAAATTAATCCTTAATTTCTGTTAGAAATAAATTTATTTATTCTAGAGCAAGAGATTGATCTTTGGTTTCTGTTAGGAAAGAATCAATATTATTGTTTTGTTGTTGGCCTCCTGATATACAAAATATAATGATGTTCTCAGTGTTTTTTAAATGTTTAAACATTCCCTCTTTCATAAATTTCTTTCCTTCCTGTAAGAGCAAGCAATACTTCTATAATTTCTTGGATAATACTTTCCTTATCATCATTAGGCTACTTAATCTTGCATATTACAAATAAGAATTTTCAGGTTTTTAAATAAATATCAAACATTAAAATCAGGACAAAAACCAATATGAAACCAAATGCTCCAAATTGGTATCTTCCTTTCCCATATTTTTCCATTTCTTTTATTCTGCTCTGTAGTGCTACATCTTTCTTATATCTAAGGATAAAAATATTATGTCATTTTTATCATAATAAAATATGCACATAATAAAAAATGAATAAGGTATTTGCAAGAGCTTACAATGAAAACTGCCAGTCCACAGTCTCACTCCTTCCGATGCCTAGCTACACTCACTGGAAGCACTGTGAACTATAGTCTAAGCAATAGAGCTATTTCTTCTGGTGGTTTTCTCCATTTCTATTAATAATATACTTTATTTGTTGATTTTATGCATTAGCTTCTTAGTATGATAGAAGACAACTTAACTCACTTAGGATATATCTCCTATCCTCTCAACACCACTATACCATTATATAGAATTTTTCCTCTATTGGTTACTTTGGCAACAGGAGGAAGTATACTTGTACCTTTATTTCTCTTTCCCTCGGCTGTAGACAGTGTCTTTGGTCCTTGCTTTATATGATGAAGGTATTAATGCATGTTATTATCTTTACTTCTGATTCTCCTCTATTCCCAGCTTCTGGGTTTATACTTTCATACTGCCAGAGAAGCTGACATTTACCTTATCTTTTATAATCATAACTTTTTATGGAGATTTAATTTATTTATGTCTTTGTTGACATATACAGTTTTTGAACATATATTATATCGAGGTACTCTTTTACAAAGTTGGGATACATTAGTAAAGAAACAAAATTCTTAACTTCAGAAATTTTTTCTTTGGGGAAATGTAAGCCATAAACAACAAATAAACTGATTAAGATATATTGTATCAGATGGTGATAAGTGTTATGGGGGAACCAAATAAAGAATAATGAGGTTGGTAGGGAGTGTCAGGGAGTGGGGGTGGAGTTTATAAATTAATTTAAAAGAAATTAATAAATATAATTTCTGTTTAAGATAGCAGATAGCAGAATGAAAAGAAACTTAATTCTCCTTCTCTCTGTTCTGAATGCATAGAAAGGTGAAATACATACATACATACATAAGCATATATCAGTTAAAAATACACAGACATGCTTAAAAACAAGAGAAATATCACACAAACCAGAAAGGAGAGAGAAAATGCATAGTATCAAATAAGAAGCGGCCTTATGACCCTTACGAAGTAGAGATTAGGTTCAAGAATTGAGAGAAAGAACTTCAAAGAAATAGAGCTGGAGGTTTGCATAACCTTTCTAGAGTTGGGGTAGAGAGGCAGCCGTTCAGAACTGGGAACTTGGCCAATACTTGCACAGTATTACCGCCCAATGCATTGTTACCAGTCTACCTGGAGAGATGGACTCAGGCAAATTTAAAGCACATACCAGAAAAGACATTCAGGGTAAAGCCCCAGATATGATGAGCTTGTTGACAAAAATGAAAATCACATAAAATAACTATCATGTGAAGGTCTTCAAAGAAACTAAATGTGACACTTAAAACTTGCAGAAATAGTGAAACCATAAGAAAAAGGCATTAAAATAAATATGTATATGGTTCTTAAAGAGATAAAATGTCCCTGCAACAATAACAGAAAGCCAACAAGCAAGGACTAGCAGATGTGTGAAGGAAAAAATTACATAAATATTGGAAATAAAAAACACACTCTTTGGATGCAGGAGGAAGGGGGGAGCAACATAAGAGATCAATGATAAACTGTCCTCAGTTAAAGAGAAGCAGTATATTTAAAGATATAACAAAGCAAACCACATGGAAACAACACAGAGATAAACAAATGCAAAATATATGAGACATTAGGAAACAGAAAACAGATCGATAAATTCAAATATGTATTTAATAGTAATTTTAAAAAGGTGATTTTTTATAATGGAGAAGAAATAGCTGAAGACATAATTTCTTATTTCCAGAAGCAAAGAAACATATAACTCTTCAGTTTGAAAATGTTTACTGAGAGCTGAATAGGATAAATACAAAAGGTATATACTCAGAGAAAAAAATAATTAGCTGTATAATATCAATGAAAGTGAGAAAATCTTAAAAGAAACAAGAGAATATGAAGATAACATAAAGGGAGGAAGATTAAGTTGACAGAAGTCTTCTCATCCACAGAAATACATGCATAAAAACAAAGTTAAAGAAAAATGACTCTCAACCTAGTATTTTATTCCCAAGTAAAAATCAAAATCATTCAGGAGTGACAGTAGAATAAAAGTACACAAAGGCTAAGACAGGACTTCCATACACCATTCCTGACAAACTGCTAGAAGGTTTAGATAAAAATGCATGGAGCAACAGTGTGCAAATAAATGTCAAGCTTAAGTGTTCATTTACTGTAAGAGTAAAAGTAGTAATAACATGAATAAATTTACATTAGAATAAAAAATTTTAGAATAACAATAATATCGAATGGGTGTGCAGAGAGTTGAGGGAAAAGTTAAACTGTGTTAAGGTCCTTGTCTTTTGTGGGTAGGTGGCAGAGATAATGATTAATTTTGGGCATTGTTTATAAAATATGAGGAGGGTAGTATGTTATAAAGTTAAGAGCTAACATGAAAGTAGAAACTACATACAGCTTTTTAAACTTTTAGAGAAAAAAATCATGAAAATCCAAGAAAGAAAAAAAAAAAGGAAGAAAAAGTCTAATAGGGCAAATTATTAGAAATAATTTGAAATATAGTTATAATCACAGTAAATGTAAAGCTTTAAATTCATATCTTAAAAGAGAGATTCTGAGAACAATTTATATAATTGGGTAATATTCAGTAGTCGAAAAGAGTGAATTAGATCTATATCTATGACTGCGGGTAAATCTCAAAAACATTGTGTTGAGTGAAAAAAGTAAGTGGTGGTTATTTCACAGTGTGGTGCGTTTATGCAAATGATACACATAAGAATACTCTATGTGGTATGTTCAGCTGCAACTCATGTTTCTTGTAATGCCAATTAGCACACATATGACTGGTGACTAAGAAAACAATGTATATGTTGAAACAAATCATAGGTGCTATTTTTCCCAGTATATTAATGTTTTGCGCCACCATTTGACAGTGACTGATTAAAAGCATACTAATACAGCCAGAGCCAGCTACCTAGAAAGTGTAGTAGTTTATCTGATATTCTTTCTGTTCGTGTTCTTCTTTTGGTTTGGTCACTCCTTCTGTCTGTGACAAGCCAATGGTGTAGTTATCCCCAATCCTTGTTCATTTTTCCCTTGCTTCTAACTCAGCATCCTCAAGCCTCTCTTGTATCTCTTTTCATCAAGATACTTTTACTTTCTATTTTAAAGTAAAGTATAAGACTGAGAATATTTTTAACTGTGCTAAAATTTTTATTAAAATTATTATTGCCTTTTGTTGGAGTTCTGATTACAAAGTTGCATGGGTTTTCATTTGTTTCTTCTAGCTTTATTTTTTCCACAAGCCCTTTTTTTTAAGCATGTCATCTGTGCAGACTACTAGCCTGTGGAATGCAAGATTTTTCACACACATACATAGACAGGCACACATACCACATTAAAGGTGAAATGTGTGTACTTTTCAAGAATAAGTATGTTTATGTAAAATATATAAATCTTTCTATAAATAAATATGTATATAAAATATAAACCTTCAAAAGATACATAGATCTATGATAGTGCCACTATCTGGAAATGGGGAAAAGTGACATAAGAATCAAAGGGTATTTCTATTTCTTTCACAATATTTTATTTTGTTGTAAAATAGAATACTTGGAGCAAAATATGGCAAAATTTAGGGGTGGCAATGTGTGTTTGTTATATTATATTCATACTTTTCTACATATTTTAAATTCTCAAAATTAAAAAATCAGTCAGCTGTGTTCACATTTTTATTGCTATGCAAATATTATTTGCTTGCAGAACCAGGTGATGTACTATGACTTTATTTTCTTATTTGTGTTTTATTTAGTTTTAATTGCCTTTAGTTTTTCTTATCCTATTTGTGTTTATTCCATTCTGTGTTTCCTCTTACATCTTTCCACTTAGTCGGGGATTCTAACCAGGCCCCTTCCTTCCTGGGCCCTCAGTCCCTTCTGCTATGATCTGCACTTTAGAACTGTCACACAGCTATGCTCCTATTCATTTTCTTCACTGCTTTTTGAATTTTTTCTCCCTGTCTAGTTTCTACATCTTCCTCATTTTTGACTCAGTTCTTTTTTTTTTTTCTTTTTCTTTTTTTTAAGTGCCATCCTCAGGTAGCCTCCTAAGCAAAGGTATATGTAACTCCCTTACTGAATTTTCAAATATAAAAAAAATGTCTAAATTCTATCTTGAATAAATATTTACTGCTACTACACAGAAGAGTGCAGCAGAAAGAAGTGGAAACTCTCTTGGAAAGACGTCAGTTCTTCCTTGGTATACGTGAGGGATTGGTTTCAATACAGGTACAGTCTCACGAAGTGAAATTGCCTAAGCATAATTTTACCACTCATGAGTATCCATCATGGGTCTTTTGTCCTACCTGTAAGCAAGTTGCAGATTCTTCCTCTAAAACAGATCAGCATTTCCCAGAAGATCTACTATAGGTCTTTGCCATCCTCCAGCCACCTTGCTGTTGCCCTTTAAATTCCAGTGCTATCATAGAAAATAGGGACCCTTTCTTTTTTGGATCCTAAGCTTCAAGGCAAAAATTTTTTTTCTTGCAGTTATTTGAGTTAAACCTTAGCTACTATCCTCTGTACCTGTCTTATGATAATTTTCAATTCTGTACCTGACATCACCACTCATGTTCTCTAAGCTCCCATCAAGCTCACCTCATTTACTCCTCAATAAGTCGTTCAGGCAATTACTTATTCTTAGACTAATATTAGGATAGCTACTGAATTAATGAGGCAAAGGTATGCTGTAGAAATAAACATCCCAGAAATGGAACGGCTTATGATCACAAAGGGCTGGTTCTCTTTCATGCCACATGTGCATTCTGGGCCAGCAGCTCTGCTCCAAGGCTCCACATGTTGTCTCAATCCAGGACCTGTCTGGGACACTGTTGATCTCACACGTGAGTATGAGGTAAAATACAACACAGAAGAACCTTGCAATTGTTCTTGAAATTTCTCCTCGGAAGTAGTCATATCACTTCTGTTCCCATTTCATTGGCCAAAGCAAGTCACAGGGCAAAAGCTGGCGCCAATAGCTGGTAATAGATAAATCACACAGAGGGAGCTAGCAGCAAATGTTTTGAACAACAGTCCAGTCCACTTCAGCTGTTGACATTTCTGTGTCTGTGTTTCTGTTCCCTTTCCCTCATACCACCAATATTTCAATAACACGTGAGTCATCTATGCCTTTTCCTCACTCCAGTAAACTGAAACATCCTGCTAATTGACCTGACATATATTCATATATGTGTTTTCTTCTTTGCCTTTGCTGCTCCAGCCTGGTCAGGCTCTCACTGTCTCTCTCATAGACAAAACTCTCAAGTCTCCTGACTGGTCCCTCTGCCTTCAGTCTTGTGTTCCTTCATGTCTCCTCCACTCGCCCACACATTGATCATGCCAACCACCTGCTGAATGCCTGTCATGGGGATCTTCCCGCTGTGAGCTCTGTGTCCTTCCCCGCCGCGTTCTTCCCCACCCAGGCTCACTGCGGTACTCTGTAAAATCACCTGCCACGCTGCTCCCTCACCCATTCACATGTATAACTCTTACTCAGTGAGACTCCCCAAGCACCACCTACCTTGGAAAGCCCTTCCCAAAGCTTCGAGGCTCTCAAAGACTCTGCAATATATTGTGAATATCACAATTGTTCCACTTATCATATTTGTGATAATTACTTTTATATGCCTGTCTTCCTTACTGGACTGTAAATTCTTTAGAGTCAGGGACTAATTTTGTGTCAGCTTTGTGTCCCTTGAGAGGCAGTAACTGTGTCTTCATAATCTTTGTGCTTTTGTACCAGTATCAGTACATAAGAGATGTCTGATGATTTTGTTTAATAAATAAGTGAATTTAAGCCCCCCTAAAACACATTCTCTTCTTCAAATCCAAAAATCTACAGTAATTTTGGAGTAGGGTCTTATTTAACACCTGGATTGAAGCAGATATAATAAACATAGTGACTTTTATAAGTTTTGTTTCAAGTAGAGGAAGTAAGAGGTACATCAGCATCACTAATTCCTTTCATTTTTCCCCTTATAAAGAAAACAGCAGCTACCGATTTAAAAATGTATTCAATGTGGATTTGTTTATACATGAAAATTCCTCATGGGTTCTGTTTGCTAATGTCCTAACATTTCTCTTGGTGCTCAAGAATCTTCAGTATTTAAATGAATAGGGAATTGCAGTCATGGTCAAAATAACCTTAATACAGACACAATCAGTAGAGCTAGTAGGGGTAAAATGTTATAAATTTGCAAAAGAGGCAGAATCTACCTGTGCTATACAAACTACATGTTACAGCAGTGTTGCCTCAAACTAGGAATTGGGTATGAAGACACATCTGTATTAAATGATTTCTAAATATAAAAGAGTATTTTTACATTAGATCCTCACATATATAGTATACATTATTAGGGCACCTTAGGATATTATTCCTAATGATTGAATGGTGGCCTCTTTTATCTCCCAGACTCCATTATATTAAATAGTTTTAAATATCTAATTAAATTTCTCCTTATGAAGCTTACAAAGTACAAATAAAGGTGTGTATTTGTTCCAAGTGAATAATGGGCAATTTGATTTTGGTATGTAGCATATTATGTTTCTTATAATGTCAGTCATTATTCTATCTGGTGTGTATAGCATTCTTAAATTGATATGTTTAAAATTAATGAGGCATTTGTCTTCCCTGTGAAGAAACTAATAAGGAAATTTTATCCCATGAATTCTGTAGTCAGAATTAAAACAAATCAGTTTTATTTTGGAGTAGACATTTTCTGAATTCAAAGGCATCCTAACCATTAATATGAATTGATATAATAATCATCAATATGAAAATAATGATGAGTAATTTTAAATCACAACCAAATAAATATGCTAAAAATGCTGATGGTAGAATTTCATTTCTGGATGTTAAATTTGATACAAGCTTGTCCCCAGTTTTGTCCTTTGGAGGCATGTGCATTGAATACTTACCACTTATTGAGAGCCTTGTATGTGCCAGACTCTAGGGTAGTTAAAGGGTAACTATTTATTTAAAAATCAGTAAGTATCTAGTTTGTCCTCAAGTCATAATTTACCTGAGAAAAATGTTGTTGGTACAGCTAACCATGAGGTGTTATAGCCAGAGAGAGTTGCAGCTATCCTATATAACAACTTTATGTGAATTTGTAAAAGGAATTCCTCATTGGACGCATAAATTAGAACAGGTTCTCCCCCTAGGCAAAAGTAGTTCTATCACTAAATGGTTTAGAAAATTTATGGTATTTTGGGGGTATAAAAAAAGGTGCCCTCTCCTTCCCGCTTTTTTTCCTGGAGGATGCAGTCCCATGCCAGGGCACAAGCTTAGCAGATGGAGTACCAGTTATGTTTATATTGTCATTCTCCCCCCCAGTACTTTTGTGCAGTGGACAAACTGCACAACAGAACATGATGGCCCCATAGTTAATGGCTCTCACTGTGGGAACTGTAAGCAAGCAATTATGCTAGATAGTATTTAAAGAAGTCTCCTCACAGATTGGGATATTTGAATATCAAGCAGAGATATAACTTCTGACATTTGAAGAGAGGCATTTTTGAAAGAATCAAAAAGTGGAAATGAAATTTTCACATTTTCTGTTGTGACAAGAAATTTGTTATATCTGGAATAATAAATTCATAGTTGGGAGTGATATCAGTTGTACCTGGAAAAAAAGCTTATGCCCAATTATGAAGAACTTAGAATGCCCTGATAAGTTTGGACTAAACAAAGAAGGCTGGAATATTTTTGGAAGAAAAATTAGGAAATGATATAAAGGATACTTAAGTCAGTAAAGCATTGCCTTTAGTACCACTTACAGGTAGAATAAAGACAAAGATGCTGATAATGCTTTGATATATAGTATGGCAGATAGGACTGCTATCTTTTTCATGGCAAAGATTGGAGTATGTCATGTAAGTTTAAATGACACCACTGTGAGAATTCAATGACCCATTTCAAATTTCCATAAAAGATATTTCTCCAAATGGGCCTTTTCTACTTTTATTGTCAAAGTAATAGGTAAAATATAATAATTAAATAGGCAGGTTATAGGGATAATGAAAAATATATGAGTACAAAATCACGAATCATTCATAAAGTCTTACAAAACTTTAAAAGAATATCAGTCTATGAGAACTACCTACAAAATGGGAGAAAATATTCAAAAACAATATACATCTGACAAAGGACTAATATATAGAATCTACAAAGAAATCAAATCAGCAAGAAAAAAACCAACAATTCTATCAAAAGTGGGCAAAAAACACGGACAAAAGTTTCTCTAAAGAAGACAGATAAATGGCCAACAAACATATGAACAAATGCGCAACATCACTAATCATTAGGGAAATGCAAATTAAAACCACAATGAGATATTATCTTACCCCTATCAGAATGTCCATTATTAAAAAGTCAAAAAGCAATAGATGCTGGTGTGGATGCAGAGAGAGGGGAATGCTTACACACTGTTGGTGGGACTGCAAAATATCTTTTTATTGGATTCTGAGAGTGGTCCAAAAAGATGTAGAACTCCTATTCAGAGTTGCCATGTTGAAGCAAGAAATGCTGTAAGTGGAGCCATGATGACTAAGAAGCAATGATGACACTAGAGAAGCCATGATAATTCAGAGATGTGCGGTGATGACGCAAAAGGAGAGTGATGACTTAAAAGGAATGTGGTGACATAGAAGACTTGGGGCTGCATGACTCTTTTCTGGTTTCCAAGCTGGGTCCTGCAGGCAGTGGCATTTGGATTCAGCTCCAGCCCCTCAGGACTTGAGTTTGCTAACTTAAAAAAAAAAAGCATTGATACAGAGGTCAAAAGAAATAGCATTTATCTGGAAACCAGAATTGCAATTCTGGTACACCGAGCCAGGGCAAACCTGAACAGTGTCCTATAAGCAAGCATAGTAGCGGCTTTTTTAAATAGGGGTTTCCCACAAAATTGTTTTCAGAAGCAGTTTATTGGCTAGACAGAAATCCTAAATCAAAAAATCATAAAAAAGTGGTGAACTAACTCTTGAATTATCCTGGATGGAGTGGGGCCCATTCTTCTAAGTGAAGTATCACAAGAATGGAAAAACAAGCACCATGTTTCCTCACCACTAAGTTGGTACTAATTGATCAACACTTATCAACACTTATGTGCACATATGGAAGTAACATTCATCAGGTGTTAGGCATGTGGGAGGGGGAAAATGAGATGGGTAAATTCACATCTAATGGGTGCCGTGTGCTCTGTCTGGGGAATGGACACACTTGTAGCTCTGATGCGGGCAGTGCAAAGGCAATATATATAACCAAAGTGTTTGTAACTCCATAATATTCTGAAATAAAAAATAAAAGAGACTTAGAGAGGCATATAAAAAGTCTATTTCCTATTATTCTAAGTGGGAAAAATTGTAACACATTCATGAAAACACACCACTACAAATTTCCTAAACTGTAACTAAAATAGAGAGAAATGGCTATAAGTAACGTACCATCATATTAGAATATAACACTTTAAACATAAAATCCTGACCACCCAACAATTAACAGAGTTTGGAGTTAAAGGTACTTTACATGACACACTTGACACATATTGCCTTTATTACCCTTTTTCCAAAATCTCTTCACCTGATTCTGACATTCTAATAATTCTATTTGGAATATAACTCATAATTTTCCCACACATATTTTATTAAAAATATTGTATTGAATTTTGGAGATAAAACTTACATTTTTCCCCAGTATAAACATTGGCTAAAAGTGTTGCTTTGAGAGATATATACCATCTGTAAAACTAAGGTATAGAAAATCAAGAGGCATTTTGCTAGGAAAATTTTAACTGGAGAGATTTCTGCAGGGCTTTTACAGTGTGCTTGTTTTGGAACATTGAGAGGAGGCTTTTGTAGGAAAGAGACATGACAAAGTAGAAAAATAACGAGATACTGGCTCCATACTACTTGAGGCTTAGAGTGATGCCTGGTAAAAACAGTAACAAAATATGCATACTCAAATACTCAAGCTTCAGAGTAAACAGAAATAAGGGATGATTTTTATTTTTTCACAACTCTATAAACAATGTGTAATACTTTAAAAATAAGAAGTCCTTGCCTGAGCCAAAATATTAGAGTAAGCAATTTAAGTAAGCAGGGAAGAAATTCCTATGATACTTAGAAGTTCATCATACTAAGATAAGGTAAAAGTTAGTAAGAAACTGTTACCAAAAACAACTAAAAAAACCTTTCTGAATTAATGAGAAGTTGCAGTTCTGCAATCTTTAGGTGAGGAAAAGTCTTCATAGCCTAGCAAAACTGTCAGAAGGCAGCTGTGAGAATAATAATGAAGTGTTCTGATTGGGAGTAGTAGCTGAGTAAAGAAAGCAAAAAGCACTTTTGACAATAAAATAAACAATTTTTAATGATATGTCTTTTTTCACCTCAAGTGTCTCTCACCAAGGAAAGAAAAACACTCCTTAGGTTTAACAGAAAGGATGAGAGCAAAATAATTATTAGAATGCAGTGGAGGAAAAAGGACAAGTTTCTTGTCGCACAAACCTACATTTTCTCAATTTCCAGGGACCTAGGGAGCGGCGTGTTTAGGGGGATGGGAACGGAAAGGTCTACATGCCACAAAACTTGGTCTCTTCATTGGTAAAATGAGATAATATTTCAAACATTAGGGCTGCTATGAATTTTAAATTAGATTAAAATTGGAGAACCTATCACACCTTTATTACCATTAGCTCTACCCTATCTTGCTTGGGTTAAAAATTTACTATAGAGCAGATTCCATATATTAGCCCAATAAGACAAGGAACTAAATTACAATCTACACCTGTATTTTGAAAATTCTGCTCTTGTCATTTTATTAAATACATTTGGGGTATTTGTTTTTTCTATCTCCATAGAAGACAGAGAAAAAGAAATTCCAAATCTTTTTCTCAGACTTTGTTGAGAACTGAATCTATGCTTAGGTCATGTCCCAATGACTCTACACGTGGATAATGACAAATCCCCAAAGATATTTTCAGTTCTCTTTTTAACCAGTCAAAAGTCACAGTCAGATGTTTTATCTCCTTCTCGTGCTTTTCACCCACGAGATTCTCCTAAGTTCTTCCGGCAAGGAGAATTCTTTCTTATCTCGCATGGTAATAAATTCAGCTTTGAAACAAACTTTTTGGTGGTCTCAATTCATCATCCCACCATAGCACCTTAATATTTTTAAGGCACCTTCACAATTGATATTCACATGTGTCTGAATATACCTCCTGTTCTCTGAATGATAATTACCTAATTCTTTGAGGGAACCTTTAGGGATCCCAACAGATGAATTTCATAAATTCCATACACCCTCCAAAGTTAGTGAAAATTCCCTTGTTCTTTATTGTATGATATCAGGACTGATAGACAAAAACATTTATTTATTATACGTATTTGACTTCGTTTGGCATTACTAGGTCATTGATAAGAAAATTATTTCTTCCATGTTTTCTTTCTTTAATAAACAGTTTAACTTTGGAAATTTTGAAATTCTAAAGTTGCTTGTGCCCCCTGAGTCTTCTCAGAATTTAGCTGCTCTATTTAAGCTGTACTTCCTTTCTCTTCAGTTCCTTTAATAACCTTCTGAAATTCTGGGGCTCCTCATGGTGTTGCTATATCCAAGCCTACGGTTCTGAAACAGAGACCTATAACCTGAATGCCTCATTTCTCCACTAGTGATCACAATAAAGCACTCCAAAGAAGGTAGTCAATAAATAGTCTATAAGAATCAATAATGAAATAGCATATTCCTATTTTAACAACAGCCTTCTAGAAACTGGTTTCATGAACTAACTGCTAATATAAGAGTGGGGACTTTAGACTGAAAGGGAATTCTAGGCGAATGGCCCTCAAATCATCCGCCATTGCCTTATTCTGCCTGTAGCTTGCAATTTAACCCAACAAAAATTTCTTCCTCAAACAAAGTTAAATAAATTTCCATGAAATTTCTTTACAAGTAGACCAAATCACTGAAAATAAACACTGAGTTTCTGATAAATATAAGGTTTGGAAAGGAAAGTGAAAGTATGGTAGAGAGAGAAAAGGGGGAAGGAAAACAAATTCAACCACTTTCCTCACTAAGCAATCTTTTCTTTTGGAAATAACTCACAATAATGCTCAGAAAATGTGTATGGGGAGGAAGTTTAGTTTTCTTTAAAATAAATACTAAATTATACTTTAAATATTTTGAGTAATTTTAGTTGAAGATATATTTCATTTGAAGAAGATGAACAAGGATCTTAGAAGTCTTTTCAGTAATCCATAATGAAAGTATTCAGTTGTCTAAGATTGTTTTTATTCCTTCATCTCACCAAAAACCAAAATTCTTATTTAGTCTTTTCAGTTTTCCTGGTAGGAGATTTAAGGCTTTATGTGAGCAAGTCAGTACTTTCTTTTGAAGATCTTGCTGATAAGTCTTCTTTATGAGACTCATGATTAGGTCTGAATTTGAACAAAAAGATTCATCACACCCATCTCTGGGTTTCTTTCATTAGAAACTCTAAAATATTATGTAACATTGGTGAACTAACCTTTTTCTTCTTCTCCATAAATGTTATATACACTTAATGTAACTTTTATGGATTCTTTTAATATTATAACAAAAAGTAGTTATCAGAAAAAAACAACTGAATTTTATTCCAATGATTTAATTTATCAACTAATTTAAGTGCCTTTTGCAAACATTCTGGAAGTTATTAATTGATGTCATTAATAGCAAAATGACTGAATCTTTTCTGTAGGCCAAATGAAATTTTGTACCTAAATTAAACAAACATTTTAAAGTACAAAAATAAAATCTCCTGTCTTAGTAAATTTGTTGAAATTCAATTTAATTCTTGATTGTCACTGGTAAGGTATTAATGATTTTAGTTTGGTAGAGTTAATTATTAACAGGTTAGTTTCAAAGTATTTCTCTTTAGGAAATTGAATAGGCATTTTTAATGTACCAAAATTCAATATCATATACATTTTGTATATATGATACAGAACTTCATTTCTTCTCCAAAAAACATTAATAATTTTTCCAGCTCTTTTCATACCCTTTTTTTTCATCAGCATATTTTAGTGAACCTTAGAGGCCAATATAATATTTGGTCACAGTTTTCTGTACAATAGGACCATGATGCTCTTTAAGCTTTCTTCTCACTAAGCTTTCTTCTCTTTGTATATTTCTCTGTAAATTTGGGATATCTGGACTTAATAATGGGACAGTATTTTCTCAATCTTTGCCCATTTAAATAAGTTGTAAATAAACCCCACCCAAATTATTCCTAGAGAATCTGAGACAAATCTTTCTTTTTTGACTACTGACTAAAGTTAATGATAGCAATTCATGAATTAAGATGTTTTGTAATTTTAAAAGGCACTTAATGAGTATAAGCATAAATAATGTGACAGGAGAAAGGTTATTAAAAGCTTAATATTGAGAAGCTAAGACGCTAAGCCTCAAATGTGGTTTATTTCTGTTTCATAACATTCAAATAAGAAACAATAAGTGTTTTTAGTGTTTTGTATGTCATTAAAATCTATTTTGTTGTCAAGAAGATTTTGATGTGACAACAGTGAGAAAATTCCCTCTTCTTTGACCAATTCATAAAAGCTTCTGACAATTTTTTTATATTGTTCAAAATGCTGCTTCTAATGGAAAATAATTTTAGTCTACATGTTTTTTTAAATTTTATTTTTAATACACTTTATTTTTAGAGAATATATTTACAGAAATATTATGAAGAGTTGCATTATTTTACACAATATTCTAACATTATTCCCTGTTATTAGCATCTTACCTTTCTATGATACATGTGTTACAATTAATGAACCAATATTAATACATTATTATTATTACTTTACAAGGTCGTACTTTATTCAGATTTCTTACTTTTTATCTAACGTGCATTTGCTGTTATAGTACACTATCACAGATACTACATTACATCTACTTGTCATGTCTCCTTTAGCCTGTTGACTGTTACAGTTTTTCAGATTTACTTTCTTTTTTTTTTTAACGACCTTGACAAGTTTATATGAGCAGTGGTGAGGTATTTGATAGAATGTCCTTAATTTTTTTTTCTGATGTTTAAAAAATTCCAATTCCAGTGATTCATGGCTAATATATTAAAATAATTGACTATCATATATTAATTTTCTATCCTATAACCTTTCCATACTTGCTTATCAGCTTTTGAAATTGGAACTACTTGGAATTTTTAATATATATAATCATGTTATCTGTGAGCAAAAATAGTTTTTTTTCTTCTCAATCTATGTAACTTTTATTTTTTTCTTATTTTTGGTTTTATTGCTATAGCTAGGACAATGTTGAATAGGAGTGTTAAGAGAGAACATATTTGCTTTGTTCCTGGTTTTAAGAAAGTGTCCAGTTTATCACCATTAAGTATGATGTTCGCTATAACTTTTTGCTAGATGTTCTCTACCAAGTTGAGGATGTTTCTCTCTATGCCTAGAACACTGACAGTTTTTCATGAATTGGTGTTGAATAATTTTTCAAATTATTTTTCTGCCTCAAATGATATGTGATTTTTTCTTAATTTGTTGACATGATAAATTGTTTTTGAATATTGAACCAGCGTTTCATACTGTAATAAATCCCATTTGGCTGTGGCTCATAAATCTTTATACATTGTTGGATTCAATTTGTTAATATTTTCTTGAGAACTTTGCATTTCTTTTCATGAGAGTTATTAGCTTCTAATTTTTTCGTGCAGTATTTTCTCTGGTTTTGGTATTAGAGTAATGATGATCTTAATGAATGAATTAGGAAGTATTCCTTCTACTATTTTCTGGAAGAGATTCTAGAGAATTGGTATCATTTCTTTCTTAAATATTGGGTAAAATTCACAGGTGAGAGCATTTTTGCCCATGCTTCTTTTTTGTGAAGGTTATTAATTTTAATGCAATTTCTTTAATAGATTTAGTCTATCTTGTTCCATGTAATCTTGAAAAAAAGTTGTATTATACTGTAGTTAGATGGAATATTTTATAAATGTCAATTTGAAATTATAGCCTTATAGTAATCCATTGTCCTAGCCCAAGACCTATAACTTTTACCGATGGTTGAAATAGCATAATTGAATTTTGATGTCACAGGAGACATCTTACCTTCATCTTTTAAGCCTTTTATGGTAGCTCTAAATTTGTCTGTTCTTCAACCCATGTGGTATTATTTTTTATTTAACAAGAAGTTCTGATGGACCAAAGTGAAATTTTGATCACCATAAATTAAATAATTTTGTGCCAGTATCTATTAATAGTTATGTCCTATATTTCCTGCTGCAATGTATAGTCCTTTCTGGTAAGTGGCTGCAGGTAGGTCCATTTGGAAAAAAGGAAGGCAAAGTTTTATAATATATATTTTTTCTCAAGGAAATCCTGACTTCTCATTGAAGAGACTTGAGTTTGTAAATTGGATCAGGTTTTGGAACTGGGTGAATTGTCATGCCTGACTCTTATGGTGTCATGTTAGGTTATTTTTTTCTGAATGAAACCGATATAGGACAAAGAAGAGAGAAATGCTTTTGTAGCATCTTGCATTGTTTAAGCCCTCAAACCCAAAACTGACTTTACAATTTTTGGTTATATTAGTCAATAAATTATCTTTTACTTTTTTTCTTTTTTAAGAGGTGGGCCTCACCTCTGCTGCCCAGGCTGGTCTCGAACTCCTGGCTTCACTCCATCCTCCCACCTCAGCTTCCCAAAGTGCTGGGATTACAGGTGTGAGCCACTGCACCCACCTGTACGCTATACTAGTTTGCTTTGTCTACAGATAGAGTAACCTTGCTGGAAAGCATCTATGAAGACAATGAATCTAAATCTCCTTTCTTTTGACTTCATATTACCTGGGAAATCTTTCAAAAATGGTTCCACAAAAAGTCCTTCCTTGTGTATCTATGATATGAAAGAGTTGAGAAAATCTGAACAACTCCATTTGTCACAGCTCCTCATGTGACTTGTAAAAGAATAAATATCTTGAAATAAAAAAAGCTGGGTATCTGATTTTGTTTGAGAAAAGTTTCATACATAGTTGAAAAAATAACATCACAGAATCTTTTGTTATGGCCAAATTCTTCTTTGAACAGCAATACTGATAACAGCTTGCATTAATATAGTTTATGCCACGTAAGTCTGGATGCATAGACACAATTCTTGAATTAAATTATTATCCTTATAATTTTGAGAATTATTTTTACAACCTTTTTTCATGATACAGGATAAATATTTTATTTTATTCCCTAAACTATAAAATGAAATGGCTGCACCATTCATTGTTCAACGATATGGTTTTGTATTTGTTTTAAGATAACCTTTAAGGAAGCCTTCATACATTTCTCTGTCATTTACTTTATAAAAAACAATGTAGGATTAATCCTTTAACTTTTTCACCTTAAAACAAAAGTCTGTTCTTTGTTGAAAAGCCTTTCTTCCTTGATAGAAATGTAATTTTAGTTTATCTACATTGACATTTGAATTTGTATGCATTCATTAAACATTCAGATTGTATAAATAATGCAATCTGTATTTTAACAAAGGAAGCTTTCATGGCTGAATAACTTCTTCACTTGGCATTATGACAGGTATTGAGAACTGGAAATTTCTGCATTAAAATAATACAGTTTGAAAATATCTTTACCAAAGGAAAGAATAATATAGGATAACTTTTTAAAGAGTAGTTTTTAAATGTTTCTGATAATTCAACAGTTTCATGTATATAAAATAGCACATTTTACAACTTTCTGGGAGAGTACATTTATTGAAATGATACTGTATTTCTGACTAAAATATTCCATGTTCTGCAAATTTATAATGTCTGTACTCTCCTTTGCTCCTAGACCCACTTCCTGTATGCTCTGAAAAGACCTCTGTCTTTCTATCTTCTCTGTGGCAGATCCCTGAACTCTTGTTTCTACAGTAATTCATGTTACAGTCCTCTTGACCTATCCTGCAGTTTGTTGTTCAGTATTCTTAATCTACTTGTCTTCTTGACCAGTGACCATAATACACATTTCACCCTGGACCTGGGCATGTTGTATAAAAAGCTTTATTAATATGTCACAGAAGAACATAAATGCACTATTTTAACCTCACTGGCATGGTAGACAAAACATAAAAGAGTAGCTATTAAGTTAAACTCTGTTTTATTGTTCTTTGAAAATCTAAGACTTAACACAATACTTAACACATAGTAGGCACGCAATAAATATTTGCTGAGTAAATAAGAAAGAAAATGTCCATGCAAAAAGAAAAATTAAGAGAAGCAACCATAGGAAGTGCAGCAGTGTTCTACATAGGAAAAAGAAAAAACATGGGGAAGAGAGAAATTAAAGAGAGAAAGAAGAGCAGGGCCATAGAAAACAGCCAGGTGGATCCTACTAAATGCCTGGACCACAAGGAAGGCAAGGTCAAACAATGAAGTACACGGTGATTAAGGGAAGATTTATTGGGTAGCTAGGATGTACCAGGCATTTGAATATATTCATGTATTAATAATTAATTTAACATATATTTATTAAGCACCTACTATATGTCAGGCACTGCTTTGGGGCCTTGAAATACATCATTGAACAAGAGAGATAAAGACTTCTGCCCTCATGTAGTTTTCCATATATTTAGATGGCACATGATAATCATAATAAATAAGTAAATTATCCACTATGAAAAAGGCGAAAAGTGCTATGGGCAGAAATACAATCATAGAACAGGCTAAAGGAATCAAGTGTGCTGATAGGGTCTTCAGGAATGTATCACTGAGAAAGTGAATTCTGAGTACAGGAGTGGATGGGAGTTAGTCGAGGCTATGGTCTGGAGGAAAATCAGTCTATTTAGACAGAACTATGGATGGAAGGATTCTTAGGAATTAGCTTTCCTGGGGTGTAGGAGGAATAGCAAGGGTACTAAAAGCGCTAGAGCAGAGGGAGCAAGGAGAAAAGCATCAAGAGATTAGGTCAGATTTAATGATGAGATTAGGGAGTGGAGAACAAATCATAAGCATTGTAAGATTTTGTAAGGGGGTAAGTTGTCTGTCTTCTGTTTAAAAAGGATTATCTTATTCAGTCCTTATAAACTCCCCCCCAAAGCAATGTTTCAATAAGAATGATTTAAGTTTTGGCCAGGTGTGGTGGCTCACGCCTGTAATCCTAGCACTCTGGGAGCCTGAGGCTGGAGGATCTCTTGAAGTCAGGAGTTCAAGAATGATCTAAGTTTCAAGTAACTCAACTTAAATTGGATTTAACATCAAGGATTCATTTTTGAATGACCCTCATGGAACAGGGGGGTCTGGAGGGAGGTGGTTCTGAAGATGGTTTAGCGAATTAATTATGCTAGCCCCGTGGGTCTGTCTTTCTGCTGGTCTTGCCATCCTACACAGTGGTAAGTTGGTTGCTGTAACTCCAAGAATCTCAATGCATTTTGTAACAATTTGGATGGAACTGGAGACCATTATCCTAAGTGAAGTATCTAAAGAATGGAAAAACAAACAGCACATGCACTCACTATTAAACTGGAACTAACTAATGAGCACACCTATACATAAAGGGAAGTAAAACTCAACAGAAACTAAGCAGGAGTTGGGGAGGAGGAGGGGATGGGCAAAAACCTACCTAATAGGTACAGTGAATGCTATTTGAGTGATAGGCACACTTTTAACCCTGACTGAAGCATTACAAAAGCGATCCATGTAACCAAAAACATTTGTACCCCCGTAATACTTTGAAATTAAAAAAGTATAATGGTTCTCAATGATTTAAAATTTCTATTGTTTTTCTAAAGTATGTACTCAATGCAATAAAATTTTCTTTATGCACTGCTTTCACTGCGTCCTGCAAATTTTGATAAATTGTCTTTTAATTTTCTTTGGTTCATAATATTTTTAATTTTTCCTTGAGACTTCATTTTTTTAATATGTAATTTAATTTGTTTAATTTCCAAATAATTGGTAATTTCTCACTATCTTTGTGACTTATTGCTAGTTTAATTCCAATGTTGCCTTAAAACACATTTTGTATTGTGTCTATGCTTTAAAATTTGTTAAGATATGCATTATGTTACAGAATACATTCTATCTTGGTGAGACTTCCATGTGAGTTTACGAATGTATATTTTATTATTGTTGGGTGGAGTTTAGCCACTTCCACAGAGCTTACCTAGTTCTACAGAAGTATTAGCCAGCTATTGGGATAATAGCACTTAAAGTCTATTTTCTAATGTTCTCTAGATGGGACTTAATAAAGCGAAAAGCAAAAGTGATGTTTCCACAGTCACTCTCTCTCCTTTTTTTTTTTTTTTGTATTTCTAATGCTAGCCAGATGCTTGCTACCCTCTTCCTTTGATTGACATATTCTTTCCTTAAATTTGGGTAATCTGTTAATAGACAACTCCTGGGAGCTGTTTCTGTTCAAGGAGAACATTTCCTTCTTTCTGATCTGGTTTATTATGAGAGCCATAATGTTTCAACAGTGAGTCGATAATATTATTACCTTATTTCCCATATATATATATATATAAAATCTTATACTAAATACTGAAAATAGGACTAATTTCTAATATGATAATATATTGTTTTTACCTTACCACATCTGCCATTTTCCACATTAGGCCACCTATATTTAGCATCTTTTGGGAGAAGTAGAGAAACTCAAATAGTCAAATCTATCCACTATTTGATGTGGAATATATTCTGAAGCTCTTGATTTAACAAGGTTTGAAAGTTGTCTTAAAATCCATTTATTCATGCTGTCTTTGCTTCCCCATTATATGGGTGAATGTGACCCAAGGGTGGTCAGTAAGTACTTGTTGCCTGGCTGAATCACAAATACTCATTGCCATAAAATAAAGATGCCTAGTGGGAGGCAGCAAGGTCAAATCTTCTCACCCCAATGAAATATTTTTGACAGTTTTGCTTATGAAAGAAGTTAATAATTTTAACAGAAACTATAATAACGTTGCCTTTTTCACAGTATGTACAGTATTACTGAAATATGTAAATGTAAGAAGTCTATTTTAATAAGTTCTTTTTTAAAGGTATGCATGTGCCCTTTTGATAGGAAGAATAAAAATAAAAGATAATTAGGTTGACTGCTACGAAAAAACTCACAATTCTACCCTGGGCTATAGTGAAACATTCTGCCTGAGTTACACAGCTTGATTTATCCAAGAAAATGGCATTTATAGTACTCCTAGAGCAAGGAAGTATAGAAGCTAATGTCATGACCTTAAATAAGAATACTAAATCTAATAAGAGCCTGTTTTAATGTAAGAATGTGATTTAGAAGATGCATTTTAATACCACTTATTAAATCTAATATATAAGAAAATTTGTGCTTAGAATAGGTTGTTGAAGCCTTTGAAAATAGGTAGAGGACGTTGACTTTAAATCAGAATTTTAACATTAGAAAATATATCAGTTTCTTGATCTTCCTGGATTCTTGCCTCATTGCACAATCTCTGCCTGTGGGTTAAACTTCATGTTTGCATCTGAAACCAGCCAAAACTTTAAGACAATAAAACATCACACTAAATTTGTGGTTAATTCCACTCTGGCTATGATAGCCAGGTTATCTGTAACCAGGATTCTGTTTCATCTATCAGTTTCTTCTTATTGAGGACCTAACGTGTACCCTGGCACACCAGTTCCATTTGTATTTTCCAGTTCCTCAGCAGCTGAGTTGCTGTCTTGACACAACAAAGCTCCAAATAATTGGATTCCTGCTCACAAATTCCTGTCCCTTTTCCTTTTTCATGCTCTTGAACTTCCATTGTCCTCTTCTCATCTTTGCTTAGATACAAAGCCTGGTTCTAGAAATCTTTTTATATGTTTGCTTTCAGTATTCAGTTGGGTGTTATAATTAAATCTGGGTCCTATTATCCTTAAGAGAGTCTCAGTCATAAGAAAATATAAAACTGTCTTTTAAAATGGATGGCAATTTCAAGAAGTTGAGGTTTGAATCTCTCTTTAGGGGAACTATTTATTTGTTTTGTAAAACAAAATGATACCCCCTGCATTAAAACAAATAAAGAACCTAAAACTTTTGTGGTCCTTTGAGTTATATAAAGGAAAAGTATATACTCTCCACCAAAACAGATATTTGAAGCTGGAAATGTCCAATAAGTAAAGCTGCTCTGTAAGTTTATAGCCATATTAGCTGAGTACAGTTTCAGTAGTTTCACCTTTAAAGATTGTTTCTTTAAAAAATATATTTATTTTACAAGAGTGGATTTAAAGTGGCCTGTAAGTTTATTACTTCTTTTTGCTCTTGAAAAGATAAGTGGTGTGTATTCTTACTATATTGCCAAGAATAATTTGGGAACAGAAACTGCCAAGACTCAGGAAAGTGTGGTTTGATTCCTTTCTTTAGCTATAAGTAAAAGGAGAACCTGAAAAGGAATTGGTTGGCACTTTGTCAACTTGATATAATCTATACTGCCGATTCCCTAGATTTAGACTAAATATCAAAAATGCTTTGATATTGGGCTATTAAGCTTTGTATACTTTAATTTTCCTGGTGGAATCTTTGTAGAGAGGATCCACTTTCCCCTTAAGGAAGTGACTGTTTCTGATGTCAGTCCTCTTGGAAAAAGATTGCAGGGCTGTACTGCAGAATTTGGAAAGGGTTAGTAAAGGAGAGAAGCTGCCAAGGTCAGCTGGCTGTTGCAGTTGCTGTTACCACCATGGAAGACTCGTGCCCAAGAGCAGTGATATGTTATGGGAGTGATAGCATAAAAGCCAGACCAAATAGGAGAGATTTTGAGGCCATTTATTTACAGGAAATGTTTGCTGAAAGAGATAGTGGTGATAGGGCTGAAATTCTGGAAATCAAGACTGTAGGGCCTGAGTCAGTATAATTTAAATATTTAATGAAAATATGGCATTCCTTTGAAATCACAGCTAGTGATACCTGGAAATTTGAGCCATAAACAATCTTTTTCTGAACTGATAACCTTGTTTTAGTCTTAGTTAAAGATGTAGACCTCAATGTCGGGTCCCTCTTAAGCCTATTTATAAGCTATTAGTTCTGGTTAAGTAAGTGAAGTTTGATATTTTTACTCTAGCTATCAAGTAAAGTTTCAGGACTTTTTAAAAAAAATTCAAGTTTTCTATTGAAGTTTAAGGAAATTTTTTACATTGCTATTTGTATTCTTTCTCAAATTTGAGGATCTAGTATGACTTCGGTTCTATTTAAGAATATTCAGAAATGCTACTTTCTCTATGAAATATGCTATGTAGCCTCTCACGAAAACATATTTTCACTGTTTTCATGGTCCATATTACCTTTATTAAAACTCAATTTTTATCAGGTGCCATATTACTGCTATTTTTGTGTATTTCCTATATGTCCTATAGTACTGTAACCTCAGGAACAGGAACTATAACTTCATTTTTTCCTTATTTACTCAGCAAATATTGTTTGTTATGTCCTTATTCTTCTTTCCCCTGCAATTAACACAATATAGAATAAACAAACAGTAGGTATTTAATAAATGTTGGTAAAAAGCTAGCAAAAGAGACTATTTTCATTTTTTCAAGCTACTTGGAATAGCCTCTCTTATTATGTCCTTAGTGATCAGAATGGAAAACTGACATAGCGGTGTTTCTTTGTGTGTGTGTATTTTCCCTAATTAGAAAAGAACACTTTGAAAATATCAATTAGATATGTATCTTTTTTTCCTAAATAAATGGTAAGAAATGTGTAAATGTGTTTTAAAAATCTTAAAGGAATTACAGACAGCTAGTCTGCTAATTAATAGTTATGAGACAGAAGCAGAATATATTTATTTGTTCCTTTCAAAGAGACCCTAAAGTGATGTGGCAAAAATTTCTGGTTGATGCTTAGGAATACTAAACATAGAATTAAAATGCATCTAATTAGCTGTCACCTTAGTGGCCTATGGCTTATTTGGAGGAAATAGTGATGCACTTCTCAGTGCTCATAAACATCTAGTGACATTGCAGGAACATTCAGTTTATTCACAAAAGAAATATATACTGTCAGTGCCATACAACTACCAATGTTGCAAAGGAGGAGGAAGAAAGAGGGAAATGAATACAAAATAGGATTCTTTGAAACTGTGTAACTTGTCACACATTTTGACTTTCCCATATTTAACTAAAGCTTAGGCTTTCCACAATTTTAATTTCTGCTTCAAAGTATAAATAGAATACTTTATTTGTTGAAATAAAAACCTTGGCCATTGCGTGTTTAAAATGTTTCCCCTTGTCTAGGTTGTGAATTCCTTAAGGATAGGAATCGTTGTGTCTTTTCCATCTCTGAATTCCTGGCATACAATCCCCGCTAAATAGTAAATGCTTAATGAATGCTCACTGAATGAAGTAACAATTTGATATTTCTTTATTGACCTCCTCACTCCAAGCTTTGCTGCCTGTATAAATGTGAAGCAATTTATTGCTTGTTTTATTTTAGAAAAATTCTCCTCTAAAATAAATACGGGGTAAACAGCATGAAATATCTTGAACTGAGAATTGTGTCCAAGCTACATATACTATGAGCTTATGATTGTACGAGCTTTTAAACATAAGTTCTCTACGACAAATTTATCTGTATGTTGATTGTGACCTACAGGGGTTTTACAGAAAAACCTTCAATCATTGGAAGTGCCCACTGTGTGGGGAAATATTGAATGATTGCCTGAAAAAAACTTATAAAGAATGAAGGTATTGTATTCCTTCTGAAAACCACCTAAGATGATATCAACGAAAGGAGTCAGCTAAAATTGTTTAACTGAAATGTATGCTGGGGGCTGGTATCATATACAAGGAAGAAAAAAACCTCAACAATCTGCAATAAAAAGAAGCAGCATTGTACAATCAGGGAGCCTAGAATACAGAGAAGGCAAGTGGACTTTCACTGTAGAAGGCAAGGTAATAGCTCTTGATTCAAAGATCAGACCCATAGTTCAGCTTCCATCTTTTCCCTTGTGATGAGTCTGAGTCCATCTTGCTGAATACATGAAAGCTTCACACGAGTCAGCCAGATGGGGCAGCTTCCTGGACTCTGAATTGAGCATCCTACCTCCGATCCCACTGAGGCTCTGATTACCATTATTATAGCATATTTCCATCATGGAGTCAGCATTAGTTTCCTATTGCTGCTGAAACAAATTATTGTAAATTTTATGGCTTAAAATAACAGATTTATAATTTTATAGTTCTGTAGGTCAGAGGTTTGAAATGAGTCTCACTGGGATGAAGTCAAGGGGTTGGTGGGGCTGTATTTTTTTCTGGAAGCTCTAGGAGAGAATCTACTTCCTTGCTTTTTTTCAGCTTCTAGTCTATGCACATGCTTTGGCTCATACCTGCCTTTCATCCTGAAAGCCAGCAATGGCTAGCCAATCTTTCTTGCATCACGTTATCTTGATACTGACATTTCTGTTTCCCTCTTCCAGGTGTAAGTTTCTTGTGGTTACTTTTGGCCCACCTAAATATTCAGGAAAATCTCTCTACTTTAAGATAAACCATTATGATTAGCAACTTTAATTCAATCTATTGTCTTAGTTTCCCTTTGCCACGTAACCTAACATATTTACAAATTGGAGGATTATGACATGGACCTATTTAGGAGATAATTATTTTTAGGTACCACAGAGTCATACATATTATTTAACCTGGTTATATATAGCCCCAGTTTCTAGTACTACATAAATGGTCAATACATAATTTTTCAATACACTAGTAATTACAAATCATCAAGAAGTTTTTCATATAATCTTGCAAGTTTAGAATTAGGAACAACCTTAAAGTTTAGGTCTTTCACATTTTTTGGACTATAGTAGGGGTTTAAAACATTTATCGATTATTTATAGTAGGGACCAAGGGAAAACTTCCCCTTCATCCTCTGAAGGCTTGCTAAGAAACAACTCACAAAAAGCAGATTAATAGGAGAAAAGACATAGAAATTTATTAGTGTTTGTGTGGGAGAACCACAGAGTGATTGCCCAACCATACAGTGGGATATAGTTAGTGATATAACCTTACTCTTAGGGGGAAGGGAAATGGGGTCGTGTGGATGATTTTAGGGGAGTAGTAAATGATTTTTAAGGAAATTCAAGGGGATTGAAGAATATATAATGGTATGGGACAAGGTGTGTTTGGCCTGCAAGGCAGACAGTGGTTGTGACAAAAATCTATCCAGGTGTGTTGACAGATTTCAGTCTTTCTTCCTGTAACATGAGTTCTGTTAATAATAAGAAAAGGGACAAGAAGTAATTGTTTTCTTCTTTGGCAAGCTTGGACTTTAGGCAGATAAGGAAACTTCAGAAAATAACTTCATCTCGTGCTTTGAGAGAGACAGAGGATTTGAGACAGGAGGAAGGGAAAAGTCAGAGAGACCTTGAGCCTTCATTTTCAGTTCAGCCTGTCAAAGTGCCATATTTTGGGATATCTATTGATCTCTAAGCCCCAACACTTTCCTCCCTGGAATATTTGAAAAGTGCAACAGTGGGGAATAGGATAGATTTTGAAGTACAAAAACAACTGGCAAGTCAATGAGGGAAGGTCAGGTGTTAAAATAGCAATTGTCAAAAGCAAGGGTATGAAGATTCATTAATGTGTTTCCTGTTTTACTTTAAGTTTGGAAGAGAATACCCTGAAGACAAAGGTTAATGGTCATGATGTAAACAGAAATTCTCAAATATTGTATCCCTTTATGCTTTACACAAAGGGAATTTGAGATAATTAATGACCAATCCACCAATAACCATCCCAGGAGATAATAAATAATTTCTTCTAATTATGCTTCTTGGGCATGATTAAAGATGATTCTTTTAAAATTCATTTTTCTTATAGAAATATTTAGTCTTCTTATGTCCTTAATTATAACTGTAAAATAAATAGCAGTTTTTTTCAGTGATAGCTTTCTGTTTCCTAGAAAGGTAGCATGTGGTAAATTTTTGATTGATTATATAGAATGGGTCCTAGATCACTTTGATTTTATAGCTCAATTAACTCTTTGGGTGAATGCCCAGCCATGTACACTGTAAAGTAGCTAACTTTCTAAATACATTTCATGTGTTTCACTGTTTCAAGGCATAGATTGGGTATCAATGATCTAATTAATAGTACTATTTATTGAGCACTTACTATGAGTAGGAAATTGCACTAGATGATTTATATATATATATATATATATATATATATATATGATTTCATTTAACATTCAAAAAGGGGTTACTAAATGCATAATGGTTTCTTTTCTTTTCTTTTTTTTTTTTTTTTTGAGACAGAGTCTCGCTCTGTTGCCCAAGCTAGAGTGTTGCAGCATCAGCCTAGCTTACAGCAAACTTAGATTCCTGGGCTCAGGTGATCCTCTGGCCTCAGACTCCCAAATAGCTGGGACCACAGGCGCACACCACCACACCCAGCTAATTTTTTCTATTTTTTACTAGAGACAGGGTCTCATTCTTGCTCAGGCTGGTCTTGAACTCCTAACTTCAAGCAATCCTCCCACCTTGGCCTCCCAGAGTGCTAGGATTACAAATGTGAGCCACCGTGCCCGGCCACTAAATGCATAATGTTATATGTTAATAACAGATGAAGAAATAGGTTCAGAAAGGTTTCTTTGTTCAAAGGAATCATACAACTAGAAAATGCTGGAGCTGAAGTTCTAGTGCCAGACCATCTGATTCTGAGTGGAGGCTGTTCCACAGCATCATTGCCTTTTCTAGGCTAGGCCCTGGCTCATTAGGGAGGGAGTTATCAAAATTCTGCGGAGATGGTTTTATACTGTCAAGTAGTTCAGCTGGAACTATGTTTCCCAGAATTTTCTTTTCTGCATAGTTCTAGGTTAGAGTTAGCCACATGAGAAATTGCACAATATTTGGGAAGGAGAAGGCAACAGCCATGGTGCTCTAAAGGTCAGTCTTGGGGCCCAGATAAATGACAGCCCTCCCACTTGTGGCTGATATGCTGGCTTATCTTGTGGGTGTAGTACAGCCACCAGGTCCAAGCTCCTTCATCTTCTGTGAGTCCTAGGCCAGGTGCACGAGCAGTTCTGTGGTGAGGTCACCAGTTCCTTCTGCTCATCGCCCACATCAATGAGACTGGAGGCTATGAAATGCATATCTAATTTCTGTTTGCCTTTGTGAGTTGCAATTTTTTCTTGAGGTTGCCAGATTTTTCTGGTTCATGTCAATTTTTCTTTCTTTCTTTCAATATTTCTGCCCTTCTATGTCTCTGGGGATACTTTCAGACTGGAAAGAAACAACCTTCCATAAAGTTCTTCACCAGCTCCCACAATTGGGCAAGGTTAATCTCTCTATAATGAATCTCTTATTCTACGTCACACTTAGTGGTTCTGCGTTCCTAATGGAACCATGACTGCCACACCTATGAAATATGTCTTGTGATAATCAAGGGAGACAGATTATTTCTGGAATATTCTGATAGTGTATCTTTGAAGCAAATAATACCCTATCTTTGTTACAAGTTAAACCAAGTCATTGTTTCTTCTGCTTAAAAGTGAGTGATTTCAAAAGCCTAAAATAATCTTTCTAAGGCTTGTTCTCATCAAATATATTTTAGCTGTGGTGAGATTTAAATGCTTAAATTTACATTCATGAGGTCAAACACCAGCTTGTATTATTCATTGGCTCTTGACTATGAAACTGGTGTAAGTCACCCAAATTAATTTGCATAGGATCAATTCTAATCTTTATTATTGAGTGTTTTGTGTTTTGTATTAATTAAGGTGATTGGCTTGTAATTATTCCATTTACTTATGCCCCTCCTCAGCCTCTGCATTACTAACAATTACTCTGCCTCTAATACTACAAGAAATTTATGAAATCCACATCTAAATTGACTTTAACCTACTTAAAATCTAAGTGATGGATCAATGTCTTTTTTCTCTCCAGATTACACAGCTTAGTTTAGTATATCATTTGTGAGTTTTGGATTATCCACGCACATGGATTTGTGTAACATCAAGCAACAGACAAAATTAGAACCCCTTACTATGTGCAAAGAAATTAAGAAATAGGTCTGAAATGCATCTAACAGGTGTTTCTCTTTCTCTTATTTTTACCCTTCAAATTTCATAAGTCTCTCCCTTTGGGAAGAAATTGAGATATAACCCTTACAACAGAGGGATAGTATCCTGGTAATAATAATAACCGGTAAAGGAATCAGAACTATAACAGCTCCATTTCTGGCCTCTTTAATGTTTAAAACTCTTCCCCATGCATTAACTTAATACTTATACTAAACTTGCGGGCAAGTGATTATTATCAGCCTTATTTAAAAGAAGAGAAAATTTCTGTTCATGTCCTTTGCCCACTTTTTGATATGATTGTTTGATTTTTCTTGCTGATTTCCCTGAGTTCTGTATAGATTCTAGTTACCAGCCCTTTATCGGATGTGCAGCATGCGAGTATTCTCTCCTATTCTATAGGTTGTTTGTTTGCTCTAGTGATAGTTTCCTTGGCTGTGCAGAAGCTTTTTAATTTAATCAGGTCCCATTTATTTATTTTTGTTGTTGCTGTGATTGCCTTTGGGGTCTTCTTCACAAATTCTTTTCCTAGGCCAATGACTATAAGAGTTTTTCCAACATTTTCTTCTAGAATTCTTATAGTTTTATGCCTTAGGTTTAAGTCTGTTATCCACCGTGAGTTGATTTTTGTGAGAGGTGAAAGGTGTGGATCCTGTTTCAGTCTTCTACATGTGGCTATCCAATTTTCCCAGCACCATTTAATGAATAAAGATTCTTTTCCCTAGTGTGTGTTTTTGTCTGCTTTGTCAAAGATTAGGTGGCTATATGAGGATTGTTTTATATCTGGGTTCTCAGTTCTATTCCATTGGTCTATGTCTCTGTTCTTGTGCCAGTACCATGCTGTTTTAGTCACTATAGTCTTGTAGTATAGCTTGAAGCCTAGTAAATTGATGCCTCCCAATTTGTTCTTTTTGCTTAAGATTACTTTTGCTATATGGGTCTTCTCTGGTTCCATATGAAGCATAGACTTATTTCTTCTAGATCTCTGAAAAATGATGTTGGTATTTTAATAGTGATTGCATTGAATCTGTAGAGCACTTTGGGTACTATAGACATTTTAACAATGTTGATTCTGCTGACACATGAGCATGGTATGGTTTTCCACCCTTACATCCTCTGCTATTTCCTTCCTCAGTGTTTAATAGATTTCCCTGTAGAGGTCTTTTACCTCCTTATTTTGTCCTCTCTTTGTTGTTGATTTGAAGGCATATATTTTGCAATGGCTTTACACATTGCAGCTATCTTCTCTCAGTTCCCTTTAGTATGCAGTTCTTCACTTTAAGGATTTTTAAAATAATTCACTCCATTTTCTAAGAGGATTTCTTGATTTTTCTCTTCTAACTTTACTGATATGATTTTTACAATATTTACCTAGCTACTTTCACCATGGCTCATAATTTGGCAGTTAAATTTTTTAATTCTAAATAATCTTTTTGAGATTTCAGCTGGTTTCCCCTCGATGATTGTCTTCTGCATATTTTTAGATACAACAGTTGAAAATACTAACTAGAAGTCTTCTAACATTTTATTCTGTTTCCTGAAATATTTTTTGTAAATGAGGCATTTCCTTTGATTTTAAAAGATGACCCACTCTGTCTCTTTTCATAGTTCTGATTACTTTTCTTTTAAAATTGCTTATAAATAAAAAATGAAGTTCTTTCTTTCTCCCCTAACTCTGAAACTCTAATTTAGAATTTAAGCTAAAATGTCCCACTTTTTAATCTCAATTTCCTGCTTTTATTTGCCATTTATAAGGTGAATTTCTTTGATTTCTCATCTTTTTTCTATCACTTCCACTTTATATTAATTTCTATTACCAACTAATCTTGACAATACTCTCAAATTGTTTTTCCTCTTTAATTAAAACCATATAGTAACAACCTCTGTCCAAGGACCATTCTAGTGCTGTTATCTAAACTTGTAATTTTCTAAACAATGTCATTCTTCAACTTCCATGTTCTTGAAATTGTTTTCCCTTTCTCTTTCTTTCATGCCTAAATACTACTCACCCTTTAGACATTTACCTTATTTATAACCTTCTTTAACTCTTCTAATCTTGTTTCTATACCTCTCTTATCTGGTTACATAGCTTTTTAAATCTACTTATCAAAAATAATGTCTTCTTATTATATTATAACTGTTCACTTACTTGTCTGTCTTTCTTGTTAGAGTTGGGAGCTCTTTGAAGAAAGAAACTGATTTTTTCTTCTTTAATCACTATATCCTCAAGGTGTGTTGCCTGACACAAATTGGTTTCCAACAAGTATTTGTTAAATGAATAATGATCAGATGAGTATAAGCATAGAGCAAGCTTCAAAAATATCTTTAGATTTGAATTGGTTCCAGTCTGTTTTATTCCATTATTTGGTAAACTCAGAAGATACCAAGTTATCCATTGTGAATTTCTTTGTAGCTATGTGGAAATCATATTTAGGAAGAAAATATTACAAATAGAGTAACAGTGCTCATTAAAGTCTCTTCAGAAACACACACTCATGCACACACACATACACACACACACAAATGCTAACACACACACACACACACACACACACACACACCATACAGCAGCATTTTGTAACTAACTTCCAGCATAAATATTAAGAGATTATTGATTTATTGTTGCAATTCCTCTAGTGTGGATAGGTTTTGTTTTTGTACAGGAAGGAATAAAATCTATGTGACTATACAATGGTGTATGGAAGAGTTTTTCCTTCAAAAACATTGTACCTCAGTGTTTTAAGTACAAGTATGTCTCATCAAAATATTTAAAGAAATTAAGAAATATCAGTAAAGTTATAAAGAAAAATGGGACTGCAAAGTTTGAGTTCAAAAAGTTTATATCTCTTTAAAAGCTATCTTTTTAAAAGTTAAATCTACAAATGGTGTGTTTCTTGAATCCTTTTCAGTTAAAAAGAATGATTTGGCAATTTTAGAAAGAGTGTTTGTATAGTCAAAGTAATATGATACCAAATTTGATAATATGCAGCATGTAAAGCTCGTGGGCATATCTTTCTCACAGTTCAAAGGGGTCTCTAAAGGAAAGGATGTAGTAGTTGGTAAAGAAAATTGATAAAGATGCATCTCTGATATCAAAGAATATTTTCCTAGCATGAAAAGGAAGCTAATTTTTAAAAAATCCAGAAAAAAAAAGTGTTTTGAATTAAAGCACAACCTACCCTAAGGTAGCTAAATATAGAGTGGCAGACAAATTGGAAAGTGATTTCAAATTGCTATATACTACAACTTAGCATTTAAAATGCATTCATCAGTGAGTTGAGTTTGATCATCTCTCACAAAGAGATACTACTACCCTGTATATACTTTAAGTATTAAAATGCTCATTTTCCCTACATTTAGGAAATCTAATTTTACTATATAATCATATATGTGAGTAGGTATTCTTTGCCTAATCTAATCTGATTTGGGGCCAATGAAATATACCACGGAATCTCTTGACATGAGGCAGCCTGAGGCAGTGGAAACAACATTAGTATTAAAGTCAAAATACTTATGTCTAAATACCAATTTTGATATTTATTTTAGCTTTCTAGATCTTTATTGTATACCCCAATTATTAGTTTTTTATTAAATCACTTAAACTCTGTTAACCCCAGTTTCTTCACATGCAAAATGAGATAAGAAATACTGCCTGAGCTTTTCAAGGAGGTAACTTATTAAGTCTTTTACAAAACTGCAAAATATTTTAGAAATATTATTAGTAATGTCAACAATTGATTTGACTAAGTTGTCTTTTTCTTTATTTAGCATTTTATTTGAGTTGACTAAATCAAACATTCCTCTGGTATTGTATATGCAGCTTAATTAAGTCTTGGAACTAAAATCAACAAATGATAAAGCATGCTGATGCTGCTGACAATTTGTAAATATATCTGCTTTATCAATCTGGAACCTTTGTCAATCTGAAGCCCTAGTTTCTGATCCCTAGATTTGTGAATTTCCTAAACCAGTAAGAAAAATAATTTAAGGACATTACTAACTAGCCTTACTTTTTTTTTTTTTTTAGATAGAAACATTAAAAAGCAACTACATTTTTGATAAAAGCCATCCTCACTGGGGTTAGGTCATATCTCATTGTGGTTTTTGATTTGCATTTCTGTGATGATTAGTGACATTGACCATTTTTCATATGTTTATTGGCCATTTGTCTATCTTCTTTTGAAAAGCTTCTGTTCATGTCTTTTGCCCACTTTTTTGTGGGGTGGTTTGATTTTTTTCTTGCTGATTTGCTTGAGTTCCTTTTAGATTCTGGTTATTAGCCCTTTATTGGATATATAGCATGCAAATATTTTCTCTCATTCTATAGGTTGTCTATTTGCTCTGTTAATTGTTTTCTTGGCTGTGCAGAAGCTTTTTAATTTAATCAAGTCCCATTTATTTATTTTTGTTGTTGCTGTGATTGTCTTTGGGGTCTTCTTTATAAATTCTTTACCTGGGCCAATATCTAGGAGAGTTTTTCCAACAATTTCTTCTAGAATTCTTATGGCTTCATGTCTTCCCCCCAGTGAGAATGGCTTTTATTAAAAAGTCCCAAAACAATAGATGCTGGCATGGATGTGGAGAGAAAGGAACACTTATAGACTGTTGGTGGGACTGCAAACTATTGTAAGCTCTATGGAAAATAGTATGGAGATTCCTCAACGAATGAAAAGTAGACCTATTATTATCTGATCCAGCAATCCCACTACAGGCTGTTTACCCAAAGGAAAAAAGGTCATTTTATCAAAAAGACACTTGCACTAGAATGTCCATTGCAGCATAATTCCCAATCGCAAAGATGTGAAATCAACCCAGGTGCCCATGAATTCATGGGTGGGTTAAAAAAATGTGACATATGTACACCATGGAGTACTAGTCAGCCATAAAAAATGAATTAATGCCTTTTGTAATAATTTGGATGGAACTGGAGACCATCATCTCAAGTGAAGTATTGTAAAAATGGAAAAACAAACACCACGTATACTCATTATTAAATTGAAACTAACCGATCAGCACTCATGTGCACAGATGGAAATAAAACTCAATGGAAATCATGCAGGTGAGAGAGGGTAGGAAGGAATGGATGAAATCATATCTAATGGGTACAATGTACACTATCTGGGTGATGGGCACACTTATAACTTTGACTCAATTAGTACAAAAGCAATCCATGTAACTAAAACATTTGTACCCCCGTAATATTCTGAAATAAAAAGATTAAAAGCCACTACCATATTTTACCACCATTGTTTCTTAAAAGCAAGACAATTTGAATATCTTTCCCCACCCGCTTCCCTAAATAGGAATATAATCTCAGATTAAAGGAGAGACTGAACAAAATGGAATAAATGGCTTGAGAAAGCGATGAGGAGAAAGGAGGACATTACAATTCAGAGAGAACAGTTAATTCTAAGTGACATTTGTGGTGCAGGAAGATTGAGAGTTCCGTAGCACAAAGAGAGAACATATCAGAAAAAAGTTTCCTACTATTATTGTGATGAGGGATCCTTTCTAAGATAGGAAGTGAAGTGGGTGAGGCATGAATTGATTTCAGCAGCTTACAACCCAGTTCTTAACTGTGATTGGCAGGACAATTTAGATTCTACCTAGATAGGATCCCAGAAATCCAAAGTAGATTTAAGAGCTTGATTACATTAGTCTTGGTTAAATGAGGGAATATTCTTCACCTCATTTCCTCTTTAAAAATCTTTTCAAAATAAGATTACATTAAATAGCTGGTTCTCTGGCAATACACTGAAATTCTTTTTTGTTTTGTTTATTGTGTAACTAATGTGTAATCATAACCTGTCAGAGATAGCCAAGTATTTTGTTAGCAATCAACTGGTGAAGTAGAAAGAGTACTAAAGTGGAAACCAGGAATGTTGTTTTCTTTCCTCAACTATTAATTTGTTGACATTATGTAAGTTATTTATTCTTTCCAGAATATAATTTTTACAACATATACATAAAATGCCTCATATTGGAGATTTTCAATAACTTTTTGTTGAAATGAACTGAGTCAAATCAATAAATTTTGAAAGTTGGACTTGGAGATTTTTAAAGTTCCTGCTGTCTCTAAAGTTTTATGATGATTAATTTGACCAGTACTTGTGGTTTGTTTTCATTATACTATTCACACAGTTCTGCTTACATCTTTCATTTGTGTATTAGCCATTGGTTTTCCATGTTACTCATAGAGATAATTTTTATCAAACATTCACTATAAATATTTACTGTCTTCTTTATCTTTGTCTACTAATTATACATTAACATATTTAAGGCTTTCCAAGCTGGTTTAGAAATAGGAACCACCTACTTTATATATCTCAGGACCACCAACACCTCTTTTGACTCAGCTTCATTTAGTGCTTGTTTTTTTAAGGCCTTTAAAAAACATATACATTAAAGTGTATACATGCATATAAATACACACACACATAGGCATATGTATGTATTTATTTGTGTATGTGTATTTATATATGCATACAATTTTTTCCCTAAAGTGTGACTTCTCTAAATCCTCATTTTACATAAAAAGATTTTGAGGCAAACAGAAGTTAAATGATTTCTCTAAGGTCATATAGCTTATTTCTGATACAACTAAGACTATAAATTAGTTACAGAAACCAATCTGCATGCTTTTATGAAGTACCATTTTATTTTTAAAGAAAGCACTTTTATGTTGCACATTTGAATGGTTACAGAAATAAGAGCCAGTAAAAATATTAATTTAATTTAATTATAGCAGCATATATTTTATTTTGGGTTATATAAATTAGATTAGTGATGAAACAGCATATCAATTAGCTATTGCTACACAATAAACCACCTCACAATTTAGTGGTTTAAAACAACAACTTATTTAATTATGATTCTGTGGTTTGGCAGTTTTGTCTTGGCTAAGTAGATCTTTTGTTTTTGACTCAGTTCACTCATGCATCTGTCATCAGCTGCCAGATTGACTGGGGGCTGGCTAGTCTAGAATGACCTCAGCTAGGATGACTGGACTTTGCTTCATGTATTTTCGCATCCTCCTGGGCTTATTCACATGATATCACAGGGTTCCAAGAGCAAAAGTAGAAACATGCAAAATCTGTCAAGGGCCCAGCTCAAAACTGTACTATCACTTCTACTACATTTTATTGATTAAAGCAAGTTATAAGGTCAGCCCAGATTTAGGGGCGAAGAAGTAATGGCAAAGTTGCTTGGTAAAAGGGTGTGGATACAGGAAGAGATAAAGAATTATGGCTGTTTTTGCAATCTAGTACAAATAGCATTTTAGTAATATAGGTTTAGATTCATGGCTTCACTGAGAAGAATTTAAATGCCCAAACTGAAGAATATTTTTTCTGGCACATTCTAGCATATAATTTTACAAATACCAAGTCCTGGCATGGATGCAGATAAACTGCTTATGAGAATGCCAAATAATACAGCCACTTACCAAACTGTTTGACAATTTCTTATAAAAAGTTAATCATATACTTACCATATAATCCAGTAATCTAACTAATGGATTATTTAACCAAGTGCAATGAAAACTTATGTTTTCATTGGTATAAAAGCTATACCTTTTCTAGGGTATCTTCTATATTAGACAGAGTAGAGTAAATTCTGCAACTTAAAACCAAAATGAGTTTATTTTTGTCTCACTTAAAAGTTCAATTTATTGTTCAGTAGACAGCATCTATGCAGTAATTAAGCATCCAAATTCTTTCCCACTCATTAGGGCCTTTAGTCCCTTGACTTTTTTTTTTTTTTTTTGCGCAGATGGAAAAATAAAAAGAATAAAGGTGGGTTCTGCAAACTAAGGTTAGAGGGTCAAATCTGGCCTGCTACCTGTTTTTGTTAATAAAGTTTTATTGGAACACTGCCATGCCCATTTGTTTACACAATGTCTATGACTGCTTGTGTACTATAACGACAGAATTGAGTAGTTGTGGCAGAGATCATATGATCCTCAAAGCCTGAAATATTTACTGTTTAGCACTTTACAGAGGAAGTTTGCTGACTCCTAGCATAGAGGATTTTGTAGTTGCTTTTTATGGGCTAAGGCTGGAAATTATGTTCACCACTTATGCTCACAGTTTATTAGCCAGAATTCTGTCTCATGGCCACAAAATGCAAGGCAGGCTGTGCTACATAAGCTACTTGTATGCATAGGAAACAGAGGAAACTTGTTTTTATGACTTTGTCATGTCTTTGCTGATTTTTCAAAGACTATATAATCCTACCATCCTCTATACTTACATAGCCCTTTAAAGTGTATATGTTTTTCATACAGTTCTAGTTTGTACAGAACTATTTCTTTCCATGTTTAACTCTTTAACTGAACTTGGTTTAGAAAAATATCGTATTCATCTCTGTATGTCTAGTGCCAAAGTCAATTGAATGCAATGAATGAAGGAAAAAATGCAACTGGGAGTGAATTATCCTTCAGGTATAAAGGATTACAGAAAGGATTTCACAGCACTATCTGAATATACAGGATTTAACACCCTACTAAAGACCCTGGTGCAAATACATTATTTGGATGACTCCTAGAAGCATGATAAAAGCAATGGTCCTCACTAAGCATGGTAGAAAGGACAGAATAGCTGTGACAGATAGTGGAAGAAGAGATTACAGGGCTCAGAGTAGAGGAAATGCTAGAGTGAAACACTTCACAAGAGCAGAGGCCTATCAGGTGTTTATGTTCCACAGGGAAGCCTACAGGAAAGAATATTTATCGAAGCAATAAAAGATATGCTGGTGAGAGGGACACCAGCTTTACAAAGAAGTTTTATGGTGGCTCTTCTCTATAGTCCAGGCATGTGATAGGAGATGTTGTTACAAATTAGACTCACCAGCAGTTCTCAGGATGATAGGATATTGAAACAAAAAAGTAAGGGGTAGCACTTAACCAAAAGAAGCCATGTCTGAGTGACAGCCAGATCAGATGCAGTGGTGGTGGTTCACACAGCATCTCCACTTAATTTACCATTTTGACCACTGAAAAGGCCAGATAGTCCACTGTAAACTTTCAGATTGGTTAGGTAGTAGCTCCATCTGCAGCTGCTAAGCCAAGTATATAGTACCTTCACTAGAAAAGATTAACACAGTCTTTTTTATGGTATGTGACCCTTGATCTGGTGAATGCATTCCTTCCCAATGCTGTTCTAAAAAAAGCATCAAAAACAGTTTGCATTCACTTCAAATGAAACATGTTATACATTTATACTATTGCCTCAGCACCATGTTAATAATCTTGTTCTCTGCCGTAGCACAATTGGAAAGACTTGGATTGGCTAGACATTCTGCACAATATTATACTGATGCACCATATAACAAGTATCATCCTCACTGGACTGAGTGAGTTAGTGGCTAGTGTCCCACTGGCCTTGGTAAGATGTGCTCCAGATGGTGGGAGATAAATTCTACCAAGACTTATGAGTCTGCTACATCAGCAAAACTTGTGGATGCCCAGTGGTGTGAGGAATGACAGTAAATTCCCATCTTTTATACCTACTACCACTAAAAATGAAGCACAGTGGGGCAGTAGCATGCTTCAGGTTCTGGAAGCAGCAGATTCCACATCTGGAAATAATGCTCCAACCCATATGTTGGGTGGCAAAAAAGGCTTACTGTTCTGAGGAGTCTCAGAACAGAAAATGCTCTTTAGTAGTCCAGACTACAGTGCAAGCAGCCCTTTTCTTAGGCTTTATGATGTAGTAAACCCTGGGATAGAGATATAGCGGCAAGAAAAGACTCTGTGGAATGACGCAAGGGGGAATCACAAAGGAAAACCCCAGGGTTCTAGAATATCTACAGCAGAAAATCAGATACCTTTAAAAAAAATACGCTCTTGGTATGTTACTGGTCTTTGGTAGGGATGGAGTGTCTCATGAACAAAATGCATAAGCAGGCAACCCAGATCCCCATGTCACCTCTTTCCCCACTCCAGATGGATTCAAGCCTTAAAACACCAAAAGCAAAACTTTGAAATTTTAGAAGAAAGCATTGGTGAGTATCTTTGTGACCTTGGGTCAGGAAGACTTCCAAAGACGTAAATGGAAAACTCTGTAAAAGTGATACATTGACTATTTTTAAATTAACAAATTTTGTCATAAGATGATATTTTAAAGAAAGTGAAAAGCCACAAATTGTCAGGACATGTTTGCAACATTAACTGATGGTAGGTTATTGTCAGGACTATACGAAGTTTAAAAAACAATGTGGAAAAACAATCACAAGACAAGTAGAAAAAACAAATGAAAAGACATTTCACAGAGGAGAAAACATATTTGGCCCCAAATCATATACTACTCAAAACCTCATTAGTAATCATGCAAATACAAGAGATGACATGCTATTGGCAAAAATTAACAAGTGTGACAATACTAAATGTTAGAAAAAATGGGGAACTTTCCCACCACTGCTGGTGGAAAAGTAAATTTGTACAACCATCTTTGAAAACAGTTTCAAAGTGTCTTATATTTGCCTATTCATGTTCCCTGCACCCTACCAACTCTTTTCCTGGGTATATCCAAGACGAACTTTTGTACATGTGCACTTGGAAAGACTCACAGGCATGTCTAAGCAATGCTGTTTTTTATTCTTTTTGTATTTGTGCATATTTATGGAGTACATGTGAAATTTTGTTACGTGTATATTTGTAGTGATCAAATCAGGGTATTTAGGGTATCCATCACCTGAGTACAATACATTTTTGTTAAGTTTAGTCACCCTACTGTGCTCTATCAAACATTGAATTATTCCTTGGATATATCATAGTAATTCTAAGCCTAACACTTCAAAAGCTGAACTCCTAATCATCCTAATCCTGTTCTCCCACAGTCTTGGTGTCACCTTGACTTCTCTTTGCTCACATCCCATATCAAACTCATCAGCTGATGCTGTCAGTTCTATCTTCTTACTGTTTGTTTGTATACTTTAACCCACTTCCCTTTATCCTCCCCTTCCCCTGTCTCACTCTTCCCAGTCTCTGTTATCTATTTTTCCACTTTCTACCATTTGTTATTAGCAGAAACTGGAAATATAATAAAATATCCATCATCAAGAAAATGGGTAAAAACATTATAATATAGCCATAAAATGGAATGGTAAGGTACAGCTTCATATAAATAAATTTTAGCAATGTAATTTTCAGTGAAAATAGGAATTCTTGGAAGATTTCAACCATATTAATAACCATTTCATAAAGTTTAAAGTAAAACAGACTAAACAATTTATTCTAAACAAAATTTTATTTAAACATATATGTATTCTTGATGTATGATATAAGTAATAATAACCAATTGGATATCAGAGAGGAGGCAGGGTATAAGGAGAGGAATCTGTGGGTAGGGTTATTTATTTTTAGACATCTAGTTCTTTCCTTGGTGGTAGATTCACAGATACTCATCACATTATATATACAGAAAATAAATCAGTCAATTATATTCGCTTTTCCTTGCTGGATAATAAATTATAACAAACTTAGCAACTTACAGCAGCAACCATTTGTTAGCTTACAGCTATTTAGATTAGAAGTTCGTCCCAGGATGGCTGGCTTTTCTTTCCAGAGCATCATGAGACTAAAATCATGTGGCTATCTGGGTTGAGTTTTTTTGTGTAGGCTCTAGTGGAAAATCTGCTTCTAGGGTCGTTCTTGCTGTTGGCAGAGTTCAGTTCTGTGTGGCTATAGTTGAAGTCCCCATTTCCTCACGGGCTGTTGGCTGAGAGCTGCTCTCAGTTCCTGGAAACTGCCCGCATTCCTTGTCTCACTCCTGGCCCCTGCACCTTCTAGCTGTCAAAGGGACACTGAGGGCTTCTCAGTCTTTGACTCTTTTACTTCCTCTTCTGCAACCAGCTGGAAAAAAACTCTTGATTTTTAAATGGTTCATGTAATTAGTTCAGGCTCACCTGCATAATCTCCCTATCCCAAGGTCAACTGTGCCATCTCACATAACCTAACCACAGGAGTAAAAATGATCAAATTCACAGTCTTACAAACTATTCAGGGCACATACATGGGGGGTGGGGGGGGTGGGAAATCTTGGGGGCCATTTTTGAATTCTGACTACCACATCAATAAACCAATAAAATGGGCCAAGGAGAAACCAATAATTATGATGAATCTGATTATGAGCAGCAAAAGTTAGGTTTAAGAAAAAAAACTAAAATAAATTAAAAAGTTTATTTTCTGATAGATGTCTAAACCTTTCAGTTAGTACTTTATTGAGTTTTAAAGTTTAATTTAAGATATTTTAAGGATTAATTCAGAGTCTCCTCTGAATTTTGAACAAAATCTAAATGATATTCCATGGGCAAATGTACTACTAATATGTAAAATTTGTGGTTTATAGCAGATAGAATTTTAGAAGAAGCCACATTTTTAGAAACTATGATTCTACTACTCTAGAGATTATTTTTGTGATACTCTATTTTTTTTAAGCTTGTTTGAAGTTATCAAGGGCATGAAATGTAAAAATAAGATAACAATTTTGTATTCACCATAGTGCTTAAGACTTTGAGCTATAGAGCTTGACTTTCTAAGTTTGAATCCTGGTTCTGTAACCTATTAGTTGGGAAGAAGTCATTTAACTTTTCTATCTAAGGTTCCTTCTGCACAAAATGGGAAGACTCTTCTAATTTCTGAGGAATAACTCACATAACGCATATAAGAATGTAGATTTCATATAGATTTTATAAATATTAGCTGTAAGTACTGTACTAGCAATTATTTCATTATATAGGCTTATTTAATAGTATCCTAGCGAACACGAAAACAATGCTTTAGTTATCAGAAGAGATCGGGTGCACTGAAGGCGATATAGCCATATATTAATGCTTTAGTTATCTACCCCTTTTAGCCCTTTAAAAAAATATAAAGCAAAAGATAGTTTAATCAGTGTTTTGTAATGCTAATTATATCAGTTGCCCCTTTTATCATTTAAAATGTTCTTATGATATTAAACATAATTCATTTAAAAATTTTATTTGTATTTATTTATTAAATATGTCATTAAAAATTATTTATCTCTGTGTCTCAAAATTCCTCTCTTTTTCCACTTCTTCAAATAGCATCAATCTCCTCAGTTGCTGTTTGGTGTTCTTAAAGTAAATCCACTGAGGTTTCACCAACTTCTTTTTGCTTTTTATATTTTTTGGGATTTGTTCATTGATGCAATATATTGTGAACTGACAGGCTATTTGTTGCAGTCTTGCTCATTTTCTATCAATGACTTATTCTTTATTAAGAGCAGCTGGACAAATTGAATGAACTTGTGAAACATTTTCATTTTGTTTGTCTTTTATATCTCTTTTTATGAAGGAAAAATATAGTATACTTTTCAGTAGTCTTATAAGATGTTTTGATAAAATACCACAGTACTTTATAGTCAAACATGAAAGAGATAAAGCACTTTACCATTGAAGAAGTCAGCATTTTCTATAAATCTTTGTGCTTTGCTTTTTAAAGGTTTCATGAACCTGGAGTGGCAGCATCGCCTTTGCTTAGTTACAACACAGAGATATATTTCTTTTTCTGTCAGGAACTGCTGATATGACAACTCAAGGGAAATGGTAAAATGGGAATCAGAAAAACCAAGCAATTTCCTTTATGAAATTACATGCCATATGCTCAACATTTAGGTCACAAGTCATGTTTTTAAAAAATAAAATTACTGAAAAGAAAAAAAATGGATCTCAAACTTATGCAAATGAATTATCATAAAAGTAACAGTAAATATAAAACAAAAAACATGCATTTTTGGAGCTCTTTCTTTTTGAGATAAACATTGTGGTGCCAATTCTAAGGCTTTGGAATTAGAAAGCAAGCAAATTACCATTTATAGACATCTGCTTAGAATCTGGTGCTGGAGGGGGAGTTTGCTGCTTTATATCTGACCCCTGAGAGATCGATGTACATGCCTGAAAGATGCCAAAGTGGTGGCCAGGTGAGGGTTATTTGGGTTGGAGAGAGACTTCAGTGCTGACAAACAGTAGAATTCTGCCATTTCTGTTGAGGGCTGACTGTGGATAAGCATATTGCCCAAATAGATTATAGGATATACTGGCTGATGGGAGACAGAAAAGAAGTTCAGAGGCTCTTGGAGGCTGTGTGGGGTAGGCATTACCTTTGTTGATGTATCAAGCAAGACTAAGTGGGATACACACCCGTGGAGACATCTGACTATTCAGAAACAGGCATCTTCCATAGATAAGCTGGTAAACAAGTAATGATCATCCCCTAACTCTTCAAGAAGAGTAGATTAACTGGTTAACATATTTCTATTGATGCCATCCCACTTTTTGATGCCAAATGATATAGGCTGAAAAAATTAAAGAAACAAATCTGTGAATAGGTTTTTTTCATTGCATCTTTAAATTAATCCTAGCTCAGAAAGCCAGAAAAAGGAAAAAAAAAAAAATCCTCAGTAGTAAGAGTAAAATGTAGTTCGTCTTTTGAACTTGTAAACTACTACTGAAAAGTTGTCATGACTGAAAAACCTCTAAGGCAATGCTGTCCCATGGAAGTACAATAAGAGTAATAAAAGTGACCCACAGACTAATTTGAAATATTCTATAATTTTATATGTGGAATCTATGACACAAAGAGGTAAATCAATTTTGCCACTGCTATGACTAGCCAGTCACTGGCACAGGCAGCGCCAAGTACCTGGTGTTTCTCTATACCACATGGCTAATTAAACACATTAGATAAATTGAAAAGATACCCTATTTTGTCATTATAAGCTTGTATTGATAGAGTAAAAACATTTTTTTAAACGTAAATCATTTAGTTCAGGATGTGCAGGAAGAATGACAACTATATTTTGCAGACGGTATAACATGTACGAAGATATTTACTGATAATTGGAAAAAATGTTCTATCATGTAGATTTTACAGTGATAAGTTTTATATATACATATTAAAGTGTGTTTTAGTAAAATCTGAAATTAATATTTGTATCAGCTTCATTCACTCACTTCTATCAACATACTGTGTAACAGATTTGACTTTGTGCTACCAAAATTATCTTCTTTACCTAAGAGATTTTCCAGGCAAGACTCTTTGAGTGGTAAGGAAAAGGAATCACCTGGGCTACATTAAATAAAAAGTAGCCAGTAAACATTGTTAGCCATGTGATCAGGTTTACTGAAATGCATAGGATTTCATTTCATAGCTCATATTACTTGTGGGATTTTTTCTGCCTGTTCAAAGAAATAGATACTCCAATTGAAGCTATTCTTGTTTCCATTTGCCTCTTTAATGTGTCATGAGAGGGCATTACACAGAGAGCTGGGCTTTTTTCCTTATCTAGATCGTCAGATTCTTCATAATAATAACCATTTTTTATTTTGAGAGTATACAGGTTTTATAATAATTGGCCATCGAATTGCACCTTTAAACAAACAAACACAGAGTGTGGACATAAAACAGGCTGTCCTATAGAAGATGAGGATGGGTCAGATTTGTATACATAGGCTAAAATGCAACCACAGCAAACTAAACACTAATAAATGGCATAAAAGTAAAATAACTGTCCACATTTAACATGCTAATTTCTGTCTCAGATTTAGGATTATATTATTTGCACTTCATATTCTTTTTTCAGATTTTGAAAACTCTTTTAAAGGGATTTTGCATATTTATACATATGTTGTCCTTGTTCATATTTGCTGTATAAATAAGTATATTTTGAATTATGTTTTGCATTATTTGGCATATAGTTTTATTTGGATTTGACTTTTCTGTTTGGGATCGTAGGGAAGAGTAAAATGTTTTGAAGGGCAGAACATAGCTGCTTATTAAGTTTGCTCACTACACACCGAATCCATAAAAACATTGCAAGTGGATTAGAACGTAATAAGTGGATTGGCTCTTATCAAGAAAATTTTGAAAAATGATTTCTTGCTCTTATTCTTTATTTTTTAACTTTTAATAAATGCTTTAATTTTTAATAACCTAAAATTGCTGGTAAATGTGTGTATTAGAAAGCATTGGGAGTTCAGTGTCAAGCTCTAGTTCATCTTATTTTTTATATAATCTTCTCCCTAAAGCTGCGGAATTTGACATCTGCTTAAATACCTGGATATTAATCTGTTGATGGCACCAACCCTTATTTAACCCAGGACATCCTTGTGGATCTACATCTGATCCTCTGTTTCAGGGATTTTATTTGGTTCTCTAGACAAACATTGACTTGTGGATTGTGTGCTGTTCTGAATCACAGTAGCAAATTAGAGGCCTCAATTACCCAACCTACAGAATGGGAGAAAATATTCATATGCTATGCATCCAATAAAGGGCTGATAACTGGAATCTATATAAAACTCAGGAAAATCGGCAAGAAAAAAATCAAACAACCCTATGAAAAAGTGGGCAAGAACATGAACAGAAACTTTTCAAAAGAAAGTATACTAATGACCAACAGACATATGAAAAAATTCTCAACATCTCTAGTCATCAGAGAAATGCATATCAAAACCACAATGAAATATCACTTATCTCCAGTGAGAATGGCCTTTATCAAAAAGTCCCAAAATAATAAACATTGGCATTGGTGTGGAGAAATAGGAACACTCATACACTCCTGGTGGGACTGCAAACTAGTACAACCTCTATGGAAAGTAATATGGAGATACCTCAAAGAGCTAAAAGTAGAACTACCATTTGATCCAGCAATCTCATGACTGGGCACCTACCCAAAGGAACAGAAGAGATTCTATAAAAAAAAATCTGCACTAGAATGTTTATAGCAACACAATTCACAATTGCAAAGATGTGGAAACAACCCAAGGGCCCATCAATACATGAGTGGATTAATAAAATGTGATATACGTATACCATGGAGCTCTACTCAGCCTTTAAAAACAATGGTGATCTAGCACCTCTTGTATTGTCCTGGATAGAGCTGGAGCCCATTTTACTAAGTGAAGTATCATAGAATGGAAAAACAAGCACCACATGTACTGACCATCAAATTGGTATTAACTGACTTAACTGACCAAAAGTTAAGTGCACATATAGTAGTAACATTCATCAGGGGTCGGGCAGGTAGGAGGGGGGAGGAGGGGATGGATATATAGACACCTAATGGGTACGGTGCACACCATCTAGTGGATGGACATGCTCGAAGCTCTGACTTGGGTGGGGCAAAGGCAATATATGTAACCTAAACATTTTTACCCCCATAATATGTTGATATAAAAAAATATTAAAATAAAAAAGTATTACAAAAAAGAAACCAAAAAAGAAGAAGAAGAAAAAAAGAGAGACCTCAATTACCAATAACATAGTAGCTGTCATGAGAATTTATTGACAAACTCATTTTGGTGGGTTAAACAACTTAATTTTCATTTATTTTATAATTACTCCAATGAAAAGTTATATAAAATTGAGAAATATTATTTTCTCTATTCTCTAAAATATTATATATTTTTAAATATTAATGAAAATATTAAAATATATAAAACAAGGTTTTCTAAAACATTTCTCAGATCCTCATCCTGTGATCTACAGAGTTCTGCTTTCCCTATCCTCTGAATGTGTTTTTCCACTCATACATTACAGCTATTAGACACTGAGGTGTGAATACTAGTAATTGGATGTTTTCAATTCTTCTTTTATATAATACTCTATACAGTAGTCCTCCCTTATTTACAGTTTCACTTTCCACAGTTTTAGCTATCCAAAGTCAACTTCAAATAGGAAAATATTAAATGAAAAATTCCAAAAATAGACAATTCATAAATTTTAAATTGCATGTCACTCTGAGTAACACGGTGAAATCTTGCACTGTCCTACTCCATCCTGCCCAGTATGTAAATCATCCCTTTGTCTGGTCTATCCACATTGTCTACCCACCTATGTGTCACAAAGGAGCCATCTTGGTTGCCAAATCAACTATGGCAGCAGTATCACAGAGCTTGTGTTCAAGTAACCCTTATTTAACTTATTGATGGCCCTAAAACACAAGAGTACTGATGCTGGCAATTTGGGTACACCAAACAGAAGCCATAAAGTACTTTTTTTAAATTAAAAAATAAAAGTTCTCCATTTAATAAGAAAGAAACACAGTGTGTATAGGGTCTGGTACTGTCCAAGGTTTCAGGCATCCGTGAGATCTAGGAACATACCCTCCATGGATAAGAGGGGATTACTGTAATACTCTATGAGAAAGATAGTACTGTCTCAAGTTTATATATAGAAAACGGGCCTTTAGAGAGGTTAGTGACTTGCCAAAGGTATCACAGTAATAAACCTGTGACTCCGACCACTTCTCACCATCTCTATCACTCACATCCTTACAATGCTCTTCATAATCTGGCCCTTCACAACCTGTCTAATTTCATATTCTACCATTCTCAAGTCATAAGTAGATATCCTGAGACTATTTGAGGCCTAAAATTTCAGTTAACATAAAGACATAGAACCAAGAAATGTACAAAGACCTGTACTGGTAGCAGAGTTTGCTAGTTGTCCATTGTTACGTAACATATTGTCTGAAAACTGAACATCTTAAAAATAATTGTTTATTACCTCTCACAGTTTCTGTGAGTAAAGAATTTAAGGAGCAGCTTGGCTGGCATGTTTTGGCCATGGGTCTCTCATGGGGTTGCTATTTGCAGTCATATGTTGGCTAGGGTTCCAGCCATCTGAAACTTGACTGAGGCTGCATTATTCACATGGATGAAAATTTGAGGCTGGCTATTATCAAGAGGTCTAAATTTCCTTCCAGATAGTCTTCTCCACAAGACTGCTTAAGTACAGTTACAACAGGGCAGCAGGGGTCCCCCAGAGTATGATCCACAAGGCCAGTGTGAAAGGTGCTGTGTCTTTTAGGAACTGCCTTGAAACATCTATATGGTAATTTTTATAGCGTTCTTTAGATTACACAAATAATCCCTGATTCATTGTGGGTGTGCATAAATATGAGGAGACTAGAATCATTGGTGACCATCTTTGTGGCTGGCTACCACACCTATTTTGAGTCTTGGATAAAACTTGTATGAAGCTTTATCTGAACTGTTTTTGTTAATCCAGTTTGGGTTGATTCTTATATCATATTTAACACAAAAAATTTTAACTGATACAGTTGGACTCATAAAAGATTCATTGATTGACCAGTCTAAGAGCTTTTAATCACAGAAATAACCTAAAAATAAAATTATTATGAACAGAAAGATAATTAAGGGTTTACCTCTTACAAAATAAGAGATGACTAATGATTAATCATTGATTAACTTTGAGGATAGCCAGATTATTTTGCCTAAACTATAAGAATTGATAGAGCATGAATAATTATAAATATTATTAGGCTTTTACTTTATGTGAGCTCTTGGAATTAGATTTCCTTAGGTCACATGATATGAAATTTGGAATGTAATTTTATAACCAAGTTATATTAGTTCTCATTAGGATGTTAAGCCTTGAAGTCACTCTAAAGAATGCTTATTGTTATGCAAATTTATCCTGTCAGCTTGGAGAGAAGAAGCTTGATATTTTTTTCATTTCTGTGCTGGGTTTTGTTAGATATTGTGTTATAAACGAAGTTATTCTACTGTCATGAATCATGTAGGACCTGTCTCTACTCTGATTCAACATCTTTCTATTGCTTTAAAAAAGAAAGATGATTTTTAATGGTGTTTTAGCATTTGCTTTTGTTGTAAAGCTACTTCTTATTCCTCAATAAAGTTTTTTTCTTTATATATCAAAGAGAATATTATGGAATTTATTATGAAAAAGATGTGAAATGCAAAAAAAGAAAGTCCCAAAGAAGATTTACTTAATATTTAAAATTTTCAACTAAAAATATTTAGAAACTTTTTTTCAGGCTCTCCAAAACTAAATAAGCTTGTTAATTGCTCTAGTGTGAACATTCAAGTATTGATATTTAAACCAACTAGATAGAGAACTACATTAAAAGTACTAATTTTAAGAATGTGACATATTTTTAAAAATTCTTCTGCAGACAACTGACATTTTTTGCCCATATTATAACATGACAATAATGGAAAATTTCAAAAAGAATAAAATGAGACTTAAATGCTGCTATCTCTATTCCATTTTGTTTTATTTTTCTCTTTCCTCAAAATTCTATTTTTTATATACTCCTTTATGCATTTTTATTTGCTTGCCTTTTTAAATGCAATTAAGATTTTTGGCAAATTTACAAAAGAGGCTAAGAAATTGCTGTGAACATAAAGGCAGACATAAAAATGAAGAAATCATTTTGGTAAATTTGATAGCAAGAGAGCTAAAATCTACCAAGCTTTTCTTAGGAAAACCGGATGGGGAAATGTGAGAGGTGCTTTCAGCCAGTTCTGACTGAAGATGTACATAAAACAAAGCTGGAAGCCATCATTATCACTTCCTACTTAGCGGCAAACAAATACATTAGCAGTAAATAAACAAGAGGCATATGTCTGTGAAATATAGGGTATAGATGAACACTTTCTAGATTCCTGTAAAAAGAAATACTAGAACAGAAAAGAGAGCCATTTAGCACAATTTAGAGACAGCCAGTGGAAAACAATAACTTTATTAGTAATTATATTTACAGCAATAGCACTTGACCAGATTATGACATTGGTGAATTTTTGACTTGTATTCATCTTCCTTTCTTGTGGTGCAAGCTTCCCCACATCCTACTTCTACTCTCAGATCCTGGGTGGTCTTTGTGGCTGCTCAGTTGGAGTTGAAACGAGACATCACTCACCACTTTTATCCAGAGCCAGATAAAGGTGAGTCAGCTAAGCAGCTCACAGGAGTCCCCTTTTAAGAGCCATGTATTAATATCATTACTAGGGTGCTTAGACATGGCTGGTGAGGGTTGAAGAAAATTATATTTACCAAAGCTTCCTTAAGAGATAATACTGCGCAGTGAACTTGCATCTTATGTGAAATATTTTTTGGGAGGATGATTCTAGTAATTCTGGGGCTTGTGTTTAGATGAGGGAGATCTAAAAGCTTTGGCTGGAACCAAATATCTTTGAATAACAGGGTGAGGAAAATTTTTTCATTCCCTTCCCTTTTCCCACATGGAACTCAAATTCTCCTAGAAATACATATTAAAAATATACTTTAAAAGCTTCAGTTATAAGTGGTTCCAATTTTTAGACTGCTTATAGAGCTCCCATATCTAATCAAAACTTGTCTAATCTCATGGTCAAGTACTCCTGTCACCCTCCATGTCCAGCACTTTATATTTCCCTTCCTGTGTCATTTTGTCTCTTTAGTACTCATCCCTAACAAACTGTGTGCACACACCTACTCACACGCACTTACACGTAAAAAGATTTTTATCTGTTCATTACTTTATCTCTCAATGCCTAAAACAATATTTGGTACATAGCTAGGCACTCAAAAGGAAAAAATAATAAATATGTATAATAAACACTTGTTGGACGAATGAATGGAAATTTATTCTGCTAAGGATGAATGCAGAAACAGGCTCTAAATTTAAATAGCATCTGATGCTGCAGAAGTTTTCCCAATGTTTTTCTGTTTTGAAATTTTGGAATTTAAGCTACTTAGACAATTATTCCCTTGTGTAACTCATCTTATTCTAGCATTTACAAGGTTTACAAAAGACCAGCGAATGAATGTGAAGTGGGTTCCAGGTTCGTTGTTCTTAATCTGTTTGAACTTCCAAGAAAAGTGCATAACCCCTGTCCCCTTCCCTCTGCATCCTGGGCTGCATTGTGGAGGCACATAGGCCTCCTCAGTCATCCTTCATGAGGGCTGGGCGATTGCCCCATGCTCCAGAGAAGATTAGAATGTACTCTCCTTTGGGAGAGAGAAATTGACTGAGCTGAACACGCTCAGTTGTTTCTTTCAACTCACCATCACAGAAGTCATTTCTTCTACTATTAGAAGAGGTTTGTGTGTGTGTGTGGACGTGTGTGTGTTTGTATTGGAGGAAGGTGAAGGGTTAGATGTTGAAGACAAGTCAAGGAACTTACTGTAGTGGAAATCCCATTATGGCTGTATCAGGTCAGAAAAATGGAGGTCACCACATTCCCGATCCTCCAACATTCCCCAGGCTTTCTCACTCATTGGGCTGAACTACTTAATTTATAGACATATAGGGCCACAGCTCTCCTAAGAGAAGAAAACACCAATAGTTTATCAAAATCATCCTGTTCACACAGAGGGATCCACTCCCCTAATATGAAACGTTTGTTGATTGTTTGTTTTCTCATTGAAATGCTGTTGAGTGGCCATTAGTCTGTCTTCTTTTGAAAAGTTTCTTTTCATGTCCTTTGCCCACTTTTTAATGGGGTTGTTTGATTTTTTTTTTTTTTTTGCTGATTTTCCTGAGTTCTGTATAGATTCTAGTTATCAGCCCTTTATTGGATGTGTAGCATGCAAATATTTCCTCCCATTCTATAGGTTGTCTATTCGCTTAGTGATAGTTTCTTTGGCTGTGCAGAAGCTTTTTAATTTGATCATGTCCCATTTATTTATTTTTGTTGATGCTGTAATTGCTTTTGGGGTCTTCTTCATAAATTCTTTGCCTAGGCTCATGTCTAGAGTTTTTCCAACATTTTCTTCTAGAATTCTTATGGATTCAGGTCTTAGGTTTAAGTCTGTTATCCACTGTGAGTAGATTTTTGTGAGAGGTGAGAGGACCAGATCCTGTTTCAGTCTTCTACATGTGGCTATCAAATTTTCCCAGCACCATTTATTTAATAAGGATTCTTTTGCCCAGTGTATGTTTTTGTCTGTTTTGTCAAAGATTAGATGACTATATGAGGATGGTTTTATATCTGAGTTCTCAGTTCTGTTCCATTGGTCTATCTAGCACCTCTTGTATTATCCTGGATAGAGCTGGAGCCCATTCTCCTAAGTGAAATATCACAAGAATGGAAAAACAAGCGCCATATGTACTCACCATCAAATTGGTATTAATTGATCAATACTTATTATGTGCACATATAGTAGTAACATTCATCAGGTGTTGGGCAGGTGGGAGGAAAAAGGAGGGGATGGTATATTCACATTTAATGTGTGTGGTGCGCACTGTCTGGGGGATATACATGCTTGAAGCGCTGACTTGGGTGGGGCAAAGGCAATATATGTAACCTAAACACTTGTACCCCTGTAATATGCTGAAATAAAAAATATATATATTAAAAAAAGCTTTTTATTTTTTCCAGAGATGACACAAAAATCTTGATAAATGTGGCATTGTACTGGGCTTTACAGAATGGTGATAAAAGTGATGATGATGAGGATGATGATTGCTAACAATTAATGAGTGTTAATTTGGTGCCAGGAATTTATCAAGTGGTTTACTTCTAAAAATGCTTTCTTACGTTTCAACCACTTATTGCTTTGACTCTACATTCTGCTACCTAAACCAAATCAAGACACCTTTAAAGTCACGAATGACTAATACCCATCTAGAGGATCAACTGAAACTGTAGACTTCCATGATACAAGCAAATATTCAAATGTTTTCTAACAAAAAGCAGACACAACAAAGTGATTAAAATGTTAGTTAATTTTTAAATTAACAAATAGTTTTCATTTTTTGAAATTATTAAGTACATAGTGGTTAAATTGTTACAAAATAATGTACACTTTTAAGGATATCTAATTGAAGTGTCTTGAATGAGGCCTTGTTTGATTACAGCTAAATTAATTCAGCCTTCCAACATGAAAATGTTCCCCATCCCTGTTAAGCATTAGTCCACACATGCTGATACAACAGTCTCTTGTTCTTCTATTCTTTCATTCTCTCTTATTTTCTTCTATTTCTGCACAATAACATTTTAAATAACTGATCTTATAGCAGTAGAAATTGCATTGAAGAGTAAGACAGAGGAAAAATATGCAAGCAAAACCAGAGTTCTAACCAGAAACCAAAATCCTCTAAAAAATTAACATATATGGGCCTATCCTGCTTTCTTTCCTATATATCAGAGGTTTAAGATTCCATGTTTACCTTAAAATTTACAACTGGAAGAGGAAAGTACAAAGGTATCATGGTGCTGGTTGGAAAGAATGAGAGGAGAGCATTTAGGAGATGGTTTTGATTTGAGAGGTATCATAAGGGCTATGTTAACAAATCAAAGTTCTGCTTTTCAATTTGGTATTAATCTATTCAAATAAATTCATTTTATTTTTAAATACTTTTTTCATGACTCTGCCTTGAACTATGTTCAAAAGAATATCCAAAGCCCTTTGATGCAGGGTAAGCTAATTACCTCTAGTTCAATGATGTCATAGTAAGTTAATTATCACCTCCTTATGCATCCCAGTTTACAATCTTAAGTAATAATAAATATTTTAGCATTTGTAGTTTTTTGACACAGAATTATTGTCTGAATTAAATGATGTGAGGATTGTAGATTTCTAATTTCTCTAGGCTTGGCATATAGTGGATCTAAGCTATTTTCCCTCACAGAGAACCCTTACAGACTTTGGATCACATAAGTGGTGTGATTAATGAGGTATTTTAGAATAATGTTATGTTTGTGATAAGAATTTACCAAAGAAGGGGAAGCTGGATGATAGCAAATCCAGTTAGGAGATCAGATCAATAACAGAAAAAGGTCATGTCATTTGCACTCCTATATTTGCAGGGGAATTGGCAAAGAGGAGATCAATATGAGGGGGAGATGTATTGGAGGTAAAATTGACAAGAATGGACAAATAACTAAATGGGGTTTGGGTGGCAAGATTGTCAAAAATAATTTTAACAGTTTGAGCTTGGTTGACAATGACAGAAGATGGTTCCTTTCATTTCAATGTGAAACACAGGTTCCCCTCCCAAGATTTGTAGAGTCTGAAAGACAGATACTGAGTAAACTTCTCTAGCATTTAAAACTGAGAACTTTGATGTGTGATATTCCCGTAATTCTCTATTACTTAGGAAAAAGATTGTATTTTACTTTCTGATGGCAAATCTGTGGCCACGGGTCAAATATATACACATAGCATCCATGGAAATAGAAACAGCATGAATTAACAGCAGGAGAACTTTATGAACAAGATTCTCTTTAGTCCATTTTTGCTTGAAAGCACTAATAAATCAGATCTGCAGAAAAAAATCCCTCTTGATACAACACCTCCCCTCAAGGTAATGAGGATACTTTCCTCATTTATTACTTGTCTAAGCGCTAACCTTTGCAACTTCCCCTGGGTCAACTTACAATTTGAGTTTTAAAGTGATGATTTATGTATCATGTTATTAAATATTTTGTGTAAAATATACTTTTTACTCAATATCCCCTAAAGCCATTTTAGTTAGAGTGTTTCTTTCTTTAAACCTGAAATTAAGGTTGCTAATAATAAAAGACGAAGGGACAATTTTTCTTCTTTTGGCTCCTTAGGGTACTATAACATTTTTTCTCTGTAGGTAGGAAAAGGAAACAAAACAAAACAAAACTCTTTACTCTTTTTGTAGCGATGGAAGGCAAATTCTGATATGCCAGCTAAAATCCATAGGTAGTCTCTTACTATGACCTTGTAACTGACCTCTGGCCTATGAATTCAGGAGTGGAGCTGAGTAAGTGTATTTGAAAGAACTTGTTAAATTATACCATTAGCTATGACTGTAAACTGAAATATGAACGCTGTATTTAGATAACCCAGGCAAAAACTGATTATCTCAGGAGAACTAGACTAAATTAGCAATCTTGCAAATCATTTTATATTTATTACCAGCTGAATAACTCTACTCACTTGATCTGAGAATACTGTAATTTTAAATTAATACTAATAATAATGATAGTTGCCATGTATTGTGTGCTTATTATTTGCTAGATTTTGAGTTTAGCAATACATGTACATTATCTCACTTAATGCATATAATGACCCGAGAGTATGGTATTTGTTTTCATATTAACATTTCAAGCAACTAAAGCCCAAAAAAATGAACTTGCTCAGGATTATGTAATTTTCAAGAAGCAGAGATATTTTATCTGATGCTAAAGGCTGTGCTCTTAACCACTATACTAAAATTACTTGATAACCCCATTATTATTTTGATTCCTGACTATGAGTGTCCAAATTTATACTTTAAATGAGGTTTAAATGCACTGATTTATTTTAAAAGTGTTTCCTATATATTATCCAATGTCCTATTTATGCTTCTTCTAGTCTATAAATGACTATTTGATTCATGCAAGTCAAGATGCCAGTTTTAATAGTAGAAATGAATGGGTCAATAAAACTGTCTTTATTCTACTTTGAAAATCCCAACTTGGAGAAAATAATATTATTTCAATGGAAATGTATTGACAAGAATGATAAATTATTGGTGGCTAAAGCAAATATCACTTCTATAAAGACAATTTTATAGTTGGTACATTGCCAGCGAGCTGTCGAGTATATTTACAAAAGCTATCCTTTCAGGGGGAGAAAAAGAGAAACTTTCTACATTAACTTCAAAACTTTTAGTTTAAAATATTGATAGTAGGTATAGGAGTGAGTAAAGATTGATAAATGGCATTATTTTCTGGGTCTAAGGAGAAGCATTAACCATGCGTAAATGTATGGCATACTAGAATTACAATATTTACTCATAAAAGTAAAGTTTCCCAGTCATCTCTTCCTAAGCACCACTTACCACTGACAAAAGTAAAACTGTACATCTGAAAGATGGAGTTGGCACTTCTCAAATCCCTTTTATTTGCTTTATTGCAGACTTCTGTAGTTCTAAAAATTTTTCAGAATAAAATTTCCATGAGCTTTGATGGGACCATTTTTTTTCCTGGGATGTCTTATATTCTGATATCCTGATAATTTCACTTTCACTATTAAATTAATATGTGCAATGTTGGAGATTAGAGAAAGAGAGGATACATTTCTTCCATGAAATCACTTGAAAATATAAATCTTGTGTGTGTCTATGAACATATTTGTGTTTATACATTTGTAAATATCTTATATTAAATTACCCAGGCTTGAGATTTTAGTTTTAGGGTATGAGATTATAAAAGAAATAAAATAATCATTGGTGATAAATCATCTTGAAAATAATCTTGAGTTAACATTTATTTGGTCCCTACTTGAGCTTAATACAAAGAAAATTAGGTAGATATGGCCATTGGCCTATAGCACATAAGTTCTAATAATCGTGGAAATTGAATATAAATTTAAAAAGATGTACACATTATTGTAAACACATCTAAGGAAAACATCATGAGAAGAGCTAAAATGATAGATAGTATGATAAAATGTCATTACTACTCCAATGGCTGTTGTACTGAAATTTCCTTAATTTTAGAGGTGATATTCCTATTTGAAATTTCTACCACTGGTTCTGATTAACTTTCTGAAACAATACACAATATTACTATTTGCACAAATGTACAAATAAGAATATAGCTAACTTATTTCTCCCTACTCGTCTGCTACACAAATTTAAATGTCTATTTTCCTCCTGACACATACTTTTAAGATTACTTCAGTGACTATCTTGCCATTATCAATGTTCTTTTCTGAAAGTAATCCCAGCACTTGGCAAAATATTATACATATGTTCTGAAGACAGCATAGTTCAGAGGAAATATTTCTTTTTGGCATGTGGACATCATTCTTTGACTAATATAGCTTAAGGGTACATCACATTTTTTTCCTTTAGTTCCAATAATACAATTTAATGCACATAATATGTTCTATTACAGTAAGTTATTAAAATATGGATTTGAAATTCTTATCCATTTGAATAATTTGGTATACCACTGTATTTCTTTAAAGAAAATACAAGTCTAAACTACTGTAATGGGATACAAATAATTTTCAGAAGCACTCTCCATTCTTGCATACCTCACTGCTTATTCTATTTCTGTCACGTTTTGTGTTAGTGCTTAATGTTAATGAGAATCATATACAGAAATTTGATATCAAACCATTAATCATTGTATATACATGTTTTGAAATATTCTTTAGTAGGTAAATCAAAATGGGAAGGAGCAAAAACAACCCAATGATATTGTGTTGGTCAAACATAAAGGATAAGAAGAGGTTCTGGGTTGGGCCAAAATCTGTAAGAGGAGATGATAGAAAGATCCCAAAGCTCTGTTTTTAGGCAAAAGTACAAAGTACTATAGAGTGTGTTGAATGAACTGGAAGGCCTGAAGATTAACTGTAGTGGATTTTGTGCAAAGATGTCTGCTGACAATTCCTTACATTCCTGTATATGCATAATATTCCTCCCATCAAGCAGGGGAATCTAATTCCACTCTTTCTGGGTCTGGCCTGGACTTTATTAGATTTGATAAAAAGAATGTGGTGAAAAGGATATTGGGTGACTTTTTAGCCTCATGTAAGATTTCCATTTTTATTTTTTGGAAACCAGCCGTTGCATAAAGAAGTCCAGGATCTTCTGCCTGAGTGGCTATGTGGAGAAAGAGAAGCCCTGGAGGATAAGAGACCACAAGAAATGGCACAGATCCCTAGAGAAGAACCAAGATGCTCCAATCAAAAACATTTGCATTCAAATGTTTATAGCAGCACAATTCACAATTGCAAAGATGTGGAAACAACCCACGTGCCCATCAATACATCAGTGGATTAATAAAATGTGGTATATGTAGACTATGGAGTACTACTAAGCTATAAGGAACAATGGTGATATAGCACCTCTTGTATTTTCCTGGATAGAGCTGGAACCCATTCTCCTAAGTGAAGTATCCCAAGAATGGAAAAATAAGCACCACATGTATTCATCATCAAATTGGTTTCGCTGGTCATCACTTAAGAGCACATTTAGGAATAACATTAATCGGGTATCGGGCAGATGTCGGGGGGGAAGGGATGGGTGTATACATACATAATGAGTGTGATGCGCACCGTCTAGGGGATGGACATGCTTGAAGCTCTGATTCTGGGTGGGGGGCAAGGGCAATATACATAACCTAAACTTTTGTACCCCCATAATACGCTGAAAAAAAACAAAACAAAACTAGTATGAACATCCCAAGCAACAATGAGACCCATTTCTACAAAAAGTAGAAAAATTAGCTATGCATGAATGGCAGGTGCTTGTAGTTCCAGCTACTTGGGAGGTTGAGACAGGAGACTTGCTTGAGCCCAGGAATTTGAAGTTGCAGTGAACTATGATGATGCCACTGCACTGTAGACTGGGCGGAGTGAGAGTCTGTCTCAAAAACAAACAAACAAAAAAACTAGTATCAAGTACCAGATGAGTAAGTAAGGCCATACTGAAGAATCCATGAATGGTAGAGCCATTCAAGCCAGCAATATGTGCTGCAGAGATGAGTTACACAGCCTTTTGCATGTTCTTTGTGGGGTGGGCAGGAGGAGGGGAAGATAATTTTCATTTTTAGTAACTTTTATTTTCAGGTCCGTGGATTAAGATGAGCTGTATTCATATTTAGACCTGATGCAGATTACAACATACTGGACCTTAAGTCTGACTTAGTGAATAAAACTTCATGGCTTTAGGAAGTAGTCAGTCTATTCTGACTTAGGGAAGGTTGTAAACTGTCATAGCTAGAGCTATGACACTATCTGCAAAAATGTTCATCACCAAAGCCACCCAAACCTACATGTGTATGCCATTCTTCCCATCAGGAAGTGGAATCTATTTCTTGGCCTTATGGCTTGCTCTGACCAATTGGGTATGTTGCAAAAATGCTGTGTGAATTCTGCTTTAATGCCTCAAGTTCTTTCATCTTCATATTCACTTTCTTGGAAGATGCCTATTATGTAAAGAAATTTGGGTTACCCTTCCTTTTTTTTTCTTTTTTTTTTTTTAAGCAGATAGGGATTTATTGTAGGTTATTGATCATTTACAGAATTGTTGGGAGGGTTGCAGAAACAGACTATAGAGAGAACATCTAGTAATGATTCCCAAAGCCACACCAAAGGACTGGGCCACCGAGAAAGCTACCACTTTTCCCTTCAGCAGGAAGCTATGTTCTCAGTTGGAAAGCTGCCAATACAGTGCTGGCTCCAAAGCCACACTGCTTCAGGCACAATTAGTGGGAAACTTCAGTTAAATTAGGAAGCCAGTCTTAGCCCTTCTGGCTCCAGAACCAAGCCTCTGCTCTGAAGCCACCTTTTAAACTTGGGAAGCCAACCATTATAATCCCTGTCAGCAAAACAAATATCCTCCACTTAGCTCAGTCAAGTCTCACTGAGAGAGCACTGATGGGTCAAACCTTAAACACATCTGCAAACCTTGCTAGGGGGTGTCCTGTAAATTTAGTTTTTCATTTTCTGCCCTTTGAAATATAGGTAGGCATACTAGAAGGATGTTAGAATAGAATAAAAGTTGAGCAAACCAGTTCACGGTATCTGCCACATGAAATAATGCCAAATTTCTAATGTGGTTGAACCAATCTATAATTGTGCCAGCAGTGCATGAAAATATTTGTGGGACCTGGCTGCAGCGTGCTTGAGGGGCAACCCTCCTCTCATGGGAGGGCCACGCTCCCAGCTCAGGCTGCGATCCTGGGCAGGGAACCTCCTGGCTCGCATCACAGCTAAGGAGATCCACTGACTTGAGGTCCTGCCTGCTGGCAGAGGTCCTGGAGAAATCAAGGAATAAGGGAGTGTGGAAAGGAGCAAGGCCTGCTCCAGACTGCAGGTCTCAGACAGCCCCACCACCACACTCAGACTTTTTGGCTGAGTGGGGCTATTTCAGCCCCTCCCTGGCAGCTTTGCCCAGAAGCAGAGAACAGACCTTTGACCCCCGCTAACAGCATTGGTGGAGCTTGAGGGCAGGCTCACCCAACTCAGCTCCCCCCAGCTCCACTCCCCACTTGTCCCCCACTGAGGTGGAGAATAAGAAAATACCTGGAAGTCCCAGTGCCCCACCCACCACCTGAGGCATTAGAGTACCTCTCCAGAGGAAGGAGAGCAGGTAACAGGACCCAAAAACAACACTGCAGCTTGCTCCTCCCAGCAAGCTCCACCTACTGACAGGGAGGTCAATTTGCACACCCTTATACTGTATCTACTGTCTCATACAGGGTGTGGTTCAATCTTGGGTTATTCTTTTGAGATGTACATGGAAAGAGAGGATCTACAATACAAGGAAACATGAAGAGAGAAACAAGCTGATGACTGATAGGTGAATGAGGTCAAGTGGAATCCTCCTGCCCCAGGACAGCCAGCCTGCCCAACAGTAAATTGAACAGAAACGTGTCGAGCCTGCTGAGTCATGCCTGATTTCATGACCCAAAGAATCATAAACAAATACTATGGCTATTCTTTTTAAAAAACTGATTATATAATAGTTGTACATATTTTGGGGGTATATGTAATAGTTTGATACCTGTTTACTATGTGTAATAATCAAATCAGAGTGATACTTATTCTTTTAAGTCATTAGGTCTGGAGAGATTTTGTTAAGTAGCATATGTTATTGAAATTATAAGACAAGTTGTGAGATAGAGTTTTTGATGCTTGATGATACACCATCTTCCATTCAGCACATCCTAAAGTCTGCTTTTGTGCCTGCAAGTTGTCTTTTCTACAAAATGGTATTTTGGCTCTGGCTACAGTGGACAACATGCCAAAGCGCATATTATGATTCAATACTGAAATCTAAGCCAGTAACAGGAAACTTTTATTTTTGTTGATGACAGAAGTGGAGTTTATCTTGGTCAACCAGTGAATCTTCTGTTTCCATCTCAACAGATATTCTATGCACCAGGTCTTTGGCAAAAGAAGCAACTATTTGATGCATAAAGCTCTTGTTGAGTTTATGAAAAAGGGGAGCTGTTAGTGAGTGTCTCTTCTGCTTATTCTGAAGGCACTTTCTCTACCACTGTTTTTGATTTTGTAAGAGAAGAAGCTAGTTGCCCTCAAATATCCATTCACCCTTTCTTCCTCAGTAGTAAAATTCCTGATCTTTTTTTAGCTGGCTACATAGCCACTCAGAATAAATTCTATATGCTTCATCCTTTTTTGAAGATACCATACTTATCTGGCTAAATTCTGACCACCAGAATATAAGGTGATGTAATATGTATGACTTCCAGGAAATACATTTGTGGGACGAGAGTTAGACTTGCTCATTTCTTTACTTCTTTCTGCTGGTTGGAAGTACACCCTTTTGCTGGAGGCCAAGCAGCCATGTTGGACCTTGGGATATATGCTATGTTTTCAGGATAACAGAGCAACAGGATAAAAGGAGCTTGTTTTCCTCAAGTCATGAAGCTTTATTTTAGTCTTACGCTGAGATTACAAGGAAATGAATCTATATTTTGATTAAATCACTGTCATTTTTGAATTTCTAAAACATGCTACTTATAAAAACTCTCTCCCTGACCAACTTTAGTCAGGCTCCTCCTCTAGGCCCTCTTCTCGACTTAGGTCTCATCCTTGTCCTTCCTTGCCTGTCCTGTCCTTTCCCGGCCTGAATCACTCAGTTTTATCGAGAATCTTACTAAGTCAGTTTAGTGAGAATCTTCTCACCTTTGATATCTGATAACCCTTTCTATCTGATCAAGTTCCTCATCCCCTACCTTGATGTATAAATCCTTAACCTGCTTTTGCAAGACTCCAAAGTCAGTTTAAAAAGAAACCCTCTACCCTTGACTCCTAATAATATTCCATCTATTGATACCCCCTTCCCTTTCTGTGCTAGTTGGTTATAAATCCCCAGCTGTCTTTTCTTTCTCTCCCCCACATTGTGATAGCCTTGACATCTATTGCAATTGTCCTGAATAAAGTCTTCTTTATTATTTTAACAGGATTCAGAATATTTTTTTCTTTTATGCTACCAACCTAATATCTCCTAATTCAGGGGACACTTTGAGGACTCAGTGATATTCAGACATCTAGAGTAAGTTTAAGAAAAACTTTTTTTCTCTTGTATTTCACTATTTTCATTACCTGTATCAGTGGCAACCATAAGCCTATGGAGCCTCAGCAATAGGAAATAGGTTATTCTTTTACTGAGGAGGTAGGGAAAGTTATGTGGAATACAGAGATATTTTAACATCAGTTTTTCCAATAAATGTGTTTCTCTTTTAAGAATCAATTGGTCCAGAGACGTTATTTTGATTGGCCTGGTACCTATTGTGATGGCTACTAGAAACTGAAAAATGTGCAGAGAAAAATAAATTATTCTTGTTTGTATCTCAGCCACATCTGGGGGCATCCATTACAATATCCTCAACTTCTGGACCTAAGCATCTTATTGAATTTAACTCCAAAAATTTCTCCTCCAAAATAATTATCAACCAAAAGCCAAATTGTCTGGTTTTGTCTCTAAGCCATAGATTTGCAGAATTCACCATGTCTTTTGGGATTTCTTTTTGTTGTCTCTTTTTCCTTTACTTTTCCCAGCTTTTGATAGATAGAGCCTTATATTTGATCTGAGAAAGTTAAGACCCTGGATCCTGGCCAGAATGAGCCCTGCAAGGTAGATATTTAGGAGAATTTCATAGGAATACAAAGTCAACGGAGTGAAAATACAAAGTCAATTTTACACAAAAAGGTTCTATGTCACTAAATACTAATATCATTGAGAAGTCAGAGGCACTGCTGGGAAATATTTATACTTCTTAGAAGAAGTTGTGATTCTATTACCTGAACTAATCTATCAATATGTTAATATTTTGAGAAAGCACAGAATTATATATAACACATAAATATAAATATATACTATAATAGATTAAGGGAAAGACTTTGATACTCCTTTGAACAAGATAACAGATCTAATTATAGATACCATTAATTAGATAGATATCTAATGACATAAAAGAATTGTGGAGGAAAAAAGTTCATTTGGAGGTACATATTGGTACCAACCTTTATGGAGGTAGTGATTATTAGAAATATAGAATCACTGCTTTCTCAGTAACAGTGAAAAAAAATTAAATCTGGTAAGTTTACACAAAGTTTATTAGAAATGGACTTTGATTTTTCAACAATAGCTATTTGGATATCCCTGTTGTTTTAGGAAATCTTTGTTGAAGGGCACAGAGAATTTTTGAAAGATAGGAAAGAAAGTCTATTTTTGAGTTTCTTACAAGATTAGAAAACTGGATGAAAGGAGCACAGGGGACAGCCATGGAAGGCTTCAGGACAGCCTTGTAGCAAAGAATTTAAGTTATTATTGATGTTGTCCTGATCATTTATTTCACACCGCTTTCCAGTGTAATTTTACAAATCTGGTTTCAGTCGTGTCAAAGAAGGGAAGAATTGAAGCAAATAGACAAATCTGTGTCTTAGCCAATTTGAGGTACTATAACAAAATACCATAAACTGAGTAGCTTATAAGCATAGAAATTTATTTCTCACAGTCTGGAGGCTGGGAAGAACAGGTGCTAGCAGATTCAATGTCTCCTGGGGGGTACTTTATCATAGATGCCACCTTCTTGTTGTGTTTTCATATGGCAGAAGGGCAAATAACCTCCCCTGGGCCTGTTTTATAAGGGCACTCATTCATGAGGGATCATGAATCACCTCCCAGAAGACCTCATCTCCTAGTACTTTTACATTGGTGATTAGATTTCAAATTATGAATTTGTGGGGGGAGTGCAGACACAAACATTCAGACCATAGCCACTGCTTTCTGCAAATGTATCATTAACTTGAATTATCTGGGTAGTTCAAATCTCGTTCTGTTTACATTCGTAGACAATTATTTTCATATTATTGAAGTTAGACGTGAGTAAGATATTTTTTAGGTTTAAATATGTCTGATGTACGTAGAGTGGCTCTTTGTAAAAGAACTATTCTTTACAACTGATTTCTAGGCAAAATGCTGCAATTCCCTGCTCCATTCATTGTGATGTGGGATCCACCCATTCCCTGTTATCCTGGAGTCTTTGTGCACTTCAGGGAGCCTGTTGATTTCCCAGTCCCCAAACATATGCTTTCACAAAAATGCACTCTCTATGTTTAATTTCATTTACCTTTGTGTAAATCACTGCACACATAAAATCATTATTTCACAAATACAAATGCAGAACTGACTACCTTAAGGATAGAAATAATGAAAAAAATCCTTGAGAATGTACACTTTTATTTTATTTAAAAAATAAATAAATAAAACGGGAGAGAAAAGCAAAATCTCAAAGAAACCAGCAAACAGGGAACTGGCAGCTCTGTAGCCTGTGTTGCCATCGTTAGTCAATTCCTTCTGGAGTTACAAGCTAGCGGCAAAAACGCAATCTCTGAATATATTATGAATCATTATTTATTCTCTTTAAACTGAATCAAAGTAAAGAAAATATATCAAATACATTTCTAATTATAATTGTCCATTATCTTTCATCTTGGCCCAGATCTTCATGTTAACCCTCTTATCCTAACAGAGAAGAGTCAGGAGACAGTTTTTGTTTCATCCAGCTCTCCTTGGACCTCATCTATTTCAATTTCATTACTGACAGGGCAACATCTGTGTTCTCTTTCCTTTTACCTTAGCTCCTGAATTCGCCTTCAGAAATTGTGCAGGAAGGTGGCTGGAGAATTTCTTAGCCTCTTGTTTGATTCTCTATAAACCTATTTAGGAATAAAAGACCTTTCTGCCTATATGCAAACTTTATAAATTTATTAATTTCTTGGAATCACACAAAGTGTTTCTCTACAGGATGACTCTGTATTCTGATTAATAATTATATTTAAAACAGCTTAGATTGCATTAATTATATTTTCTACAAAAGTAAAATTTGTCAATCATAAGAATAGCTGAAAAGATCTCTCCATTTCATTTTATTAATTTCTATTTCAAAGCTGCTTTAAAGTCAATTCAGAACTTTAAAGAATTTAACAATACCTAACAACGTCAACATGTCTTTTAAGTTATGAGCATGTCTTTGCAGAATCCAGTAAGTAGTGATATTTCATGTTTTGGGCATTTGCGGACCATGTCTTTAGCCAGAATCACCTTCCTTTACTTGATACTCCTAAAAAAAAACCCAATCAACTTTAAAATGACCTCTTATTCCTTTCTGACATTGGTAAAATAGTATGGACTATAAGAAAACACACAAAGTTCAGCATCAAATTTCCCAGCTTAATGTATCTGTATCTCCACTTCTTCCTTCCTTCCTTCCTATTAAATGACTGTTGTTTAAATTCATTCCCTCTGCCTTTTCTCTGGATAGCATTCCTTACCACTTCTTATTGTTCTAAGACATTTTTCTTGCCATGTCCCCAGTACTTCCAGCTTTCACTCTATTTCCACTCTTCTCTTTCTAGCAAAAGAACATGAGAAGGGTTGTGCCTATTGGCTGGCTCTACATCTTCTGTTTGCATTCCTCTTAAATCCATTCCAGTTAGGCTTTTGACAATTCACTCCACTGAAACAGATCTTTTCATTATCATCTATGAGCTCTAAATTACCAAATCCAGTGGCCCACCTCAAAGTAGTTAAGCATTTAGTGGTATTTGACCCATTTGATCACTTCCTTCTTTTAAAATACTTTCCTTCGGTATCTTGCAGGACATTATTCTCTCAGTTTTCTTCTTACATAGCTGGCCACTCCTCGTTAGTCTCCCTTGTTAATTCTTCATTCCTCTACTAAATATTGATGTTGCTTAGTATTACGCCCTCAACAATCTCATCCCATTTTATGACCTTAAATACTATGTACACATGGACAGCTATCAAATTTTTATCTCCAGCACTGACCTTTCTCCTAAAATCCAGATTCATATAACAAATTTTATATTTAGATGCTTAATTGATTTATTAATCTTATGTTTTTCAAAATAAAACTCAGGTTTTCCACTTTTTAAACCTGCTCCTCCCATGATGTTTTCCCCCAGCAGGTAACACCATAAATCTACTAGTTAATTAAGCCAAAGAAGCTTGGAGTTAGTCTTGACTCTTGATCATCTATAATAATCCACATCTCATCCATAAACAAATCCATTTTGCAATTCCTTCAAATATTATGCCAAGGCCAACCACTTCTCCTCATCTCTACCACTGTCTCTGGACTCTGAGACAATGTTATGTATCACCTGTGTTACCGCCATGGTTTCCTAATTCATTCACCTGAAACTATTTGTGGTGTTATAAACATTAGATAGGAAAATAATGAAGAAAAGTAGCACATAAATTAGGTGGAAATTAATTACAATGAAATAGGTATAAGGCCTTTTTATCTTTTTAGTAGTTGTAGATAGAGTTTGCCTTTAGTTTTTATTTAAACTATGCAGAAAACGAACTCCAGAAATATGCATAGGGATCTCCTTGAGATTTTCACTAAGTACTAAGTTGTGCATGTGAAGGATAAGATGATGCAGGGCCACGAAAAGAACTGAAAATGGGGAAGAATCACCATCAGGGATCTACAACTGAACAGAGCTGGAACGAGGCTGAGACCCTCCAGTCTGGCCAGTCAGAATAGAGAGATCATGAGAATAACTCAGGAAATTCCAAAGAGAATTCAGGCTGTGACAAGGGAGTAAAGATAAACTAGATGGCTCTACAACAAAAATCTACAGAAAGAGCAAACAGCTTAGTAAATATATTAGACCTTATTGTATTTTTATTTTTTAAATTACTTTGAAAAATCCTTATCAAGTTAAAACAAAATAATAGCATTGTGCATAAGATTTATAACATACTTAGAAGTAAAATTTATGGCAGTAATTGCAAATAGGATAAGGCTAGGAACTGAGATAAGTTAAATTAAACAATATTATATTTGTTAAATAGTGTTATATGGTATAAATAATACTATATTTGCCTAATAGATCACCTCGTAAAAGATAATAAAAAGAAAATAAAAGAGGAGATACAATCTAATACCCCAAATAATTAATTCAAATGATTGGTAAATAAAAAACAAAACAAAGAATCTATGAGACTTGGTTATAAGTGTGTTTGTCACCCATTATAAAAGAGATCCATGTAACCAAAAAGATTTATATCCCCTTAATATTAATACTTTGAAATAATATAAATAAACAACAAAAAAAAACCCTTTCTCCCAAATTCTTGCGGAGACAGATCTGAGAAATTCCTCCCATCTCCTTATGTGATGCCTGTGATATTAAACTCTTTCTCCATTGTAAAAAAAAAAAAAAAATCTATGAGACAAACAGAAAACTGATGGCAAAGATAGACTTAAATCCAACAATATCAATAATAACATTAAATGTTCATGAATTAAACATACCAGTTATAAAGCAGTATTCCTCAATGCTCAATAAAACAAAGCAATGCCATACTATATGCTCTCTATAAGAAACACATTTTAATTATAAAGACAGATGATTTAAAAAAGATGGAAAAAGATAGATAATACAAACTCTAATAATTAGAAAGCTTAAATGCTTATATATCGACATCAAAGTTAACTTTAGTGCAAGGAATAGCTAAAGATAAAGGTGACATTTCCCAATGATAGAAGTGTAAATTAATTAAGAACTATAGTAAGTCTAAATGTCTATGCACACAAAATAAAGACCTTAAAACACGTAAAGCAACACTGACAAACCAGAATGGAGAAATAGATAAATCCACATTAAAAGTGGTGATTTCTATACTCTTCTATTAGTATTATAACAAGTAGACAGAAAATCAGGAAGCGGGTAAAATACTTGAACAACATTATCAACCAATCTAACCTAATTAACATTTACAGAACATAACACTCAGCAACTGCAGGGTACACATCACTTTCAAATGCATAGGGAACATTACCAAGATAGACCATATGCTAGGCCATAAAAATCTCAATAAATTTAAAAGAAGTGAAATCATTCAGAGTATGTTCTATGAAAAAAAAAAACAAAATTAAATTAAAAATCAATTAAAATTATACCTGGAAAATCTCAAATATTTGGAAACTAAACACATTACTTTTAAACAACTCATGGGTCAAAGAGGAAATTACATGGGAAATTAGAGAATATTTGAACCTGTATGAAAATAAAAACAACTTATTAAAATTTGTGGGTTGCAGAAAAAGCAGTATTTTGAGGAAATTTATGCTTTAGGTACTTATACTAGAAGAGACATTTGAGATCAGTGATCTAAGCTTCTGAGCTTGCAGCTTAAGAAGCTAAAAGAAAAAAAAGTCAATTTAATCCAAAAAAGTGAAATGAAGGAAACAATGACAAGCAAAAATAAAAGAAATAGAAAACTATGTGAAGATAGAGAGACTCGATGAAGTAAAGAGCAATCAAGTTGAATGACAACACTGGAGCTTCCTCTAAGTAATAGCTGCAAATGTCCAGCATGTTAATATACATATGTTTGCCAAATTTATGCATCACTAAGCTTTCCCTGATCTTGTTTATAGGCTCTTTGGTTTAAAAGGTTATAACATTGACAGATGCTAAAATGTTATGGGAAAGGAGATGATATTTTTGTGATCCCCAGAATACATTTCATATTTGGATTGGGAAAAGTAAGTGGCATTTTTGTTGTCAGGTGGGGAATGGTGTCCCTCCACAAACAGATGTTGGAGAGGAAGGGGAGAGTATGAATGTTAAAACACCAGGTGGAGCAGTGCCTCAGCTACAGTCCCAGAATGTAGTCCCTATCAGACCTTGAGACATTGGCCTGGAGTTAATAATCTTTCCATATTCCCCTGCACACAGAAATCACAGCCCCTGTTTAGCATGCACTCTAAAGGCCAGCCGTTCAAATGGGGCATCTGGAATCTCTTCGTGAGCACCGAGCAGCCTGCTCACAGCTGCCTGTTGCACCGAGGACCACATACCTGGGTGCTACTTCTGCTAGTCCCTTTGTGGCCCACACACTCTGAGGGTCTCCTGTCCCTACTGGTACCAGGACTCCCACTACATGCTCACACCATCAGTTGCTGATTTTCTATGTCCTGGAGAGTAGTCTATTGCTCATTCAGCAACTCCAGACCAGCTCTGTCCTGGCTAAAGCAGTGAACTTCACTATCTAGGGCTAAACCACACCTTCTCCAAGAGGTCTGATTTGTCCTTCCTTGGTACTCTCTTTCAGCCACATGGTATCATACAGAGTTCCCTTATATCTTATAATTACTCTTTGCTATAGATAATTCTTTATATTAAACTTCCCCTGTGTAGCTGATTGTGGGGTTTCTAGTGCCTGATTGGACACAGACTGCAATGATGGATAAATGGAAATGTTCATTTAGTAATTTCAGAAGTCACATAAATTATAAAAATCTTTGGTTTAGATTTTAAGGTCTCTTGAGTACACCACAATCCTGATGCACACCCCTGGATTCCATGCCCACAGTAATATAATCTCGACCTGTGGCCTCTTTTGTTAGAAAGGATACAATTAACAAATACAGATACAGAGATAGAGCTGAGGTCATTGGTAACTATGGGACAAACATTTTATGTAATACTTGATATTTCACTCCTCTTTTATAAAGGCCATCTTTCTGATAAAGCCCATTTATTTACCATCTAAGTAACTTATAAAACCTGAGACCCTTGGTTAGGTGTTGTGAACCTTATAAAGAAATGGTTTTCAGCTTTCCTACTTGTCTCTGGTAGCTATATAAGAAAAGACAATGTTACTAAAAATGTATAGGCTGAATCTGACTATCCGGCTTTTTAATAGGAATGAAATTTAACATAGGCATTCATTTAATCCACTTGAACATATATATTGTTAAATCATGGCAAGAACTGTGGTAGTCAGTGTTATCTGCAAACTGGCAGTATTAGCATCACCTGGGAGCTTTTAGGAAATACAAATTCTCATGTCCCATCCCAGACCTGGTCCCCAGGAGTATGTGTTTTAACAAGGGCTCAAGGTGGTTCTTAGGCATGCTAAAGTATGAGAAGCATGACTTAGAACCTCTTAAATGTGCTAGTATAATTTTTACTATATTTTTAAAACAAATAGTCTAATGCAAAATAGTCTATGCAAAAACTTCTGGTATCTATTAGATTTCTAATAGAAAGTCAATGGGAGTTTAATTAAGCAAACTTTTTCTGTCCCTGGACATTGAAAGAGAGGGGAAGTGAATATCAATATATGTTTGATTGTGAAGAATTTATGTTACATGATTAAAATGAGATATTTCAAGAACAGGGTTATTTATTCTCCCAGAAGGATGTTAAACTAGTGCCCACACTGCTTTTTTCTCCTCTCCTCTTCCCTCTTCTTCCTCTTCTACATTTCTGGTTTGTGGAGGACCATCATTTACCACCTGACTAGAAAATGCCACTTATTTCTATAATCCAAATATAAGATATAATCTGGGGATCATAAAAATAGCATCTCCTTTCTCATAACATTTTAGCGACTGTCAACGTTACAACCTTTTAAACCAAACAGCCTATAAACTAAACCAGGGAAAGCTCAGTGATGCATAAATTTTACATGCTGCATATTAATATGCTGGACATTTGCAACTATTACTTCGAGGGAGTTTGAGTATTGTCATTCAAATTGATTCCTACTCCTGTTGAGATGCCATTACTTTTATTTAATTAATACTTTGGGCTTTTAGAGATCATGTGGAAATCACATAGTCTGCACAAAGTGTCCCTTTAAAGCTCATTTATTTTTATGTCTAGAGCCCCTCGCTTTGATGTGTGTTTTGTTTATGCTGAGATTGTTTCAGTGTACAATAGGTGACAGGGAGGGAGGAGAGAGTCCACTGATGCCATTTCTAACCTCTCACAGTCTTGTCAGCCTTAATGTTAAAGGCTGTATTTCTTACCCTTGCCTAGGAAAATAGAAAATATTCTGTGTCTACCAGCCACTTTCAAAATAAATTAGTTACACAGCAAAGCTATTTTCCAAATATAACTTCACTGTATTGTATTACTAGTATCTGCATACTAGCAAAAGAGTGATTGTCAGTTTGCATGAAATTTTGTAGTGCTGGCTTTATAATGGGAAAATGCAGCAAAAATATAATTATACGACCCCCACTAAGGGCAGTATTTCAAAGCAGTATTTACTGAGAGACTCTCCTGTTCAACCATAATTCGTTCCCCTTTGAATAGACAATGGGAATAGCTGATTCCTTTGGGAAGCAGAACTTATCATGCAGTATGTTTTGTACTATAAGGGAAATAGTAAGAAAGTTCTCTCTCTATAAAATCCTTTTTTCTGAATGAGGCAAATGGTTTATGCAAAGGATCTGTAGTATCCTCCTAGGACTGCAGCAAGCAAGGAAAGGAGTAAGCTTCATATACTTCTATAGAAAATATCTAGTTGGGAGACTGAGGCGGGAGGATCACTTGAGGCCAGCAGTTCAAGACCAGTCTGGGCAACACAGTGAGATGCTGCCTATAAAAATGATTCAAAAATTAGCCTGGCAGGGTGGCACATACCTGTAGTGCCAGCTATTCAAGAGACTGAGGATGGAGGATGGTTTGAGACCAGGAGTTTGAGGCTGCAGTGAGCTGTGATCATGATGCTGGACTCCAGCCTGGGTGACAGTGATCCTTGATTCATTGGGTGTCAGGCAGGTGGGAGGGGGGAGAAGGGAATGGGTATATACACACCTAATGGGTGTGGTGCCCACCGTCTGGGGGATGGACACGCTTGAAGCTCTGACTGGGGTGGGGCAAAGGCAAGATATGTTTACAACCAAAACATTTGTACCCCTGTAATATGCTGAAATAAAAAAAAAGTGAAAAAAAAGTGATGCATGTAAGCAAAAATTTGTACCCCTACAATACTTTGAAATTAAAAAAAAAAAGATTTTAAAAACAAAATTGAGGTTTCCTTGCAAAAAAAAAAAGTGAAGAAGAAGAAACTCCCCCTATGGACTTCAACATTAACTCCTGCTTGAGAATTTCCAGCGCAGCATTTTCTTCTACAGATTTCAGACTTGCCTAGCCAGATCCCACAATTGCACAAGCCAATTCCTTGAAATAAATCTTCCTCTCTCTGTATATGTATGTGGGTATATACACTCACTTATACACACCTCCCCTATATATATATATATATACACATATATATATATATGTATATATATATATATATATGTATGTATATATAAATGCTGTTTCCCTCGTAGAACCCCGATTGTACAGATTTTGTTTCTAAGAGTGGCCCTACAAAAACAGAATCTTAAAGATAACTTTTCTAAATTGGTTCTGGGTTTTCTGGAATTGGTTCTCTAATCTGATTAGGTTTAAAGGCAACAATGACTCTATTTCCAGTGGTAAAAAGAGCACTGGTAGCATGTAGGGAAATGTGGCAATAGAGATCTGTAAAATATTGTCATTGTATACTGCTAATAAAATACCTATAGAAGGAAAGGTGACCATGTGTTTTAAATTAAATGCAGAAAGTATATATTTAGATTTTATATGTAAAATTTTATAACATTTAATACTTATAAAGTCAATCTCAGAATAAGAGGTCAGTTCTAAAGAATTTAAAGATATTAAAAAAATTGGAGTTAAAGATATATCACTTTATTTTAGTTCTATCATTTTTATTATACTCTGTTTTGTTTATATACACTTTATAGCATTTATTCTTTTGTGTTTCCTTAAAAATGTAGAAAAACTTAATTTTATCCATCTTATTTGTAGAGAATCCCATATTCAGCTTGTTACTTTCTACTATGTGATTACATTTTTAAAGCTGAATTTGCAATTTCTTCATCCTCTTCAATGAAACAGATACAGAAAGAGAGGTTTTATCTCAAGTTTCTCCCCACATTGGATTACCCCCAAAGTATAAATTCCAAATTAGTTATAAACAGTGTGCTGATATTTAGTGTATGATATTTCAGTGGGCATACAGTATGGCACCACAGGTTTTAAATATAAAGTTTGAATAAACATTTGTAGAATGACCTTAGCTTCTTCCATGGCTCCCTGGAGTTCTATGACATGTCTTTTGGTATAAATATTCTCTTAAGACCTTCCCTTAAATTATAAAATATTTTGATTCTAAGTTTTTATATTTTAAAAATTCTAAATTGCAAAAATAAACAAATAAATCGTGACTGATAACTAGTCTTTGATTTGTCTTATTTTCCACAATTCCTGCCTCATAAATAATCTCTAGTTTTGATATTGAACTTTCATATTAAGATTAGTCTCTGAATTTTCTAAACAGTAGAAATAAGTGAGGAATTTAATATGACAAGTGTTGATTTAGTAAGCTCTAAAGGAGAGTGAATTTTCTTCTTGACTGCATGCCTAATACTTTTGGAAGGCATTGAACATTTGCCTGAGGCCTATAAACATTGAACTTTGGGCTCAAAATGCAAAATACATATTATACAATTCTTTATGTGTGCTTGATTTAAAATAAAAGAAAATTAGCAGAAGTCTTCCTTGTTAATATACCTACTTTGATTCAACAGACTTGAACTCGAAGCTATGAAATGATTTGCTGACATAAGTAATCATAATGGGGATCCATACTTGAAACTTGAGGGTAATTTATTTTTATTTTACTTTGTAAGTTATTCTAAAGTAAAAGTAACCTAAGACAGAAATTCCCAAAACTTGCTTGGTAGTCCTATTTAGATTTTTCTTTGTTTCTTATTCCAATATTACCATGAAGAATTTATCATTATGTGTATAGTTTTAATAAGAAAGAAAGATTCATCTGAAAGTTAATATAGTATTTTTTAAATACCTACTATAACCATCTGCTGTTTCTTTCCCAAATATAAACATTTTTTTTTTTTTGCTAATAAGAGATTCACTTTATCTTTTGCAATGGAAAATTTTCATGTTTCACATGTGAACCAAATCTTTACCTCTGAATCTTTTATTCTCATTGCTTTTTCAAAACTCAGATATAATTTTTCTTTGTTCTGGACATATTTATGTATATTCCCTGTTGGATACAAACTCAATTTTGACTGTTTCCACCTCAAAAACTACTTCTTTCATCTTAATTTCTCTGTGTAAAAACTCAGTATTTCTCAACCACTAAAACTTGAAAATTTCATTATTTCTTACTCTCTTATTGTCTCTTCCCTTCCAATTAGTTGGAGTGTCTTGTGTATTATAAATCTGTCTCTCAAATCTCATCGTTTCCTTTTGATTCTTCCTGCTGGTTTTCATTATTTTATACTTGGTCTATTTAAATAATTTATATTTCCCTTCTGATACAACTTTGACAATGGTCCAAACAGCCTTCTGCAATGTTCAGCTCAGATAATATGATTCTCTTGCTTAAAAAATTTCAATTTCTTCACATTGCCTACTAATGGCCATCAGATTAGACCCAGTCTCTTGCAACGGTTTCTGTTTCAGGGTCTAGTTCTTTGCAGAGGTTTCAAAGAGAGAATGGCTGTGCAGCACTGGTTACCTAGACTCCTTGCCAGTCAAAGTTATGTCTGGAAAATGCTTACATAGGTCTATTCTCTGCAGATAATAAAGGTACAATTGGTTAACATAAAAGAAAAACTTAAAAAAAAAACAAAAACAGAGAGTGAGCAATGGCTGATCACCTACAACTCTAAAGTAAAACTATCATAAAGATGGCTGAGATGCCTGAGAACATGCATTTTCATCCAGGGACAAAGCACAATGATGTTCTAAAACAGAATTAGAGACAATGAATTCCTGAGTTAGCTAGTAACTAGAGCAAGCATTCTTCCTTTTAAAAGGGTGGTACCAAAGTCCTTTTTTTAAAAAAATAAAATAGTGAGAAATAAATTTAATTGAGAAGATAAAAGACCTATATACTGAACACTATAAAACATTGATGAAAGAAATTGAAAAACATGCCAATAAATAGAAATATATCCCCTGGATTGTGAGAATTAATATTTTTAAAATGCCCATAACACCCAAAGCAATCTACAGGTTCAATGCAATCCCTATCAAACTTCCAATCACATTTTTTACAGACATATTTTTAAAAATTCTAAACTTTGTCACAAAATGCCCCTAATAGCCAAATCAGTCTTGAGCAAAATGAACAAAGCTGGAGGAATCACCCTACCTGATTTCAAAATACATTACAAAGTATAGTAATCAAAACAGTATGGTACTGGCATAAAAACAGACAATATTGACCAATGGCGCAGGATAGAAGGGCCCAAAATAAACCTACACATTTATAGCGAATTGCTTTTCAACTTAGGTTCCAAGAACATACCATGGAGAAAAACAGTCTCTTTGATTAATGATGTTGGGAAAACTGGATATCCACATGCAGAAGAATAAAATTGGACACTTATATAAAACTATATAATACAATCAACTAAAGTGGATGAAATATTAAATGTAAGAGTTTAAAACTATTAAAAGAGCTGGGAGCAGTGGCTCATGCCTATAATCCCAGCAACTCAGGAGGCTGAGAAAGGAGGATCACTTGAGGCCAGGAGTTCTAAGCAACATAGTGAGACCCTGTCTCAAAAGAAAAAACACACAAAAAAATCAACTGGGAATTGTGGCACATACCTGTAGTCCTACTTACTCAGAAGGCTGAGGATGAAGGATCTCTTGAGACCAAGAGTTTGAGGCCACAGTGAGCTATGATTGTGCCACTGAGCTCCAGACTGGGCAAGAGAATAAGACCCTGTCTCAAAAAACAAAACAAACAAACAAACAACAACAAAAAAAAACCCCAAAAAACAAAAACAAAACACAAAAACCTGGTATGACCTGGCAATAGAGATATGCAAAATATCTGCATTGGATACTCCTAGTCAACCACTTACAGGAAGCAAGGAGATGGGTGATTGTATATATGATACTTTCAAATATTTTTGAAAAATCTGACTAATAGAATGTGGTTGGCTGGTTGCTCCTAATGTCATTGGACAAAGTAGTGCAAGAAAAGGATGAGCTCAGGGATTTGAATTCCCAGCTCCAGGCCTGCATAATTGATCTGAAAGCTTCTATGTGTACTCTGAAGGAAACTTTTATCTCTTTTAGCCCCAGGACTAAGATTGCTGAAGACTAAACACAGAATTTTATCTTGAGCCTGCTGGGTTACAATGCAAGTTGAACTTCTAGCTTGACAGAGTGTCCACTTTTAAAATAAGGACAGTGATTGGGAAAGGAAGGGTTACTACACATTGGAATGGGACTCGTGGAAAGACCCTGATGAAGCTGAGGTCACTGAGACCATAAATTCTGATGTGCCTTCTTTGCCGGTAGAAAAGGCCTCCCTACTTCCAGTAGAAATGCCCCCCACCCCTGGCCTGGGGTTGTGGCCTCTCTGCTCCCATCTGAGAGGGTTAAACCTACATTACCGGAAGAAACTGTTATGATCTCTTAAGGCAATTGCTATACAAGAAAATGCAATTTCTCTTCAGGACTAACTCCTATACCCCTGTTTGCTTCTAGACCTATAACTACACATACATCCAAAGCAGGACACTAAACGTGAGGTACAGAGTGGGACCCATGATGTGATGTGCTATACTTGAAATGACGTATTTGAATTTTCTAATTTATCCAGGTAGAAACCGGAGGAACAGAAATGTGCAGGGATAGATATTGAATACGTGAAATAATAGTGGAGGGAGCATAATGTTTAATCTGGCTGAATTTATTGATATGGGCTAAGAGTAGACTCTGTATTTAATGTCGCAGCTCATGGAGTTAGGTAAGGCGCTCACAGTTTGTTTAATTGTTGGCCATGTGCACAGCTACTAATCAGCAATTCAATTACAATATGGGAAGGAGAGTTTCTTTTAGGTTGTTTCACTGGCCAAATTAACTCCAGTTTGTCCTAGCTTCTCCAATCTATTCTAGACTCTCATTAGAACAACTAAAAGGCTCATTAACGTTTCTTCCAAACAAAAAGTTGTCCTTTTCTTTAAAAATAACTTGATATTTTCTTAGAATTTAAATGTCTATAGCCAATGTGTTAAAAAATATCCATTTTTTCATTTTAAAAATACATGATTAAAACTGTGGTTCTAGAATATTCTGTTTTTATTTTAAATTATAAGCATGTGTGAACATGTGAACAAATTCAGGGAATAAAGCAAAATGCTAACAATTATTTATTTCCTGGATAGTAATAAAAGATTATTTTAACTTGAGTCTCTATGTAATGTATTTTCCAAATGTTTTAAAAATAAGCACATCTAAAAATCAGAAGAGAAGTATCAATTGCTATATATAGTATAAAGAAATAAATTCCATAAAGTAAATCATTCATCATTTATCCTATACAATGTACTTAGGTATTTTTTTCCATATGCCAAACATCATAAACAAATAAGCTATGATTTCTATCCTCAAAGTGTGCACCTCCAATTAATGGTGGAATGACTTGGGCACAATGGGTACAGGTGTAAATAGGTTAGTATTGTAATATTAAGCATATTTACTCTATCCAAATTGTAGCAGCCAGAAAAAAAATTTGTGCTGAGTTTAAAAATTGAAAAGAGCACAAGAAGGTGCCTGTGTGAAGGTGTGAAGGCTGTAGGTATAAAAAGTTATTCTATTGAAAAAACTTTGTATGTATTAACGTGACTAGTAGTGTGTGCGTGTGTGTATATATGTGTGTGTGTATGTGTAAGCGTGGTGTGCATGAATGTGTGTGTGTGTAAAATAGTTGGAATAAGACTATAAACTAGAGAAGTTTGCAGAGGCCCTTAAGGGCATGATGTGTCATTCCATGAAGTTTGAACTTGTTTTGAAGGATTTGTGTAGAGATTGAAAGATTGCAAGCAGGTAAGTGCTGTCATAGGATTTGCATTTTAGGAAGTGGCACACCTGATGCCCCTTCAACAAATGGTCCAGCTCTCCAGGTAACATAAAAAATACACAAAAAGATACAAATTCAACCAATGAATTGGATTATTTGAGAACTTTACAATGTCAATATTGTCTCCTATCTGTAATTCACAAAATGACAGTAGGTGTTGCCTCCCTTGAACAGCCAGAATGTGAACTCAGTGTCCATTTCAGTTGTTTCTAGTTTAGTAATGCATTTAACCAAAGTTCAGCTAGCCTATGCACGGATTTCCTACTTCCAGTTCAAATCCTTGCATGACTTATCTTTTAAACACAAAATACTACAACATAGCACAGCTTATCTCTTAAGTATAGAACACATGTACGGCATACTCATCACCATACCCACAGCTTATCTCTTAAGCCCAGCATTGCATATGCATTCCTTTCACTACACTGCACTTTTTCTTTCTTCCTCAGTCCTTTTCACTCCCTAAGAAAATGGTATAATTGTAGATGGGACCTAGATTAGCAAAGAAAATAACAGAGTACAGGAGGGCAAGACTATACAGAGGGAAAAGTCATAGAATCAAACCTGGTGATACTAAATTAGAAGATCAACTGTGTATAGGCAATATCAGAGGGTAATAAAATAAAAATATTTGAGGGTTTTTTTTGTTTGTCAGTTTGTATGGTTTTTCTTTTCTTATAATTCATGTTAAAGATGTAATATTTCTTCACAGAGTGTCGTGGAAGCAGCACCATAGAGGATGCAAAGACACCCAAGCTACGTAGTGTATACAGCTTTGCATGCACTCCTCTCTTGCCAGTGAGAGGCCATATGGCAAAAACTAAACAAAACAAAATAAAACCAAAATATGCTCAGATGCACTTTTTTTTTTTTTTTTTTTTTGAGACAGAGTCTCGCTCTGTTGCCTGGGCTAGAGTGAGTGCCGTGGCGTCAGCCTAGCTCACAGCAACCTCAGACTCCCTGGGCTTAAGCGATCCTACTGCCTCAGCCTCCCGAGTAGCTGGGACTACAGCCATGCGCCACCATGCCCAGCTAATTTTTTCTACATATATTTTTAGCTGTCCAGATCATTGCTTTCTATTTTAGTAGAGACGGGGTCTCGCTTTTGCTCAGGCTGGTCTTGAACTCCTGACCTTGAGCGATCCACCCGCCTTAGCTCCCAGAGTGCTAGGATTACAGGCGTGAGCCACCGCGCCCCCCCCCAGATGCACTTTTAAAAGATCTCAGTCTCTGCATTACTCAAGTAATCCACAGAGCATAGGTGACCATTTGGGAATATCCCCGCTATTATCTGTGCTTTACACAAGAATATCTGAAACTCAGAGAAGTTAAATAACTTGCCCAATTGCACATGAGTATGAAATGGCACAATGAGTTATAATTGTCTGAGTCCAAAGCTTGTGCTATTTTGTTATAATCATTGTAATTTAAATATCTATCAATTTTGTTGAGATATTCTTATACTTACCTAAGTATTTAAAATATTTATATGCAAATGATCTAATAAAGGATAAACATAAATTGGAAATTTCATCTCCAGTATCAGGTTTCACTTTTCACAAATGTTGATGTTTATGGAAGCATTCCTGACATTCCATGCAAAACCACCTAACAATATGACTATGAACAATTTTGCTTCTGATCATTTGTGCTACCATGTTCTTAAATTATCTGGACATTTTATTAAAGCATTTTTATAATCTTTACTTACGACTGTAGGAATCTAAATTTTCTACATATTTAATTTTAAAAGTTTTAAAATAGTTCATTTATATTAGACTAGTACTTTATAAAATTTCCCAACCAATAAGGAAGAAGAGAATATAAATATCCCTAGTATTAGTGAGTAGGTCCCCAAGAGGCTAACCATAAATGTGAAATTTCTTTATAATTATGTCTTATCCTAAAATATTCATGTGGATTTTGTATTCTATTCTATAATGTATCCTTGCTTGTTTTAATAAAATCTGTTTTCAATTATTTACTACCTGGAAAAAAATTCTCCCTGTTGTACTGGTTTATGAACATCATTCTATTGCCTTCAGTCTATCATGGGAAATAAAGACAGTCACGGTTTTCCATGCATTGCTGATTGACAGTATTGTGCCTTAAAAAACTTCTGCTAAATAAACTGACTCGGTGAGCAGCCCTTTATTATTTAGGTGAACAATGTATTGAATTAAGTTATCCTGATATTGCCTTCTGTCATATTTTTATTTCTTTCATACAAAAGAATGACAACTCAATTTTAAATTTGAAATCCCTGAATTGCCCATCCTTTCCAGTATGCCACTACACAATAATATAGGGAAGCAGACTTTCAGAATCTTTTTCTTGGAACAAGACAATAAAATCCAGGAGGTATCCATATCTGTTCGAAAAGTACTTTCCTATACTGTTAATCTGAGCAGAAGGTCCCATGCTAGAACAGGGTGTGACTAGGGAGATGAAGAAGAAATTAAAGCAAAAGTATTCAGAATTGAGAACTACAGTTTGTGTCATCACTTGAATGTGAAATAGGAGTGTAGGGATGACTTCACAAGATTCCAAATCTAAATGTGATCAAGGAACTTAAAATATTATTAATGAGAATAGTAAACTCTAGAGGGGAACGAATTTCTAAAATATGAGAGTTCTTGTAAGATGATCTAAGTGAAAACAAAATGATGTAAGTTAAAGCAAAATATATTAATGACATTAATGTGATAATTAAGGCTCTATGTTCCTTATAGACAAGAAGGTAGTATAGTTTAGAGATTGTTCCAAAGGCCAATCTAAGTGAAAAAAAAAAAAATTGAGGAATTTCAGACCAGACTTACTGTAAAATTGGGCTGTCATTTTGCAAAAAAATAAATGAAGCTACATTTGACAAAATGATAAAAAGTCACTAAGTTGTAAATGATCGCTTATCTTTTATTTTTCCTGTTATTTTGCTTTCCTGCTCATATCATAGTCATTTTATACTTACATTGCCACATGCTTGCTCCACCCTCCACCCTTTGCATCCGTGGTACTGCAGGAGGGAAGGTATTCATCATGTGTTCTATGACCATTTTTTCTTGACTGTAAATTTTTTGGCTATTAATGATCCTCTTACACAAGTAGAGTCAATTAATAAATGATATGCTAAGGCATAATGAAAAAGGACGACTTGACTCAAACACATTCTTCTCTTCAGAATTTGTTTTTTAAGATAGGGACCTAGTTTAATATTACAGACTAAAAAGAAATGTTTTATTCATTTTACTTCAAGTCCCATTAAAGTGATAGTAAGGAAAGAGTATTTTTCCACATGAACTCTAAAATCAGTTTATCTAGTTACAAAGAAACAAAACAAATAAAACTAAAAACACACAAAAGTTGTTCTTATGTTTATTAGGTTGTATTAAGTATACAAATTAAGAAACACAAGGCCGGGCACGGTGGCTCATGCCTGTAATCCTAGCCCTCGGAGGCCGAGGCTGGTGGATCGCTCGAGGTCAGGAGTTCGAGACCAGCCTGAGCGAGACCCCGTCTCTACTAAAAATAGAAAGAAATTATCTAGACAACTAAAAATGTATATAGAAAAAATTAGCCGGGCATGGTGGCGCATGCCTGTAGTCCCAGCTACTTGGGAGGCTGAGGCAGTAGGATCGCTTAAGTCCAGGAGTTTGAGGTTGCTGTGAGCTAGGCTGACGCCACGGCACTCACTCTAGCCTGGGCAACAAAGCGAGACTCTGTCTCAAAAAAAAAAAAAAAAGAAAGAAACACAGTTGACTCTTAGAGGATATCTTATGGGAGCACAACTGTTTAATTATCTGCACTAAATCAGACTTCATTCATCAAGAAGAAAAAAAGTTTACAAATTGTCTTAGAAAGAATTGTACCTTTATGATGCTGAGCTCTCCTTTCCAAGCGCTAGTCTGTTTCCATTTTCTCAAAAGTCTTCAAGGTGATAAACAGCTTGACCTAATGTCACTGTTCTCTGTTACTTGTAATCACAGAACCAGACAAAAACAAATATTTATTAAATAGTCTGATGAAATCATATATTTTAGAATCTACAAAGAAAATTTAACTTTACTTATTCTAACTCTTTGATTATAAAGATTATAGAATTGAATCCCACAGGAATTTGCTCAAGAGCACATATTTTATGTCAGACCCAAGACCAATGTTATTTCTTCTTTAGCATTTATTTCATGGGCAGTTAATTTTACATGAAAGTCTGTGAAAATATGTATACCAGATATTTATCTTATTATATATATTTTTAATTTTAGTACCAAGCCAATACATTATTTAAAGTATTTGTTTTTCTCCCTTATAAACCACATATAAATTCTTGAAATTTGGAATATCAGAAGTAATTTTCTTTAGATGTATTCCTCTCTCTATATATAAATTCACTTAATATAGTTTATATTATATTGTTCAACCCTGATCATTGATGCATAGATGCTTGAGTTTTTGCCCCTTTGGGGACTTTCATAGCAAAATTTTCCAAAAGAATTGTTCACACACAGATGCTGCCTCCATTTCATCACTGCTAATTCACATTAAAACTTACATATTTCTAGCTTATGTTTTCTGCCTTATTACTAAAATTCCGGTCTAAGAAAAGGTCACCTACAACTTCTGTGTTGTTCACTTTGGTGGCCCATGGAGCCCTGCAGGATCCCTAACCTCCTTTCCCAATTCACTGAACTATTTAATATTCTCCCTCTTACGGACTGTGGTAAAGACTCATATCTGTCTTTGTAAAAGTCGCTAGAACATGCCAAGCTGTCAATTGCCTCATGGCCTTCTTGTTTACAATTTCCTCTATCTAAAATATTTGCCCTTTCTCTTTACATAGCTGTCTTTTTCTAATCTTTCAGGACTTAGTTTAAATATTTTCTAAGGAGTCTTTTCTGATCAGTCCCTACATGTAAAGCAACTACCACTTTCTCAAGCATTATCTTAGCAACCTATTCACTTCATTTATAATACCTATCATCTTTGCTCCCTTATTTATTGTCTTATGAATCTTAGTATTCCCATCATGCAGCAAAGAAACTATTAGCACTAGTTTCTCAATTAATATTTTTGTGTAAAAGAATGAATATACAACTGTTAAACTGAGAGCCTATGTGTCTTCATTTTGTAAGAAAAAAGTGAAAGTTTGGAAAACATTCCTCAGTTAATTATGCATTCTTGACTACCTGTAGAGACATAAACTGGTTGTAAGAGTGCTGTGTCACTTGCTCTCTGTGGGGTCTTAATGCAGACTATTTTCTAATCTTTAGAATGGGGATCATAATATTATAGAGTACACCTGTTATATTTGCTACACTGAAAACAAAATACTTCCCTACCTTAGTAAGATATGAAAAAGCTGTTTAAAAAGAACATCTAAAACATTTTTGTTGCTATTATCCATTATGCTTAAACTGTTTAACATCATTATTTTAGCTATTTGGCTGGATATTCTGTGTTCTACTTAATCACAACAATTAGGATTGGATCATGCTAACTATCCAGTTAGAAAGGAGGAGAAAGAAAAGAGAACTTTTCACAGTTTATACATACTATTCTAGAAGATAGGCTTATAAAACTCAAAAAGGCTTCTGTGAAACTTTATCTGAAAAATATTGTGGTTTATTTTAAGTGAACTTCCCTTCACTTTTCCTTCCTGTAGCCCTTGGTAGATTCATGGTTTTTCAAAGCTGTTTTAGTTCAGAGGTAAGATGGAAAGGCTGCACACCTGAAAAGAAGATGACCCAAGTACAAATGAAAGGTGGACATCACAGTGTGAGAATAAGCAGATGGCCAGAGATCAAGGCCTCAGATATGGGGAAGAAAGGGAGAAAAATTATAGAGGGCATAGGGACTAATGCCTCAAGATTTCAAAGATGTCACTTTTATCATGGTTTGCAAGAGAGAAAGAAGAAAGGATTGATGTTCAAAGCACCTCAAAATTTTTGTTGCTCATAAAACTGCCTTCTATCCTTTGATTTGCCGGCTAACAGCAGTGTATTTTCAGGACCATGGACGGGGCTTAAGATCACAAACTCAGTATAGCTACTATAAGTTTCTTAGCACTTAAGAAATTGAAAAAAAAAAAAAAGAATTTCAGCAAAAATCATTGACTTCTGAATTACTTTCCAATCCCAGACATTTTTGTTTGCTAATCTCTTTCCATGGACAAGGAAATTCAGGGATAGGAGTGAAGGTACACAGTATCAAAGAAGAAAAATTGTTGGGTGAAAAGAGCTACTGGGAAGGTGTCCTGTGAACATGCAGGGTTGTTAATTCATCTTGGTCTCAGAAAGTGAAGACTAGGAAAGAGACTTGCCTCTACTCCACCAATTTGTATCATCAAGATGATAACATTTAATTAATATTAGACTGAGAAGCAAACAATTAGTGTTAGCTCTGGCCACTACTATATCTTAAGACAGCTAGGTCTTGCCACTTAAAATTTCCACCTATTTGCATCAATTTTCCTCCTTACTAATAGGATAAGTTATGGCATGAATTAAGAATAATTAGTAGGTATGATGGTATGAGGTAAATCCCCAGACTCGTGAGTAGGGAAAGTTGAGCATTTAGGAATAGTGCTGATATTGTAAATAGAATTGGATAAGCTAAATGCAATTTTCTCCTTCTTGCATAGTTTCATCAGAAAAGATGAGGACCCAGGTGTCTTTTACTCAGAGTTTACTAAGAGATAACACCTCTGAGGAACCACAGGGAAATAATTAAAGAAAAGAATTAAGAGTATGATGAGAATGCTTAGCATTTCTATGATGTGGTTTAGTTCAACAGATAGAACAGCAGGAAGTTATGCCCCCAAAACAATGTGTATCCACCGGGGCATATCTGAGAGTACTCAGAAAGCACCATCATCATGGGAAGTGGCATGAGGCTTAAGAAGTTTAGGATTCCAATTTTTAACAGGATTGACATTCCCTTCAGATCACCCTACTCTCATTTAATTTTGCTGTAGCTTATATATATATATTTTCTTATAATAACCATTTTGTCTGTGTGTTTTATTCTCCAGATTTGGAAAGAGAGTTGAATGGTTATTTTATTTTCTATGCAGTCTATTGAGCATTGCAGTAAATGGATAGAAAACAAAGGAACCAATCTTATCAACAACTACCTAATTGCATATTTTCTACCTATCCCTTCTTTTGTTGTGGGAAAGATTCCGTTGTTAGGTTTTTTTCCCTCATAATTTAAGTCCTACTTATCAATATGATTAGTGTGCTGGAGTCTGTTTTGTAAGCTAGCTTAGTATCGCCGCTTCTGTCTACGGCTAAGGGTTATATTTCTCAGAATCCTCTTTCCAGTGTGGTCCAGCCAAAAAAAACCAACTTGCGCGTGATTTGAAAGGTGGAATTAAAGTGGAAGCTATTACTTGCAGAAGATTATAGTCATCAGACATTGTGTCTGCAGGCTCCAGCTTCTAGTTTGTCTTCCTAACTAATGGCCCTGGAAACAAACAGAAGTCTTATGCTAATCACCAAGGGCTTTGATTGCACTTTGGAGAGAGAAAGCAACTTCCAAAACTTCTGCATGACTACTCTTCCCCATCTTCTTCCTTGTGCTATGACTTTGGCAGAAAGATATTCCTGGTTCCTGGGCTTTTCACACAGACCGATGCTTCAGGTGTCACAGTTAATGACTCTCGCTGATCCTTCTGCATCCTTCCCTTTCAGAACTGTTCTTCTTCAGCTCCTCCTGTATTTGTATGCTATAATTCCTATATCAAACTACTTGTTTGCACAATATTTTTAGTGGCTCTGGTTTTCTGACTGAGCCCTAACTGATAGAAATTTTATGTATCAATTCTGAGGGAGCAGAACCTTAAGGCTGTGAGCATGGAATTGCTTCTGTGATATGATTAGACTGAAAGACATTAATGACCCCTTTGCCAGTGGTAAGCAGAACACTGAAAGTCCATGGCATTTTGTGGCAAAGTCGTTACTGAAATCATCACTTCCAGTTCTCTAGAGTCTAGTGCCTATAGAAGGCTAGGCTTTGGATGACCTTGTAGCTGCTACCTTTGAAAATTATAGTGGAAACAAAGAGAATAAGGACTGTGGGATTGGTTTCTTGTAAGTATACTGAAAAACTTGAAGGAAGAAAAATGATGAACTTCAGTGCTTTACATTCCCAGCTCAAGACCAGAGTAAGCAAGTAGCAAGTTTCTATGATTGCTCTGAAAGGATCCCTTATGTCCTGTAACTGCAGATTTAATTTTTATGAAAACCAAACCTAAATATGTTCCTGTAGGTAGTTAAGTGACATTGTAAATTAAAATTACAGCCGTGTAGAGTCTCACATTAAATTTAGGGTATTGATTAGGAAATAATTACAACCAGAAGATGAGAGTGAGGACATAAGGGCAGATTACAATAAAACGTGATGCTTTAAATTCTGACAATTTTCCTTTGCCTATGCACCCCTGTAGGAGGAAGGTAGCAAACTCTTGACTAAAGAACTTGTAATTAATACTTATAAGTAAATAAATACGTTTGGCAGGTGTAGTCAGCTGGAAAATGTTCCCCAAAGCTACTGGGTCCTAAAACCTGGTACTTGTAAATGTTACTTTATATGGAAATAAAAAGGCCTTTCCGGATGTGATTTGGTTAAGAATGTTGAATTGAGGAAATAATCTTGGATTATCTGGATGGGCCCTAATAAGGATACATCATAAGTGTCCTTATAAGAGGGAGGCAGAGGGAGACACCACATCACACAAAAAAGAAGAGGAGAAGGTGATTTGAGGACAAGACAATGAATGCCAGCAGTCACCAAAAGCTGGGACTGGCCAGGGATGGATTCTACCCTAGTGTCTCTGTAGGGGTAGGGCACCTTGATTTCAGTTAGGGAAACTGATTTTGGACTTCTGGCCAAGGGAATTGTGAGAAAATACATTTCTGTTGCTTTAACCCACCAAGTTCATGGTAATTATTTTACAGCAGCCTTGGGAAACTAATACACTAGAGGATTGCTGTGCTTGCTCAAGACACTGTGTCAATACCTCTGTGGCTTCTAGAACTATAAGCGAACTCAAATTATGCTGGATGTTAAGAGGTAAGGTAGAAAGTGTCATTAATAAGAGGTATTTTACACACTAAAATAATTGCAAGACTTTTACAGTTGAAGAGGAATATGTATAAGAATGTATTCAAAAGGAGCTGAATTACGGTGCAAGGATGTAATGTTGGAGAGGGCTGAATTCATTAATATGGGTACTCTTAAGCAGAAATTTTGGATTTGATTAATTAAACTGAAGAGGCTACAACAGTTTCCTGAATTGGTTGATGGAATTTGGATGCAGAAGTGAGCTACGCTAAATTAAGTTGAAGTGTCAGAATATCCTTGTATATAGGGTAGAGAAGGACACATTAAAGCTTAGGTAGATTGGATGTTAGGATGTAATTGCTATGTATGTCTTGCTCTGCTCTTCAGTCCCAAGCCTTGTCTCCCAGGAGGTTAAAGAGGCTTTGACGAATATACTGGTAAGAGGAGGTGAGGGAAAAATGCAATATCCCCCACCTCACAAAGAGCAACACAGTGCTAGCTGGGAATACTCAACAAAATTGTTACAAAATAGATTAAGCAAACACCAAAGATAACTATAAGACACTAGCCCTGACTGCTTTAGAACTGTTTTAGTTGTCCTATATTACTCTCTAACTCTTTAATTAGTTGTAATATGTAAATTATATCATTAACATAACATGGGTTGTGGGAAGACACATGATGATTATATACTGCACATGCTTAGTTTGTTTCGGTGTGAACATACAATAACACAATGAAAGAGCTCTGTGTCCTTCACGGGGAAGGAATTCAAGGCAACACCCTGTGTAAGTGGTATGAATCTTACTCTCCAGAGAACTCCTGTGCCCCTGTGTGAGTAACCTCTAATAAACTCATCTAACTTGCCAGGCTCGGCTTGTCTGAGTCATTCTTTGGTCTCACAGCTCCATCTCAGTTTGGAGGGTAATTTTTCTGTACTGTTCTGGGATTTTCCCCAAAGCAGGAAGAACGGCATCCTTGAGTTCTATGGCAACTCTTACCTATAGGTCAGCAATGACAATAAGAGAAACTGCCAATAAAATAGGCTTCCTGGATTCATTATAAATAATGGGATTCCAGAGTGGCAGAGACCAAGTGGCAACAGTTAACCTGCAGTGAAAAGGTAGCCACAGTTGCTGAATGGTCAAAAGGGCCAGTACATCTAATAAGAATAGCTTGATAAAAGTTTTCAGCTCTGACTAGTTTATTATGGTGCCTCTACTACTGAAATAGTTGGATGGCCTACTCTAGCATTTTATTTGATTTGTATAAGCAGAAACATTCTGAGTCTGGTAAAATAATTTTATATTGAAATAATACAAAATAGAGTTAAGGCTCCTTAATGAATCCCCAGACTTGAACTTGTAAAGAGATTCAGAGCCCCTTGAAAACATTGATTCTTTTCTTGCATCATCCTCTTATCTCATAAAATATGAATTGATAACAGTTAACCCTAAATCTCAATACATAAGTTACAGGATACTGAACATGATACTGCATCCACTTAGAGAAGAACTACCATTCAAGTTCTCAAGTTGTCTATCAAAAGGAAAGAGTGAGAAAAATCCATATGAGAAGCACAAGTTCTGCTTATAGAGGAACTAAAAAAACTCTAAGTTAGGTAAAGAGAGATATAGGAGATGCTTTGTATCTTTAGAGAAGAGGATGACTATATTTTTGGTGTTACAAAGGATAGTTGAACTATTTTAGTGGAATCATGATTTTTCTATTGTCTTCATTTAGATTTGAATATGTTTAAAAGATGTGTATGTGCATATCAAGTTTAAAAGAGGGTGGATTGCGCTGAATTGTGTTTTGTCATCTTGTCATTATTGCTTTTGTCTAAGGCCAGAATTTTTTAATTCCCTTTTTTAATTGATTGTAGGTGAGAGTTGGTCAGGGGGAGCTCTTGCATGAGCTGGGAAGGTGGAAGCATAGCAGAAGCCATTGCTCCCAGAAGGTTATGGTTTACAGAAAAAAAGAGGTACACATGCCTGGCAGTCTTCAGCTTCCTGATCATCTTTTCCATTAGTAGTCCAGTCAAATAGTGTCCTCGGGCACTAGGGTACATTTCTACAGATGACAACTTCCAAGGCCCTCTCCATGAGCTCGCCATTTGCAGGTTTACTTCAGCAGCCAGAAGAGTACGGCTGCAGGAATTTTCTTGCAAACTCTGAGCTGCCCAACCAAGTTGGTTCTCAGGCTCTGAAGTTGAATGACTTCCCTTGTTTCTCGAACTCCTGTCTCCCAGACCTCAGCTTCCTCAGCTTTAATGTAGCTTTTCTCCGTAATAGTTTTAACTATCTGTTTTCCTAACTGACCATTGACTGATTTAAAAAATCAGTATTTTAATAATAGTTCATGATACTGGATTTTTTATTTTTATTGATATCGTATGAAGTGGCCTCTATACAGACTGCCATTACCACATATTCATGAAATGCAATGGATAATGAAACCATGTCCTAAAAAGTGCTCATCAACTAAAAAAGTGTTTGTCAGGAGGTAGAAAAATATATAATTAATGCAATTTATATCCATATTTTTTCTAGATTAATTCTTTTCTCAGTGATATCCTGCAAATAATACCTATATCATTAGCATTTTATTGAGATGTATAAATCAACTAATAAATCTTTTACTATCCTTACAAATGCTGTGATTTCAGATGATTTTCCTAGTCATGTAGAGGCTCTATCAACTTGAAGGTAAAATGATCAATTTGAAAATTGTGGTTTATGATGGAATTCAGTGGTAGATTTCATTTACTTATAAATTCTCTTCCTAATTCTTATGAATGTTTGAATTCACCCTCCTACCACCATCTGACTATCCAATATCACAGTCAACAAAATAGAAAGCGTTAACTGTGTTTACAATGAAGAAATAAGCAAACAATTAAATAAGGCAATAATTTTTAAAAGTATTAAAAATTACTATATACAACAATCTTTTCCGAATAGACTAAAGTTATTGTCCTGTGTGCCTTTTAAAACACAGGGGGTCTGAGTTCCCTTAATCTGAGACAAGAAAATTCTGCTTGTCTGTGATATTTCCATAATGTTGGCCATATTGTATTTAATGTTTTGCTTTCCTCAAACTAGCTTAGAGAGTAATATCTACTGAAAAGGTCATGACTTTAGAAATGTGTGAAATGAAATGAGTGGCACAAAACAGTAGGTAGTAAAGCATCATACAAGTCAGTGAACAACAAGGTCAATTACTTCATACCTACTTGTGGTGCAACACAGCTGGAGTGAAAAAAAATCATAATGTGCATCACTGTGCAGTAGTGTAATGTGGAATAATAAGGGAGCTGAAATCACCAGCTGACGAAACTGTATGTCTGACTAGGCAAACACAGAAAGTAAAGGCAAGTTGTTTATCCAAAGGAAAGACTGGGAAGATTCCATGTGAGAAATACAAGAATGGAATATAAAGGCACATGCTCCCACACGCCTTTAAACAGTCCGCGACTACTAAAGTTGCCACTGAATTATATTTTAGACTGGTATTGAACTTCCTTTGCAAGCAGCAGTCTCTATGCTGTTGCCAATCCTCTAAGCAAAAATGGAATTTTCATAAACTGGTAATCTGAATACAAATTTATTTGAGGAACAGTCATATAAAAACTTTAACCAGTAGATGCTATGATTATACTAGAATTTCTTAGAGCATTCATTTCAGGGAAACCTTCAAAAAGCAGGAATTTTTGTTTTATTGTGTTGTGGTTTTTTTTCTGTAAAACAGGTTATAATGACATGTAACTGAAAATACATAAAGTAATATAAACTTTAGGAGAAAGAATGTGTGAGACGTGGAGATTTTTATGTAGTGACTGGTATTGTATAAAATAGCTCCAACATTGAGAAAGAGATCAAACTGCCAATTAATATGTTGCCCTTTTCTTTTCTAAAGGTTCCAACGTATTTAAGGAGACTATATGCTTTGACTTCTTAACCATGGATTTAGCCCTGATGACCAGGGAAGAAATGTGTCCGTTGACATCAATGAGAGGTTTATTTGCACTAGCAGCTGAAGAAGTGCCCAGAGAATGCTTTCTTTTAAAGTACTCAGAGGGTATATGCATTTTTTCAAGGAGTCAATGCTACCCTGTACCCACAGTTGCTGCTCTTTGTACTTGTCTAGGGCTGCAAAATCAATTATAGGAACATTAAAATGGAGCAGTGCTCAGCTAATGATGCATAATGTCGGAGGTGTAACTCTTTGTTTTTGTCTTCTTTGCACATTTGCTTTTTGAAGTGAAAAATCAATTAAGATGACTAGCAAAACGTACCACAGACATTCTGAAGAAATCTTTTCCTTCGTTTTAATGTGTTTCAGAGAGTTTCCCAATCATTAACTAAGTCATATTCAGTAAGCCTCTCATATTAATTGTCTCCTTTTCACCTTTACAGATAAGGCAATTGACTTTCACTTAGTAAAATGTATTTGTCCTTTTCAGAGACATTCAGAGAATATGATGTGGGTGGGCATCTGTGCAGTTTAAGATCTTCTCTGGAAAGAGATGCTCAAGTATAAATATTCAATAAAACAGGAGAGATGTCAAACACATTCTTAAGGTTTATAGCCACAGGTTAGAACTGGATTTCTTATTCCATATTTGTAGGCATTAGAAATACAAGGGCATATTTTCCAATTTTTAGAGTACTGTGTGAAATTAAAAAAAAAAAAAACAAACACACAGATTCCAGGAAAGTATGGCATATAACCCTCCCCCACCAAAAATAGTGTATGCACTTCATTTAGGAGAAGATATGATAACAAGTGAGCAGAAAAGAAATAAAATGGTAACTATTTTTATTTTGGGGGGAAAATTTTCAGCAATTAGACCATGATCTGGTTCTCTACTTGGAAGGTCAGTGCCCTACTTAAGTAAGACACTAAAAATCAATCTTCTGAATAGAATACATGGCAAGACTTTAATCAGCTCTTCATGTTGTGACCAATGTATTAGTAATAGTTCATCTGGGAGTGGTAGGCATAAACAATAAAGCATGAGGCAACATCAAACCAATTTGCCATCTATATGCGTATTTTTACTCACTTTTATTCTATTTTTTCTTAGCCAAACATAATATCCTTCCAACTCTTCACTTTTAGTCTAATTTGCATGACTTGTGTAAATATTGGTGTTTTGTAGACTCTGAGTTGTGTTTCAATTTCAAGTTGATCATTCTAAATATAAGAAAGTTATAGTCTTTCTCCACCTTCTAATTTATCACTATTATGTAAATGACTGGTTTTACTACAAGAAGGTGTTTTTAATGATTTTCCAGCAAATAAGATGTTTTAATCTTTACCTATAAAGTACCTTTTATTTGTACTGCAATTGATTTATTATGTTTGCAGTGGAAGTATTTAACGTATCAGCACTGCGGAGAGAGCAAAGAGAAGGAATAGGAAACCAATTTATAAAACTTCAGACTTTGCATTTCTATCTAGTTAAACACAGGCTGCAGAAAAGAAAGTTCCCAGAGCTCAGCTGAGGTCTAGTTTACTCAGTAAAGCAAAACTGGAACCAATCAACAATTTTCTTTAAAAACTGATTTTTCATTTTGTAATGATACACTGTGCATGGTCTCTGGGAAGCATTTTAGATGCAGGGAGTCAGAAAAAATTTTCCATCCCCTGGGAAATAACAACCCCAGTAGAAAAAGTTACATCTTCCTTTAGCTCTGGGATGGTGAATGCCAGACAAACTTTGTTGTTCTCATTCTGTCTTGTAGCAGAAGCTAGATTTCTGACAAGCTGTCAAGCTGCCCAAAGGTTTGCATACCCTTCTTCTCTGTAGGTGATGCCTTCCCCAGTGTGAGTTGGAATATGAAATATATCTAAAAACAGAATAGAGAGATTCAAGGGATGAGATAATTAAGGTTTTTCTGATCTTCTAATCCATGCTGAAGGAAGAGATCAGCTATTTAACAGGACCCGTTTTGAAATACTTTGCAGTGCGAATCATAACATGTGAGAAGAGAGGTTCCTTTGTGGGACTGGGTTGTGCTATTTATAAATTATATTTTGAATATCATTTTAAAATTTTATATTCTAAAATATGATTTATGTTTTATAATTTATAATATATATTTGTAATTTACACTATAACTTTGAAATTGACATGCAAAATATGCTGGTGAAATGATTTAGTAGAATGCCACCTTTAAGACTTTTTAGAGTCATATGTCTCTAATAAAAAAATAAATATTTTTTCCCTATTGAACAAATTTCTGATGTTTTACATTTTACCACTTCTGTTGTTCTTTCTATATTCACAGCCAAAAAAATAAAAACTCTGAATAATTTCTCATTTTTTCCCTCAAACTACTTGGAGTAAGTTAATGTTTCTTTTTATTCCACTGCTTTTAAGGTTTTTGTTATCATAACTATGACTCTAATTGGAAAAAGAATATGTGTATAAAAATGTAGATATCTTGTAGTGAACATTACAGCAAAGAATGAGTATCTGAGCAGAGAGAAAGGTTGTATCATATGCTGTTTAGAAAGGACATGTTGAGTATTTCAGGACAGCTGTAGGAGAGAGTTTTGAGACACCTGCAGGAACTATGTGAATTTTTGAGGGCTTCAAAGTGGGTAGTACTTTGTTGATTTCTGAAACAGATCTCATTCTGGCCTCACCTGTAGTCTCCAATTAACCTACAAAGGAAAGCGTCTCCTTTCTTGTTTTTAAAGATTCAAATAATGGTTCTGGAAGAAATTAGAAAAAAAAAAAACACAACCAAAAAACAAGAGTAAAGGTTTTCTTTAACTGAATGATACAGTAAAAAGTGTAAAAATTCTCCTTTTCAAGTCTTTGAGTTGTGATCTTTATTTCCTTCAATCACTGTGCACTTTTTGGTTGTGTTAGCTCCTTTGTGAGAAAGGCTAGATGTCTGAGATCAGTCTGTCCCCTCTGCTGCTGCCACTACAGCTCGTTTCTGAGCTGACCTTAGGGACTTTGAACTTGATTTTGCCAATCGACTCTTGCTCAGTACATTTTTTTGTGAACACACAGACATATTCACATACACACACACATACACATTTGTTAAAAACTGAAATTAGGTCTCACTCTTTTAGAGATACGCCAAATAAAATGAGAGTGAAAATAGAAATTGTATACCTTACTGTTCTCTGTGTATGTTGTGCTATCTTAAATTCTTAAGAAAAGAGCACATTTTTTTTAAGGTGGCAGATGGCAGCACTGTGTATGCTGATAACATGATCTTTCACATATACATTATCATTCATTGTCCTTATAGACAAACTTATCAAAGATACCTCATCCTCACTCCCACCCTATTTTGGCTTAACAAAACTTCTTTGGTTTCTTATTCATAGTGAATCATTCGGCCCCTGAATAGGAGGACAGTTCCTAGAAATATTAGCCCCATATACCACTACATATTTATTAGAATAGTTAAAATTCTAATCTGATCTAATCTAATCTAGCCTGATCATACTAAGTGTTAGTAAGGATATGGAACAACTGGAACTCTTATACATGGCTGGTAGAAAACAGGTAGTTTCTTAGAAAGTTAAACAAACATCTACATATAACCCTGCCATTCCATTCCTAGGTATTTACCTAAGAGAAATGAAAGCATAGTCCATACAAAGACAAAGAACACAAATATTCATAACAGATCTATTTGCCATATTTCCAAACTGGAAACAACCCACATGTCCACCAAGAGATGAATGGATGAACAAATTGTGACATATCCATGCAATGGATTATTTCCAAGCAATAGAAAGGAGTGAAACATGGATACACACACTAACATGGATGAAAGTCAAAATCATTCTGAGTGTAAGAAGTCAGGCAAAAAAATGGTAAAAAATAAAATCTACAAGTCTATTTATATATAATTCTAGGAACTGCAAACAAATCTGTAGGGACACAAAGCACATCAGTGATTGCGTGGGGATGGAAAAATAAAATCTACAAGTCTATTTATATATAATTCTAGGAACTGCAGACAAATCTGTAGGGACACAAAGCACATCAGTGATTGCGTGGGGATGAGGATAAAGAGAGGGACAGATTACCGAGGGGCTCTGGGACAGTTTGGAATGATGGAAATATTTGTTATTTTGATTGTGGTAATGGCATCACTTATATATACATATGTCAATACTCATCAATGTGTACACTTTAAGTGTGTGCTGATACCCATATCAGTTATATCTCAATAAAGCTATCAAAATCATAATAAAAAAAATGAGGACTCGGGTCAATAGAAATGCTATTACTGACTTGTATTTCCAAAGGCTTTGTACTTTTCACTATGGTCCTCAGAAACGTGATTTTCTAATGGTAAGCCATGCAGACATGTTCCCCATTTTTGAGATGAGGAAGAAGAGGCTCAGGGAACCCTTGGGGTTAACATGTGATAGAGCCAAGGCCAAATGTCAGGTGTTCTCTCTACAAGGTGGTGTACAGGTCCAAAGGCCTTCCTAGTTATTTTTGCTCAAGTAACTGAGTAGAAAGGAACTGTTCTTATTTTCCGAAAAAAATCAAAAACAAAGCAAAACAAAAACCTATAAGAAGGACCTAGGGAATCTGCTTAAGGATTAATTGTTATAAGTTAAGTTGGAGTTAATATAAAAATAAAATTACACACTAATACTTCAATATTTAACATCCCTAGTGTCTTTTTATGCCAGATAATCTTACCATCATCAGTATATAATTGGATAAATAAAATGAGTACAAATGTTTGTATTTGTCCCCCGTTGGAAACTAAAACCGCTCTCCAAATCCAAACTGCTGATATACTGAGCAAGTACTTTTTCAAATCCCACAGAAAGTTTAAGTTATATTGTTAAATGCTTCCCCCCATAATGAATCCAGTAGTTTCATTTATAATTTATCAATTTCATTGTATTTCTATGCATAAATAACCAAAGAGTTAATACAAATAAAAATTGCCTTAAAGCTTTGATGAATATTTAAACAGTTTTTGTGGAAGAATATTGAATGCAAATATAGTGTAAAGTTTGCAACATAAACTAAACTACAAAAAAAGCCTTTAGGCTATAATGATAGGTAGAACTATATACGTTTTAATTTACAATGAAAAATAAATCAAGATATGATAGCAGCAGCCTATATTTAAAGTTTTCTTATATTAAAAAAACAGCAGATTGGTATTTTTCTATATGAACAACTCATGCTCTTTTTTATACAAATACATGACTTCAAATATGTACATGTTAAAAAAACAACACAAAAACTAAACTAAATACCTTATAGTTAACCCCCAAAGTAAGTGATGGCTTACAGTCAATGAATCAAACAATCTAAAGATTCTCTGTACTTTCAAGGAACCTCAGAACCTTATAATTTCTTAAATTTTTCTGCAGTGAAGAATGACCTTTAAAAAAAACTCTTAAGCAAAATCCAGTGATGTCAGGTTCCTGGTAAGAATTTCTAGCAACAATAGCCAATATTCTACTGTTATCCTCTTGATTCCATTATTTCTATAAAATATTTTTAAAAGGACCATATTCACTAAATTATAAAATATTTAAATATCTTTTTTCTCCTGTAAAAATTCAATTTTCGTGTCCAAAACAATTATTTGATTTTTATCCCTGGAATTCAGACCTGAAAACTAAGAGTCTTTGTGAAAGGCATGACCATAGTCAAATTCTTAATTTTGTGAATGAGTATGCTGGATTATTTCTTAATAATGTGATACAAATGTTAGCTTATTGCTAAGATTTTATGAGGTAAAGCTTAGGATTGGAGTTGGCAGCTAGTTTTGGATCCCTGTTCCACCTCTTACTGGCTGAGAGACTAATATCTAGTCCCATGTCTTCAGTCTCATTTGTCTCATCTTTAAAGTATGGATAATGATAGTACTGATCTTATGAGTTTGTTGTGAGGATTAAATGAGCCAACTGCCTAATAAATTATTTTATTTGTTCATTAATTTAGCACATATATTTTAATTGCTTTCAAAATGCTCCTCTATGAGCTATTCTGCTACACCTAAAGCTACCATTGTATCTCCCTGTTTCCCAGTGCATAATATCTTGAGTTTCTGCACCTAAAGTCTCTACCTCCCCTCCTGAGTGCTTACTTGCTAAGCATTCATTCTTCATCCCTTCTTCAGTTTAGCATCTGCTTCGATCACTGAAATCAGTTTTTCTCATAGACCTCTAATGTTGCAAGGTGTTGGTGTTACTGTTTTAATCTCTACACTTCTTGATTTATGTTTTGTGGATTACTTTGCAATCCACTACTTTTCGAAAGGCCCGCTTGATTTCCATGATATTATATTCTACTCTGCGTCCTTCATTTTAAAAAAATCAACATGGCTCATGGTTTAAAGTATCAGATTCTTAAACTAAACGGCCTGAAGTCAAATTCCAGGCCTTACTAGCTGTGTTACCTTAAGGAAGTTGCTTAGAGTCTCTCTGCTTCTTATTCTGTGAGATGAAGCTAATAATAATACCTGCCTCATTCATTTGAAGGAAGAATTAATGGAGTTAACACATGAGGTTTTCAGAACAGTGACTGTCATACAGTGTTTATTGTATTTTCCTTCAGATATCTTCCTCATAATCTGGTCTCTCTCTCCAGTCCCACAGTCTTTACTCTTGGTCCATACTATCCTTTGGATATATCAAATAGCTTCAGCTATTTCACAACTATTACATCTATTTGGACACTCTCATGTATTAATAGTGATCTCAGCCTTTTTCTGAGATCCAGTCCCAAACATACTGATAGACATCTCCACCTGAATGTTTTGCTCATGACTTAATCACACCTGTCTACTGCAAATTATTTCTGTGTTTACATTCCCCTTCTCTGTCAATGGCAGCACCAGCTTCCTTGTCACTCAAGCTCAATCCTTCAATGTCATTTTTGACCTACAATCTCACAGTCTATGAGGTCCTTTTTTCCCTCAGTTTCTTGCCAGCCACAATCTGCAAATTAATAAGTTTAAAAGTCTACATTCTAAAATGTCTCTATTGTGTTCTTTTCATTGTAAGCATCACACCTTGGTTAAGGCTTTTATACTTCTTGCTTAGACTCTTCCATTGCCTTCCACCTCCAACTTGGTTGACCATCTCCAGTCTATAAAATCTGTTAGATAGTGTTGTCAGATTAAAAGTTCTAAAGCATAAATTTGCCCTGAAACCCAATCAACAGTGTTAATTCCCACTTGGCTTTCCCATAAGAATCATAATTACATTATATTCACAGGTAAACATATCTGACACCATTGCCTTAAAATCTAATTTTCTAACAGTGGAAGACAATCATTTCCAATTATCACACAAGCTAGGACACCCCTCCCAGTCATATTACCCGAAACTCAGGAGTCCTCTCTCTTTCTGCTGCCTCATCGTTCACATCCAACTGGTGGTTTTGTCCTGTTGATGCTACTTCTTCCATGTCTTTTATTACAATTTCTCATGCAATAATAAGGGCAATTAATGTCAGCTGTGATCACTAACAATGTTCAAAATACAAATTACTTTACATATACAAAAGAAATTATTTATCAATTCATGCAAAGTCCATGCCCAGCAATCCCCATGATGACTCTATATGTGGGCTCGAAAGTCACAGTAGAGGGAAAGAGAGAGGTAGAGAGTTGCTCAGGTGCTTTTATGGTGAGGCTTACAAGTGGAGTATGATATTTTAATCAGGTGTCATTAGATAGATCTCAGGCAAATGAGGAATGGAATCGCACTTTAGCTTTGTGATCAGGAGGAACAGAACTAAGTACTGGTGAACACTAGCCATTTCTACCATATTTCTTCATGCCTTTTATACCTTTCTGCTACTTACTTACCTATGTCTTTAATGGTCAAGATGAAAGCAATGACTATCTTATTGGCCTCTTTGCCTTCAATTTTGCTATTATCAATTATATTCCTGATACCGATACAAATCTTTTTTTTTAACTAAGATCTAATCAAGTCATAGATCTACTTAAAATATTTTAGTGATTTATCATTGCTTTTAATGGTTTCCCATTGCCTAGAAACTTTAAATATTCTTTTTCTTCATATGTGACTCTGTGAACTTCCACTATACTGAGTTTGGTTATAGATTTGTTTTCTTATCCTATTTGGGTTGATATCCTGCTTGAATCTGAGAATTTATGCTGCTTCCCCCCTGCCGCCTCCAATGCTGGGAAATTCTTAACTCTTAAATTCTTATTTCTTTGAACATTGTCTCTTTAACATTCTCTGTATTTTCTTTATTTAAAAATTCTATTGGACATATGTTTGACTTTCTCCTTTGTTCCTCAATTTCTAATTATTTTTTCTCATATTTTTGTGTTTTATTTCTCCATACTTCTTTCTAGTTTTAATCCATCATTTCTCTCATTGGCTAAGTTTAGTATATTACTAACATATTCATTCATTGTGTATCTTTTTATTGTCTATACTTTTTATCTGTAGATTTTCTATAACATTTTATTCTTTTAGAAATTTGATTTTCTAAAAAAATTGCTATTATATTGTTTTATTCTTGTAATTACTTTGGACATTTTAAGCTTGTCTATTTTTATGATCTTTATCATATTTTTCTCATGTTTCTAGTTCCATTATTGCATTTACTGAATCACCTTCTTGGTAGTGCATTTCTGTATATTGCTTGAAATATTTTCTTTTTTCTTTTTATTTAATCTCCAATGAGAGTTATAATACAAGTTTTCCATGGGCCCTGAGCTCAGGAATCATTTCTATGGGGTAATTTGAAATGTACCTCCTCAGCTGAGGATTTGAGGGTATTTTGAGGGGGCAGAGTTAAGTTTTTGTACTAGTTTCTCAGTCAATTTATCATCTTCAAGTATTTACACACTTAGTGTAAATTGGCCTGTATATCCTTGCACAAACTTTGAATATCATATATCCCAGTTAACTGTTTTTAATTGAGCTTTTATATAGTTATATACATATTACAGCTATTAAATAAAGAAGTTATCATTCTTTTATGTCTGTTTAGCTATTCTTATTACAGTTTTATTGTCTTCACCAAATCCTAATTGTAAGTACGTCTTTAACTTTGAAATTCATGTAAAAATAACTGAAGTTTTTACAAATTATCAAGCCAATCATTCTAATTATGATACATATATATTTTAAAATCAGAATATTTTGGTAAATATTTTAATTAAGTTTATGTAGAGTTACCTCATCTACCTCCATTACACATGCATATATATCAACCATATTGAAACATACAATAAAACTCTTAAAATATAGCCAAGCTTGGAACACAAAAGGAAGATACACAGGTTCCAAAGATAAAAAAGTAAATTAAATTAGGACTTTGAGAAGAAGCTTATGCCAATTGGTTCAAGAATATATTGAACCATATAGAGATATTATGACCTAAGAGCTGAAGGTAGAAAAAATTAGTCTGTGCTCTTAGTTTTTGATTAAACGTGTACCTATGTTCAGATTGATACATTGACTTCCCCACTATGCAATGTTCCTGGAGATGGCTTCTGCTTTACTTCCTAAAGCAGAAATACATGCTCAATATTTCTTCCTGATTCTTTATGTCTTTCTTTCCAAGAAAGAACCAAAAGATATAAATCATAGAGATATAAACCACTGATAAATTTGATAACATAAAAAATTTAAAAAATAGAACAGCAACAAAAACAATAAAAACAGACATAAAAAACATGAAAACAAGTAAAGCTTAGAACAGTTTGTGATACACAGTATAAAGGGCTATTTTGGGTATTTTTGCTATGTAATGAGCTCTGACAAATCAGTAAGCAAAAGATAAAGTAGCCAATAAAAATATGGAACAAAAATGAATATGAAAATCAGAGAAAAAGAATGACAAGTGACTCATAACAATATAAAAAGCCAACCTTCTTGTTAAATAAATTAAAAAATAATCTCAATAAATTAATTCAACATTGACCTGAAAAAGTAGGAACTCTCCCATACTGTTAATAGGAAGATAAACTGATGAAAATTTTTAGGAGGCATATTGTATAACATGAATCAAAATAATGCCTTTTGATGGAACAATTGTAATATAACCTGCAGATTCATTCACATATTTGTATACAGACACATGTACAAGCATGTTAATCTATAGTTATGTATCAAAGAAAGATTTTAAATAACTGTAATGCCCCAAATTGAAATTAATGCTACAAATCATGGTAGTTTATAAAATTTAATAGGCAGTCATGAAAACGAAAGGAGTTGATTTATATGTTCTAAGTTGAATAGAACTCCATGATATATTAAATGCAGACTGTAAGGTATGAAGGATTAAATATTGTCTGTTTTTATTTAGTAGAAAGAAAGAAAGGAAGAGTCAAGGGAGGAAGAAAAAAAGTTAGGAAGGAATGAAAGTACTATGCCAAGAAGCACATACGAAATTGAAGTTCCTTGAAAGACCTAATAGGAATTATTTATAGCAAATAAGTCAGGTGAAGGGAATTGTGTGTCTTTGTTGAAAAGAAGGTTCTTTAATATTTATTTCACATGCATACGTAAGTAAAAAACAAAGTCAAATAAACATATATTTGATGAAGGGAACTAATAGGTGGGTTCTCTGATAGTGTATTGGTGTAATTCCATTTCCAGGCACCTATGTGAATCTTCATCTACAAAAGATTATAAAGGTGCATGAAGGTGCCCCTTTATTTATAAAAGATTCATGTAGGTGCATAGCATAGGGTACAACTGAATTGTCATTGGTCAAATAAATTGTAGTACTTTAGTATGAAACAATTTTATTAAAAATGATTTCAGAGAATATTTAATGACATGAAAAATTTTGATGGTGTATATTTCACTTAAAACACATAATGCAAAATTTCATTTGTAATGTAATTTCAATCATTTATGTGTAAAGAGAAAAATAAAAATAATTTATAATAAAGTTTATCATTACTTTGTTGTATGTTTAAAGTTTTCCTTCTTCTCATTTTTCTACATTTTTTATATTTTCCACAAATATGAATATATTACATTGAAATAAAGAAACATCATTTTCTAAACACATTGTTAAAGTAATTGAATGTAAACCTCAGATTGAAGCTACTACTTTCTTAGCATTGTACTTCATTTCTCATAACTTTCTTCTATAGATGAGCAGATAAAATCTACATGTAACAAAAGGCTATGTTCTTCTAAAATAACATAATTAGGAACATTGAGACTCTCTATCCATTAGAATAAGACCTCTCATGGTTCTATTGTAAAAATAATAGCACTGAATGATAATAGTGTTCCAGATTTCCATAGCAGAGTCTGATAGAGGTGATTTTAATTATCTAGAGTAAAAGTTCTTAGCTTCAGATGGATATAAAAGAGGTTGTACATGAAACCTCCGAAAATTATATATTGTATTATAATGCATCCTTCTAGCTTTCATCAGATTCTCAAAGCACTGTGATCTTCAAAAATTCCAAATTATAAGGACTACTGGGCAGCTGCCTTCAGACTCACTTCTATTTAAATTTCATCAGTGCTAACATATCTTCAAAAAATAATCAGGACAGCAAATATCCTAATTCTGTTTAAAAAAAAAGAGGGGCAGGTGTCATAAGATTTCACTATTTTTATTTTGCACATTTCTGCGTTTTCAAGTTTTCTACATAGCACATGTATTAACTTTTAGATCCAAAAAAGAAGTTATTTTAATTAAATAAACAACCCAATATTCACTAGAGTATTTAATTTTTATGCACCTTCCTCTCTTTTCTTCCATGCCATCTCAGATGAAAGGGATTTGGTAGAATTCTCAAACTTGAAAAAAGTAAGTGAGCTCCCAACACTGAAAAATTGATTGTAACTTCTCTCTCTACTACCACCAGGCAGTGAGAAATTCCCTCTAGGGGCTGCGTGCATTTATTTCATCCTGGAGTTCAGAGAGGTATTTTGCACTTTGACAAGTCATGGGGTCTCTACTGTGGCTTACTGCTGACAAGGCACCTGGAATATATACCAGGTCCAAAACAATTTGGCTCATTGTTTGAATTTCTCTACCCACAAAATGCAAATAGTAGTAGTACCTGCCTCATAAACCTGTGATTATTAAGAGAATGAATGTAAGTAAAGTGCTAAAAACGGTGCCTGGAAATTATAAAAATTCAATAAATCTCCTCCCTCCTTTTTCTTATCCTTTTCCTCCTTTTTCTTACGTATCCTACCTCTTAAGGTAGCACATTATAATCTTTATCTTTCCATTTTCATTTCTTCCTCTTTCCCATAAAAATGTGCTCATTTTGTGCATCATTACTTAAGGATTTACTGGGCTCCAGTGATATAAAAAGGAAGCATTTATTACTCTGCATATTATCTCTTTATTACATCATGTAGGAACTTGATGGATTAAAGTGCTAGCTGACTAAGAAGTGCTAAAATCAAAGGATTGAAATTAAGCTTATAAAATGATGTCCTATTGTAGGCTAATCAGAAAGATTTGTACAGAGAGGCAGTATCTTTTAAAACACCTCGTCCTATACATGGTTGTTAAGTATAACTTGTTTACCATTACTACTGCTATCACCCTACCATTCAATTTATATACTACTACTAAAAATAATAAATGTTATCATTTATTTATTGCTTACATAGGCTGAAAAGTAGTCCCCCTCCAGATGATCTTGTCCTAATCCCTGGAATGTGTGAATATGTTACTTTATATGGCAATATGAACTTTGGAGATGTTATTAAAAACCTAGAAATGGGAAGATTATTCTGGATTATCTAGGTGGATTTAATGTGAGCACAAGGGACTTTATAAGAGGGAGGCAAGACATCAGAGAGACAGAAGGTAATGTGATCGTGGAAACACAGAGAGATGTGAAGATGCTATACTGCTGGATTTGAAGATGGCAGCACATACCATGAACCAATGAGTATGAGGCCTGCAGCCCTAAAAGCCAGAAAATACAAGGAAAAGGATTCTCCTCTCAGAGCCTTCAGAAGGAACTAGTCCTGCTGACACCTTGACTTGAGCCATTGAAAGTGATTTCTGATTTCTAATTTCTAGAACTGTGAGAGAATAAATTTATAGTGTTTTAAACACTAATTTTGTGATAATTTGTTACAGCAGCAGTAGGAAACTAATAAAACCACTTCCTATATGCCATGCTTTGGCAGTGAACTTATGCATAATTTCAATACTCAAAATAATTCTGTGATGTCCTGGCATGGAATCTGGTTTATATGCCAGGTCTATCTTGCCCCTTAGTGGTCATGAAGTGTACACTCTACACAATTGTACATAGAAGTCCTGATGATCCGATAATAGGTCCCCAACAGATTTTCAGAGGTCATGTTCTTCATGTAAAAATGAAACACTTGCTTATTCAAACTGGGATTTTATGGTAGGTTAAATAGGTTATATTTGGAAACATGTTGAAGTCCCCTTTATTTCTTAATATTCTGCCTCAACAATTAATTTTCAAACTAAATATTTTTTGATAGAACATGTAAAGAAATAGAGACATCTTCTAAGGTATCTTCCAGATATAGAGATGCCATAGTAAGAGACATAATTTGAACCCCCCAAAAGCTGAAAATAAACCATAAAGCAGCAAACTCAAATATGTGAAAGACCCGGCAATTGGATCAGTCTGGGGAAAGAAATATCTCCAAAGGTTGCAGAATTCCATTATGAAATTTGTAGGATGTTATTATGGCATGAAATATACATCTTTTATATTTTCCTTTTGACACATGCAGATGAAGAAGTTCCTGATGTGATTGAGTTTATGAAAAAGTTGATGGCTGGGTGTTAAAATGTGAAAAGTGACAGTGATTCCTCAAGGAGGAATAAAACGTGCAGAATACTGATGAGAAATGACAGTGTGAATATATACCTGATATCTTATCTTTGACAAAAGAATCACATCCTGAAAATGGTACCTACAGGAAATAAAGAAAGGCCAAATTGTGTGTTTCTTTGACAGACTATTACAGGCAAATAGTGGTTTTTTTTTTTTCTGCAGCCTCTCAGTTTTGCATTAGTTTTGAAAAAATATCATGAATAGCTCATGAACATTCTGATTTTTAGTACACACCGATGTATGATTTTTGCAAGTTGTCACAGGTGCAGAATTTTGCATGCACAATCACACTAACTGCTATGATTGGAAACACTCTGACCTAAAGGAGAAGGGAAGAGGTAACATGGTTTTGTAAATGTGTAGAGAGTGAATCTTTATACTTTACTCACAATTTATATGCAAATTGGATGACATTGTGAATATGATATCTAAAACAAAAAAGAGACAAGAAAATTTTATATTGTCAAATGCTTTTATACAAATTTTGGAAGAACATGTACATGCATGCTAGAGAATGTATATTTTCAGTAGTTTTGCATTTAGCAAATGAGGATAAATGTAAAACAAGTAAATATGTTGGTACTTTGAATAGTAGATTTACTCTGATGGAGCCCAAACAGACTTGCATCTGGTCAGTGCTTATAAGCAAGACTTCTAGGGAAAAGAATTTGATAAACATAGAAGACTATGGTGGGGGACCCATTAGGGTGTGCCTAGCAGGTAGGAGGTGCCTCGTATGTACCCAGGTAATTTTTTAATGTTTTGGCATAGAATTCCTTGTTCAATTTATTGTCAGATATAATTTCTCCCAAGGAGGGATTTTGTTCATTATTTAATGGTTATTTACTTTATGTGTAAAATAGGAATTTATGGTTTTATTGTAGTTACAAGGCAAACTTTGGCAACTATAAATTCTGCTATACTTGGAATGATATTGTCCCTCTAATAATGCCAACAACTGTATCTATGAGGTGCTAGAAACATGTAAAAAACTGTTAGATGCTTTATCTGCATTATCTTTAATCCTAATAAAAGCTCTTTAATGTGGATACTATTCAACACCCACTTCAGTATTATTTTATATTAATATTCCCTGTGTAATTAGTTTATGGCAGAATGGGCCAGTGGCATCTTCCTATTTTCAGCATTTCTTATTTAAAATAGGGTACAGGTACTCTTATAAAAAAGTTGTATTGGAGAGTTAAATATATTAAAAATAGCAAACAATGCACAAATTAAATAGTAAGGACATAGGCTGAATATTGAAACTGAGAACTCTCAGACAACTCAGACTGTAAAATTTTTTTCACATCAGTTGATATCATTGCCCACCATTTATTTTGTTTGTATGTTAGTGAATAAGTCTTTGGGATGTACGTGTTTCTATGTTCAAGCTGTAATATTCATAGGTCTTCTCGGAGTCCAGTAAAATATCACAATACTCTCCCAGTCATGCTTGAACCTGTTATTACTATGAAGGGGTTAGTGCTTTTGAAGGACCAAATAAAAAAAATTTAAACGCTTAACTTTTGAAGATGACCAGGAATTTCCCTTCATGTTGGAGTCAACTGCCATCATCCCTTCCTCCACTGGGGCCACCCTTCATCCCTCAGACTCCTGTGCCCTGAATTCCCACCTTCATAGACTTAGCAGTTGTTGAGCCTTGGCCCACTCTCTGCATTAAGCACAAACTTCCTCTGAATGTTTAGACACACACACACACACAAAATGAGTAGAGAGAGGCAAATAAATTTGTTTCCTGGAAAGTATTTCCTTTTACTGGAAGTTGTTTCTATTTCACACATTCAGATTATATTATCTTTCCTGCTTCATCACTAGCAAGTGTCATTTTAAGCTTTGCTCCTCCAAAAATCCACAGACTCTATTTCCTCTGGTTTGTCTCATTAAGAAACCCACATTATCTTTCTATTTGAAGTTTTTCTGTGATATTATATGATTCTCTGTATTTTACAAAGACAGCAACTGGTTCAGAGTGGTTCTCATCGAAAAGATGGAGGAATAAAGCTACCTAACTCTTGGGACTGTTGAGAAGATTGAATTATTTACCAAACACAAGGCACTCTGAAAGTTTTCAATAAATATTAGCTATTTTTATTTTCCTTATGTTTACCATTAAGGACCTACGTCCAACAGCTAGTAAACGGCAGTCTTGGTATATGAGTGGGTTCATTTGCACTATAATTCCATTTTTGTGGAAACTAAATTTTTAAACATACTTTCTGATGATAAAAAAACTTTCAGGGAGGGGAAACATACCTAACTGGTACAACGAACACTATTTGGGTGATGGGCACACTTGTAATCGAGACTCAAGCATTATAAAAGCAATCCATGTAACAAAAATGTTTGTCCCCCTTTAAAATTTTGAAATAAAAAAAAAATTTCAGGGAGATGGGATAAGATGGACTGTAATGTAAGGCAACTCTCTCCAAGATATTTGAACTTACTTTAACACATTGATTTTGAAACATTAATTTTTTAAAAAATGGAAATGAAATGTGTTGGAATAAAATTAGTACACAATAACATTTTAGCTGTTTAATAACACTAGGGTAGACTGCTATTAATAAAAATTTCATTTTAAATCAAAATGTTTTTAATTTGTTGTCTTTCTTTTACTTCTGCAGGCTGATTCAGTTATTGGAACGAACACGTTTGAAGTTAGACCGAATGCTGCTGCTTATCAGCTATGATCTTAGGCAAGTGTCTTTATGTCTCTAAGCTTCATTTCATCAACTGTCAAATGATGATAATTAAAACATATCAGTATTAATTGAGCATATAGTGAGTGTTTTCTAAGTACTTTAAATGGATTAGCTCAGGTAGTTATCATGGAAACCCTACAGAGTCTTATCTCAATCCTACATGTGCATTCACATCATAAAAACATTCTTAATAAATAAGAAAAGTGACGATCTCAGGATGATAGTCTAGGTGGTATGTTGACATAAGATATTTTTTTAAGTTTTCAAGATGCTTCCGTTGTGCAGCTCAGATTAAAAAACACATTAGAGATAGATACTATTAAGCCATTTTAAGAGGCTATTACATTCCTTGGCTTCTGGCTCCCTTCCATCTTCAAACCTACCAATGGCTGGTCACATTGCATCACTTTTACAATTCTCCCTGTTTTAAGGTCAGTGGTTGACAATCATAAATCCACCTGTAACTTTAATTCTTCTTTGCATTGTGCCATGTCACAGGTTCTTGTGGTTAGAAAGTAGATATTTTGGGGTGGGGGCTATGGTTCGAATGTGTGCCCCAAAGTTAATGTGTTGGAAACTTAATCTTCAAATTCACATGTTGATTTTGTAACAATAGCACTGCTATACACCAGTAGTGACCAAGCTAAGAATCAAATCAAGAACTCAGTTCCATTTAAAACAGCTACCAAAAAAAAAAAAAAGACAGAAAGAAAGAAAGAAAACCCACATAGGAATATACTTAGCCAAGGAGGTGAAAGATCTGTACCAGGAAATTTACAAAATACTGATGAGAGAAACTGTAGATGACACAAATAAATGGGAAAACCTCCCAAATCAATATAGTGAAAATATTCATGCTACCCAAAACAATCTATAGATTCAATATAATTCCTATTAAAACATCAATATAATTCTTCACAAAATTAGAAAAAACAATCCTAAAATTATATGTAACCAAAAAAAAAAAAAAAAAAAAGCCCAAATTGCCAAAGCAATCCTAAGCAAAAAGAACAAAGCTGGAGGCAACACATTATCTGATTTCAAGTTATACTACAAGGCTATGATACCCAAAATAGCATGGTACTGGTATGAAAGCGGACACATAGACCAATGTAACAGAAAAGAAATCCCCAAAATAAAGTTGAATGCCTATAAACAACTGATTTTCAACAAACCAGACAAAAAAGTACACTGGGGAAAGGACACAGTATTCAATAAATGCTTGGAAAATTGGAGAGCAGAAACTGGATCACTATCTCTCACCATACAAAAAAAAAATTAACTCAAGATGGATAAAAGACTTAAATATAACACCTGAAAAAATAAAAAATCCTGGAAGAAAATGTAGGAAAAACTCTACTGGACTTTGGCCTAGTCAAAGAATTAATGACAAGACTCCCAAATAAAATGCAACAGCAACAAAATTCAATGAATGTGATTAAACTAAAAGCCTTCTGCACAGTAAAAGAAATAATCAACAAAGTAAATAGATAACCTACAGAATGGGAAGAAGTATTCACAAACTATGCATCTCACAAAGCACTAATATCCAGAATCTACAAGGAAGTCAAACAAATCAGCAAGAAAAAAAAATAAACTCATTAAATGGGCAAGTAACACAAACAGATATTTCTCCAAAGAAGATAGACAAATGGCCAACAAACATATCAAAAAATGTTGACATCACTAATCATCAGAAAAACGCAAATTAAAACCACAAGTTAAAAAAATAAGATACCACCTTAACTCTATCAGAATGGCCATTATTAAAAAGTCAAAAAAACAATAGATGTTGACATAGATGCAATAAAAAGGGAACACTTACACACTGCTGCTATGAATGTAAATTAGTACAACATCTATGAAGAACAGTGTGAAGACTTCTCAAAGAACTAAAAGTAGATCTACCATTTAATCCAGCAATCCCACTACTGGGGATCTACCCAAAGAAAAAAAGTCATTTTATAAAAAAGACACCTGCACTCATATGTTTATCACAGCACAATTCACAATTGCAAAAATATGAAACCAACCTAAGTGCCCATCAACTGATAAGTGGATAAACAAAATGTGGCCTAAATATACCATGGAATACTACACAGATATACAAAAGAATGAAATAATGCCCTTTGTAGCACCCTGGGTGGACTTGGAGACCATTATCCTAAGTGAAGTAACTCAAGAACAGAAAACCAAATACCACATGTTCTCATTTATAAGTGAGAGCTAAGCTATGGGTATTGCATGGTCATACAGGGTGTCATAACCCATATTGGAGAATCATAAGGGAAAAGGTGGGAGGAGATAAAGAGTAAAACACTCCCTATTGGGTGCAATAAACACTATTCAGGAGATAGGTACACTAAAACTCAGACATTACCACTATACAATTAATCTATGTAACTAAAAACCACTTACACTCCTAAATCTATCAAAATAAAAAATAAAAATAAAAAAGACAAAAAAGGCAATAACAACAAAAATTCATATGTTGATGGTATTTGGAGGTGGGGACTTTGGAAGGTAAGTAGGATTAGAGGAGGTCATAGGAGTGGGGCTTCCATGATGAGATTAGTGCAATAAGAAGAGGAAGAGAGACCTAAGCTGGCATACTCCTTCTCTCCTGTCATATGATGCCTTCTGCCATGTTATGATGCAGCAAGAAGACTCTCACCAATGCGTCCCCTCATTCTTTGACTTTCCAGCCTCCAGAACTTTAAGAAATAAATTATTTTCTTTATAAATTACCCAGTCTTTGGTATTTTGGTAAACAGTAGAAAATGCAATAACGTAGAGAGACATTATTTTGCCTAATGCAGTCTCCTTTGATGGTTCTTTCTTCTCTCCAGGCATTTGAATGTTGGTATACTTAGGGTTTGGTTCTCTTCTCTTTCCTATCTTCTTTCATTCTTTTGGCTTTCTTATCATTAAAAATTTTAAATGTCAGCTATACATCAAATAGTGTCAAAGTTGTATCTCTAGACTGAAAGTTTTTTTTTTATCTTCCAGACTAGAATATTCATGTACTTGACACCTCTACTAGATATTAGTAGATATTTCAAACTCAATGAATCTCAGACATAAACCTTGATGTGCACCCTCTCCAAATCTGCTTCATCCCACGACTTTCCCCATCTCATATGATGGCAATTCCATTGTTCCTGTTTGCTTATGCCAAATATTTTAGAGTCATCTCTAACTCTTATGTTTTTCTCACACTCTATCCCAAATCCATCAAGAAATCCTGTTGGCAGGATCTTCAAAATATGGATATAACCTGCAGAACATCTTCTCAATTAACATTTTCCTAGCAAAACAGCACCTCTTGACTTTAAGTCAAAGTTTGAGAAGTGTACATGTCTCTCAAAAGAATGTTTTACATATGACTATTACATGAAGAAAAGTACATCTACATCCCCCAAACTCAATTCAATAAAACCCTTTTTCACATTTTAACAAAATATGTTAACAAGTATTTCAACACAACATTTTAAATTAACATTAACAAAAATGATATGTGGGAAAATCTTGAATACATTCCAAATACAATTTGTTAAATGTCAGAATCATGTGGAGACATTTAAAAGAATTTTAACAAAGGAAATGTGCTCCTCTGACTTTTCTGGTGCTAACAGGTGAAACTACTGACAAAACAAATCTTTGTCAACATCCACATGAATTTTTTGGTTGTCACAAAGCATTGTATAGCCTGACATAATCATCCTTTACTTACATACAGGGTTTTATTGTGTTTTAATTATTGTGTTTTGATAATATGCTATAGTTTTAATAATTTAAAATAATGAAAATTGCATTCTTGTGCAACAGTCTAACTTTCAGGAGTGGGTTACCTATATTAAGAAGGTGTTGCCCATATATCCAGAATCTGACCACTTTTCAACACCTCCACTGCTTCTGCCCTGCTGTGAGCTGCCATTATTACTCATTAGGATTATTGCAGTTCCCTTCCCAACAAGTCTTGCTGCTTTTACCCCTACATTATTTATCTCTTCTCCACTTTTGACCCCGGACCTCTTCCACTTCTTTTCCTCTTGATAATTCTCCTTTAGCCACAGAGAATGCTTTCCCACTTCTTAAACACTCCACACATTCTCACACCTTAGGCCTTTTGCCCTCTCGTTCCTTGAATCTGAACTATTCTTCCTCATGCTACCTTCCTGGTTAACACTCACTCCTTGATTATTTTCTGAAATCTCACCCTTGCCACGAAGCTTACCCTGACCAGCCTACTTAATATTGCAACCTGCTTTCTCTGCTACACTACGCTCCTTTTCTCTCCTCACACACTTTATTTTTTTCCCATAGTGTTTAACATTTTCTATCCCATTATATGATCTACTTATTTATGTGAGTGCTTATTGTTTGCCTCTCATCCATAAAAGATCAGCTTCATGAGGACAGAGATTTTTTTGCTCACTGAGGAATATAAAGTACCTACAACAGTGCTTGGTACATAACAATGGTCAAGAAATAATTGTTGAATTAATGATTGAATTAATAAATAAATTTGCTCAAGATTCCACAATTTTAGTAAAGCTGTGTCTGAACATAGGTGATCTGACTTCCGAGTCCATACAATTAAATTTTCTCTCTGTGTCTCTTTCTCTGTATACATATATATATATATATATATAATATATATATACTGACACATAGATGCTTATGTATTTTTAAATTTTTATGCATTTAATCTTTAAAAAATTAATAGAACTGTATCACTATATATGTAATATAAAATCTACTAAAACAAAAATAGATATAACATGAAAAATATTTTTAGTATGGAATAAGAAAATCCTTTTCTGTGGGAAACTATTTCATTTCCAAAATAACCATTTTGAAGACTAAGCTATTAAATATATAAGTGACGTAAAGCATTATCAATTATAGGTATTGATTAGGTTGCTTTAAGGATTAAACTCTGTAATCTATGTAGACATTACCAAACATCAGTTTTCTCCCCTTTCCCTCTAGCCCCTGCATTCAAGTTCAATATACTAGAAGTCAGAACCATCACAAATTTTATTTATTGCTTTCTATGACAACATAGACTGAAGACAGACATAGTCCCTTGTTAGAAAGGGAGCATGATGTGAAAATGACATGGTTTAGGAGTCAATCAAAACCTCAAGTTTTAATCAAAATTTCAATTTTTCAATTATTGATTCCGGTTTTCTCATCTGTAAAACTGGGTTAATATTGCAAACTTTTAGCACTGCTAACAAGATTAAAAATTAAGTGAGATTATAAACTCATCAAGTTGTATACATTAAATATGTAAGCCTTTCGTATTTCAGTCATACCTCAATAAAGTGCTTAAAAAAAGAAATGCAAATCAAACCAGTATCATTTTTAGCTTATGCTGGTGAAAATTAGAAACTTCAGTGAAACCCAGTGATGATAAGAGTGTGAGGAAAGATATTTTCACATACTTGGTGGGAGAGTACATACTTTCTGGAAGGTGACTAGATAATTTATATTAAAGTTTAACTATGGATTTAACCCTTTGATCTAATAATCAATTTCACTTCTGGGAATTTTTCTTATATATTTACTAAAAAAATCTATGAAGAAATATATACTAAGATGTTCATTATAATCTTGTTGGTAATAACAGCAGCAACAAAAAGATAATAATAACAGTATCTTTAAGTTAGAGATTTCTTACATTGGATAAGAAAGCCCCTATTTGTACAGATGTAATTAATCTTCAGTTTACCGTCTCTTTTTGAAAAAATAATAGTGAGATTGTGTTTACTGCACCATTATGTAAAACTCAAATTTCCTATATTTGAGGGCATGAGGGATATGTTCACATTTTTGATCATTGCTCTTTCACTCAATGCTGAGAGAATTTAAACATTATTTTTATCTTAATATAGTCATAGTCATACTATGGAATAAAGATAAAAATTAATATGCATTTTTAAGAAAAAATAGTGGAGATTTTGCACTCTAGAAAGCTATTTCAATTGTATTTCCTCCCCAGAACAAGTTTCACCCTCTTCTCATTTTTTTCTGAGTAATTCTGGGGGAATTTTTTTGCAAAGCTAACCATAAGAAGCAGTTCATGCAATTTCTGGCATGTAATAGGTGTTTTTTAAATCTTCTCTCTTTCTCCTTCTCCCATTCCTTTCCTTTAACTTTTTCCATTTCCATTTCTTGTCTTCCTTTTTTCCCTACTTTTTTTTTCTTTTCTTGTGTTCTTTCTGGGATGATTCTATTTGGAATACATGAAGGCTGAGCTACTGCAAAGTGTGAGGTAGTTTTCATTTCTGCGTAATTCAGTTGACTCGCTATTTATATAGAAGTCAAATATGGAAAAAAGAAGTCACATTACACATTCAAAAAAAAAATTCTCCTTAAAACAATTTTGAACTTCAGAATTATTTCCTTTAAGCATCTATTTTATAAACTTGAATGATAATATATTTAGATTCTAAAAATAAAGCTTATATACTTATTCTATTGTTGATGTCAATTAGTCAACATGGAAGGCAAATACTGTTTATCTTTTAAAACTTTGGGGTATAATGTAGGTTAAAGAAAAAGCCAAGTGTGAAAGGAGTGATTTTTAAAATATTAAAGTCAGCAGTAGAAAGTGATAGGTAGTTCTCTCAAGCAAAACCATTAACTAGGAACTGAAAAAACATGTTCCACTAAAGCAGAGAGAGTTTTGGGTTCTTTAATAAGCTAAGATAGTCTTATACTCTGAATGAAAATATAGAAATTAAAGGAACGCTAACCTAGGGGTTGCATTAAAAAATTATTGTTTCTATATAACCGAAAGTCAGGAAAATCATTTTAGTCTCCCTACTCAAATTGTTTTGGGGTAAGTCCCTAGAATTAAACACGGTTACAGATTCACTTTTTTTTTTTTTTTTTTTTTTGAGACAGAGCCTCGCTCTGTCACTGGGGCTAAAGTGCAGTGGCATCATCATAGTTCACTGCAGCTTCAAACTCCTGGGCTCCTGTGATCCTCTTGCCTCATCCTTCCAAGTAGCTGGGACTACATGCACACACCACCACACCCAGCTAATTTTTCTATTTTTTGTAGAGATGGCATCTCATTCTTGCTCAGGCTGGTCTTGAACTCCTGACCTCAGCCTCCCTGAGTGCCAGGATTACAGGTGTGAACCACCACACCTGGTCACAGGTTCACTTTTTTAACTTATGTGTTTTGGTTTAGAATATAATAGAATATAAAATAGACAAAGAAAGCAAATTATTTGACATATAACAGAATTCTTTAAAAGGAAAAAAATAACTTTTTAAAGCATAAACCAGTTTCTACATATTTATATTTTCAATCAACATTTGTTTCAGGAAAGAATGAATAATGAAAGTCTCTTTACTAAGGAATCAGTTATGCCACAGTATTTTTTTTAAGAATTGTGAATTAAGAATCCTGTTTATAATAATACTATTAAGCTAAATTATGGTCCAAAATATGCATAAATTTAGAAAGATTTCACTATAGATTGATTATTCTAATTGCCTTTTTCAAAGTATGATGATGCTAAGTGGAAGGACAAAATGGAAGGTTTAAAAATATTTCAAGCTTGAGAACATTAAGAATCTTTGGAGAAAGCCTGTTTTATTCATGTATTCCACAGATATTCGTTGAACACCTACTATGTGCCAAACACTATGTGGATGGGATACAAATTTGGAAAGATAAGAATTCAGTTTGAAAGAATTTCAATGTAGAGAGTAGACATATAATAAAAATATTGTGAAAAATATGATGATACAGATATGCACATGAAGTTTTAGAAAAGGGGATACTAAATCTGTCTGCATTATTTTGTTATAATTTCACACAGGTAGTAGTAGTAAGTTCCCAAACTGAATTGGGTCCATTTGCCTGTGCACAACAGAAAACTAAACACCAAAGCACTAAGTTTTTACAACAAGAAAGGTTTATTGCCAGGCAGCTGAGCAAAAGAGACACGAGTCACACTCAAATCTGTCCCCTGGAGCTGGGAGCTTGGGGAGGTCCTTATGGTCAGAGGGTAGTGAGGAGTGACCTGATTGGATCTTACAATAAGGGCATGGCAGGAGGCATGATCTGAACGGATCCTGCCATGGGATGACACCAGTGCTCAATCTGATTCAAGCCTGGATCCTGCCATACGATATCTGCTATTTAATTAAGTCCCAGTTCTTCAGTCCAGGCATTTAGGTTCCTCTCATGGTTGCACGTGTGGTACCCCTGGGCACGCTCGTGTTCCTTAGCCTTCAACCTGGGGATCCATGACAACTGAAAAACAACTCACCAGTTTATTAGTCAAAGACCAAGTTAAACCAGAATGGGACAGTTCTGCGGCTACAGTAGGTTAAAGCTGTAAAAACAAGTAGGAGTTGTCTGTTGAAGAGGGAATCTCACATTCAAAAGACAGAAAAAGGCAAGCTCTTCAAAATACTCGTGACTTTGGATGAATGGCAAAAGGTATGTTAAATTGCACAAGTGGGCAAAGCCACAAATTTTTGAAAATATCTAAATATTAAAGCTGAGATTAAATAACTTTTAAATGGGTTTCTTTATTTACTAGAGAATCTAATAAGTTAAATGGAGTGTTAAATTTCTACAAAAACACAGGCCCATAAAAACTGTTAAACTCTATTTTTATATTCAAAATTTTGTTTTAAGTAGGCAGAGTATATGTGCTATCAAAATATAAAAATAGGTATTATGAATAAAAGCAAAATATAAGTAAGTATAGGTACTATATATATTAATAGTATAATATAAATGAAGCATATGCGGTGTGGTTTATTTTAGAAAGTACCTACAAAAGCACTGTGGTTTTGTTTAAATTATTGTTTCCTACAATAAGTAGTCTTTAATTAATGATTGTGTTTTGTAGATTAATTCCACTAACATGTTCGTCTCTGCTACACGTCAGGCATCATATCAGAAGATATGGAACTGACTCTCCAGTGATAAGATTTATTTTAAATATTATACTCATACTTCTGGAAAATCCAAGGAGGGTTTTTGTCTTTGGTAGTCTATATACTTGCTTAAAAAATGCTGCCCATTCCCTAAATTATTTTGTAAATTTTTTGGAGGAGGTATTGCTATAAAATTGGGTTATAAACCATGCAACTAAATTAGTTTTCATTATCTTAGATTTATCCCTGACCCAGATGCTAATGTTCAGCTTGATTATCAAAATTATTCCTCATGTTTGCCTCCAGATGATTCTGAGATGTTTTAAAAATTAAATTGGCTCTCAAGGGACAGATATTTTTCACCATTATTGATATTTAAATACATGTGCTATCGGCACAGAGATTGCTTCTCCCCAAGGAGAAGTTACCTAAATATTTTGAGTAATAACATCTCTATTAGAATAAATAGCAGCTTCTTTAAATGAATACTCCAAAAGGAAAAACACTCATATAAATGGTTGTTTTATTGGTACACTTACGAAAATTCATCAATTATATTTCTTCAGAGTCATAACTCTGTATGTAACCTGGAAGCATTTCAACTTAGTAATATTTCTTTCAAATAATTTACCCAAATTGCCAAATTACAGTTAGAAGAAATAACTTCTAGTGTTCAACAGTATAGTAGGTGACTATAGTTAACAATAATTTATTGCATATTTCAAAACAGCTAAAAGAAAAATTTGTAATGCTCCCAACATAAAGAAATGATAAATGTTTGAGGTGATGGATAGCTCAATTACCTTGATTTGATTACTATACAATGTATGCATTTGTCAAAATATCACATGTACCCCACAAGTGTGTATAATTATGTACCAATAAAAATTTTTTAAAAAGAAAAAAATTATCTCTTAGGAGGTTGCTTTCCTATAAAATGTAAAATCCTGCCATATATTAAAATTGTATTTGATTTTTATAAGATACACTATTATTAAATAATACAATATTAAATTTAAACTTAACAGACCTGTTCAGTCTAGATTTTGAAGTTCTCTCATTTTATAGTCAGCATATTACTAAATGACATTAGCCAAACTATCTGGTGTTTCTGGGATCATGATAGTAATTTTCTGATATTAGTGAAAATTATTTTTATTAATTAAGTTTTGCTTAATTAGTTGGTTGATACTATGTCAATTTCTTCACATTTCTACAATGATGGAATTAGAGTTTTGGTGTAATTTGAAAAATCAAACAGCTCTTACAGTTTTATCACAAAGTCAATTGGATTTTATAACAAAGATCACTTCTATTGATAAAAGCCCAAATGCACAGTCTTTCTATGACAAGTTGACTTATGATAATTACAAGTGCTATCGTGTTAAATAAATATCAAATTCCAGAGTTTACTCAATTCTGTTCTTATTCAAAGAAATATATGTCTTTGAATTCTCTCAAAGCAAGTACATCAGAGTGGATCTTGGAAAAGCCACAGATGTAATCACAGATTATAATCAAATATAGAACATGATAATAAACAAAGTCAATAGGAAATTTTATCACAATAATGTAAAGAAAATCTCATATGTATCACTGATATTTGCTGAAGTATGACACCTAATTGGAATATAAAATGGAAAGACCTATCTTATTTTAAAAGTATATTTTTAATAGAATAAAGAGAGGTAGCAATGTACGTCAGCAGAGTATACCATTCTATGGTAAAGAACAAAATTGAAGGTGGAAGTTGGACTAAAACTAGAGAATGTAAATGTAACTACAAAGAGAGACACAAAAATGTTAAGATAGTCACTGACAGCATAGCAGTGAACTTTCAACTGTCCAGAAAAGTGAAAACTCCCATCTTGCTTAAAACATTTTTGATAAGTTTTCCATTTATCCTGTTGGAAATTTTACTGCTGACAAAGTGGACAAAGCAGCCAGAAGAATTGCTACATTGAACCTAATTTTCATCATCAGGAAAAACTGATTTGCGACAGATGGAAAGCATAGAGAAAGTGATACTGTGATTTCTAAGTCCATAAGAACCAAGGGAAAGTGTGCTGATTGTATCTGTCCTGAGCTCTTTAGTCAGTGACTTCCACATAGAGCTGTTACTCTAATCACTCAAAAGCTGTGTTGAAATTTAGGTCCTCAGGCTCTTATTCAAATAGATTGATTCTGAATCTCTGCAAATGGAGAAAAAGGAATCTGAATTTCCAGGGTTCCCACAGACAATCCTGCCGAGGAGTTGTTTCCCAGATAATTCTGCTGAGAACTGGGAGGAGTTTATCTCCCAGAATGGAATAGTTTAGCCTTGGTCACGGGTGCCTCAGCTCTGTCCAGCTTACTGAGAGTTGCTCTGTTCCTTTGGATGAAGAAAGGGTCGCACTGAAAGAGGGATTGAAGATCAGCTTTTTGGATTTCTAAAGGCAGCATTCATACCCAAAAGAGATAGCTTCCCCAAATTCTGCAGACCTGAGGCTTTCGATTGTCTGTTTGTTTTGTTTTTAATGAGAGTGACAGACAACAGAGAAGATAATAAATCTCTCCTAATCTATTTTCAGGAAATCACACAAGTGTAGCAGACTATCTGCTATTTCCAATCCAGTTCTCGCAGGCTTTTAGCTAGAGGAAATCCTTCCCACGTTCTGGCTGTTGGCTGATTGTCAGTCATAGTTTTCTACATTGGGAATTTTCAAAATTTTCTGCCTTTTGTGTGTATGTTAGTGGAAGTTGGAAGAATATGCATCAGGGACTATCAGCTTGATACTATTTTAAGCCTAACTTTAGCCTGATTGATTCTTTGTGACAGATACAATTGTTTCATTTTGCATTGTCTTCTGTCTTGAAATGCCCTACTGGCCAATGATTAATTGGAAAAAAAAAAAAGAAGAAGAAGAACATAACTGTGAATATTCTATTTGTTTGTGTAAATTTTGGTCCCTCTAACAAATGTAATATAGGGCTTACTGACTACACTTTAGAGACCTTATCTAAATGGGGCCAACAAATACACTTGCACTTGATAGTCACAATGTAATAAGCCTACATTTTGCATTGTCAAGTTCAAATTTACAGAATGTCTCCACTTAGAACTCAATGTATATTTTTTACTTGCCTATAGCAGATTCTTCTTTGGTATATGAGAATAGTTGAACAAAATACTTATTGCATTGATAGGATATATTTTGATCACAATATGATATCTCTATTATTGAGTTTTATACCCTCTATTTACCTGCTGACACGTGGTGGGGCAAATAAAGATGACTTTAGGCTACATAGATTGCAAACTTAATATAGTCAATTTGAATACAGAATTTCAGTATTTTGAATATGAATTATTATATTAGTTGTTTGTCAAAGTGTTATTTACACAGAACTGCATGCATCATTGCTCCTGTTCTATAAAGGAGACAGTTTTATAAATTCCTGTAAAAGGGATAATAACAATTAAATATTCCCTGTGTTAGTTCCATTGCTTAAAACACATTTTAAATAATGGTCAACATTGGTGTGTTTCACAAAGTGAAAAATTGTATTTCTTGTTGTGCATCTGGGACAGCCAATTAAAAATGAGATAAGATTTAGGAGATTTACATTTTATATACCATTTTGCCATTAACTCATTTTTTTAAAAATCAGAGCCTTGCTTCATTTTACCTCCTTGTCTATAAAGTAGAGATTGGAGGTTAAAGGAATTATTTCACCTATATTAACAGTCTGTATCCACAAGACACCATTGGCCTGTGATGTCAATGCAGTTTTCTGTTGCTTAAATCAAATGTTAGCGGTCTTTTTCCAGTTTACCAGAGTGAGAGGGGTGAGGAGAAAGAAAGCTAAAAATTGGGATAGGATTTTCTCACTATAAAGCTTTCTCCCATAATTATTTTTTAATCTTTATCTCCAGATACATTTTGCCTTCCAGTGAATTTGAACAGGTGAGAAAATTAATGAGTAAGTAGTAAACTGATATTAATTTGAACTGTAAAAAAAGGCAAATATTAAAACACTAGAGAACTGATTGTAACCTTATGCATGCCGCAATTCCTAGATAGTAGTAAACTCAGTGAGGAAAGAGATTATTATGCTCATCACACAATCACTAGCACCAACCTATTAACTATTGCAGAGTGGGGAATAGTAACATAAATTGACTTATTGAGTTACTAACTTGATATTGCATAAAAGTAATATGGCCTTATGTTCTCATAATGCTGTGCTAATAAAAGGTCTAGATTATTTTATATTGGTCATTCTTCCTAGAACTTTGTGTGTTGGCACTTTAATCCACTCAACAGCTCATTAGGTAAATATTCTAAGGCTCAGAATAAGTAAATAACTTCCTTAAATAAATAGGAAAAAATTTAAATCCCTTTGATTCCAAGGCCTATGAAAATTTCCCCATTCTATGCCAAGAGTGACATTTGTCCAAATGTCAAAATTTCATAGAAATAACTATATTAATATTTCCTAGGGTTCTGTAAAGAATTCAGTGTTCTTCAAAATGTTAATATCATGAATATGATTATCATTATTAAGCTTATAAAATTATTGAGAGCTTACAAAAGAATTATGTGTTTATTGCTTTGTTAGCATTTTACCTTTGATTCACTGAACAACTTTATAACTACTAGTGTTGAATTCATTTTATAGATGACAAAACTGAGACTCAGAGAGATCAAGAAACATGCTCAAAAAGCTAGTAAGTGCTGAAACTGGTATTCTAAATGTTCCAAAACATGGAGAAGTCCCTTTAATCTGTAATATCACATCCTCTTTTTGACTATGTGCATAAATGCATACAATACACACACACACTCTCACACTCACACACCCTATCTAGGCGTGACTGGGAAGAACTTGCCTTTTATAACCAAATACACTCATTAAAATATTTTTTCTAATATAAAGAGAAATTCTCTGGAATTCTGTCTTATTTTTATGCAGATGGGGTCAAACTGAAGGCACATTATTTTTTTCTTTTTGATTTCTCTGTATATTTATGCATATGTATATGTAACTGTTCAGGAAAAATACTAATATCTCAGTTCAACTACTACTGAATAAACAGATTAGTGGACAGGATGCTTAATTTATGATAGAAATTCTTCATGTAGTGTGAAAATCATACTATATATGCACATTATATATATATATATATATATATATATATATATATGCACACACACACACATACATATACAGGAGTTGTCTGGAAAGTATTCAGCCATTGTTAATATCATTAGAACCTATTACATGGTTGGATACTTTCCAGACCACCCTCATGATATATAATTCTGTGTCTTAGTCATAATTAATAAGCACCAATTATATTGTAATAAATTTACTGGTATTTTTTCTACACATTATCTCCATACCACTCTATAGTATTGCACTGTCAGAAATAGTATTCCTATTTTACATATGAAGAAATAAAAACTAAAGGAGGTTATATGATCTGCCCTAAATAATATGACTAGTATGTTTCATAGCCAGGTTTTTCTACCTGCATAGCACATGCTGTTTCCCCTACACCATGCTGCATTCCATAAATTCAAACAGATAGTTAAAGAGCATATATTGTGCTAATTTCATTGTGAAAAATTATCATCTTATGTCAGAGATTTACAATCTTGTATAAAGCTAGAATACACTAGACAACAGTGCAAAGGCCGTGGTTACACTATTATATAAAGAAATGCCCACAATAAGTGGAAATGTGGAAGAACACTAATAGAGAAGATAAATTCTGCAGGACATAAATCCATATGGACAAATTACAGACTGTGTGAGGAAGTCTAGACAGTGAAAGACAACTGTCCAATCTCATAAATGGAAAAGATCCGTGTGTAAACACATAGACACTGAGAGTAGAATGAAAGACGATGGAGACTCAGAATGTTGAGGGGGTGGGAGATGGGTGAATGATGAGTAATTACTTAATAGGTACAATATATGTTACTCAGGTGATGATTACCTTAAAAGCTCTGATTTGACCACTACGTATTTAAGCAAAATCAAACTTATACCCCATAAATTTATATAAATAAAAATGTTATTAGAACTACATGGAGAAATTTTTAATAAAAGATTTAATTCATTATGAAGGGATACAAATTTTAAATATGAACCCAATATCAGAGTTCAAAAATACATGAAGATATTCCTGAGATAATTTACGAGAGAAATAGGTGAATCAACAATAATTGGAGATTCCACTTTCAGTAACTGATAGAATAACTAAATGAAAAATAATGAGAAATAGAAGATAGAAGACTTGAAAAATACTACAGACCTCCTAGACTTAACAAATGTATGAAGAACATTCCATGTTACCACAGCAGAATACATATCCCATACCAAGTGCATATGGAACATTCTGAAAGATAGAACATCTGAATGGGCACAACGAAAATCACAATAATTTTTTTTTTTTTTTTTTTTTTTTTTTGAGACAGAGTCTCTCTCTGTTGCCTGGGCTAGAGTACCATGGTGTCAGCCTAGCTCACAGCAACCTCAAACTCCTGGGCTTAAGCAATCCTTCTGCCTCAGCCTCCCAAGTAGCTGGGACTACAGGCATGTGCCACCATGCCCTGCTAATTTTTTCTGTATATATTTTTAGTTGTCCATATAATTTCTTTCTATTTTTAGGAAAGACGGGGGTCTCGCTCTTGCTCAGGCTGGTCTCGAACTTCTGACCTCGAGCTATCCAACCGCCTCAGCCTCCCAGAGTGCTAGGATTACAGGTGTGAGCCACCGCGCCCAGCCACAATAATTTTATAATAATTTATATAATACAAAATTTGTTCTCTGATCTTAGTGAAATGAAATTAGTAATGGAAAGAAATTGGTGAAATTCAAAAATATGTGACAATTAAACAACATATTCCAGTGAATAAAAGAAAAATCACAAGAAAACTTAGAAGATACTTTAAGACGAATGAAAACAAAAAAAGCAAAAATGCAGCATGACAAAATATGTGAGATGTAGCTAAACCAGTGTTTATAAAAAATTTATAGTTGTAAATGTCTATATTAAAAATGAAGAAATATCTCAAATAAATAACATAATCTTCTACCTTAAGAAACTGGAAATAGAAGAGCAAAAATTAAAGTAAGCATTAAAAATATAAGATAAACTTTTACTTAACTGATCAAGAAAAACAGAGAAGACTCAAATTACTAAAATCAGAAATGAAGCAGGAAACATCACTATCACTCTTACAGAAATCAAAAGAAAATAAAGAGTACTATGTCAAAAATTAGGTAACTGAGGAAATGGAGAGAAATTCCTACAAAGACACAAATTTGTGAAAAAAACTTAAATTTGAATAAACCATTATAAATGAAAGAAATTTAATATTTTAAAAGTCTCACAAAGAGAAAGACAGTCTCAGATAGCTTCACTGGTGAATTCTTACAAATATTTAAAAATGAGTTCATGATAATTCTTTACTAACTCTTCCAAAATTTGAAAATGAGGAAACACTGCCCAAATCATTCAATGAAAGCAGTAGTACCTGATGTCATAAACAAAGACATTTTAAAAAGATGCAAAACCCTCAATAACATACTAGCAGACCATCTGATCATATAAAAGGATTATGTAACATAACCAAGTAGCCTTTACCTCAGGAATGGAAGATTAGTTTGACAGCTGAACATCAGGTAAATCTGTCTCCATATCAGTAGGATAAAAGATGAAAAACACATGATAATCTAAATAGAAGAAGAATTATACAAAATCTAACACTTCTTTCATGATAAAACTGGGAATAACAGCTTGGAGCATCCTCAATCTAATAAAAAGCATATATAAAAATTCCACAGCCAACATCATACTTGATTCTGAAAGACTGAAAGATTTCCCCCTAAGATTAGGAACAATACAAGGATGTCTGCTTTTACCACTTACATCCAATGTTATATTGAAAATTCTTGGTAGAAAAATTAGACAAAAAGCAACTTAAAAAAAAAAGATATCCAGGATTGAAAGAAAACTCTATTTTCAGCTCATATGTATATAGACAATCCTAAGGAACACACAAATTGGAACTAATAAACAAGTTAGTAAAGTTGAATGATACGGATCTACAGATCCAATATATAAAATTCAATTAAGTCAAGACAGTGTGGTACTAGCATAAAGATAGACATATAGATCAATGGAAAGGAATTAAGAGTCTAGAAACAAACCCATACATCTATGATTTGATTTTTGACAAAGGTGCCGAAACAATCAGGTGAGGAAAGAATACTTTTTCAACAAATAGTGATAGACAACTGGATATCTACACACAAAAGTATGAAGATGAATACCTTCCTTACACCATAAATAAAAACTAACTACAAATGGATCAAAGACCTAAATGTAAGAGATAAAACTAAACTCATGCCAAATGGATCAAGACCTAAAAGTAAGAGCTAAAACTAAAAAATTGCTTAGGTCTTGGGAATATTTATTTTATTTTATTTTATTTTATTTTTTATCTTTTAATTTTTTATTTCAGTGTATTAAGGGGGTACAAAAGCTTTGGGTACATAAATTGCCTTTGCACTGCCCAACTAGTGTTCCCATCCCTCAGACAGCATGCACCGTACTCATTAGGTTTGAATTTACCCATCCCCTCCTCCCTGTCTCCCACCTGCCCAACACCCTATGAATGTTACTTCCCATGTGTGCACATTACTGTTGATCAATTAGTACCAATGTAATGGTGAGTACATGTGGTGCTTATTTTTCCATTTTTGTGATACTTAAAAAAGAATGGGCTTCAGCTCCATCCAGTATAATACCATGGGTAGTTCATCATTTTTTATGGCTGAGTAGTACTCCATGGTATAGAGATACCACAGTCTTGGAAATATTGATATTTGTAATATTATTTTTATAATTTAATGTGTTTCTATAACTTGTTAATAAATGTTAATTTTACTTTCCCAAATTGCATAGGCATTTAGATTTCCTTCTCTTTAATATCATAACTCCATGTATTCCTTGTTTAAGTTTATAAATTCATATTATTATGGTTCATTATTTTATTTTCTCCCTTTTAGTATTTTGTGTTTCATATGAGGGTGTATAACAACACAGTGTCTTACAGTTATCACTTTCACAGAAAATGTTCTCAAAATAAATTAATTTATACATAGTTCTGATGTTCCTCTGGTATATAGCAAATTAATAGTCATTTTTAAATTCAAAGAAAAATAATTTTCTTGTGAATATAAATCTAGCAGGTTTTATTTAAAAATGTATATTCATTCTCCTATGTCATACTATCATTTTGTCTATTCACGATATGACTACACCTAACAATCTTCTAATCCAGTTATCATGAACTCTTTCTTTCAAATCTCAATACAGTGAAATCTTGAAGTGGCTTGTTCACTGCTGTACATTCAGAATCTAAAGGTGTGCTTGCCACACAGAGAGCACTGAACCATATTCATTGAATGAGTAAATGAATTATAATAGCTAATAATGGTGAAAGAACAAGAGTAATAAAGGAGTTTACAACGTAGAAAGCTTACACTAATGTTGATTATCACAATAAAATCTTGAGGTGATTTTTATTATTGCCATTTTGCAAAGGAGAAAACTGCATGTCAGAGGGGTAGGTAACTTGCTTGAGGTCAATAGGCTAGTACATCAAAGATCCCTTAAGCAATTTTATGTCTTTTGTTTCCAAGAGACTTATAGATAATTTTAATATTTTCAGTCTCAATGAAGAAATTCTCAAAGTAATAAATAATGGAATAATGTCAGAGAAAATATTACACAATCATTTCCAACTTTATCCTCTGGCTTTTTGGTTGTCCCCAAAGATCATGTTCTGGTCTTCTTTAGGCTGTTAGAGATGAGCCACAAAGGATAAGGTGATTAGTTGTACGATTGTACAAAGTTATATGATCCTCTGTGATTTGTTAGACCCAACAGGCTAATTTCAGCTTTAGAAAAAATATATATACTTAAAAATGTAATAAAACCTAAATTGGGTAGACAGAAATTATATTCAAACAAGAGAGAGATTAGAAAAAATAATTGAGCTTTTTGAAATGAAAATTGCTTTTTTAATTCCCTAACTATAATGCCAGCTCAGCAGTTTTTTCATTTTTTGTTATGTATGTTAGAATTATACCATAAAATGAAAGTTTTTCTTGCCATATGTAGAAGAAATATTAATATCATAACATATACATATTAATTATTAATATTCTTGACTGCATTTGCTATTTTAGCAATACAGTATATCTAAAATATTTAACTATAATACTTTTGGATGTTACAGAAATACCAAATATTATAAATATATACAATATGATGAATAAACTGATTCAGGTTGTACTTAAGGCAATTTCTTTTTCATAAAGAAATAGGAGCCTCACTAAATTGTTTTTACCTCTGAGTTTTGTAACCTGGATGCTGAATATCTACAAAATATAATTTAAAGTGTCTATAAACTGGATGCAAAAAATGCATCTTTATTTTTACTAATCTCAAATTAAACTTTTGCTGTTCTTCAATTATAAATTTGACCAAAATTTACAGTAATATTAGCAGTATCAATTGGATATTTTTCCTGAAATATTGCTACTCTAAAATTATGATATTCATTAGACCCATCATTGATATTAATATTTAATGTATTATTCATGAGAAGTACATATATTATTTTACTGGATAGCAAATGAAATATATTAATAACTATTTCAATAAAATCACTTTTTGTAATCTCATGTATTTTATTTAATGCATTTAAGTGATCATTCTGAGAATAGATCTGTAAGCTGTATCAGACTGTCAAAAAAGTTTGATACAAAGAAATTTTAAGGACTCCTGATTAATTAATTAGACCCCTGGTGTGAATTGTTCCATGTCCTAGGACAGGAGAATTGCCTCTTTCATGTATATCTACCCTTGCCAGATCTTTGCTTATTTTGAATAGGCAAAGGGTCTAACCTCCAAACTCATTGTCTAGATTTATAGCTTCTGAAATAGAATGCATATACCCTAGATATTGTGCAACATGACACATGCAGTGTGGAAATTAAAAGTGTTGATTATTTTTATCTTAATAGATTATTTTATTTTATTTTATTTTATTTTACTTTACTTTTATTGAGACAAAGTCTCACTCTGTAGCCCAGGCTGGAGTGCAGTGGTACAATCACAGCTCATTGCAACCTGGAACTACTGGGCTTTAGCAATCCCCCCACCTCAGACTCCCTAGTAGTTAGGACTACAGGCATGCACCACCATGCCCAGCTTTTTTTTAATTTTTTAATTTTTTTTTATTTTGTTGTAGAGATGAGGTCTCACTATATTGCTCAGGCTGGTCTCAAATTCCTGGCCTCAAGCTATCCTCCCGCCTCAGCTTCCTTATTTTATATCATACATTAAAAAGATCTTTTTTGAAAATGTGTAAAGTGTATATATACCATATTAAAATAGTATTGCACTAACATAATTGATGGGGATATATATGATATATATGGGTTAGGGTACATGCTATATATTGCATGTACATATACTTGTATATACACACACACATATATACTTGTATACATACACATATATATACACATATATATACTTGTATACATGGGGAACATGCTCCAATTTTTATTGTTAACTTATATACTCATAAATTGTTCTAGAGCACTGTTCCAGAGGAGTATTAGATACTGTGCAGTCTCTATTATTATGAGTCCTTTTGGTTCAATATTCTGAGTTTTAAAAGTTTTATTTCCTCAGTATCTATCTAGCCAGGCATCCAGCCAACAAAGCATCCATCTGTCCACTTACCTATCCAGACATCCTGCTATTTGTTTGTTTATTCAGTATTTTGTGCCAAAAATTGTGATATATACTGATTTTTATAATCTTAAAACAAAAATTGCTCATTTCAGGAATACTGATATGGTGCATACAAGTAGAGGATTCTCTTGTGATAATTCACGTGTAAGTGCAGATTTAAGGATTAAGGCAAGACCATTCAATATGTCTTTTTGTGGGGAGAGGTGCCGTCTGTATCCAGTTGTCTCTTAGAGTTAGGGCTTCTCCATTGATGTTTCACCTATTAGACTTAGACAATAGTATGTGTTCATAACTTATTTACTAATGTATACAAAACAACACTATCATTGACAGGATTGACCTCACAAAACTTAGATTTAGGTTCACCTACAGACAGTTAAACAGGGGTCAAAAATCTGTAGCCCTTCCTTTGGGAAGATGACTTGAGAAGTCAGAAAGCTGTCTAACGATCCTGGGATAGCCACTGCATAACTAAACAGCTTTGCTGAAAGTAGTCCATACTTATCAAGAATAAGCTCAGTAATCAAGATTTTATTGCTTAAAAGTTATACTAAAGAATCTTTTTTAAAAATTTTAAATTATTACATTTTTCATTTTTGTTTTCTTATTTTTTTCTGCTTTAATTTTTGCAATAACATGGAAAATTAGCTGCAACACTTTTTGGGTGATTTTAACTCAGAAATATTAATATTTAATAACTTGGAAATAAATATATAGAAGAAATTGAATATATATTTATTAATGCAAAACTACATATTTTATAAGTATGAAGTATATATTTATTATTGTGGTTAATATCATAATCTGCATCTATGCTCACATGGTTACTTTTAGCTCTAAAGAGCTGGTTTTTTGTCTTCCATGCAATAGGTTAGCCATTTTTAAGGTCTCAACAAATTTTCCCTTTCTTAACTCAAACAGAGGTTACATGGAGCAACACCTCTGAAAGGTTCTCTGGGGATTTGTTTCTAATTCACTCTGAACAGGAGCTCTGTGTTCTTATTAGATAATGTTTCTTATCATGGCATAGCTTTGCACCTACACTGTGTGATATAGCTTGGCATGTCTTTAGATAACCAGTTGGAACCTGGTTTCTCTCCATGGTCTGAGTGTCTTGGTGCTCATGAGAAATACCTGGGGAAATGTTTATTGCTATATCTAGCAACAGTAAATGCTTTCTCATACTAAAAAAGACATATATTCATCTCTGCACTTTTTTGCCAACATGATCAAGATTTACCAGGGAAAAACAACTACCAGTCATCACCAATAGTAATATACATAATATGCATACACACACAAACACTTTTTCTTTCCTACACACACACAAATACATACACACACACATTTACACAAACCAGCTAACAAGAAAACCATATTTTCAGGGCTTACAATGTGTCAAATAGGGTATTAGGCCTTAGAGGCACAAAATGACAAGGGTATACTACTATTGTCTAAGAAACTAACTTTGATTACTTATAATAGACACTATAGTATTATGTTGCCACCCTGTCCTTTTCTTGAAATTTGATGTCTTTTTAGTTTAATTTACAGACTTGCCATTCATCGGTTTCTTTCATCTACATTCTGTATGGTGCAGTTCAAGACGTATGTTAAAGAATCTGAACTGTTTTACCTGTAGATTTCCATGTATTTTAAATGTTGCTGATCACACATACCTTGCACAGTTCAAGATGTACCTCTGTCTACTGTTTTTTCTGTAGATAGGCAGATGGATTCAGAGGTTTGTTTAGACTCGGGTTCTATTCATCTAACAACACTAAAGGTAGTGGTGTGTTCTTTCATTAGGAGTCATTTAATGTCTGCTTGTCTCTATTCTTGTGACAGTAACAGCTATACATATTCAATGTTTAGATACATAAATTCTTTGGGGTTTCAAAGTGATGGTATTCTACTTTTATGATGAAAAAAAAATCAACTGGAAATACTTATATAAAGTGGTACTTCCTCTAAACTATTGTTTGGTTTTCCAGTGATACACTTCACATAAAAAAGGTAAAAGTTAGAACATTCATATTTGGTCATTTCTCTTTATTTCCAATTGCCAAGGTAATGAATCAGTTCCTTATTATTCTCCAAAATAAAAATTCATTAATTTAAAATTTATTAATGAGTTTTAATCCATTGCAATGATTTTCCTTATTAGTACTCAAATTTTCCTATCTTTGGCCAGTGCGTGTCTTTCAGTGTTAGCCTGAAACTTTTTGACACAACTTTAGCAAATTTTGGTAGCTTTCTAGCTATCAGGGAATATGAAAAGTTATTTCATAATAATCTTGTATATTTACTGCTCCATTCCTGCAAACAGCTATTTTTCAAAGGACACTGATTTCTTTCAGTGGGGAATGGCAATTACAATCTGGGTTTTTGAGGTACTTGTTGCTATTGGGTTGCTAATATTTCTTGTTCTTTTCAATGGGCAGGGCTAGGATATGTGTGTCTGTGGAGGGAGGTGGCAATAAAATACTAAATAAGTAAACAATAACACTGCCAAATCAAATTCAAGATTACAGGGTTTAAATTAACTGTATTATATCTGTATCTTTTTTGTTGCACCCAGAGAATACTGGTTTACTTTGACATACGAAATAATAAAATTAAAAAATCTCATGATTAATTATTTAGATTATCACGTATCATGTTCACTGTTATGGACGAAATTGCATTTCCCTAAAATTCATATGTTAAAGCCCTAGCCCACAATGTGACTGCATTGAAAGTAGGGCCTATAAGGAGGTAATAAAGATTAAATGAGGTCATAAGGATGGGGTCTTAATCTGTAGGGCTGGCGTTCCTATAAGAAGAGGAAGAAATACCAGATCTCTCTCTCTCTCTTTCTCTGCATGCACACAGAAAGAAGGTAATGTGAGTACACAGTAGGAAGGTGCTTGCAGCAAGCTCAGAAGAGAGGCTTTACCAGAAAAACCCTGATAGCATCTTGATCTTGGACTTCAAGCCTTCAGAAGTGCAAGAAAATAAATTTCTGTTGTTTAAGCCACCCAGTCTGTGGTATTTTATTATGGCAGCCTAGTAGGCTCATATACCCATAAACACCGCAAATTACCAATATTATTAGTACCACCACATATATGAATCAGAAATGTGTTAACAGTTTTTGCATAAACTCTCTATATTTTCCACATGTTGTTCATAGTAGACTACATATACCTTGTCAGAACATAGAGGCATTACTGTGCTGTCTCCCTTTTAACTCTTATTTTTTTTCCTTAGCTCAACAAGTATTATATATTCAGTCATGTTGGTTGTCTGCAACTTGTTCTCTATTAGATACTTCAATAAATGCCCCTGGAAATAATAATTCATGAATTGTTATATGATGACGAATGTTTAGCTCTACCCTTTGCACTTGAAAGTCAGTTTTTCTGAATATAAAAATCTTTGACTCACTTTTTTCCCTTCAGTATCTTAAATATGTAACTCCATTTACTTTATGACACATTGCATTGCTGTTATAGAGTCTGATAATAATAAAATAGCCTCTCCCTTATAAATCACTTGCTTTTTCCTTAGATCTCTGTCTTAGTCCATTTTGTGTTGCTATGACAAAATACCTGATATTGGGTAATAATATTAAAAAGATATTTATTTTAATTTTATTTTTTTCTTTGACAAATCATAATTGTACATATTCATGGGGTACATAGTGATGATTCAATACATATAATGTATAGTGATTAAATCTGAGTAATTAGCATATCTACCATCTCAGTCATTTATCACCTGTTTGTGTTGTGAACATTGAATATTCTCCTTTTAGCTTTTTGAAACTGTATAATATATTAGTATTACTTAGCTCATGTTTGTGTAGGCTTGGAAGTTTGAAGACATGGCCCTGACTTCTTGCAAGGGCTTTCATTGTGCATCATAACGCGGTAGAGAATGTGAAAGAGGAAGTGTACACTTGTGAAGAGGCAAAACCAGAGGCGTTTTCTGTTTTTAAAACAACTCACTCCTGCAGGAACATTCCCTTGAGAACTAATCCCATCTCAAAAGAGCCCAAATTCACTCATTAACAATGAGAACAACACCAGTCATTCATGAGGGATCCACCCCCATGACCCAGATACCTCCCACTAGGCCCCACCTCCCAATATCACCACATCGGTGAACAAATTTCAACTTGAATTTTGGTGGAGACAAACTCAAACTATAGCAATCTGCAACGGAATTTTTATTGTTACTCCCCAGTGTTTTTACTAGAATATAACTTGTTTTTGGTCATTTTAGGTTAATATTCTCAGATATGTGGGACATTCTTTCAATCTATTGTATGTTTTTTTTAATTTCAGGGAAATTTCTTGAATGACAATTTTTAGTATTTTTTCCTATATTTGCCTTTCTTCTTCAGGGACTACTATTATAAACATGTCAGATCTTATTTGCCTATCTTGGACACTGTCATTTTATCCCAAATCATTCTTATATATATTTTTTTTCATTTTTGATTTAAGAAAATAAGATCTTCTTATCA